>NC_077228.1:433349456-434091956 GCF_027887165.1 Monodelphis domestica | reverse complement strand
GCAAAGCATTTGTAAGGCATGACAGAGTGAAAAGAAAAAGAGCAGAAAGAGATGAAAAAATCAAAGTTATCTATAGTCAATTGAAAAAAACAACTTCTAAATCACTTCTGACTATATAAATGGAAATTAAAACAACATGTATGTATAAGAGTGTTAGGACATGTAATTGGGACAATAAAATATAATTTTTTAAAAAGAAGTTTAAAAAAGGAGATATAGGCAATAGCCAATGAAGAAGCATAGATAAAGATGAGTTTTTGCAGATTGGGGAGATATGGCATGTTGGTAGCAAAAAAGCTAGCACACTAGCAGATATTAAAAGCTAAGTCAGAGAATGATAAAGGGGGTGATTTGCTAGAAAAGATATTGAATATAATCATTTGTGCATGTAATGGGTCTTCTTTAACAAGAGTATGGGCCACTTCTTCATATGGAGAGAGAGAAAAAGGAGATTACATAAAAGTCAGCTATGTGATAAGAGCTGAAAAAGAGCAAAGGAAATTCTCAGATAATTATCTCCTTTTTCAGTAAAAGAGAAAGCATATTCTCAGGTGAAGTAGTAGGGGATTGAAGAACCATGGGGGATTTTAATATAAATGAAAAAGTTAATTTAAAAAAAAGGTACTATAGTAAGTGGGAGAATGAGATGATTATAGAGGTATACTAGAATTGCCTTACCTCTGTGAGGGTCCAATTGACATTATGTAGTAATAATGTACAGTGAACAAAGTCAACATGAATTATTGGGAAGGGTAAGATGGAATAAGCATTTATTAATCATTGGGAAGTGAGTTGAAGTAAATTACCAATGTGTAACTATAAGTAAAAGAAATCAAACCTATTGGGGGTAATGCTTGGACAAGAGAACTGTTGGGAAGAGATCAATTGAATAGCACTTATCTCCCTTTTAGTCAGGCAGGCACAGACCAGTTACCCATGGATAGAATGAAATAGAATGGAGTTTCTCTCTTTCCCCAGCAGGAAAGCCAGGCCATGCTATATCAGCAGAACAAAAAGGAAGTACTAATAGAGCGACGCTATTTCTCCTTCTCAAGTAGGCAGGCCAGACTAAGAAATCAATAGAGAGAGTATGATGGAATAACAAAATATAACATTATTAATTCAAATGTTAGTGAGAAAGCTATTCAAAAGTTACTTAATATAATTTTTTTAATATTATCACAAAATCTTAGTCTCAGTTCTACACTCCCAGAATATCAACAAATTACAAATATGGAAAAAAAAGTATAGTAAGAATGTTAAAGGGTTTGTTGTCTGTAAGGGGCATTTTTATTTAAAATACACAATGCAATACATGATGAGTTGAATTTATATAAAATTTGATACTTTTCAAACAGCTAACAAGTCAATTATGATTCTAACTTTAAATGCATTATCATTTTTCCTAAATAGAATTAAACTAAATTGAAGAATGGATTCCAAATTAAAGAGGGAATTGAACGAAACTCTTATGAATCATTTGATAGATATGGATAACATCAAGCTCAATGGCTCTACTGAAAAACACAATAATCAGTTCCCTTTTATCTCTTGAGATATTCATCCAATGCCAAAATGTCATTTCGACTCAATAAGTCTAAATTGCTTGGTGTATAAGAGATTACAATTTGGAGCTTGAATCTGGATATCTATATCTATCTCAGATCCATAACTTATAGCCCAGTGATATCACCTTTTCTTGGTCTTCCTTATTGGACATATTTGACCTGGATCATGATGGGGGGCCAGTCTTCCAGATTCCAAGAATTATGCGAGGTAAGAGACAAGTGTCTTCCAGAACACCAGGGAGCCTTGAAGGGTCCTTCTTATATGGACAAACCTCAGATCCTTTTCTTAACCCAATAAAAGGCTGTGGGTGAGAATGAAATGGATTTTCAAAACTTTCCTTTTAAAAATGAAAGATGGATACATATTTGAGTTAAATGCACACAATTTGATGCATAGTAAATTTTTTCTATCCTCTCATTTTTTTATTCTGTATGTGTATGTCTTTTTAAAATGCATTTCTTGTAAGTAATCCCTGAAACTGATTATTCTTTTTGTGCCATTATCATCTGCCTGAAAGGATTTAATTACTATTTCTATCTTTTTTGCATTTTTGCAATATCTCTGTGGCCTAACGTAATCAATTTGTATACAAGTTCATGTACTGATAAACTTTTATCCATGCCCTATGGATATATGTATCTGTGTGTGTGTGTGTGTGTGTGTGTGTGTGTGTGTGTGTGTATCCTTTGATCCAGCAATACCATTTCTAGATTTGCATTCCAAAGATATAAAAAAAATGAGAAAGATTGTTTCTACAAAAATATTAAAGTTGCACTTTTGTGATAGCAAAAAATTGGAAAAAAGGAAGGGATGGCCCTTGACTGGAGAATGGTTGGACAAATTGTGGTATATGGTGTGATGGAATACTATTGTGCTACAAGGAATGATGAAGTGATGGATTTCTATAAGAACTGGAAACACCTCGATGAACTAATGTGGAATAAAATAAGCAGAACTAGGGGAATATTATACACAGTAACTGACACATTGTGAAATGATCAGATATAATTAACTTTGCTACTAAAGGTAATTTAATTATACAAGACAACTCTGAGGGACTTATGGGAAAGAATGCTATCCAAATCTAGAAAAAGAACCATGGGAGTAGAAATCCAGAAGAAAACACAAACAAAAACAAATAATTTCGAAATAGAATTTGAGTGATAATATATGTATAACCCATAAAAATTACTTGTCAACTCTTGGAAGGGGGAGGGAAGAGGGAAGGGAGACAACAAGAATCATTTAATAATGGGAAAATTTTAAAAATAAGAAAATTTAATTTTTTAAAAGCATTTATTTCTCTCACCTTTTTTTTTATATTTGTATACCATATATGTCTGTTCTAGATTTTTATGGTTTGATTCATGGGCTTTATAGTTACTTTGTCCTTCTTTAATCTTTATATTCCTTTTGGTAAAAGTTTCTAAGTAATATTATAGGTTCGTTCTTCAAATTTCCTTTTGTTCTGTTTTATTATATATTTTTGCATCCCCTTTTATTCTCTTGTGACTTATTCTAAGAAATACCAATTCTTACAGGTTTTAGAGAGAATATTGTGCCATGGTAATAATTTTTCTTTGTCACTAATTGAGTTCATTATTTATTTTTGAACTCCCTTTTGTCATATTCTTCCCATTTACTTCAAAAATATCCTTCCTTGAGCCATTGTTTACCAAAGTGCCTAGTAGACATTTTGAACTTAATGAATATTTTCTTTTAATTGAATTGAATGCCTTCCCACTTTTTTGTAGATTAGTTGACCCCAGGAATTCTGATTTCCCTTCTTCAAAGGCAGGATGCATGGTATCTCTAAGCACCAAACCCCAGAAGATCATACTCACTATGAGGTAGCCATTTCATTTTACATAATGTCTCCCTTCTCTATCAATAGTATTCCTTTACATGAGAGAAACAAATTGTTTTCCATGACTGAAGTTTCTATGACAGAATTCATCCCTTCCCCTTCTTTAAGTCTCTCCATTTTCTTCCTCACCCATTCTCTAATAGACTTTTCTTCCTGACATTGCAAGAATTGCTTTTCTTTCATAATTAAACTTTGACAAAGCCAAACTTCCCTGTTGTTATGATTATCTTTTCATTTACTTACTTTCTGTCTTAGGTTCAATTTTGTATATTGATTCCCACGTAGAAGAATAGTAAGAGCTAGGCAATGAAGGTTAAGTGATTTGCCCAGGGTTGCACAGGTAGGAAGTGTATGAGACCAGATTTAAATCCTGGATCTTCCTTCTCTAGGTCTGGCTCTCAACACAGTGAGCCACCTAGCTCCTCCACCAATTATCTTTTTTATTAAATAATATTTGATTTGATCATTTCCAAGCATTATTCATTAAAGACAAAGATCATTTTCTTTTCCTCCCCACCCCCCCATTCCCCATAGCCGACACGTGATTCCACTGGGTATCACGGGTTCTTGATTTGAAACCATTGCCATGTTGTTAGTATTTGCATTAGAGTGTTCCTTTAGAGTCTCTCCTCTGTCATGTCCCCTCAACCACTGTAGTCAGGCAATTGTTTTTCCTCAGTGTTTCTACTCCCACAGTTTGTCCTCTGCTTATGGATAGTGTTTTTCTCCTAGATCCCTGCAGATTGTACAGGGACATTATACCGCCACTAATGGAGAAGTCCATTATGTTGATTATACCACAGTGTATTAGTCTCTGTGTACAATGTTCTCCTGGTTCTGCTCCTCTTGCTCTGTATCACTTCCTGGAGGTCATTCCAGTCTCCATGGAATTCTTCCACTTTATTCTTTCTTTTAGCACAATAGTATTCCATCACCAACATATACCACAATTTGTTCAGCCATTCCCCAATTGATGGGCATCCCCTCGTTTTCCAATTTTTGACCACCACAAAGAGCACAGCCATGAATATTCTTGTACAAGTCTTTTTCCCCATTATCTCTTTGGGGTACAAACCCACCAGTGCTATGGCTGGATCAAAGGGTAGATATTCTTTTATCGCCCTTTGGGCATAGTTCCAAATTGCCCTCCAGAATGGTTGGATCAGTTCACAACTTCACCAGCAATGAATTAATGTCCCTACTTTGCCACATCCCCTCCAGCATTCACTGCTTTCCTCTGCTGTCATGTTAGCCAATCTGCTAGGTGTGAGGTGATACCTCAGAGTTGTTTTGATTTTTATCTCTCTGATTATAAGAGATTTAGAACACTTCTTCATGTGCTTATTAATAGTTTTGATTTCTTTAGCTGAAAATGGCCTATCCATGTCCCTTGCCCATTTATCAATTGGAGAATGGCTTGATTTTTTGTACAATTGATTTAGTTCTTTATAAATTTGAGTAATTAAACCTTTGTCAGAGATTTCTATGAAGATTTTCCCCAATTTGTTGTTTTGCTTCTGATTTTAGTTACATTGGTTTTGTTTGTACAAAAGCTTTTTAATTTGATGTAGTCGAAATTATTTATTTTACATTTTGTGATTCTCTCTATGTCTTGCTTGGTTTTAAAGCCTTTCCCCTCCCAAACATCTGACATGTATACTATTCTGTGTTTACCCAATTTACTTATGGTTTCCTTCTTTATGTTTAAGTCATTCACCCATTTTGAATTTATCTTGGTGTAGGGTGTGAGGTGTTGATCAATTCCTAATCTCTCCCACACTGTCTTCCAATTTTCCCAGCAGTTTTTATTGAATAGTGGATTTTTGTCCCCAAAGATGTGATCTTTGGGTTTATCGTATACTGTCTTGCTGAGGTCTCTTACCCCCAGTCTATTCCACTGATCTTTCTTTCTGTCTCTTAGCCAGTACCAAATTGTTTTGATGACTGCTGCTTTGTAATATAGTTTGAGGTCTGGGACTGCAAGGCCCCCATCATTTGTGGTTTTTTTTTTTTCATTATTTCCCTGGATATCCTTGATCTTTTGTTCTTCCAAATGAACTTTGTTATGGTTTTTTCTAAATCAGTAAAGAAATATTTTGGGAGTTCTGTGGGTATGGTACTAAATAGATAAATAAGTTTGGGTAGGATGGTCATTTTTATTATATTGATTCATCCTATCCATGAGCAGTTAATGTTTTTCCAATTGGTCAAGTCTAGTTTTAGTTGTGTGGAGAGTGTTTTGTAGTTGTGTTCATATAGTTCCTGTGTTTGTCACAGGAGATAGATTCCTAGGTATTTTATTTTGTCTAAGGTGATTTTGAATGGGATTTCTCTTTCTAGTTTTTCCTGCTGAGCTGTGTTGGAGATATATAGAAATGCTGATGACTTATGCAGGTTTATTTTGTATCCTGCAACTTTGCTAAAGTTGTTGATTATTTCAATTAGCTTTTTGGTTGAATCTCTTGGATTCTTTAATAGACCATCATGTCATCTGTAAAGAGCGATAACTTGGTCTCCTCCTTGCCTATTTTGATACCTTCAATTTCTTTTTCTCCTCTAATTGCTACTGCTAGTGTTTCTAGTACAATGACAAATAGTAGAGGTGATTAATAATGGGCATCCTTGTTTCACTCCTGATCTTATTGGGAATGCATATAGTTTATCCCCATTGCAGATGATATTAGCTAATGGTTTTAGATATATACTGTTTATTATTTTTAGGAACGATCCTTGTATTCCTATGCTTTCTAGTGTTTTTAATAGGAATGGATGTTGTATTTTATCAAAGGCTTTTTCTGTGTCTATTGAGATAATCATGTGGTTCTTGTTGGTTTGCTTGTTGATGTGGTCAATTATGTGGATGGTTTTCCTAATATTGAACCAGCCCTGCATCCCTGGGATAAATCCTACTTGATCATGATGGATGACCCTTCTGATCACTTGCTGGAGTCTTTTTGCTAGTATCCTATTTAAGATTTTTGCATCTATATTCATTAGGGAGATTGGTCTATAATTTTCTTTCTCTGTTTTTGACCTGCCTGGTTTTGGAATCAGTACCATGTTTGTGTCATAAAAGGAGTTTGGTAGAATTCCCTCTTTGCTTATTATGTCAAATAGTTTGTATAGTATTGGGATTAATTGTTTTCTGAATGTTTGATAGAATTCACTTGTGGATCCGTCGGGCCCTGGCAATTTTTTCTTAGGAAGTTCTTTGATGGCTTGTTGGATTTCATTTTCTGATATGGGATTATTTAAGAATTCTATCTCTTCTTCTGTTAGTCTAGGCAGTTTGTATTTTTGTATATATTCATCCATATCACCTAAACTGGTGTATTGATTGCCATATAATTGGGCAAAGTAATTTTTTAATGATTGCCTTAATTTCCTCTTCATCCAAGGTGATGTACCCCTTTTCAGCTATGATGCTTTTAATTTGCCTTTCTTCTTTCCTTTTTTTAATTAAATTGACCAGTACTTTGTCTATTTTGTTTATTTTTTCAAAGTACCAGCTTCTTATCTTATTTATTAAATCGATAGTTCTATCACTTTCAATTTTATTAATTTCTCCCTTAATTTTTAGGATTTCTAGTTTGGTTTTCTGCTGGGGGGTTTTAATTTGAGTGCTTTCGAGTTTTTTTTAATTTGCATTTCCAATTGATTGATCTCTGCTCTCCCTAGTTTGTTAATATATGCACTCAGGGATATGAATTTACTTCTGATTACTGGTTTGGCTGCATCCCAAAAGGTTTGAAAGGATGTCTCGCCGTTGTCATTTTCCTTGATGAAATTATTAAATGTTTCTATGATTTCTTCTCTAACTAAATGATTTTGGTGTATCATGTTGTTTAATTTCCAATTAGTTTTTTATTTGGTTTTCCACGTAGCATTACTGATCGTTATTTTTATTGCCTTGTGATCTGAAAAGTTTGCATTTATTATTTCTGCTTTTCTGCATTCATGTGCCATGTTTCTGTGACCTAGTGTATGATATATCTTTGTGAATGTACCATGTGGTGCTGAGAAGAAGGTGTATTCCTTTTTGTCCCTATTTATTTTTCTCCATATGTCTATTAATTCTAATTTTTCTAAGATTCCAGTCACTTCTTTTACCTCTTTCTTATTTATTTATTTATTTGATTTATCTAAATTTGATAATGGTTGGTTCAAGTCTCCCACTAATATGGTTTTACTATCTATTTCTTCCTTCAATTCTCCTAGTTTCTCCATTAGAAATTTGGGTGCTATATTATTTGATGCATATATGTTGATTAGTGATATTTCCTCATTATCTAAAGTCCCTTTTAACAGAATGTAATTACCTTCCCTATCTCTTTTAATTAGGTCTATTTTTGCTTTGGCTTTATCAGATATCATGATTTCAAATCCTGCCTTCTTTCTGTCAGTTGAGGCCCAGAAGGTCTTTCTCCATTCTTTAATTCTGACCTTGTGGGTGTCTACCCGCCTCATGTGTGTTTCTTGAAGACAACATATGGTAGGGTTTTGGATTCTAATCCATTCTGCTATTCGTCTACGTTTTATGGGTGAGTTCATCCCATTCACATTCAAAGTTATGATTGTCACTTGTGGACTCCCTGGCATTTTGATATCCTTCCCTAATTCTAATCTTTCTTCTTTAGCTCTAACTTTTTAATCCAGTGATTTATTTTAAATCTGTCCCCCTTGTCACCTCCCTTGATATGTTTCCCTTTTTAGTCCCTCCCTTTTTGTTCCCTTCCCTCCACCCCTCTCTTTCCCTCCCCTTTTGTTTTCCCTCTCCCCCTCTACCCTCCTTGGTTTTCCCTTCTCCCTACCCTTGTTGGGTAAGATAGAATTCAAGATCCCAATGGATCTGGATGTTTTTCCCTCTCAGAGTTGATTTCCCTGAGAGTAAGGTTTAAGTGAAAACTGTCTTCCTCTCCTTCTTATAGGAGTTTTCTTCCCCTCCCCTTCCCGTGTGAATCTTTGTGTGAGAAAGATTATTCTATTTGGTCTTTCTTTCCCCCCTATTTACACATTACATTTCCCCCACATATTAATATACATAGATTGATATAAATATAGTCCTTATAGAAGAGAGTTTGAATAAAAGAAAAAGATAACATTTTTCTCCTTTTCCCTTTCCTTCATATTTACCTTTTCAGGTATTTCATGCTCTTTTTTTTTTCAATATCGAACTTTCCACAGAGCTCTGGTCTCTTCTTTGCAAAAAGTTAGAAATCTTCTATTTTGTTGAATGCCCATACTTTCCCTTGGAAGTATATAGCCAGTTTTGATGGGTAGCTGATTCTTGGTTGAAGGCCCAGCTCTCTTGCTTTTCTGAAAATCATGTTCCATACCTTACGATCATTCAAAGTTAAACTTGCAAGGTCTTGTGTGACCCTGATTGGCATTCCTTTATATCTAAATTGTCTTTTTCTGGCTTCTTGTAAGATTTTTTCTTTTGCTTGAAAGCTTTGGAATTTGGCAATTACATTCCTGGGAGTTATCTTTTGGGGGTTTAATGTAGAGGGTGTTCTGTGAACTCTTTCAGTGCCTGTATTTCCCCCTTGTTCTAGAATCTCTGGGCAATTTTCTTTGATTATATCTTGTATTATGATGTTGAGTTTGCTGTTTATTTCTGGCTTTTCTGGTAGTCCAATTATTCTTAAATTGTCTCTTCTCCCTCTATTTTCCAAGTCTATGACCTTGTCGGTGAGATATTTTATATTCTCTTCTAATTTCTTGCTCTTTTGGCTTTGCTTTATTAATTCTTGCTCTTTTACATGCTCATTTCCTTCCAGTTGGCTGATTCTGACCTTTAAAGCCTGGTTTTCCTTTTCAGTTTGGTCAAACTAGTTTTGTAGATGCGTGAATTTCTTTTGCATTATTTCCCACTTTTCCTCGCAGAAGGCTTCCATCTTTTTGATCATTTCTAATTCAAATTCTTCATGGGTTTGTGGAGAGTTTCCACTTCCTTTGGAAAGTTTTAGAGCATTTGGTTGTGTTTCCTCTCCTATCTCCTCTGTATTTTGTATTTTTGCTCTATAAAATGTGTCCAAATTTAGCCCCTTCTTCTTTTTTTCTTGGAGTTTTGGGGCTTTTCTGTGCTGTTTACTATCTCTGTCTGGGTGGGGAGGTCTAGCTTTTCTTATCTCTGTCTGGTGTTCAGAGGCTTTAGCTCCAAGCAAATTGTCCATTTGTGGGTATTACTGCTTTCAGTTCCCTCCCGATGCTTCTTCGTTGCCTTACTTCCATGCTCTGAGCCTGGCTTTGCACTGTCCCCGAGGTATCTCAGAGCCTTTGTGGGCCAGAGAGGCCTGTACTCTGAGGGGGTAGGGGCCAAGGCTTCCCGGAACTCAGAGGGCTCCTGATAGGATTAACTTCTGTTGGGTTGGATTGAGTGTGTCTTAAAGCAGGGACCTTCCCTGAGACTCGGACGGAAGGATCCAGCCAGGGGGCTACAGGTTCCCCTCTGTCTCTCTCTGTTTCCTGGCTGTCTGGGTTCCCCACGTGACTGGCTCAGGTTGTTTTCAGGATGTGGCCTTCTGAATAGCCAGCCCTGAAGTTTACTGTTGTTTTAGAAGAGCCTGCACTCTGAGGAGGGAGGGGCCGTGGATTCCCGGAGCTCAGAGGGCTCCTGATAGGATTAACTTCAAGTAGATTGGATTGAGTGTGTCTTAAACAGGGACCTTCCCTGAGACTCGGACATAAGGATCCAGCTAGGGGGCTACAGGCTCCCCTCTGTCTCTCTCTGTTTCCCTGCTGTCTGGCTCAGGTTGTTTTCAGGGTGCGGCCTTCAGAATATCCGGCCCTGGGTTCCTTTTGCTGGCTCTTATGTTCCTGCTGCTGCCTTGGACTCAGAGCTCTGGGTTGGGGGCGATGGGTCCTGGGACCTTCCTTCTGCCTATCCCTTAGATCTGAGCGATCTCAGGTTCTGGCTTTTGGGGGGGCTGTACCTTTTGATCCAGGTCTAGGAGGAGGGTTCCCTGGATCTATCCTGTTGTTTGTTTTGAATTTCGGTATCCTAGGAGCATACAGTTTGAGATCAGTAAGGAAGGGGTTTCCAGAGATCTGAACTTTAGCTCTCTCTAAGCTGCCATCTTGACTGGAACTCCACCAATTATCTTTTGATTTTCCACTTCTATTTTTGGAGTTATTTCTAAAAAATGTTATAGGTCTTCTGAGAACTGATCAACTTTGGCCTCTTTGACATCAGTGGTTGGAGCATAAACTTGTATTACTGTGATGTTAAACATTTTGCCTTGGATTTGAATAGATATCATTTTTGTCCTTTTTGAAATTATCCCAAGTATTGTTCTCAACTTTTTATTGACTATGAGGATACTCCATTTCTCATTATAGATTCTTGCCCACAATTGTATATATATAGATCACCTAAACAAATTTCACCCATTTCCATCCAATTAAGTTCATTCACACCCAAGATGTCAATTTTTATCTTTCCATCTACTATTTACATTGGTCCATAGGTCTTATATTCAAAGTTCCTATGAAAAATTGATCTTTACATTGTTTCACTTTAGTTTTATCACAAGATACATTGATAAATTACTCTTTCAGCTTTGTCCCAGCCCTTTCACTACAGCAACTTGTAAATGTCCTCTGCTCTTCCTTAGTAACATATTGGGCACCTTCTAACCTGAGGAGCTTATTTTCCAATAAATTTCCATCTTTGATTTCATTTTAATATTATCCATTATATTTTCTTGGCAAAGATATAGGAGGTTTTTATTATTTTCTTCTCTAGTGCATCACTTGGAAGTATTATAATAACAGGCACGTTTGACCTTGGAGTACAATATGGAGCAGGGCAGAGCCCAATAGTGTTTTGTCAAGATAACTCACTAGTCAAAGTAAATGGTTTTCCAACAACTCAAAAGACAACTTTATACACAGACATCACCAGATTCTAAATATGAAAACAAGATTGATCATAAACTTTGAATTTAAAGATGGAGAAACTCTATACAGTCAGTGAAAACAAGATGTGGAGCTGGCTATAACTCAGATCATGACTTTCTTAAAACCAAATCCAGACTGAAACTGAAGAAATTAGAGAAAATCATCTAATCCTATAGAGATAATCTAAATAATACCCCTCATGAGTATGAAGTGGAAGTGATAATAGATTTAAAGAACAGATCTGGTAGATAGAATGACTGAAGAACTGTGGACAGAGTTTTGAAATATTGTACAGGAGGCTACAACAAAAACATTCCAAAAAAGGAGCAAAAAGCAAAATGACTCCCTGAAGAGGCTTTCCAAAAAGGTAAAGAAAGAAGCAAAGGGAAAGGGTAAGTAGAAAGGGTAATATAAAATTCCAGAGAGTAGCAGGAAGAGATATGGTTTTCTTAAATGGAACAGCAAAGAAATAGAAGAAAACAATAGAATGGAAAAAGAACAAATGATGATACCAAGTAAATTGGAGATATCAAAGTAATATTTCAAATAAAAATGGGCATGATAAAAGAAAAATAAGAGACCTTTCTAAAAAGTAGAAGAGATTAAGAAGCGATGGCAAGAATATACTGAAGAATTATGATAGAAAGGTCATAACATTACCAATAACTATGATGGTGTGATTACTGATCTAGAGCTAGACATCCTAGAGAATGAAGTTAAGTGGGCCTTGGGAAGTATTGCCAACAAATAAAGCTAGTGGACATGATAAAATTGTAGCTGAGCCATACTAAAATACATTAGTATTAAAGTGCTGTGCTCAATATGCCAGCAAGTTTGGACAACACAATGATGTCCACTGGATTGGAAGAGATAAGTTTATATCCCATTCCTAAAGAAGGACAATGCCAAAGAATATTCAATATACTAAACAATTGTGCTCATTTCATATACTAGCAAGGTTATGCTTAAGATTTTGCAAGCAACATGTGAACTGACAATTACCAGAAAAACAGACAGGCTTTCAAAGAGACAGAGGAATTACAGAACAAATTGCCAACATTCACTGGATTATGGAAAATGTAATAGAGCTCCAGGAAAAATATCTAGTTCCACTTCACTGACTAAACTAAAGCCTTTAACCATATAGATTGCAAGTCAAGTCTTCAGTCTCTTGAGGAACCTCTATATGGGTCAAGAAGTCAGAATAGTTAAAACAAAACCTGAAACAAGTGATTTACTTAAGATTGTGGAAGGTCTACAACAGTATTCTATATTGTCATCTTATGTATTTAACTTATATGCAGACCACATCATGCAGGTAGAATGAAGGAAAAGCAAGAATTAAAGTCATCAGTAGAAATGTCAACAATCTCAGCTGTGCAAACAATACCTTTCTGATGACAGAAAGTGATGAAAGAAGAAGACTTTTGTTGAGGGTGAAAGAGGAAAGTGTAACAGTTGATTTGAAGCTTAACATAAAAAAAAAACAGGTGTTTGCAATTGGTCCTATCACATTCTGATACATAGAGGAAGGGAGAAGAAATAGAAGCAGTGTCATATTTTATGTTCTTCAGCTCAAAGATCACTGCTGTTTGTGACTGCAGACATGAAATTAAGTCATTTGCTCCTTGGAAGAAAAGCTATGACAAATCAGGGTAGCCTACTAAAAAACAGAGGCATCATCTTGCCAACAAATGCCCTTATAAGTCAAACTAATTTTCTTCCAGTTGCAATTTCTGCCTGTGAAAGTTGGCCTATAAGGAAATTTGGGCACTATGGAATTGATATTTTTGAATCATGGCGTTGGTGAAGACTTTTGAGAGCAAGGAGATCAAAAATCAGTCAATATTTAAAGAAATTAATTCATACTATTCACCAGAAGGGTAAATATTGAATTTGAAGCTTAAATACATTAGCCACATAATGAGAAGCCACGGTTCATTAGAAAAGACCCTGATGTTGGGGAAAAATTGAAGACTAAAGGACAAGGGGATGGCAGAAGTTAAGATGTATACATAGCCTTTAATCCTAGGCTGCCACCCTACGCAGAGCAGTCCAGCGAGCAGAGCGGAGCTGAGCTGGTGGACTCCCAAGCCACTTCTGCCCAAGGCCAGAGATGCCCCAGAGGAATCTTCCTCCATCTCTTGGGTGGCAGCCAGGGGGCGCGGGGGGAGAGGGAGAGAGTCTCAGGTGATAGAGACTGAAACAGACAGACAGACAGACAGACAGACAGAGAGCACGCAGCCCTTCCGCACCCAACACCGTCTCCTAAGACCGAGAAGACTCTTGGTGTCTTCATCTAGCAGGAGAATCACAGCCCTTGATCTGGGCTCCCCTCTAAGGCCGACCCTTTCTCACTCACTCCCACACTGGAAAGATGGAACCCCAGGAGAGAGCCGTCCAATACAGCCGATGGAACAACAGTCAGGATCAGGTCAGCATGAATGTGTCGACCACAGAGAGCTCGGACTGTGAGCGGGTCTACAATAAACTATGCACCGGGAAGCTGGGCATCGCTATGAAGGTGATAGAAGGAATCTTTCTGTTCTGGGTCATCTTCATCACTGGCTATGTCACTGGGTACTACATCCACAAGTGCAAGTAGCACTTGTCTGAGCCTGCTGGACACCTTTTCTGAGGAGCCCTCCACCCACCCAGAGACCTCTTACTACCTGGCCAAGACCATCAAGCCAAGGCTGGCCCTTGGGGGCACATACACCTATAGAGATAGACACACACTTATATACACACAAAGGGACAAATATAGACACATAGACTCTTTTCAGAGAAAGAGAGGATACGCTGAAACAAATACAGAGGCAGACACTGGATGAGAGAGAGAGTAATACAGATACACCAAGCCAAAACATTGGCCTGAGAGAGACTAGAAAGATGAGACAGATACTCTGATACAGATACACAGAGATGCTAAGAGACAGACATACAATTAGGTACACTCAGAAACAAAGACATTTTTAGATGGGACAGGGATTGGCAGGACAACACAGAGTCATACAGGCTAATTTACCAAAAGACTGACAGAAAAACAGATATACACTAACAACAGAAACAAATCTCTTCTCTCCTGCCCCAGGATAGAATTCCAGACCAAGCCATCCATAACCCAACCCTCCCCTGCCACATTCCAGCCCCAGCACACTAGGTTATGGAAGCCTAGGATGGCAACTCTCATTCCCTCCCTCCTTGCTCACTCCTGGTTCTCCTCACCAACTAGATAACCTCTCTTTAGCCAGGAGACAGTTTTATACCTCAGAAACCTTCCCAGGGATGACTTATGTTCATGGCTACGCTACAGTCGGACCCAGAGTCCCTATGCAGTCTCTACCCACCCTTACACCATCCTTGTTGAAAACAGGACCTAGAAGGGACAGAACCATTTGTTTGGTAAATGCCACAGTGGGAACTCATTACCAAACTGGACCTCAGAATGGGAATTAAGGTCACTTCTAGGGTTCCATTTCTGCTCACCCCTATTCTAATCGCAGAGTGGGGAAGTTAAATCTGTCTCTTGCAGTGAGTATCCCTCCTCCTCCTCCTCTCCCTCATTCCTCCACTAGTCCTACTACTTGAGAAATTTGACACATTTTGAGCCCAATTTCTATAGAAATTTGTTGAGGAAGAGGAAGGTAATGCCCTCTCATATCCAGCAAGATTTTTTAAAAGGAAGGTAGCATTGTGTGTAGCAAAGAGGGACTTTCACTATCTATAAAATGGGACAGACTAGATGACTCCCATCTATGGGAGTAATTCAACATGGAATTCTAGCAAAGTCAAAATTTTCCCATGGTTCCCAAAAGTCAACAGGGAAATTCCTAGCCTTTCCTCTTAACTCCTTGTTCCAGCTCCAAGGTCCTCCCCGAGGCTAAGAGGCACCCTCAGCTGTGTCATTGGTTTCTGTGTGTATGTGTGTGTAGGGGGAGGGTCTCAACCTTTCAGCCCTGGGACCATTGTAAATTATTCCCTCTGGTTATTCCTCTGCCCTTACCTGGATTTGCCCTTAACTGTTACACATAAGTCCCAGGGAATTCTATTCCCCTGGCCTGCCCTGAAGGTAGAAAACCCCAGGAAATCTGAATTGGAGGGCTCTGGTATTTCTGATGGACCCTGGTCACCAGTTCCACAAAGACTTGGAGCCAGGAGAAAGCAGTTTCTATCCTGAGGAGCCTTCCTTCCTGATCCCTGACCTAACCTCAGAGGCAGGGGCTGAGCCATGGAAGACTGGGGTGTCCTGGGTGTTGAGCCCCAGCTTCCACATTCCCCAATGCCCTTCCACATGCCTGCTATTCTTTTCAGAGAAGCAGAATAATAGAATGAGAAAGAAGAAATAAACATTAGGTGGGAAAGATTTTAATAAACAGATACTAACTTGCTGTGTGACCTTGGGAAAAAAAAAAGATGTATACATAGTATTAAAAGGGAAACAATGAACAACAAACTTGGACAGATGTTAAGAGATAGTGGAGTATAGAACAACCTGGGATGTTATGGTCCATGGGGTCATTAAGTGTCAGACAGGCCTGAAAGACTGGCCAACGACTAAAGCTCATGATTCCTGAGGGCTCTTGTTCCCTTCTGAGTTCTTTGTTCATTTCAGACTCTCCCTCCCCTTTTTAGTTACTATTACTCACTTTCAGACTCCTTCTACTTTGAAGGCATCTAGCTAGGGGCTAGATCTCAAAACATCTCAATCTCCTCCCACAATGGGAAATTGTGATTTCAGGACATAAACAAAAGCTCCAATCAAAATCTTGGGCTTTTTTTCAGACTTAATTCATGTAGTCACACATGTATTCCACCCCATTTTTTCTTTATCTGCATTTTCTACCAAGTTCTGTTATATTGCAGACCATTTCTACTATGCTATTTCAGCTTAAGCAAATATCTCTATTGGAGGAAGGGAAGGGATAATAGTCAGGGTATAGACTTAATTTCTGTTGCTATTCCATGGATTATTGTTTGCAGCCCTGTAGCTGGAGCTTTAATCATATTGGGTGAAGGGATCCTGAATGAGTACAATAAGGGCTAGGGATTCTTCTTTATTCATTGTGTTTTTAACTTGTCCTAGATCATATCGATAGGTATAATTGTTTTATCACTTGTATGTAATTTCTATTTTGGAGATTTTCAGCAGGTTGTAAGGATTAAAGAAAACCTAGCCCTCCATCTTATCAGTTGTATAACTCAGTAGTACAAGAACACTTGGAAAGAAGATTGAATTTAGGAAATACAACCTGAATTTTCAAGTCATATTCCTTCTGCCAACATGTTCCTTAATATATATGTCCTATTAACATTTCATTTCTCATCTGCTCTTTTTTTCTGTTGTCTTCCTCTACTCCTTTTTACTGTTTATCATTTCCTCTCTTAGTAAGAACCATGTTTACTTCATAAATCATAGTCTTTATATTTCTCAGATTTCCTCTTAGCATCAAAATTCCACAGCTGGTTCCATACACTGCATTGGACTATTTCTGTGCTATATAATTGCATTCTCTTTGCATAGTCTAAACTTCCTGTCCATTATATTTCAAATACTTTGAGGACTTTCATTCTTATATTCCAGGGAAAAGATTTATCTACTAGGAACAGGCATATCTGAAACTGGTCATATTAGATTCATGATAGTTTGATGTCATACATATGCCATTTATTCATTCATTCATTTATTTATTAATTCATCCAATCTCTTATTTATTTCTTAAACAAAAATAAATATAGGTTACATTGGAGTGAAAGAACCAACTAGAATATGTTAACAGGGTGAATAGATTTTTAAAAATATTGATAAAATTGCTTTGGGGCTGCTAGTGGTGCTTTTTTGCTAAAAAAAAAAAAAGCAAAATTTTCAATACTTGATGTTTTGAGCTTTACATCTTAATAACTTGGCAAATAAATAAATAAATAAATGAGGCCCTGCTTAATTAAAAATAAAGCCCTTCATCTCCCTTAGGTGCTGCAAGTAAAAATCAATTCTAAAAGTACTACAGATTTGAGAGGTATGAAAAATGGTCCAACATTCTATAATTTGGCTAAACTTATTATTTTCTAAAAGTAGTTTTCCTTATGGAATCTTATACTGCTGTATAAACACTTCTAAAAACCCTGAAGGCTCTTGAAATTTGGGAACCAATTTCGAGATAATAGCTACAATGACTGGGAAATTCTGTTTATTTCTATCTCAAAAGCTAAAAATAGGGGAAGTACTTTAGTTAGCATTTCATGCTTATTAACATTTGTAGCCAGTTATTTTTCTTTCATTTATTTTAATTTTCTTGCTAAATTTTAATTCATGAGTGAGTAACAAAGCACAAAGTTAAGGAGCAAATGCTTTTGTAATGTTTATTTGTGGCATTAAGTTGAACTACTAAATGAAATCTATACAAATGTAAGGCCTTCTTTGAACAGTGAATAAATTAGCTTATTGCTTATAATTCATATTTATGTTAGCTGGCTATTGGATATTTCCATGGGTTTAGAAATTATTCAAAAGAGTACAACATAATAATGGCCTTCACGACTTTGGAATGTACAATGAGATTTGGGCAAATGACTCTGAGTTCTTTGTTCCTCAGTGTGATGGAATTTTACTCATACAGTGGTCTGAAGAGACATAATGTCAAGACTTTTCCCATGTAGATAGTATAGGTACCTGGGGATTCCCTATTATCTTAGTGTTATTCTAGGCATTCAGATTTAGAAAGAGATCACCTTTTCAATTAGTAAAGTGGAATAAATAAATATATATGTGTGCCTAATTATATATATATATGTATATATATATATATTTATATGTATATATACCTATGAGATTGTATATATATGTATATACTATATCTATATATATATATAGATATATGTAAATATACTATTTATGTATATGCAGTTAAAATAGACCCTCTTCTCAGAGTCTAAAAGGTTTATGTTTTAACTTCATCTTTAACTTTTTACTCTGTGATCCTGGGAAAGTCACTGAACATCTAGGTGTGCTTGGCAACTCTGAGTAAATTGCAGAGGCAAAATAAATCTTTTATTTTTAAAACCTTACCTTCCATCTTGGAATCAATAGTGGATATTGGTTCCAAGGCAGAAGAGTGGTAAGAGCTATGCAATGGGGGTCAAGTGACTTGCCCAGGGTCACACAGCTAGGAAGTATCTGATGCCAGATTTGAACCCAAGACCTTTCATCTCTGGGCACGGCTCTCAATCCACTGAGCTACCCCCCAAAATAAATCATTAATAGAAGAAATGAATAAGCCAATGACTCAATTATAAAACTTTCAGAAGCAAAAAGAAACCTGATCACCTCTTTAAGTTGTATAAAGTTCTTCCTGGACGAGAACTACATTGCCATCTACTACATTTCTCTCATTTTACAGAGGTTACAGAGAATGTAAGTGATTTGCCTAAAGTCTCACAATGATGACAGCAGAGTTAGGTATGAAATTCAGGTGACCTGATCTCTAGCGCAGTTCCTTTCCTCTTCATAAACTGCTGGCTACACAGTGTTAATGATACCTGGATGTAATATCTCCTAAAGGAATCCAATTTGCATTGTTTTCACGAGCACAATTTGTACCTTAATATCTTCCAAATATATGCCACTGAGCATATAGTTTCTAGTCTGTCATAATTTTAGAAAATCACCACTCAAATAAAATAAATGAAGGCATGAGACCTTTTTGTGTATCAAGAGCATTCTCTTCTAAGAGAGACACCTTGAAAATCTTGTCCTACTTATTGTCATTTAGCTTCTGTTGGAATTAGCACAAATGTGAGAATTGACTTTGATACAGCACAGGTTAAGGGAATGAATGAGGGGATTCCTTGATAAAACTGAAGATTGCCCAAAACAACTTGAGAGAATTATAAAATACAAGTTATTTTTAGACTAAATAGAACAATTTTCTCAAAATGATGAATTTATAGAGTTTAACTTTGAATAAAGGGAATTGATGGGACTTAAAGAAATCTGAATGAAAGTCAGCCATAGACCACTGTGAACCATTAAACTAACTGGCCTCGTTATCTTGGCTACCAGAACTTGAGAGCTAGTTTTTCACCTTTTCCCTTGTACCTTCTTCCAAAGTAAAGGAAAAAAAGGGAGAAAGATATTTCATTCTTCAACTCTACTTCCCATCTTCATCCCCCATCAGCCATGGCATAGAATAATAGAAGTACATGGTGATGATCCTGGGACAACGGGTAGGCAAGGTGGTGAAGGGAGTGAGAGGGGAATGTTTCCAGCCTTGGTGATCGCTTTATGGTGAAGAATTTCATTTCAAAAATTCATGCACAGAAACTTCATGAAAGAGACTTCCTAATGAATCTTGATTTTTAGAAAAGAAAACTATAGCCCCCACATGGTTCTTTTTTTAGGTCTTGAAGAGCAAAGCCAGTGAGATAATTGTATTACTTTTAGAATGGTAAATGTTTTTTTTTAGCAGTAATACAAAGTTAAGTCCCACAGGAGGAAGCTGATGAACAATCTGAAGGCTCCATTTCAATATTTGCTCACAATAATTCCCAGGAACCCTCAACATTTGATGTATTTTCTGTGATTTCAAGGTGTTCTCATACCCATAAATCATAAACTTGACTGAGTATCTGTGGAATATTGAGGGATCTATCACTAACACCTTAGACACCAGAGAAGTGTTATGCTTGCTTTTCTAAGGGAAATAGAAATTCTAAATTAATCCAGGTGGGTGTTCTAGTCTTTAATAGGGGGATATGGACTAGGACATATCTAAAGTGTTTTCTAACCATAGAATAGCAATAATGGCTAGCATTTATATAGAATTTTAAGATTTTCAAAGTTCTTCTCATATGTTATCATCTCATTTGATTCTCAAAACTCTGAGAGTTACAGCACTATTATTGTCCCATCTTACCCATGAGAGAATTGAGGAATAGAAAAGAAAAGCAACTTTCCCAGTCACAGTGTAGTAAATATCCGATAGAAGATTAGAACTCATGTCTTTCTGTCTGTAAGTCTTGTTTCTTGCACTCCAAAATCCTCCTGAAAAAAATGAGTGAGGGGAGAAGGGGTAACTTTGAATATAAACAAAAGTTATTGTGGGAACATGTGACATTACCCTTCTGGAGCCTATATATCTCTTTATCTTATTTTATTTATTTATTTTGAAACCCTTACCTTCCATCTTGGAGTCAATACTGGGTATTGGTTCCAAGGCAGAAGAGTGGTAAGAGCTAGGCAAAGGGGGTCACACAGCTGAGAAGTATCTGAAGCCAGATTTAAACTTAGGACTTCCCACCTCTAGGCCTGACTCTCAATCCACTGAGCTACTCAGCTGCGCCCCATATATATAATATATCTTTAAAGGGGCTTGCAAGTGAACTGGAGCAAAACCAAATAGAAATATAACTTTTTTTTTAATTTTTTTGGGGGAAAAGAGGGGTTCTATTAGCCTTATATGTATGTTAGGGCAGAGAAGGAGGGACCTGGAGAATGTACCACAAATAAAAACACATGAATTTTTTAAGTGCATGTAAAAGATAGCCTAGCAGTTATAGAGCCCGAAGGTAAGTTATCTGTTGCTCTCATCTATCTAATTAGGTATTTTTAAGTCTTTTCATGTGTTCTGAACTCTTTTGGTTTATTGGTGAAACCTATGGACCCTCCCCCCAGGAAAACCTTTAAATGCAGTAGATAGAATACATTAGATTAAAAAAAGAAAAATAATAATAATTTCATTGACCTTAGCTTAAGAACCTCTGATAGAGACAGATTTCCATTTTGAAGAGAGAACTACAATGAGACAGACAGATGTAAACTTAAGGACTATTTCTTTTCTTTGGACTAAGCATAGTAGATAATGATGAGCTTCCTGAAGAATGAAGTTTTAACCAAATATATTCCACTGAATTTGTAGGCCTTAAATGCTGAGGCACTAAATAGTCAAAGTTAAACATTTTTATTTGAAGAAACATAACTCACGCTTCCAGGTTCTTCATTATATAACCAATCTCCTGCTCCTGCTCTTGCTTCCATGATAGCACCGACATTTTTCTAGGTTGACTCGGCTCATTAGGGAACTTTGTTTCATTCATATCATTATAAACTCAGGCCTTCTTCCTCCACCTCCCATAGGAAACACCTATCACTTTGCCTTTCTGAGACTGAAATCAAACATTAAATGACTCTATGGACTCTAACACAACGTTTCTATCTTATTTTATGCTAATCTTCTTGGTATCCTCTGTATACCAAAACATTTTAGCTATTTCCTGATCCTTTCCTCTCATTTTCTTCTTCTAAGCTTTCATGAAACCTGGCTTCAGTGCTTAAAATACATAACCTCATATCTCTGCCTTGTTTTAGCACAGAGCCTGACATATCCAAGGCACTTAATAAATGATTGATGACTGACCTATTGAAATCTTTCTGCTCTTTGAAGGCCTACTTTAGGTATCAGTTTCTGTGTTCTTTCCAATTCAATTTTATTACTCCAATTTACTCGTAGTATTTTATTTCTGCTTCACCATTTCTGTATCTCACCTTATATCATATTTTTTGAGGCAAATGCCATATTTTCCTGGGCATATACTCTTTAAAGGCAAAATATATTCATTTAGAGCAGGGCTTTACCTATACCAGGCATTTAACAAATGTTTATTAAAATGAATAAGTTGAATGTGTGTGGGTTTAGGTGTGTTTTGAAGATGGTATATGGGGCATTGAAGAGGCACAGTGGATATAGTGCCAAGACTAGTCATGAAGACTCCTATTCCTGAGTTCAAATCAAGCCTTAGATACTTACTAGCTGTGTAACTCTGGGCAGGTCATTTAACCCTATTTCTCTCATTTTTCATCTGTAAAATGAGCTAGAAAAGGAAATGGTAAACCACTCCAGTGTCTTTGATGAGAAAATCCCAAATAGTGTAATTAAGAGTTAGTTAAAACTGAAATGACTGAACAACCCCAAAACACAAACACATATTCATATTTTAATATATACATATACACATAATTTATATATTATATGTAATATGGACATATATATATAATCTATATATCTGTAGCTATATACACACATATAAAACCTAATATATGATATGTACACATATACATATATTTTCTTATAGCACACATGTCCACATGGATACATATATTTGCATATATAACACATGTGTTTAATGCACAGTGTAATACACACATATATAGGTGCACACATCTACATGCATGTGTATATATACATGCATATTTGTGTATATGTATCTCTATCTATATGTGTATATATACACATACACATACACATACACATATATGTGCTTACAAGTGGGGAGCTAGCTATACCTTATATGTAAGAAAAACATGCAATTAGTGTTAAAGGGATTTTCTTAATCTCTCCCTCTGTCTCTTTAAGAGACAAGACTTCAGGATTCTAAGTAAAGGAAGCCAGAGCTGAAGATTCCATTACATAGGAGACGAGGAAGTTAAGAAAGGGACAGGTGGCAGTTAAAGGTCTTTTGGCATGAGGTTGGTCTGTCTTAGTGTCTGCTACTGACAGTTTTGACTTCTGACAGTTGGGATAGAGAAAAAGAATGTCTGTTTAATTAGGGAGATAGGTAGTTAATGAATCAATTTTAGGTAGGGTAGGTTAGATAGGCCTGACATGGCCAGACAAGAAGCACCTGTCCTTAAAGACAGTTAGAGTAGGGTTTTTAGAAATTTTAGATAGTATTAGGATTGTAGGTAGAGTCATAGAATATTCAAATAATAATCTCTCTTTCCTCCTTTCTATTTTCTATCTGTCCTCAAATTAAAATAAGTAATTTTATCAAATTGTTTTCCTCACCTTTGTCAAAGTCGTACCATTTAACCCTTACATTAGGAATTAGAAATCATATATCATTTTAAAATAAAGTTTTTATGACAATGAATATAGTTCAATATAACATTTTTAATTAGTGAGGAATAATTTTTCTAGTCTTTCCTATTTGTTTTTGTTTCAGAACAGCTTGGTAAAACTAAGCAGCTAGTGCCTAAAGAGATATTATCTATGGTGTACAATATATATCTTAATATATACAATAATATAGATTTCATTTAGCTTTAATTACAACCTTCAACTAAAGAACTCTTGAATGGACATATAAAATAGTATAGATATTTAATTTAGATATCAAATCATTACATGTAAGAGCATTGAACTCAAAGATAGATGACTTGAAGTTAAGTCCTGCCTATACCAATCTGCACTGCATTGGGCAAATCACAATATTTCTAAAATTTCTTCTTTTTTAAACCCTTACCTTCCATCTTGGAATCAATACTGTGTATTGGTTCCAAGGCAGAAGAGTGGCAAGGGCTAGGCAGTGGGGGTTAAGTTAAGCCCAGAGTCACACAGCTGGGAAGTGTCTGAGGCCAGATTTGAACCTAGGACCTCCCACCTCTAGGCCTGACTCTCAATTCACTGAGCTATCCAGCTTCCCCCCATTTCTAATATTTCTAAGCTTCATATACCTCATCTGTAAAATGAAGACAGTAATATTTCTACTATCTACTGTAAAAAGTCATGGCCTGTAAACTGAAAAACATAAAGAAGCTTGCATTATCATTCTTCCTTGAAATGAAAAAACAACCAAGTGTTGCCCCCAAAACATGTAATTTGACTTGAGTGCACAAACCATAATTCTCAAAATAGATTTTATTTAAAAATAATAAATCTATTATTATGAGAGAAGACATTCTAATTTTTTTAGTAGATAGATGGAACATACAGCACTATTTTAGCAATCATGAGTGTTCTTTAATATTTGCTTTTTGTAAATAAATTGATTTTCAGATACAAATAGAAGCCTCTGATGATAGCTAAATCTCTTCTCATTAGGGTATGAAAGCATGCATCATGAAGATGAAAGCTTAGCTTTGTTTTCATTGTCCTTTCCTTCTTGTTGAGTATGAGGACTCATATTTCCATCAATGCATTGATCTTTTCAAATTAAATTATCCTCTTGTAGTAACCCAAATGATAAATGACTTTTATTAAAATGAATGTTCTTCACTTTTCAAATATGAACTACGGCTATTTATTTCAAGATCTGTTCAGTCCATTCACCAACTTACCACCCTGCCATGCAAGACAATGGGTTTTTTTAGATTAATATTGATAAATGGCAACCTATCATATTTCACATATATGTGTATGTGTATGTGTATGTGTATATATACACATATAAATATATGGTCTTGGTTCTTTTAATATATCACTCTATCTCTTTTCTAGGCAGAGCAGCATAATCTTGCTCTGTTGAGATAAAGTAAACCTTCAAGCCTCAAAGAATTGAATTCAAATCCTACCTCAGATAAACCCTTATTATATGGCAAGTTATTTAGGTTCCTAATGATCTGGGCAACTCTGTAGAGAAAGTACCTGCCTACTTTGGTAGGGAGTGTTTTCTAATACAAAAGGGTTTTTTTAAATACCAAATTAAAAAATCATCCCTGTTTCTAACTTCTTGCTGTTAATTGTGTATTATTTTCCTCCAACTACATAAAATTTCTAATGGAATAAAAAATATTTGTATTGAGTACAGAAGTCTCACCTGTTTAATTTACAGTGGGATTTACTCTTGAACAGAGGTAATTTTGTCTGGTAGTACTTGCTATTTGAACATCATCTTTTCAATGAGGTCATTAGAATCTTAAACCTGGGACTGGAAGAGACTAGAAATTATCCAGTTCAAAGCTCTCATTTTTAAAAATGAGGAAATTAATTAGTAGAGAAAAGATGTGATTTGTCCAAGGCAAGACAAATGGTAAGTGTCAGAGGTGGAATTAGCCCTCTGGTGCTGGAATGTCCAATCCAGCACTTTTCCCTCATCATCACACATTCTTAAATGGCCATTTTTGGTGACTTTTTACCATAAGTGAGAAATAATATAATAATATAGTAATAAAAAAATATCAAGACCTTAACATTCAAGAGTGGTGTGAGCAGGGACAATTTATTTAATTTAATTTGGCTTCTCTTTCATCACCTATGAAATAACTAAGTTGGACCTGATGACCTTTAAAATGAGACCAAGAGCTAAAATTGATGATCTTATGATCAGATGAATACATATATGTGATTTAATGGATGGAGCACTGGCTCTGAAATTATAAAGATCTAAGTTCAAATCAAGTCTCATACATAGTATTTGATTCACCCTGGGCAAGTCACTTAACTCTGTCTCAGTTCCTCACCTATAAAATGCACTGGAGAAGAAAATGGCAAAGCACTTTAGTATTTTTGCCAGGATAACCTTAAATGAAATCCTGAAGAGTTGGACATGAGTGAACAATAAAAATTGATGCCATAAAATGAATGTTTAAGATGCACAAGGCATTGAACTGGGATTCTAAAAAATTAGATTCTACTCTTATTTACTGTACCAATAGGGAGTTTTATTGTTTCTCAAAAACTACTTCATATATTTTCACAATCCTTTTGTGTTATATATATTTAGGCCTATCTTGCAGAAGATGGGTCTATCTTTGTAATTCTTAACACCTAACTCATACTTTGACTGAACACAGACAAGTCATATAACTTTTTTGGGCTTAGCCAATTCCCAAAGAATCCAAGTTGTGAAGCAGGTACCAATCTGTTTGGTAAAGAAAATTTCCTTACTGGGAGTTCCCTATGCAAATGAAATCACAAGTTCAATAGCAGGAGGGAGGAAAAGTGCCTAAACAACAACTAAACAACAAGAAAAGGCATTTTGAGAGTGGAGTAAGGCATTCTCCAATAGAAAACCCCAAAACCAGGTTACCACATCTTTTCCATGAATGGCATGAGATATTTAGATGAAAATTCTAATGGTAATTACTCCTTAACTTCAGGAATGCCTGTCTTTCTATTCTAGACATCTTTACACAGTACTTTCCTTTTTCTTCTCCTCAGTTATCTAGGGCAGTGAGTCCATTCATTCCAGAATCCACCCAGTATATTCTAAAGATCCAGAGTTCATTTGCCAACACAGAATCAGATTATATAGATCCCTCCCCCCACCAAGAGTGGATATGTTTTTCTGAATATTTCTTCTCAAAGATCTGTGAGAACAGAAACAGAAAAGAAAGGGACTTCCAGTCAAGATGGTAGCTTAGAGGCATAAAAAGTTCAGACCTCTGAAAACCCTTCCTTACCAATTACAAACTGAATTCTCCTAGGGCACCAAAATTCAAACTGAACAACAGGACAGAGCCGGGGAACCCTCCTTCTGGACGCGGATCAAAAGGTAAGCCCCCCAAAGCCAGAATCCTAAATCACTCGGATCTAAGGGGAAGGCAGAAGGAAGGTCCCAGGACCCACCCACCCCCAACCCAGAGTGCTGAGCCCACAGCAGCAGCAGGAAACTCAGGGCTGGCAAAAGGGCCTCAGGGCCGACTATTCTGAAGGGGACTCCTTGAAAGCAACCTGAGGCAACACTGATGGCAGGGAAACAGAGAGAGATGGGGGGAGCCTGTAGTCCACTGGCTGGGTCCTTCCATCTGAGTCTCACCTGAGGTTCCAGCTTCAGGGCACATCCAGTCCAACCCAGCTGAACCTAATCCTATCAGGAGCCCTCAGAGCTCAGGGAAGCTGGACCCCTCCCCCCATAGAGTGCAGGGTCTTCTGAAAGGACAAAAACCTCAGGGTCAACAAAGAGGTTGCTCTGAAGGGTGTACCTTGAAAGTAACCTGGGCCAGTCACAGGTCATCCAGCACAGACTGCAGTAGAGGTTTTTTTTTTTGCTTTGGGGCACATCCGGCCAAACCCAGCTGAATTTAATCCCATCAGGAGTCCTCAGAGCTTAGGGAGGCCAGGACACCTCCCCCCCTTAGAGTGAAGGGTCTTCTGAAAGAACAGAAACCTCAGGGCCAGCAAAGGCCCTGAGGTACCTTGCAAACAGTGCTGTGCCAGGCTCAGAGCTTGGAAGTAAGGCAGCGGAGAAGCAATTGGAGGGAACTGAGAGTAGTAACACCCAAAACGCCAGCAGGCAGGGTAGGGCAGACCCTGGGCTTCACCAGGAAGACAGTAGCTGTGGAGAATGGACAATTTGCTTGGGGCTAAAGCCTTGGACCATCAGACAGATACACGAAGAGCCAGTCCTCCTCACTCAGATAGAGATGGCAAATAGTACAGAAGTGCAAAAGCCTCCTGGACACATTTTATGGAACAAAAATACAAAATACAGAGGAGATAGAAGAGGGAACACAAGCAAATGCTCTGAAAACTTCCAAAGTAAATGGAAATTTTCCACAAATTCCTGAAGAATTTAAATCAGAAATTATCAAAAAGATGGAAGCCTTCTGGCAGGAAAAGTGGGAAATAATGCAAAAGGAACTCAACTATCTGAAGCACAAAAAACGCAACTACAGAAACATCTTGACCAAACTGAAAAGGAAAACCAGATTTTAAAGGTCAGAATCAGGCAACTGGAAGACAATGATCTTGCAAAAGAGCAAGAATTAATAAAGCAAAGCCAAAAGACCAAGAAATTAGAAGAGAACATAAAATATCTCACTGACAAGGTGACAGACTTGGAAAATAGAGGAAGGAGAGACAATCTTAGGATAATTGTCCTACCAGAAAAGCCAGAAATAAATAGTAATCTTGACATCATAATACAAGATATAATCAAAGAAAATTGCCCAGAGATTCTAGAAAAAGGAGGCAATACAGGCATTGAAAGAGTTCACAGAATACCCTCTACACTAAATCCCCAAAAGACAACTCCCAGGAATGTAATTGCCAAATTCCAAAGCTTTCAAGCAAAAGAAAAAATCTTACAAGAAGCCAGAAAAAGACAATTTAGGTATAAAGGAATGCAAATCAGGGTCATACAAGACCTTCCAATTTTCACTCTGAATGACCGTAAGGCATGGAACATGATTTTCAGAAATGCAAGAGAGCTGGGTCTTCAACCAAGATTCAGCTATCCATCACAACTGACTATATACTTCCAGGGGAAAGTATAGGAATTCAACAAAATAGAAGATTTCCAATTTTTTGCAAAGAAAAAACCAGAGCTCTGTGGAAAATTTGATATCGAAAAACAAAGAGCAAGAAATATCTTAAAAGATAAATATGAAGGAAAGGGAAAGGAGAAAAATGTTATCTTTTTCTTTTATTCAAACTCTCTTCTATAAGGACTACATTTATATAAATGTATATATATATTAATATGTGGGGAAAATGTAATGTGTAACTCTCAAAAATTGTATGCATCATTAGAGTAGTAAGAAGAATCATGCATATGGAATGTTTGGGGCATCAAGATGACATGGAGAAAGGGGGGGATAGAAAGAAAAAGGGAGGGGGAATCATTGATGGCACTAAGATATATTCCAAGAAATAGAGGGGGGGAAACTAAATAGAATAATCTTTCTCACACAAAGATACACATGGGAAGGTGAGGGGAAGAATTCTCCTATAAAAAGGAGAGGAAGAGAGTTTTTACTTAAACCTTCTCTCAGTGAAATCAACTCAGAGAGGGAAGAGCATCCATATCCATTGGGATCTTGAATTCTATCTTATCCAACAGGGCAAGGGAGAAGGGAAAACCAAAGGTGGAAGGGAGGAGGGAACACAAAAAGGGAGGGAAGGAGAGGGGGGAGAAAAGTTAACAGGCCCTAAAACAATGATCTTTGTCTCCAATGAATAATGTTTTGAAATGAACAAATAAAATATTGTTTAAAAAAATGAAACAGAAAAGAAAAACATATGATCAATCATGTAATTTGATAGGGATATTAAGGTTTTGATGTGAGAAGGTCACTCTACAGAAAATATGAATAACACGAAATTAGGTTTTGAAGAATGATAGTTGGATAACTCAGTTGAATTGCTTGTCAGCTCCAGGAGTGGGGAGAGAAGGGGGCATGGAAAACATGAATCATATAACCATGGAAAATATTCTAAATAAAAATAAATTTTTAAAATGAATATTTCTTCTCAGATGAGGCATCCAGAGTTTTCATCTTTTAGAAGGTCTCCTTCAAGAAGGTCAGTTCTTTTTCTTATCTCTATTCTCTAAAGTTATCATCTATTCAATATATGGAAAAAATACAGATGGCCATAGCTTCAAAGACAACTGAGATACCATAATACCTAGGCATATTTTAAGATTCTGGAGACATGCACAACATTCCCCTTGGCAAGTATGCTTTTGCCAGGCATTTCAAGGGATTTTCTTTGTTATTTTACTCACAATATGATTTTTTAATCAATTATGATATATAGTTAACCACTAAATTCTTTTACCATTAGTTCTACTATGATTACAACTTGTCATTATGATATTGGGTGTGCATTAGGATTACATGCAGAAGAAATAAATCTAAAAATTAATAAAGCAATAAATATAATCTAGTTAAAGCTGCTTAACTAGGTTATTTTTTTATACTTCCTTCTAAAAAGTTCAATAAGACTGTCAGTAAGATGAATTCATCCAGAAATATGTAGTGATATATAGAAACTCAACTAACGGTACTGGCCATTTCAATGTTCTTTACTGTTATTTCTTTGTCAAAATTTTGAGTCACCTATAAAATTACTTCACTTCCAAATAGATTTCATGTGCAAAAAAAGAACTCTGAACTCATGAAAAATGAATCCCCAGAATAGCAAAAATAAATACTGTGCAAATAAAATCAAAATTTTATATTTTTATTAAATTTTGTTTTTGATCTCTAAGTGACTTTCTGAATAAGAAAGCTATTTTGTATGTACTTAAAGTTCACTATTATTATGGAATTTGTTCATTTTCACCCCTTACCATCTGTCTTAGTATCCATTTTAAGACAGATTAGCAAGGGCTAGGCAGTCAAGATGAAGTTATTTGCCCAGGGTTACATATAGGAAGTGTATAAGGTCAGATTTGAATTAAGGTCCTTCCAATTCTGTAACTGGTGCTCTTATCCATTGTTCTATCGAGCTTTCTCTACTAATTGTTATTATTTCAATGAAGGGAGAAGATATACTTCTACCTACTCATTTGCATTCAGCATACAGAAAGAATCCAAAGTGAAAAGCCAAAGAATATCTTAAAATTTAACTTTAGAACTAAGAGGTTGCATGGAATTCTCAATTAAAAAACCAATCTTCCTTATAGGAAAATCAACAGAAGATGTTTTGTTATTAAATGCATTTAAGTAGGTGGGCAGACAAGGATAGGTATTAAAAAGCAGATTTTCAAAAATATCAAAAATAAAAATCCTTGACAATTCATACAATTAATCTGGAAATTCTAGGCAAAGCTGTTATTGTTTTTATATGAAGTATAAACAGATTATAATAGTTGATATATCATGTTAATAAAAGTATATTAGAAAATTATGTACATGTTGCCTAAGGAAGCAATACACACTGTCACATGCATGCCAATGTCCTTCCTCATCCTTTTTGTGAGAAGATGTACTATTTCTTCCCTTATAGCATACTCACCTACTCACCAGTTGCTTTCCTAGTAAATAAAACCTGAACAGCAGTTTCAGATATATGTTTGCCCATCATATCATGTTGGTCTAGTCCTTTAGGTAGATGGAAGTAGAGAAGCAGGTTTTAAGTTGATACATCCTGAACTAGAAGAGACCTGTGTCCATCTAGTCTAAGGCCCTCATATTACTGACATGAAACCTGAGGCCCAGGAAGGATGTGACTTGCCCAACATCATATAAGAAATAAGAATTGGAGGTGAAATTTGAAATAGGTCATCTAACTCCAGCATCAGTGGTCTTTCAGCTGTGCTCAATTGCCTCATTTTTATCATTGCTAAGAAGACTGAGTTTAGTGGAGGCTAGTTTGGATCTTGTTGAGAATATATCTCTGAGATTCTTTCTTATCTCTGTTGTACCTCAGGAAGAAATAAGGACTTTTTCAGCTTCCCTATGAGGTTTGGGCAGTCATTCACATGACATGGAGTTATGTTCTAGGCTTGTAAGTATTATCATTTGCTTTTTTTTTTTTTTGCAGGAGACAAGAAGTAACAAGGCAGTGCCATTATCACCTACCTTGGAAAGAAAATAACAAATCTTCCAATACATAATTATTTCACTCATTCATCTTGGACTCTTAGACCTCCTGCCAGACATTGGTAACTACCCTGACTTTGCGGATTCTATCTGTGTACCTTTCAATGGAAAACTGTGCTCCTGTGTGTACTACTGGAAAGCAGTACTTTTCTTACCTCCCCTTGGTTCTTCTTAATTAATAACATGATTTGTTCCTATTCCAACTATTCAAATATTCCAATGAATCTGTGATCTTTTTGATTTGAGTAATCCCTTAAATAATTCAGGTATCAAACAACCCATAGTTGTCCATCTTATCTAACATCTATATTTTCCTATGAGCTTATTTCAAGAGGGTTACACCCAACAGGCCAGGGACTTTTTTGCTTTCACCTGACAACTCAAGTGTGTTAATAGAATACAACAATGGTATCAAACTAAAAGAGAAGTAGTTCCCTAAGGCTCCATGTTGACATAGGAAACCTCAAATTAACACTGTTTTAGGGCCCCTCACAAAAATGCAGGCAGTTTAAAACTTCTGGTGTTATAGTCTAATAGTTACAATCTCATCCCATAACTAGGACATCTTTTGTATTAATATTTGTTTTTAAAGATACATTTTACTTGACTTTTCCTTTATAATTCCTGTTTATGATCTACAGGGCAAGTTTTAGGAGCTTAGATCTTGAGCCAGAAGGCACTTGAGGACATCTAGTTCAACCATCTTACTTTGTTGACAAATATTATTATTGAGGCAGAGGAGTTTGTGAATTGTCCTTTTGTAACCACCATGGACCATTGCCCTCTGTTGATTATTTACTTCAATTCTTTCAGAGCAAGACTTCTAAACTTTTTGTGTGTCATGGAACCCTGTGGCAGACTAGTGAAGCCTATGGCATCTTTTTCAGAATATATCTTTTAAATAATTTAAAGAAATGCTGAATTTTACTTAAAAGTTAAAATGAAGGTGTAATTTCCCCCCCACATCCAAGTGAATGGACCACATAAAATCTGTTCAGGGATCTTTTCTTAGAGTACTTAACATCTATACATCACAAGGAAATTGTTGGTATTAAAAAGATTGGCATGTTTCAGAGAGAAGGTTGGGATCATGAAAAACAAAACAAAAAATAAGATTGTAATTCCCTAAAGGATATTCAACTTGCCATCTTCCTCCTATTTGATTTGGGGTCATTGCCCAGGAGCATCTCAAAGCTCAGGGATCTTTTCTATCATTCATTAACACTTTGAAATATACTTACACATAATGCATTTACACTGTTCAACCAACGGACACCTTTCTTCCCGATTTGAAATGTCTCCTTTATTTTGCAAAGGTAGAAATCAATGACTAATGTTTCTGACAACAATTCATGGCCTTCTTCATTACAAAATCACACAAAATGTAATATTCCTATTTACATTCACAAATGCCTTCTCAAGCTTCAAAACATGTGGACATTTTAAAAGGAACATGCTTCAATTTGCATCAGCCTGACACTCCTGTGGGCTTCAGGACAGCTCAGAAGGAAAACAGATGCTTTCCTTCCAATTCTCCAGCAAGACAAGATAAACATCCTCTCTGGGTGTAAGAAAGGCTCCCATGTAAAGTAATGGGATGGTGCTGCTGCTTAGTAACCCCCCCCCCAAATATCTTCTCATGATGAGTGCTTGTGACCTGCCCTAGCCATTGTCTTTGATGTTTTATGGTGAGATTATATGCTTGGGCAGTGTCTCTAGCTGCTAAAACAGACAAGCTCTCTAAAAAAGTCTTATTTTGATGCTGAGAGAAATATAAACAATATTCTTTAGGCCTAAGGACTGGATTTCACACATATTCCTTCATCTTAATCTGAAAAGCTTCTGATCTCTGAGCTTCTTGAGATTTCATATTAAAATGTTATTCTTTTATAGGAGAAGACTAGAAAATTTCTAATGCCTCCTACTTTTTTCCCTTGGCACATTATACGTTTTTAAGAAGTAACTTTGATGATTATTAAATATATGCCCTATATCTGTGAAGGACCTTAGAGAGATTCAACATCTTTATTTTTGTAAATAAGAAAACTGAGGCTCCATGAGGTAAACTAAAAAAGTTACATGGGAAGTAAGTAGCAGATGCAAGATTTTAATATAAATCCTAAGGTTTCATTTTAAGAGGAGAGAACAGTAATCAAACTCATTTCCCCTCATCCCTTTTGACAATCTTACAAGGTATGTACTGATATCCCTATTTTACATCAAGTAAGCTGAAGGAAACAGAGTTTAAGTGACTTTTCCATGTTCACAGTTAGTGAAATTTTTAAACCAGATTTAAAATCGGTCTTTCAGACTCCTCACAAGTGCTCTAGCCATTATGACACCAAAACTCCCTTGGGAAAGAAACTCCCTAAGAAGAGAAATATTGCTTTTTAAGTGACTCATAGTTTAATAGTTATTTTATAAAGGGAAATATCAAGAAGAGCAATGCTAATCAAAGATATGATCAGCTTTAGTCTTAAAGTTTGAACCCTGGTTTGAACTTTTTTCCTCCTAAAAATAATACTTTTGGATAAGTATCAAAATAGTAAAACTCTCTGTAGGAGATGAAATTGCTGATTTAATTCACAGTAGTTAAGTAGTTTGAGAAATGGCAAACAAGAAAGACAAGTTTTGTTTTTAATCCAATCAAAGGGTGTAGGCTGAACAGAAACCCAATTCACTAGAGAAACTTAACAAGACTGGCCTTAGGGTACCAAGAAAAGGGGTGCAAAGTGTTGTTCAGGTCTCACAATCACCCCTCTGATTGCTTGGGAGGCATTTTACTCTACCAAATGAATCATTTCATATATAATATCTATACATTTCAGAATTGTCTCTCCAGGCTTCATAAAGGCTCAAAGATTTTAAAATTTTCATAGAGGGTTAATAACATTTAAGGGTTTCTTAACATATTAAAAATGATTAATAGATGTATTAACAAGGAGCCATTAGAGGGCATTCCCCATTTCTAGCACATTGACTTCAGGATCAAGGTAAAATAATGGCCCATGGGAAGGACAAAAGTGGATAGAGACCCAAGTTCCCACAGTTCAGTTCATTATGTCCAAAGGCTATCTCAGAATCTAATGATGTAGTGTCTGATTTCTGGAGATATCTTGTATTGCTGTTATCTTTTTAGACCATCTGGAATCTTGAAGATCCCCACAACATCTTCTCCAGAAGATCTACTTTCCAGGTTCAGGTTACTGGTGATACCTTTCCCTAAAATTGCTTTAAAAATCTTAGTCTTTGGAACTTTGGGATAACTTCAGAGAATTTTAGTGGCATTTCTACTACTTTATCATGTCATTCATTAGTACTTTGCTGAAAGACTTCTGATATGGCAATTTCACTGCCATTGATGGAGTACAGTGTTTTTTTTTTCACAGACATACATGAATACAAACATATATTTATAATAAATTTCTATTGCCTAGATTTCAGTTTTATCTCTAAAAGCTCTACCGATTGTACTTGGTTACTCGCAGCCTTGATTCCTGCAATTTAATGAGCTGATATTGCCTACAGTTTTCCCCTATTTCTTTTCATAAAGTTTTCTAAATTAGTTTTGAGAATTCAAACTCTCATTTCTTTCAGCTTTTCAAGATTTCCTTGGTTAAATCAATGTGAGAACTTAACACTAGTCTGTACCCTTTTCTTTTTCTTGGAACCCTGTGATCATCCTTGGATTTTAAAGGAAAAAAGTTTCATATAGAGTTTGAAAAGTTACAATTGAACTCCATCTATGATTCAATTAAGAACAATGGCTGATGCTTTATATATCAACAAATTATTTAAGATAAGGGGGATACATGCCATGTTCTATGGGGGATGCCAGGAACTTCCTGATCCCTTGGCAACTAGTCTTCCTCTTGTCCTATGTGACTCCTAGTGTCTGAAAGACCCACCTCTGATCAGAACTGAGTTTAGTGGCTGCCAAATCAGAGGGACTCAGGAAAGTGATATCATAAATAGCATAAAATGGGACTAAGGAAAATAAGTAGGTTTCTTTTGCCTCAGCTATGAAATAAATGTTATCTTTCAATGTAGCTCACTTTATAGAGCTGAACCTAGGCTTGGTAGAGAGGGAGAGTGTTCAGTGAGGAGGGGATTACAGTGATAAGGTAGATTTTGAAATATCTTAATTGCTGATGTGGTACTTGCTGTTTCTTGAAGCAGAAATTATATAATACATGACCTTAAAGGGAAAAAATAATTCTAGAAGAAGAAAAAATGACAAGTCAAATGATGTATTTTTAATTAAGTACTTATTAATGAGGAATTAGCATATGTTTATTCTGTCATTTGCCATAATATTCACAGGAAAATAATAATGTATCAAAAATGAGAGTTTTATTTGGGCTCTATTTAGATTTTAAATAGAAGAAACTGTTGAGAGAAGTTGAGAGGAAAACTAAAAAAGAAAGTTGGGTAGAGTCAGGATTTAAAGGATTTTATTTTGCTGAAAAAAAGACTTTAATAGATCTGAGACTTCTTGTAGGGAGGCCTGCTGTGAAATTTCTCCAAATGGATGGTTATCGATCTTATTCTCAAGTCTGGTAAGGACATTATACAACATTATTAGAATCTCTTCTCCAGTATCTTATTTCTTTCATGATAAGAAAAGTTTATTTGTTTTTGCTTTGTTTTAATTTCAAAAATATGACTAAACATTTTGGAGACAGTACTTTATAGTGTGAACAATAAACCCATGTCTTTCTTGAATAAGAGTTATGCTGCATAATATTTGACTTTGGGAAAGTCTTTCTGAAACTCCTGTTGCTCAAGTCAGGCTATATGATTTCTACAGGCCTATATCAGCTTTGAAATCTTTAATATTCATAGTTTTCATTTATGTTTTATTTAATTTTTATAAAAATACAGGGAAGCTTGGATTTATGGTTCTTCTCAGTAGCTATTTTATAGGGCCTAATTGTTTCAAAGTTGAGAGCATTCTCATGACAGATTCTCTTTTACTAAAATGTATATGTAGATAATAATAATAATGACAACTAACATTTATAATTCTTACTATGTCAGGAAGCTATATGGCTCAATGAATAGAGATGCAGGCTTGAAGTCAGGAAGACATGAGTTCACATCTGATCTTAGACACTTACTAGTTATATGACCTTGGGCAAATCACTTAACCTGTTTGCCTAGGAGGTAAGTAGGTGGATTAGTGGAAAGAAGATTGGTCTTGTAGTCAAGAAACACTGAAATCAAATCTGGCCTCAGACATTTAATAGCAGTGTATCCCTGGGCAAGTCACTTACTCTCTCCTTTAATACACTGGAGAAATAAATGGCAAATCATTTCAATATCTTTGTCAAGAATAACCCATGAACAGTACAGTCTATATGGTCACAAAGAGTAACACAATTGAACAAAAAAATTGCCAGGTGTTGTGTTAAGTATTTATAATTATTATTTCATTTGATCCTCACAAGAACCCCAGGAGGTAGGTACTATTGCTATTCTCATTTTACAGATAAGAAAATTGAAACAATCCAAGGTTAAATGATTTGCCATGGGTCATAGAGGTACCACATATCTGAATTAAGATTTTAGGACTTCTTGAATCAAACCCCAGTATTCATTCTACTTCACCACTGAGCTCCCATGTATATATCTATATCTATCTATATCTATATCTATATATATATATACATACATATATATATATAGAGAGAGAGACTGAGATATAGGTGAAAATGTAAATATAAACACTTAGATACAGAAATATAGTGATATAGATCATATATATGCATATCAGTATGGATAGAGATAGAATAACTATAGATGGTATAGATATAAATGGATATTAAAATTAAAATTATTTCCAAAGACTGATTGTGGGTAAGAAATATCAGTTTGTTCATTAGATTAGTTTATTATTAGGCCAGTATCATAAATGACAAAGGTCAATGTCCCCCTTAATGACCAAAAACCCTGAGGCTTGATTAGTCAGACTAATAAATATAATTTTAAGAGCTCAATGTTCAGCCCCAACCTTGAACATTGCAAGACATCTTTAATTGGTATGTAGCTAATTAGGAGATGATCCATCAGACTACCCACCACTTCTACTCTTCATTTTATCATCCATTTATTAAACCAAATTCTGTTAAGAGGGAAAGCATTCAATGGGATTCCCAAGAACAAAGAAAGTGCAAAAAAAGCAATAGATCAGAGAGAATCTTTGACTTAGAATTCAAACATAAAAATACACAGAAATTCTCAATGACCCTTATACAGAAATTAAAATAGTATCTAAAATAAATTCTGACATGGAATTCAGGTAGATTAAATATAGCTATTGATGGTATAGATGTAGATTAGAGTAGGCAAGGATAGAGATGATATATAAATAGTGATAAAGACAATTTTTTTTTACTGAATCTGGGACGTTATTGAGAATTTGGAGAGTAAATTCTAACAATGCAGATTAGTAGCCAGATTTGTTTTAGGGCATTTTTCTGGATGTACTTAAATTCTTTGTCCAGGGTGATATAGGCTTCAGGATAATACATGCAGTATAAATCAGAGAAAGGTTTTGAACTTGGGTTTTCCTGACACAAAGGCCAACTCTGTCCATTCATGGTGATCCTCTTCCTAATTATAAAAGATTCATTCCCTTGTAAATTCATAGTTAAAGGGCAGGAAGATGACTTTAGAGCTAATGTGATTTGATCACTACATTATAAAGATGTGGCAAAGAAAGAAAGAAGGAAAGTAGATGACTTGCTAAGGGCAACATAGTTAAATAATGGCAAAGTTGGGACTGGAACTCAGATCTTTCAACTACTAGTCCAATGTTCTCTATTTTTTATTCATAAATTACTTTTTCTTCTGTAAAATGTCATTGCTAAATAGGAATATTAATATAATATCTCCATTTTAACAGCTGAGTCTGAAGTAGAGTTTTTCTAAGCTAACAAGCAAATCAGGGGCATAGCTAAGAAAAAATTAAGCTCACAATCATTGAATGTATGTCTCAGTCTTTACTAAATTGTATGTATGAAGAACTATGTTAATATAACTTTCATCTTAAGTCTCTCTGGCTGTTTCTATAAGAGAAACGGCCCCATTAAAAGCTAAATACAGGGAATAGGCAGTTTAATTGGATTACCCACTACCAGATAGGTGTTCCTTGCCCTCTGCTCTTTTTGTTCCATGAAAGATAATGAATGAAGGCAGGAGAATATCACTGGGGTATAAACTCAATTAACTATGATAAAATATGCACTAATTAAGCTTAAAAATATTGATTAGCTGCCTCCAGATTACTCATGTTCAGGTCACCAGGCATGGATTTTTTTGCTACCCATCAACACCAAATTCTTGTTGCTGATACTTGAATTCGATATTACATTTAATTTTGATTGAGATTTAAATTAAAGGAGACATAATTCATATCAAAGCCAATTAGAAGCTTCGCAGAAATGGATACAGAACGTGCTATTCTATCAGCCCCAGCTCTTAGGAACTTTGTTGGCTAAAAGCCAAATAATAATTTAGAATTAGCACTATTAGGTATTCCCTGTTTGTAAAATTAAAAAAAACAACTTTTATCTAAAGAGGAGAAAGAGATTTGAGAAACTATCAGAGCTTCCAACTAAGAACACATTGATATATTCACTGATAAATACTTTTTTCTGTTTTAGCTGTTTGATTAGTTTATTCTATTCTATCCTTTCTTCAATTATATTCAGAAGCCAAACTTTATGAACAATTTAACAAGGATTTCTCAGCCTCATTTAAAAAGAAAAGAAGGAACTTTGCTTGCTTAAAAAAAGCATGAAATGAATTTATACTGTCTCTCAGACCTATTATAAAGAAGTACTAATTGTACTGATAATGAGAACTGTAGAAATAAATGTAAAAGTTTGTGGAATTAGGAGAAGGATCTTTATTATACTGGAAGGAGGTGTAGGAATTAGATATTAGAAGTGTGGAAATCACCATGTTCTTTCCCTAAAAATGTGGGTGGAATAGCTATAGGTTCTACAATTTGAGGGATATTTTGGTGAGGGTTATGGAGCAAAGTCTTGTCATTTCTTGAACTAAATAAAACTCCCAATGAAGAGACTCCCTCCTGTTTGTCTGGGAATACTGCAAAAGTTCAGCTCCTTGCCTAGGGTCATACAGCCAGGATGCATTAGATATGAAACTCAAATCTAGATCTTAGTGACTTACACCAACTGTCTACACCAGGGTTCCATATCTAGTTTGTTTTCTCAGTGATTGGGAAAGAGAAGGGAAGAGAAAGGAATGTGCATTTATAAAGCACCTACTTTGTGCCTGGAACATTTGATCCTCACAAGCCTAGAGTACGTGCTATTTTTATCATACCCATTTTACAGCTGAGGAAACTGAAGTCACAGAAGTTAACTGACTTGCTCAGAATCACACAGCTAGTAAATGTCTGTGAACAAGTTTGAATTCCTGACTTTAGCTCTATTTTTCTATCTACTTCTCTACTAACTGCCTTTATAAACTGACTGCACTTAAATTTCACAGACAGAAAAATCCATTTAGCAAAGACTAACAGAACCCCTGGTAGATAATCTTATAATTCAAGGATATATCAAGAAGTTCCAGGTCAATTATAAACTCCCTTATTATAATAGATTAATTGCCAGACACCAGGATTATCTCTTTTAATTCTACCCTCCCCCCCCGTAGAAACAATTTGAAATAACTATTTTCTGATGTTTTTTTTCAATCCAGGTTCTCTTCTTTCCCAACCATCCCTGAGATAGCAGGCAATATGATATAGATTATATATATGATATTCATGCAATATGTATTTCCATGCTTGTCATGTGGTGAAAGAAGACACATTTTTCTTATTCTAGGAAAAAAAAACCTCAGGAAGGAAATGAAGTGAAAAATGATATGTTTCATTCTACATTCATTCTCTATCAGTTCCCTTTGTGATGGTAGATAGACTTTTTCATAATGTCTCTTGGAACTATCTTGGAACTTGCATTGCTGATAAGAGTTAAATTATTCATAGTTGATCATTGTGGATTATTGATGTTACTATGTACAAGAGAATGTTGATTCTCCTGCTTCTGCTCACTTCACTTTATATCACTTCATATGTCTTTCCACACTTTTCTTTGCTTGTTTTTTCTGTGTGTGTGTGTGTGTGTGTGTGTGTGTGTTATAGGCCTGTTCATCAATTCTTATGGCACAATAGTGTGCCATTATAATCATATACCACAAGTAGTTTAGTTATTCTCCAATTGATGGAAATCCCTTAAGTTTATGATTCTTAGCCACACACACAAAAAAAAAAGATCTGCCATAAACATTTTTTGCACATAGAAGTCCTTTCCTCCTATATTTGATCTTTCTGGGATATAGATCTAGTATTGATGGATCAAAGGGTATTCACAGTTCTATGGCCTTTTGGGCAAGGATCCAAATCATTTTCCAGAATGCTTATATCAGTTCACAGCTCTACCAGCAATTATACTTTTCCATTTTTTAAACATTAGCCAGTCTGATAGGTGGGGAGTGGTACCTCAGAGTTGTTTTAATTTGAATTTCTCTAATAGTGACTTGGAATATTTTTTCATATGACTTTATGTGTCTATATGAAAAATCAAATAACATAATATAGTTTTTGAAGTGTTAAGATTTTTGTATCATAGGGGCAGCTAGGGTGGTACAGTGAATAGAATGCTGGACCTGGAGACAGAAAGGCTTCAGTTCTAATCTGGACTCAGAAATTTGGTAACTGTATAACCCTGGGCATACATATATATATATATATATGTGTGTGTGTGTGTGTGTGTGTGTGTGTGTGTGTGTGTGTGTATAATTTATAAAGGTATTTCATTATACCAATTACATGTAATAACAATTTTCCATATAATTTTTCTGAAGTTATGTATTCCAAATAGTCTCCATCCTTCCTTTCCTCCTCACTCTAAGTAGGCAATTTGATCTGTATTATATATATACTCTAATACAAAGCATATCTCCATATTGTTCATTGTTGTAAGAAAATACTCATATGAAACCAAATCTCCCAAGTAAAAACAAAAATAAAATAAAGTGAAAAATCATGTTCTTTGGTTTACACTCTGGCCCCAGCACTTCTTACTCTGGATGTAGATAGCATTCTTTGTCATAAGTCCTTCCGAATTTTCCCAGATCATTGTATTGCTGAGAGTAGCTAAGTCTTTTAGTTGATCATTCCACAACATTGCTGTGACTATGTACAGTGTTCTCCTATTCTGCTTACTTCATTCTGCATCAGTTACTGCAGATCTTTCAAGCTTTTTCTGAAGTCATCTTGCTTATCATTTCTTATAGCACAATAATATCACATCACCAACATGTACCACAATTTGTTCAGGCATTCCCTAATTAATGGGCATCCCCTCAATTTTCAATTCTTTGCCATCAGAAAAACAGCTGCTATAAATATTTTGTACAAGTAGATCCTTTCCACCTTTAATTTTTTTGGAGTTATAGATCTAGTAGTGGTGTTACTGGATCAAAGGGTATACATTGTTGTTTAGTCTTTGGGGTATATTTCCAAATTTCCTGGGCATATGACTTAATCTATATGTTCTTCAACTACAAAATAGGGACAACAATAGCACCTACTTTGCAGAGTTGTTGAGGATCAAATGAGATGGTTTTGTAAAAAGTGCTTATCACAGTGCTTGGAACTTAGTGTGTGCTATATAAATGCTCATTCCCATTGTAACTCTAGAGCTATAACGGCCTTAGAAATCATAAAATCCATATTAGTAAATTGGTACCTAGAAAGGTGAATAAGTTTGTCCAAAGTCTTATACAATATGGGCAGTAGCAAAGCCAGATTTTTTTAAGCCCTTGTCTGCTTTCTTGGAATCAAGAATGATTATTGGTTCTAAGGCAGAAGAGTGGTAAGGGCTAGGATATTGGGATTATGACTTGTCTAGGGTCACACAGCTAGGAAGTATCTGAGGCCAAATTTGAATCCAGAATCTCCCATTTCTGGGCCTGGCTCACAATCCACCATCTACCTAGTTGCCCCCAATCCAGGTCCTCTGATATCAAATGGAGGACTCTTTACACTGCTACTTTCCACTTTTTTTAAATGGAGATGAATATTTTCCTTAATTTTTATCTATATTTTAAAGAAATTCATTATGTTTATCAAGCCATATCAGTTTTTTTTCTTTAAAATGAAACACCTAAAGTAATGAATGCTGGAGGGGATGTGGCAAAGTGGGGACATTGATTCATTGCTGGTGGAGTTGTGAATTGATCCAGCCATTCTGGAGGGCAATTTGGAACTATGTCCAAAGGGCGATAAAAGACTGTCTGCCCTTTGATCCAGCCATAGCACTGCTGGGCTTGTACCCCAAAGAGATAATGGACAAAAAGACTTGTACAAAAATATTCATAGCTGCGCTCTTTGTGGTGGCCAAAAATTGGAAAATGAGGGGATGCCCTTCAATTGGGGAATGGCTGAACAAATTGTGGTATATGTTGGTGATGGAATACTATTGTGCTAAAAGGAATAATAAAGTGGAGAAGTTCCATGGAGACTGGAACAACCTCCAGGAAGTAATGCAGAGCGAGAGGAGCAGAACCAGGAGAACACTGTACACAGAGACTGATACATTGTGGTACAATCGAAGGTGATGGACTTCTCCATTAGTATCAATGCAATCCCTGAACAATCTGCAGGGATCAAAAAAAAAATACTACCCACAAGCAGAGGATAAACTGTGGGAGTAAAAACACCGCTGAAAAGCAACTGCTTGACTACAGGGTTGGAGGAGATAAGACTGAGGAGAGACTCTAAATGAACACTATAATGCAAACTCCAACAACAGGGAAATGGGTTCGAGTCAAGAACACATGTGACAACCAGTGGAATCATGCGTCGGCTATGGGAGAGGGAAAGGCGGGGGGGGGGGGGGGGAGGGGAGGGGAAGAAAAGAAAACAATCTTTGTTTCCAGTGAACAATGTATGAAAACGACCAAATAAAATAATATTTAAAAAAATAAAAAATAAAATGAAACACCTATTTATCAAGCAGGTATTATGCATGCTTTACTTATAAAAGTTCATTTGCTAAGTACCATTGGTGACATAAATACTGAAAAAGAGAGTTCTTGTTTAAATGGAGTTTGTTATCTATATGGGATAAATATTAGATACTCAAATATTATAGGATCAATAATATGAGTACATAAGAGAAATGTAAGCACAGTGCAGTGGGTTTTAGGAATTACTAGGTCAATGTGAGACCATAGTGCTATATGATAGTTAAAAGAGTTCATGACATCATAAGCTGCATTCAGAAAGGCACAATGTCCAAAAATTCTTATGTGACAGACTAGTTATCTGCTGCCCTGGCCAGAGCATTTTTGAACCATTCCATTCAGTTTCAGGAGCTTCATTCCAGAAAGCATTAACTGAATTCCATCCAACCTCTCCATATCTTCTTCCTCCCTTTTTCTTCACTCCTGTTAAGGCTTCTTTTGATGTAATATATTCACCATTAGAAAATAAGCTTCTTGAGGTTAGGGACTGTATTTCTTACATTTGTATTCTCATTGCTTAGCAGTGCTTGGCACATAGAAAGTATTAATAAATATCTTTGACTTTACTACGGATTGACAACAAATGCAGACCATGAAGGTGACTGTATTTTCTACTCTCACAATTTCCCAACTTGTGATCTGTGAGCATATCATTAGGGACCCTAGAATTCCTGAACCAAAGGAACAGACACTTTTGTAGCAACCTTAAGGATGGATTGGAAGAAGGGGATGGAAATTGGAGCCTGGTTACAAGGCTCTTTCAGGCTGTAGGTGGGTAGCAATGCAGGTAACAATGGCATCACCTTATTAGCAGTGGCATTAGAAGGAGAGTATGAGAAAGTTATTACAGAAGCATCATGATCAAGGTTAGGGAAAACTTGAAGTCAGATTCAAGCTGTAACACTAAATGGATGATTCTGTTATTGCTTCAAATTAATCTGGCAAAATTAAATGAATATCTTTATTAATTTAATTCTGTACAATGTTCAAGGCATTGCACTGAGTCTAAAGATACAAAAACAAAAATGAAAAGCAGTTTGTGCCATTAAGTAGCTGAATTCTATAGTGGGTTACATTTCTACATTAAACAAATATGTAAGACAATTTGAGGAGGAAGCAAACACTAACAATTGGGAGAATCAGGAAGGGGTGAACACAGGAAGTGCAACCAAATATGACCCAGAAAGGAAGCACAGAGGCACTGAGGAAGAGGTGGAAATAGAAAAGTATAGACAAAATAGGAAGGAATGGAAAATGGAGATTATGAAACCCCAAATAAGCCATATTGGCCAGAATATCAAGAGCATGAAGGATGAATAAGGTAAAATAAGATAAAAGTAGCTGACATACAGATAATGGAGGAATTAAATCATGAACTGGGGAATTTACATTATTTCCTAAGGAAAATAGAGAGTTCAGAATCATTTTTGAATAACAGACAGATTAGTGAAATAAGGAAATTATTTTAATATCTAGACAAAAGTGAGAGAGTAGAAATACAGAAATCTCTACTACAAACCCTATACAATACCCCTAATAAGTGGTCTTCCTCCTAAGGCTTGAATTCATTCAGTTATAGTAAATTGACTACTACCCAAGGTTCATAAGCTTCTAGGCTCTTATATTTAAAATCAAAAGGAAGTTGGAGTTTATGTAATTCAATCTTCTCATTTTACAGATGAAGATGTAGAAGTCCCACATGACAGTCAATTCCATTTTAAGGAAACTTGTAGTAAACTGGTAGAAAAAAACATCAAAAATCTTGGTATTTTACTAATTCACATCTTGTTCTCCCCAGAACATTCAACAGGGCCTGAGCTACCTCAACAGAAAGAGCCTTGTTTATTTCTGGATGTTTTTAAGTGAAGGTTAAATCACTGCTTATCCAAGATACTATAAAGAAATTTCTTATTTAGGTAGAGGATTAACTAGATTACCACTGACATTGCTTCCCACTGTGATTCTGACTTTAAAACAGAGAATCTTGGTAAATAAAAAAAAAAGAAAAAACATTTCCCTTTTTTTATTCAATATTATATAGGAGGACAGACAGATTGGCAGGCTCATCTCTCTGAACCTAGAGAGTATTAAACTATGACATCCCAATGCTAAAACTGCTGTGGAAATTCTGTTAATTTCCATTTGCTGCCTTATAAGCTGACTCAGGTGCTGAATGAATAATTAATCCATCTGGGAAATGGGATGTGAGGGAATTCAACATTATTGACTTTTGAAATAAAATGAAAAATATTTCCAGATAAATTAATTGTATCATATATATGTATAGTGTGCACACACAAAAGCTATGTCAAATAAATATTTGTTAAATGATATGACTGTTAGCTTTATGTATGCAGACTTTGTGTATATATATATATATATATATATGTTATGTAGGGAACTATCAGTCTTAAAGCTCCAACAAAATAATGAGTTTCAGAATCTTTCAAGTATGAAATTTCAGGTCATACAAGAATACTTATGCAGAGTCAATAGAATAGCATGCTGAACATTTTTGTATTGACATTATTTAATCAATAGTAATTCATATAATATACAACAGACTAAGGAATATTCCCCATAGCTATTTTTTAAATGCATGTTTAAAAATCAGCCCCACTTCACAGCTATTTTGAAAGTTCCAATACATCAAATTAAAACAAAGACTGCTTGCTTTACAATGATGGACCTTAGAATAAGACTAAAGACTTTGGAAGAATTTTAGGAAAGGAAAAGGCAGTGGTGATGGAGGCGTACATCGAACAAAATGTTGCACTAACTCTCAATGGTAATGGACAGAGTACTGAACTTGGTGTCAAGAGAACCCATGGGTTAATCCCACCTCAAACACTCACTAGCTTTCTGGACTACTGATGAAACTTCTCTGTCCCTCAGTTTCCTTATCTACAGGATGAGGGAGCTAGAACTGATAGCTATTAGGGTCCTTTCCATATTTGAATTTTTGATCTCACAAGTTTGAAGCAATTTTCCATCTTTAACATTAATAAAAGAGAAAATGTTAAAAATGAATCTTAAATTGTGGGATCAGAAAGACACAATACACTGTGTCACACTAAATTAACTGGAACTACATATGGGGAATGATCATTTGCCTAAATTGGGTGTCATTTGTCATTTGAGATATTTGAGTGTCTGCCATCTCCCTGCACTGGGAGGCAGAGAAGAATGTGTATGTCAACCAGTTCTTGTTATTTTTGCCCCCTCCATATTTAACCAGCTATAATGTCTTTGCCTTTCTTTGTCTAACAAATGCATACAAGACTGCAGATGATGAAGTGATTTGTTTATGAGTAAGAGCCAGAAACTACAAAGAGCTCCTTCCTCCCCCTGTCCCCAAACTCTAAATCTTTTAGGGATTTGTCAGTGGTTTGAGACCTGTACTCTTGTCATCAATGACAGACAACAAAAACTATTAGAAAATTTCTCAAATGCTTGATGCACTGTCCTGCTTTCCTAAGCAGAGTATGCATCTAATTTTAGTGTTTCTTTGTGACTTGAGTCTTCATTATAAAAACCAATTACTGTACTGTCAGGAACTATTGCCATAGAGCCTACCTATGAGTTGTTTTTTTATAAAATTTGTTCAGGGAAATAACATGTACACATGAAACAATTGGTGAATGAACCAGAACCAAATACTGATGGGATAAAGTATTAAATTTTAAAGGGAAGGCAATAAGGATACTAAGACTTATATTTGGAAGAGAATTCCTTCATTTTGCTAATGAAGAAACTGAGGACTATAGAGGTTCAATGTCAAGGCCAGATCTTAGAGATGTTAAAATTATAAGATCATTTCTTATTGTTTCAGTCATATCTGTCCCCATTGGAATTTTCTTGGCAAAGTATTGAAGTGATTTGTCATGACCTTCTCCAGTTCATTTTACAGATGAGGAAATAGACAAACAGGGTTAATTGACTTGACAAGGATTATACAATAAATATATGAGCCCAGGTCTGAACTTAGGAAGATGATCCTTCCTGACTTCAGTACTGGAATTCTATTCACTGAGCCATTTAGTTGCCATATGAAATCACAGGATCATAAAATTAGAGCTGGGTAACATCTAAGAGACCATTCAGTCCCAAATTCTCCGTTTATAGATGAAAGATGATGCCCAGAAAGGTTCGGTGATTTTCCCTGCGTCTCATTGCTAGAAAATAAAAGACTCAATATTTAAATTCACATCCTACATATATAATTCTAAATACATTTTTCCTACAATATGGGCAACTATGTGGAATGATGGATAAATGATTGGGTTTAGAGCAAGGAAGACCTGAGTTGAAATTCATTCTCATATACTTACTAGCTATGTGACCTTGGACAAGTCCCCACCGCCCAAAAGAAATAGCTCTGTGCTTCAGTTTTGTCATCTATTAAATGAAGTTAATAACAGATTCTGTCTTGGAGGGTTGTGAGAATCAAATCACGTATTTGTAAAGCTCTTAGTGCAGTGCCTAGTAACATATAGTAGATGTAGTAACACATAGTATATGGCATATAAGTGTTTATTATTTCCCTTTACCTCTCCTAGTAGAAAAGGATAGGATATATTTAAAATGTGATTTATGTTTAAGATATAAGATTTCCAATTGTAAGAAAAATATCATATATACCAAAATATTCATCACAGCATTTTTGGTGATGTAAAAGAATTGGAAACAAAATAAATGCACATCACTTGGAGACTGGATAAATGAATGTAATGGGATATTACTGTGTTGTAAGAAATGATGTGTGACAGAGAAGAATGCAAAGATCTATTGAACTAATGAAAAATGAAGTAAACAGGGATCAGAATACAACCTACATAACAAAAACAACTACAACAATATATATATGGGAAGACAAATGATTAAAAAAAGTCAAAAGTGAAAATAACAAAATCATAAAGATGTGAATCACATGTGTATTATGTAATGCACCTTTTTGGGGTCAGGGTGAATTTTTAAATACATCAATCATTTGCTAATTTGGGGTATGTTTTGTGATTGTTTTTTCTCTCTAAAAATACAATTTATTTTGTGGGATAGATATCTGGAAGGAAGAGGTTAAGAAACATAAGAAAACAATAAAATACTTATTTAAAATATTTATGAAATTTGAGCTGAGTCTTGAAAGATGAAAAAGATATGGTTAAGAAATAGAGAAGAAAAGGCACCACATTCTGTGTAGGGAGAATAGCATAAGCACATGGAGAAGAATGGTCTGTGGGGTAGTACAAGACTTTTTCTAGAGTCAATATTGTGCATTGCAGAATAAAGATACTATTGGATAGAAAGATTATGAAAAGACTAAAGGAAATTTATATTGTGAAGAAAACATTCATGGTCAGACTTGTGGTTAAGATGGAATATTCAAGTGGAAAAGTATGTCTTTCACAACTAACTATTGCAGCAAAAAGGAAAAGCAACACATGACTGAATAAACATGCAAAATCCAAGAAGGATGCCAAGTATTGTTTCCAATCCAGGTCCCAAGAAGGAGACAGTCAGGGCACTTGCTAGGCCACTAGAAAATGCAGTAAAACAGAAAAGCACAAGAAGAGAATGGAAAAAATAGAAGTCTTCCAATATGTGGTCTTAAAAGTCAGAAACAAATGGGACTTTCACTTGTTATCATTAATGAAGTGAGAGGTCCAGAAGAAAGCATTAAAAATAAGATCAGGAAGATTCCTATGATTACAGTCATAAATTCAGAAAAAAAAACTGACAAAACTTCTCTTGTCAGTTGTTTCAGTCTTGTCCAACTCTTTGTGATCCCATTTGGGATTTTTTTTTGGCAAAGATACTGGAATGGTTTATAATTTTCTTCTCCAGCTCATTTTACAGATGAGGAAACTGAGACAAGCAAGGTTAGGAGATTATCCCACAGAGCTAGTGTCTGAGGCCAGATTTGAACCCAGGAATGTGAATCTTTCTGACTTTAAATCCAGCACCTTAATTCACTGTACCACTTAGACACCTTGGCAAAACTTAATATCCACTATTAATACTTTTATAAAAATCCATACTTTAATATCCACTATTAATGCTTTTATAAGAATCCATGCTTTATCACAGGAATGAATGGACTATTCCTCAGTATGGTAAATAGTACTTTTATCTAAAACCATGAGCCAGAATTATATGTAATATGTAATGGTAGATAAACTCAAGATTTCACTATTAAAATCAGAGGTAAAGAAAGGATGTCTATTATAACCACTATTATTCAATATGGGGCTGTAAGTACTAAGTGTAGCAGTAAGAGAAATTTTTAAAAATCAAGCAGATGAACATAGGGAAAATAACAAAAATATTTCTCTTTGCATATGATATGATGGTTTTTGAAAAAACCTGCTGAATTTGCTAAAGGCAATTGAAACAATGACTTCAATAAAGTAGCAAGATATAAAATAAATCCACAGAAATCATCAGTGTTTCTACATATTACAGAAAAAAAAAACTCTACTATGAAGAACTAGTAAAAGAAGTTATATGCAAATACCATATATTGTAAACCTCAAAATTTCTTAGACTTATAAATGTTGGAAATTTCACCATTGGGAAATTTCATACTTGAAAAATTCCCTATTGATAGTGGGTCTTGGCTATTGGAATGTGAACCCCATTGGCATGAGAGTTTCCCCCTCCTACCTTCTTAAGATTACTTTAGGACAGAAACCTTTTGCTGAACAATGGAAAGGACTTTGACCTATGCTTAAGCATAGAACAGGAATTTCTTTGAGTCATGATTGATTTTAGAATTGATACAATGGAGATATTTGGAATCAATCTCCACCCTATTCAGTCCTAACAGGATTGAGTAAGGGCTGCAGCCTAGATCAAAATTTAATTATTCCAATCTCTACCCTACTCAGGTTAACAGGATTTAGAAAGGGCTGTAGGCAAAGGATCAAAGATTTAATTATTTGAAAATATGACCTTCAACAGACATGTGCAAAGCCAGAGACCTCTGGGCGGTCCTGGGTTAAGCTAGAGCCTCCATTGGCACAGGGAAATTGATGGACAGTGATTGGTAGATGGGAGAACTGAGGGGAGGCAACTTGGATGGTTTCCTTAAAGAGAGGGGGGTCTGAAGACTCAGGGGGTTGGTGGTTTTTGAGGAGTTTGTCGGAGTGGTTGGTGTGTGCTCTGAGAAGCTTGCTCTGGAGGAAGCTGAAGGTGGGGGCCCTGAGACTGTTTCTCCATTTTGGTCACGTGAGTAATAGGGACTGATCTCCTTTCTTTGCCCCAGCTATCTAAGGGCTTGGGCCTTTTGGCCCAGCCTAAACAGAAGGGGTATTTAAGCCCTATTCCCTTCTCTCCCCTTTCTCTCTACCTCTATCTCTCTATCTCTAATTCCTTTCTTCCTCCTGTTTGTAATTAAAACTCCATAAAAGGTTGACTGCTGACTTGAGTTTTCATTAAGGAATTACATAGCTGAATTCCTTGGTGACCTTAAATTAATATATATCAGTCTTTTAAAGTGATTTCCTTGTCACAATATGTATATGCATAAGTATAATATTTAAACATATCATTTATACATAAAATATTACATATAATAAAGCATATATAAAAAGTTTTATGGTCCACCCAAATGTAGGAATTACACAAGAACAACTATGAAATACTTTATAGGAAAGTAAATTAGTAGAACAAATTAAAGACATAAAGAAGCAAATGGACATAGCATTACTGTTACTTTTTTTGTTTTAATAGTAAAAACAATTCAAAAACCTCTTATATAAGATCTCCATTTTTTTCATTGATGATAGGTTGAGGTTTGCAGACACTATCATGTTTTTACAGTATCTTGAGTACTTTTGCTTTATGGAACAAGCTATTCCATTTCCTTCTGTGATTTCTAATGGGTAAAAATAGATTTTATATGAATGGCAATTTTTAAACTTTTTTTCTTGTTTGTTGAATTTACTATTTGTCATTTTATTTGTTAACTAGAATGACTATGAGTCATAGACTTTAAAACACTTTTGTTGTTGTTTGTCTTAAATAATTTCCATTGAAGAGGGTAATCTAGTTTAATACTTGATTTTCGTTGGGAGTCTTATTTACATACCTTTCCAATGATTCTGATATTTTGGGGTGTTTACAAGTCTAAAAAGGTACTAACATTCAAGAGTGGACTGGCAAATGTTTAACAATTAACTCTCTAAAAGTGTATGTATGCCACACTTTTAAAACTTAATCAATGTTATTAGCATTTCTTTTTATCATTTCCTTAAGTCTAGATAATGAACAAAATAATAAAGACAAACCAAGATTTTTATTTTTACTGATTTCTGACATGTAAACAATCACACTGAGAATTTAACATTAAGCTTTTAAGAATAAATCTGAGCTGTCTCTGGGACACCCTTATACTTGCTAATGTCATTGTTATTGTTAATTTTTATTTTGGTATTGGATATGCATTTTGAGTTTGCTGTATGTCAGATCATCCGTGGTGGAGTCACCTGTGTGGGAGACCAGAACTAGTGCATTGTGGACATCCTGTATTGGTCTATCCTATGACTGTGTGCAGCCATTTCCCATTAGCTATATAGCTCAAATTATCTGTATTTTAAACCTGCCTGATTGAGCACACACTTTAACATTAGTTTTTAGTTTGTTTTACTCACAGCAGGTGAAAATATGAGAAAAACAGCTAAGGACCAAGAACCATTTCTCCTTCTCCCCTCTCCTCAACTAAGCCCAAGTGGCATAAGCTATGGACCTGTATTTTTTTCATTTGTCTTTCTAAATTTTAGGTATAGGGAGAAGAGTTTGTCCTTAGGAGCTGAGAAATTCAGGCCAGATCTTTCAACCAGCTCAAAAATTGTCTTGAGGAACAAGGGTCCAGGATATCTACCAGCCCTGTGGGTCTTTGGCATAAACTTGATGAGAATAATGTTATAGAGGAACTCAGCTACCCTATGAGCCTAATTCTTCTTCCCTGCCCAGAGACCAATGTGACATGATATAGTAGGATTGTACCTCTGAGTTATTAGGGGTTAAGTTTGTGTTTTTATTGCTATGTCTTTGAAGTAAATATCCCTTTGCAAAAATGAATTTAATATTAATTTGGTTAAATAGAACTAGAGTGCTAGTCACTGGCCTCTGAAATAGGAAAAGCACAGTAAGTGTGAGTTTGAGCCAAAGGTAGAACAGACTCCCTAATCTCTGCAGGATCCCAGCTAATACTGTGTAGGCAATGAAATGGAACAGACCTGGATCTCATAAGGAGATAAGCTAAATCAGGTTACATTAGTTGTCTTCCCAAATTTTGTTTTATTGAATGTTAGATTGTAGAGGGCTTTGAATGAGAATGATTTCTGACTCCATAAATCAAACCAACCAACACACAAAAAGTCAGTGGTATTCTTCTGTCTGAAACTCCTTAAATTCCTCTAGTCCAGCTTTAAGATATAATTCAGGTGTAAATCAGATGATGTTTGGAGTTGGATATTAGCATAAAAATAGATCTCAATTGGTTCTAGATCTATCTACACTTGATCCTGACTAGTGGACCTTTTTATGCTGGTTAATAGCTAGTATTATGTTGAATGCTGATTTTTCTTTCCTACTTAAAAGGAGGAATCAGTTCAAGTAAAACCTATAGCTGTAATGAGGGATTGAGACAATGTCAGTCTTCATTTTTCAAGCTCTTAACATATGTTAGGGAGCATATTTAACCAACAACAACTAAGACTATTATGGAATCATCAGAACATAGACTTTTCTCTAAATTTGTACCAAGGAAATATTCTCAGATTGGGCAGAAAATATTTAAGATTTTTGTGCTTCTCTTGTAGCTCACCTTTTCTCCTTGAAATTAGTAACTATGACTTTTTGTGTCTCTGTTAGACTATTTCATGGACCTCTCTAAACCAACAATGATTTTGACCTATTTAGCTTAGGACTGCTCACTTGATCTTGGCACTATCATTTATCAGTGATTACTGATGTCTATTGGAAGGGAACCAAAGTAATACTATCTACTATATAAATGCAGGCAGTTATTTGGTAAGCTTTTTCATAGATTTTCCCAAATAATGCAAGAAGCCTATTTGCATTATGTCTAATGAAAAGACAAACCACTGTAGTTAATATGCAAAGGCAGTCTCAGAAAGGGATACAAATAAATCTCCCTGCCAGGGTCTCTTAAGGTCTTGGAAGGATGATATGTTAAGCCATGGATGGAGTGGAAAACTGGGGAAAGAGCAAGCCTAGTGGGACTTGAAAAAAATTTCACTGAGAGCCATGCTTCATCCATGCACATCTGCTTCCTTATTTTGAGAAAAAGGTAATCCAGGGATTTCTCAGTTGAAGGTAATGATCAAAGAAAAGGCAAAAATGATCTTTAGCTTCCTATGAGTAGGGAAGGTTCTTTATGTCTAGAATAGGCACTCAATTGAAATTAAAACAGTACCATATAAAATGTTTTTCTCTACTTACTCCCTTCTTGTGAAACATATGGAATTTAGAAGATATCCTTTTAGCCCAGAACAGTCTGTTCTGTGGTTTCTTTTCTATTTTCAGAAGTAAATGCATGCTCTGCCATGCTCTTCACACTTCTCTATCCTCTAGGACAGGCTCCTTCTAATCTCTCCACTTTGGGATGCCCACAAAATGCATCTGTGAGTCATTTAAACTGCCAAGAGTAGTTAGCCAGTTTTCTTCCTTGTCAGACTGAGAAAATGGTTAAGGCATTCACTAGAGATGGTCTACTGTCCCAGCATCTAAACTATTCAAGTTGATTATTGTTTTGAGTAAAATTTCCATTATTCTTAAGAATTTATTATGTCTTTACTTATTTTTTATTAAAAATAGATTGCATCAGGGCAGATGGGTAGCTCAGTGGATTGAGAGTCAGCCCCAGAGACAGGAGGACCTAGGTTCAAATCTGGCCTCAGATACTCCCCAGCTGTGTGACCCTGGGCAAGTCACTTAACCCCCATTGCCTAGCCCTTACCACTCTTCTGCCTTGGAACCATATTGGTTCCAAGACAGAAGGTAAAGTTTAAAAAAATAGATTGTACTATATTTTAGGGCTTTTTCTTAGTCATGTTTCACTTTTTTCCCCCCTTCTATATTGGTCATTGTTGTAGGAGAATACTCATGAAAAACCAAAACTCCCAAATAAAAACATAAACTAATCTGAAAAATATTATGTTTTGATCTATATTCAGCTCCAATAGTTCTTTCTCCGGAGGTAGAAAGCATTCTTTGTCCTATGTCTTTCTAAATTATCCTGGATCATTATATTGTTGAGTGTAGCTAAGTCAGAGTAAAACATGCTACAATGTTGCCATTATTGTATACAATGCTCTACTGGTTCTGCTTATTTCACTCTGCATCAGTTCATGAAGATCTTCCCAGTTTTTCCTGAAATCATCCTGTTCATCATTTCATATAGCACTCTAGTATTCCATTACCAACATATGCCACAATTTGTTCAGCCATACCACAATTGATGGACATCCCCTTAATTTCCAATTATTTGCCACCACAAAAAGAGCTGCTATAAATATTTTTGTACAAGTAGGTCCTTTCTAATTTTTATGATCTCTTTGGCATACAAACCCAAGTACAGAATCAAAGGGAATAAACAGTTTTTTAGCTCTTTGGGCATAGTTACAAAATACCCCCCATGGTTGGATCAGTTTGCAACTCCACTAATAATGCATTAGAGATCCAATTTTGCCACATCCCCTGCAACATTTATCACTTTACTGTCATATTGGCCAATCTGATAAGTATGCAGTAATGCCTCAGAGTAGTTTTAATTTGTATTTCTCTACTCAAGAGTGATTTAGAACTTTTTATATGATTACCGATATGTTTGATGATCTCATCTGAATATTGTTCATATCCTTTGATCAGTTGTTAATTGGAGAATGCATGTCTGACTCTTTTGACCCCATTTGGGTTATTCTTGGTCAAAAATACTGAAATGGTTTGCTATGTTGAGGTAAACAGCATTAAGCAGGTTTCTCAGGGTCACTTAGCTAATAAATATTGGCCCAGGGTCACAAAATCAGGAAGATGAGCCTTCCTGCCTTTAAGCCTGGTACTCTATACTAGACTGTACTATAGATAGTATTTAAATATATTTTAAAGGCTGAAGAAGATATTTTGTGCCTCATATTTTTCCCTAGCTCTAGCATTTGCTCACTATTTAGTTTGAAAGACAGAGTACTAGATTTGAAATTTAAGGTCAAATGCTTCCTCAGACACATATTATGTCATGACCCTGGACAAGTGACTGAATCTCTCAATCTCACTTTCCTCATTTGTAAAATAAGAGGATTGGACTTGATGACTTCAGAAATCCTTCACCACTCAAAATTCATGTTCTCTGATACTATATAGGAGGAAAAACTGTGATTAGTCTCTTTATTTCACTCTCTGAAATGTTATCATTTATGTCTATATGCTATTTTCTTATCTGTGTTACCTTGAACAGACACTTTACCCTCTCTGGGATTCTGAGAGAAAATGATATAATCTGTAAAATAGAGATAAAAAGACCTGTTCGTTTTGCCTCACAAGTATATTATAAAGAAAATGTTTGTAAGTCTTAAGGACTCATAAATGTGCACCATTATTATTTATATTTAGTTTCAAGAAAAAAAAATCTTTGCTAAAAATCAGCATTCCACAAAATTCAAACTCAAGGCCATTTCAAAGCAAGTAGGGGAAAATGCAAATGGAATTACCACAGCAGCAGAATCTCCAAATCTCATCTCATCCATTTCCAGTTCAATACATGGGGCACTGTAGGATTCTCTGGAGTTATTTGGTTAAAAAGGAGATGGATCATGCAAACTTCTAGTATCAAAGCTTTTAGTGGAGGAGAAGCTAAGTGGCTCAGATTGTTGTGAGGATAAATTGAGATATTTGCTAAGCTCTTTATAAACTTGGAAGCTCTATAGAAATGTCAAATGTTGACATTATTTTTATTAAACAGTCTGTTTATTATCCCCTCTTTAAGAGACTTTTGGTCAGAGTAAATTGTAATAATATGATCAGAGATGTAGATATAGAAGATTTTGACTACATGAAATAACAGTAAAATGGCTTTGCTAACTATGTGTGGTTCCATTTGGTAAAGTACATTATTTTCAAGCAACTGGTATATTATGATCCCTTAGAATTTGGGAGGTAAACACAGCTCTATACTACAACACAGTCCATAAGATTAAGTGTCAGGAAATATATGCGTATATGTATATACATATGTGTGTATGTGTATTCACGTGTGGCCATGCTAGCATATTAGAAAAAGCTCAGTAAACATGACATTCTATAAAGAATTCCACATTGATAAATACAAAAAATATAGAATAACTTTTTTTAATTAAAGAATTATGTAACTGTGCAACAGTAGCCTTTTGTGGCAGAAAGATTCACAGAAGACACTAGAATATACCAAGTCAGCAGAGATGACAAAGAAGAAACTTAACTTTGCCAATGATGAATGTATGGGGATCATCAGTAACATCATAGATGATGAGCTCTGAAGTTTCACAGATGGCTTTTCTCAAAAAAGGACAATAAGGAAAGTTGATTGCAAGCATTTAATATAGGAGCTACAGATGTATTTAATTAAGTGTTCTAATCACTGCTATTGAATCTCACCTTACAATTAGGCAAAACTAGTGTGGCCTCTTTGACTAGATATTGAATCACTTCCTCTGTGCTTTCCTTTAGAGCTATAGGATCCTAGATTTAGACCTAAGTGGGACCTTAGAAGTCCTTATATTGAATACTGTCATTTTATAGATGAAACTCTTGGCACTAATCTTCATGGTAAACGGTGTATTACATTGATGGTACATCAAGCCCCCTAAGAAATTCCCAGATGTCCTATATTGGTACAATGACTTGCTCTGGCTGTAGATTTTGGGTATGAAATTTCAAATTATGAAAAATTACTGATGATTTGGATAAGACTTGTTATTTCAAAAATCCCATGTCTTAGATGAAATTCAAGGGATAAATAGAGTAGATTGAGCTAGAAATTTGGAGTCAAGAGGACTGTTTTGAATGCTAGCTCAGACATTTACTAGTTGAATAAAATAATTATCAGTCATTTAACCTTTCAAAAATCCTCAGTTTCATTATATGTAAAAGGGGATGAGTAAAGAACAATATTGCCTCCCTTGAAAGAGATGATAAAATGAAGAAAGCACATTAAAAATGAGAATAACCATTATGAAAACATAAATTAGCAAAAACCCTGTGCCCCTCCAGTAAAAAAAATGACCACTGCATTATAAAATAGCTATGTGATCATATCTAAATTGTTTTAATTCATTTTTTCTTATAATAAAACAAAATACAATAAGAACAATTCTTTTCACTGATGAAACTTTTTTTCTTCTTAATATATATTGATATCTATCAGGTTAATAGCCTTTAGATTTTTTAATCAGTATTTTTCACTTATTCAAATTGCTGATTTCTGACTAATAGCTATCTCTGCTTAAGGATATTCTCTTCACCTCTCTCTTTCTTGTACTATTCAACTCATTATGAAGCCAGAGTTATTTTCAACCAAAGATGCAAGCCAGCTATATTTGCTAATTCATAGATCTTTGACATTTTCAAAAGCTGAATTCCATTACCTGGTATTGTTCTATTGCTATTTGCCTACATTTCAAAGGCTCAGCTTTGGTCATTTGAAACAGGTCAGAATATTCAAACAAGCTCATTATTTTAGTCATTTGGAATGTAATTTTCTCTTCTTTTTTCCCCTCCTGATATTTTTCTCTGAACTTATTTGTCAAAAAAAAATCCATTCTTATTAATTCTTCCCTAATATAATCTTTGTATTTTTTCTCTAACTTTAATTATAAGGGATAACATTTATTTCTGGGTTCCTTATAATGGTTCATTTTTGATTAACCATTATTGAGTTTATAGTAATTGTTTATCCTCCATTTTCAAAGAAATTATTAATTGTCCTCTACTTGATTATGGAAAAACAAGATATAAAATGGATGAATTAAAGATGATAGAGCAAAGGAGTTAGAATTAAGAGGGAATGGGGAAAGTTTCCTGTAAAAGGTAGCATTTAAACTGCTTTCCAAAACCATCCTCTATACAACTACCAAAGTGATATTCTAAAGCATAGATCTGACCATGTCATCCTTGCCTCCAAAAACTTTTCATATGAAATGAAAATAAAGTGTGTGGGCTTTATTCTAATTGATTTTGAATAGCATGAGCTCTCAAAATCTTCCTTCTTACAGAATCTGCATTCCATTCTAAAAAATAATCTATAAGCTGGATAATTTTTCACTGTTAGAACAAAGCTTGAAATATTGAACTGAACTGTAAAAATCACATTAGATAATTGGATCATAAAGTGAGGGCTTTCAGGATCTTTCAAAGATAATTTATTTAGCTACTTCATTTTACGTATTAGGAAACTGAGACACCCAAAGGTTATGTGACTTGCTCACCCAAAAAAAGTAAATGGTACAGCTAAAATTCATATGCCAGTTCTTTCGCTTGTTATGTGTTCAGTGCCCATCATCATCATCAATCACCACTACTATCACCACCACCACCATCATCATCCACATTCATGTAGCACTTGAAAGTTAGCAAAGCACATTGTTTCATGTGGTCCTCACAAAAATCTGGAAAGGTAAATAATGCTGACATTATTAACCTCATATTATAAATGAGGAAATTTGAGATTGAGGTCTCAGTGATTTATTCAGGGTCACTTACACCGAATGGACTAATATGGAATCAAATCCTGGTCTTCTTGAATCAAATCCAGGGTAATGTCCACTGTAATATGCTTCTTCTCAATTATGCCTATTAGATTCTCCTTTTTAAATTTCTTAACAAAAACAAAAACTGGGATAATAATAATGTCTGAAATAGTAATTTCACTAAGTAGGGATTTACCACAGAGCCTTTAGTGCTTAGAACCTATTACTTACACAGAGAGTGTAATGTAAGCACACAATAAATATTTGTTAATTAACTGTCTGACAGGGTTATTGTGAGAATTAAAAGTGAAACGCCACAAAGTATTGTCAGTGTCCGTTATTATAATTCCCTAACATTATGCTTTTTTGCCCATTATATCTTTTTTATGATAGAATATTTTATTTTTCTGAAGAAACAAAGTAATGGAGCAATTCAGATATGAAATTGTCTAACCACCAGAGAGTGTTTGAAGGAAAAAAAAAAACAAAAGAATGAATTAATTGGACAAAGACATAGATTGTTTATAAGTTAGTAAGTACAATATCTGATGTCTATAATTTGTCTAAATAGAGTTTTTTTCTTATTTTTAACAGGAAATGGGGAAATGAGTCCAAAATTTCTTTAATTGGAATAAAATAAGGTTGTCTAGTCCAATGTCTTAAACCATGTAAGCCTATCCTTCAAAACCCTCCTCACAGTAGGTGACTGAGCCTCTATTTAAACATTTCTAGTGACATGGAGTTCAGTGAATTAAGAAGTTGCCTGTTCTATTTTCATATAGCTTGAAATGTTAGAGAATCTTTCTTTTTCCCTGACATGCCACCACAAATATAGTACATTGGCTATTATGACAGAAAAGTAAAATGACACAAGTTGGAGAAGATGAGGAAGGCCAGAGACACAAATGTATTGTGGGGGGAGTTGTGAACTGATCCAATTATTCTGGAAAGAAAATTGAAACTATGCCCAAAGGGCTATAAAACGTTTGATACCTTTTGACCCAACAATACCACTACTAGTTCTGTTTATCAAAGAGATTAAAAAAATAAAATGGACCTTTATGTACAAAAATATTTATAGTAGCTCATTTTGTGGTGGAAAAGAATTGGAAAGGGAAGCCATGTCCATAAATTTGGAAAAGGGCTCAACAAGTTTTGATATATGATTGTGATGGAATAATATAGTACTATAAGAAATGATGAGCAGGATGCTCTCAAGTAAACCTGGGAAAACTTACACAAACTGATGCACAGTGAAGTGAACAGAATGAGAACATTGTACAAAATAATAGCAATATTTATAATGAAAACTGTGAATGACTTGGCTATTTTCAGTAATAAAATGATCCAAGACAATCCCAAAAGACACATCTTGAAAAATGGCATCTGCCTCCAGGGAAAGAACTGATGGAGCCTGCAGACCAAAGCATACTATATATCATTATTTTATTCATTTTTTTTTGTTTTCTTCCATGAAAGGACTAATGTGAAAAAGAATTTTGCAAGATTGAGCATGTAAAATTTATAGCAGATTACTGTCTTAGGGCAAAACAAGGAAGAGAGGGACGGTGAGAATTCAGGACTCAAAATTTTTTAAACCTTTAAAATTTTTACCTGTGACTGAGGAAAAATAAATTATTTTCAAATTAAAAAGAGACCATCAGAGAATAGTAGAGGGATTCAGGGAACAGATCCAGATAAGCAAGCTACCCAGCTTCTCTTCATGTTGAAGGTAAATAAAGATATATCAGAAGTATCAAGAGAATTAATGTTAAAAATTATTAGATTCCTTGGGCTGCTTGATTGGTTGTAATTACAGATTGCTAGGCTGTATAACAAGGCATTTTTCCAGGTTTCTTGATATTGCTTAAGTCAAGGATAATGGAATAAAACCCAGAAAGTAATTCAGGCCTTTCATGTTGAATTCAAATACTACTAAAGATGGCTATTACTTATGTGAATTTGGACAAATTACTTAACCTGTGTCTATCTCACTCCCTCATCTGTAAAATGAGGATAATAGCAGCTACTTCCCAAGCCTGTTGTGAGGATGAATTAAGATAATATTTTTAAATGTTCTGCAAATAAAGTACCCTCTAAAGGTGAACTATAAAGATAAAGGACATCATCATCATCTTAATAATAATAATAATATCCTACTTTCTACCTCCAATTTACTAAAACCAATAGAAACAAAAAGTTATTAATCTATTTATATCTGAACTAGAAAACGTACACAAATTCACTTTAAAATTGTTCTGTTGGACTACAGTTGCTTGTACTAGAAGTTCCTAAATGATTGTATCTATATACTGAGTTTATCAAAAGGTCACAAAAGTCTGCTGATACCCCTTTTCAAAATAAATATCTTATTATTGGGTGTTTTCCAATGAGATTTTGTAGAAGTTTAATTTTGACTTATAAAAATGAGAAATAAATAGCCTATTAATGAAATCTTAAAAATCACTTTGATTTCCATTATTATGGCATATGCATTCAATTTACAGACTTTTTGGATGCCCTAAGGGGTACAATGGAACTGTTCAACAAGTTAGTTATCTTTTGGGATAGATAATTCTTGCAGATGGATGGATGGAATTCTTGCAACTGGATGGCTTCAGGCTGCAAATAGTTATATTTTTTAAATTAAGTTTATTTATTTTATTAATTAATTTAGAATATTTTCCATGGTTACATCCACATCTGTTCATTGTGCCCCACCTCCTATAGCAAATGAACAATTCCACTGGGTTTTACATGTGTCATTGATCAAGACCTATTTCCATGTTATTAATATTTGCACTAGAGTGATCATTTAGAGTCTATAACCCAAATCACATCCCCAATTGAACCATGGCATCAAGCAGTTGTTGTCATTGTTATTGTTTTATGTATTTCTACTCCCACTGTTCTTTCTATGGATATAGATAGCATTCTTTCTCATAAGTCCCTCAGAATTGTCCTGGATCATTGTACTGCTGCTAGTAGAGGAGTCCATTACATTCAATTGTACCACAGTGTATCCGTCTCTGTGTACAATGTTCTCCTGGTTCTCCTCCCTTCATTCTGCATCAATTCCTGGAGGTCCTTCCAGTTCACATGGAATTCTTCCAGTTCATTATTCCTTTTAGCATAATAGTATTCCATCACCAACAGATACCACAATTTGTTCAGGCATTCCCCAATAGAAGGGCATCCCCTCATTTTCCAATTTTTTTGCCACAACAAAGAGTGCAGCTTTGAATATTTTTGTACTGGTCTTTTTTCCTTATTATCTCTTTGAAGTATAAACTCAGCAGTGCTATGGCTGAATCAAAGGGGAGGCAGCTTGGATCAATTCATAACTCCACCAGCAATGCCTTAGTGTCCCAATTTTGGCACATCCTCCCCCAACATGTATTACTTTCCTTTGCTGTCATATTAGTCTATCTGCTAGGTGTGAGGTGGTACCTCAGAGTTGCAAATCAAAACAGGAAGCAGGTAAGCCATTAAACATATAGCTAGGGAGAAAGAAAAGGAATAAAATTTATATAATGCCTGTTGTATGCCAGGAGATGTATTCAATATCTTACAAATATTATCTCATTTGATCATCACAAGAACTTGTAATTGTCTCCATTTTAAAGCTGAGAAACCTGAGGCAAACAGAGGTTAAGCAACTCGCCCAAGGTCACACAGCTAGAAAGTGCTTGGCTAAATCTGAATTCTAGTCTTTTTTAACTTCAGCCCAGTGGTGTGCCAAACATTATGCCATTTAGCTGCCACAATATAGACATGATTTTATAAAGGAGAAAGTGTTAACTTGTGGGAAAAGAAAAAGATAGCTTCATAAACAAAGTTGAAAATGTCAAGGATCATTAGCAATATGACATTTTGTGATGGAACAGAAAATCAAATTTTACTTTCTCTTCAAAAAAGGCAGTGGTAGCAAGAAGAGATAAGATTTTTTTTAATTCAGCCTTCTCTAAGATACTTGTTTTCTAACTTCTGTTCTTGTCCCTTTTGCTTTTGCTCCCCTTTTCTACCTACTTGTCCTTATGATAAGCTGTTTTTCAGGTAAGTTATTAAAACTACCAGTTCAAACTTGAAAGAAAAAATATTCTATAACAATAAGCCACCTCTGTTGTTTGTGTAATAGGATAACATTAAATCTTCATGGGCTCCCTGACAGTAAACACTGTCAAAAAACAGCCCCTTAAGAATTGAGCATTCTCCTTTGTATACTAAATGTTAGCAAACAAATGGTAAACAAAACAATGTCCTGGGAGAAAACTTGATGAGGACAGGAATGAAGTTACAGCAGATGAATCAGCATGCACTTGCAAGATGAAGATTTCAGATGCAGTTTGAAGAAGAGGTGGATGGAATGGATATGTCACTGGTACTTTCCATTTCACCAGGAAAAATGAAGATGGATAGAGCTAATAAAGTCCCTTGTTCATGACAGACATAAGCAGTCTAGATGGATCATTGCAGTTAGCCTCTGAACAGAGAATGAATTGAGAAACATGTCTCTGACTGATTCCTCGTGGTATTTAGATCAAGTCAGTGCTTTGGGAGATTTAACCAAGTTTGAATCTCAGAAATAGAAGGGAACTCTGAGCCATCAAATATATCCATATATGAAAAGTCCCACTATAACATATATGACAAGTGACTGTCGAGGTTCTGTTTGATGTCTTCCAAAGAGATAGAACTGATTAGATTTTTGGAAAAATATATTATAAGAAAAATAAGTATCCAAATCAGCCAACAGGCTTTTATATTAAAATTTAATTAGAATAATTTATTTCTCATAGCTTTGCTTTTATAATAAAAGTCTTAGAAATCTTCTATCCCATGCAAGAATAGAATATTTATCATTATCATTACTACCACCACCATAAACAAAGCAAAATACATTTATATTCAGTTCTATTCTGGTCACTGTCTTGTACAGAATAACATAAATTGACACTGGGATATTCTGTAGAAACTTCTTAGGTGATCAACATAAGGATCACCTAAAATTTATAAAACACTATCATGCTGTAATGTAGTGGATAAAGTGCTCCCCTCTTGATTATTTTATTAATTAGGGAAATTGATGGCAACATACATAAATATACTCCCACAAGAGATGAAGTTCTTTCCCTTGACATATAATTTTCCTTTCTTTGGATATTTTCTCCATTAGGTTTGGAGCTGAATGAAGGGAAAACCTTGCTTTTTTAGCTAGTGAGGATGCTTCTCAGTATCTGGAAATAGTCTGTATCTTTGAATACATATTTGAACTGATTAAAATACAGACTTTCCTAACTGCTAACATATTGACAACCAAAAATGGAAAGGAAACTGGAAATTGAAGGCCAAATTCCCCAGGGAGCTTTAATTAAATCATGTATAATTGCACAGAAAGCAAAAATGAGAATTGAAGATCCCTGTTGTTAAAGTACAGATATAGAGCTCCCATCTTCTGCCTAAAATGAAGAAAACTTTCATATATTGAATTTCTTAACCTCTTCCCTTAATCCTAGGAAGGCAAAAGTCATTTTTTTCTTTTTGTATGTAGTGTGGCCCCTTTTATTATTATACCAAGTGTGCTTAATCTCAAAACAGAAGTGCAGTAGCTTTAGTGAAACACCATGACCATTGCCTTAATAATACTGAAAAGGCACTGGCGTCTGACTGAGAAAGCAGAATAATAGATACAATTCTCTCCTTTTACATTCCTATTTGCCAAGTGATTATTTTATTATACAGTGTAGAGAATGAAGATAATAAGAATGTGCTATAATGGGGAGGTAACCTTACTGTTTATGTTACCTAAGGAGTTTTATATTTGTCAACTAAAGCATTATTGACAAATTTTTGCATCTAGTCATGAGTTTTGAAATATATACGGCTGACTTTATAATAAGCATATGAAGTAAAAGATTAATTGTATTTTCTTTAACTTTTCCTTTTTTCTTTTTGAATTTGATCTACCTGTTCAAGTAATGATATTTAATTTCTTTCATTGGTTAACTCGTAATATCTGACAAGTGATCTAGCTCTTAATAATTTATAGTGTTTTTAGTTGTACAAAATTATATGTATAGCCCTACATATCATAAATATATTATAGGTGCTTATACATATTGCATATACACATGTGTAATATGTATATATAGAATATATTCTGTAACCTAATATATGTAAAATATGTATTATAATGAGGGTACCTAGAAATATATGCATGTATCTTTATTTGTATACCTGCATATATATATATATATATATATGTACACACATACACATAAATGCATGCATGCATAGATGCTATCTTAATTAATCCTTATAACAATCCTGGAAAATAGGTGCTATTATCAGAATATTAAAAGTGAACCAATTGAGCCCTTGAGAAATAACTTGCTCAGGGTCACACAGCAACTAATTATCTTAGACTGTATTTGAATTCAGGTATTCCTGACTACAAATTCAATGTTCTATTCTCTACATCTCCTAGTTACCTAAATGGCAGAAGATCAGTGTTGGCCTTAATGGTGTCACACATATAAAAGATTATTAGTTCCTGTTAAAAACACAAAAGAAAAGAAAATATATTATTGATATTATTGAAGGTTTCAAATGCTTAGATCTCAATGGCAATGTCAAGTTCTCCCTCTTTTACCATAATGCATCAATTTCTAGAGGTTCTTTCAGTTCCCATGGAATTCCTCCAGTTTATTATTCTTTTGAGCACAATAGTGTTCCATCACCAACAGATACCACAATTTGTTCAGCCATTCCCCAATAGAAGGGCATCTCCTCATTTTCCAATTTTTTGCCACCACAAAGAGTGCAGCTATGAATATTCTCGTACATGTCTTTTTCCTTATTATCTCTTTGGGTACAAACCCAGCAGTACTATGGCTGGATCAAAGGGCAGACAGTCTTTTATAGCCCTTTGGGCATAGTTCCAAATTGTCTTCCAGAATGGTTGGACAATTCACAACTCCAGCAGCAATACATTAGTGTCCCAATTTTGGCACCCCCCCCCAACAATTATTACTGTCCTTTGCTGCCTTGTTAGCCAATCTGCTAGGTGTGAGGTGGTACCTCAGAGTTGAAAATCAAAACAACTCTGAGTTACCACCTCACACCTAAAGGGTCATATGTTTTAAAGAAGCAGGTAAGACATTAAACATATAGCTAGGGAGAAAGAAAAGGAATAAACATTTATATAGTGCCTGTTGTGTTCCAGGAGATGTATTCTTACAATCTCTAAGATTACAATCTAAGATGTATGTCTTACAAATATTATCTCATTTGATCCTCATAACAACTTGTAATTGTCTCCATTTTAAAGCTGAGAAACCTGAGAGAAACAAAGGTTAAGCAACTCACCTAAAGTCACACAGCTAGAAAGTGTCTGGCAAAATTTTAATTCTAGTCTTTTTTGACTTCAGCCCAGTGGTGTGCCCAATATTATGCCATTTAGCTGCCTCAATATAGGCATGATTTTATAAAGGGGAAACATTCATAGTCTTCATGTGTTGTCTGATCAAGCATTGCAGATAAGCTCTCATTCATTTTTCTTTCTTGCTCTTTAATATCAATTATAGTAATATCTATTTTATATTGAGAAAGATCTGCTGTTGGATCTATATACCACTGGATATTTTCTAAGGATGATTTATCTTGATCATCTTGCAAAGTTTGTGCTTTAGTTACTCTACAAGGATTTAATTGAAGAATTGAGGCAAGTTCACAATCTCCACATCGCATCCTGCTTCTCATTTTTATTGGCTCATTTAGCAATCCGTCCAGTGGTTGCTACATAAAGATTTTCCTTAGTGGGTTGTAACTTGAGAAGGAGAAAGGAGTCTGAGAAAAATGGATGATAAATCAAGAGACACAGACAAGTTAATTGATATGGGGAATGGTGCATGCTCCTGTGATGTTTTCCTGGAAAATTAATAACAGGAAAACATGAAAAATAAGAGAACACATGGAAGTAAGAATTCCTAGATAGGGATGAGGAAAAGAGAATCAAAGTGATCAAGCAGGAGAATAGGAATCAAGAGGAGATACAGTGCCTGCTTCCTCGCCTTTATTCACCTGTGGATTGGGAGGTGTTCAATGAAATCATAACAAAGCATAGGGGATTGACATTGGTTGAAATGGTAATGAGGACAACATTGTCCTGGTGCACCTTGTGTGTGTGTGTGTGTGTGAGAATCTAACCATGCTTTGCAAATGAGTTTGGCTCTGAGTGCTATGTTAATAAGTTTGTCCTGGACAAAGGTAGTTTGGCCAAGTCAAGAGCCAGCTCAGGAATCATACCATGCGCCTGGCAATACAATATCCATACATCAATCATATTTCTTAGATGCTTATATGTCTGGAATGCTATAGCTCACAACAACCAGTAACTCCATTTCATTGGCTTTTTGCTTGACATTGGAGAGCTGAAAATTGTTCAGATAGATCCAGGGGCTTATGCATCATAGAGTCTTCATTGACAGAAAAATGAATATTCCCTCAGAAAGGAAAAGTATTTTCTTTATCAAAAGAGTTTTGGGGCAATGATCACTTTCTTCTTCATTCTTCTTTTGGTTCCTCTGTCTCCTGGGGGTTTCAATGACACAAAAATATCCCTTTTTTTCTATAGCTTCATCTTTTGTATCAATCCCAATTTTTGTACTTATTGATTCATCGAAATTCTTTCTCACAAACATTTGTTTAATGGATGAAGAATGACCAATAACAGTGCTTGCTTGAGAACCAAGATTAAGGCATGTAACAAGACTGGTGTCTTCAGATTTTGATTTAGGTTTTTGTGGCCTAGAATTACAATTATTGCTGAGAGGGTTGTGTTGAGATGGGGCTTCTTCCTAGCCTCTAAAAGTGAAGGGACCAAGCTTGTGTTCAAGCTTAAGCCATTTTTCGGAGCAGAATCAGCCCCCAAAACAGGAGAAGATGCCCAAGCAGTCCCGTCAACTTCTGGTGGAGTCCTTGAAGAAGAATCTGAAAATCTCAAACCATATTCTATATTTTTTGTGGGTTCTTAAAAGGTTTATTTCTTTGGCTGCACTTCCTGCTGATGGTTTAGGTTTTCAATGAGAGGATTCAAAGCACTTTGAGAGTCAGATTCTTCTTGAACACCCAAGTCCAAATGTTTTGGCAACAAAAGTAGTTAAATTAAAGATGATTTGTCAATGGGATAATTGTTGGTTTCTTGGTATCACATATACACCAAGGGTGCTCCAAATCAGTATTTGCTTGCTCTATATATCAAACATGAGATTTCTTCTTCCTTCATAGTAAATTAAGACCAGGAAATGAGAAAGTTAATATAGGTGAATCAAGAATAATTTCCTCCACAGGCTCTGCTATTTGATGCCATTTCTCTTCAATTTTCTGATGTAGTTGTTCTAAAAGGTTTTTTTTTGTTTGTTTGTTTTGTTTTGTTTTTTCTTGCAAGGCATTCTTATCATTCATGAGTTTGGTGATAAGTTTAAGATTTTGCTGCCAAATGTTTTCAAATTCTGGTTGTTTTGTTCCTCATGTGTTCTTCAGTCACTGCACAACAGTCCCATAATGCTGCTATTGACAAAAATCCTTTCCTTTTTCAGCTTTGTTACTTTGATCTACAAGGCTTGTACTTCTTTGTCATGACACTTTTTCAGTTTTTCCCAGAGATCTTTAAATTCACTGACTATTTCTACAGAACCGGGACTTCCACAATTATTTGCAGGAACATTTGTCTTGCCTTCCTTTACCCCCAATCTTCTACTTACTTGATGTCTTCACCTCACCTGGATGTCTCTGTGTAGACAGTGGGGATGTCACATGCTCTTTCCTCTCCCCCACCCCTTCCCTCTGCATCTAATCTGACCAGTGACCATCCGAATTTAGGCCTTGGGACTAGCCTGGGCCTTTGTTGGGGAGGGAAAGAGGAGGGCTCCCATTTTTTTAATTGAGGAAAAGGGAAAATTCAAAGCCATGATTGGGTCTGGGACAAGTTTGGAGTCTGGGACAAGAAGAACCCCAAAGTCATAAAATCAGCTTTCTTAAAGAAAAACTTAGTTAGGAATGGGAGAAAAACTTCAGGAAAATACCTTGAATTTTAAGACACAAAACCCTGTGGAAGAAGAGACCATTGGCTACTGCTGGGGAATAGAACAAGGATATTGGGGCCAAGTCAGACAGTAGCTCACTTTGGATATTATTAATTATTTGGATTAATTATTTGGATATTACTAATTATTCTTCTTAATTTGTTATTAAATTTGGTTGTTTTTACCTGAAAAAATAATATTTATTGCCTACAACATGTAAATTTTAATGCCTAGGTAAAATTTCCAGTCTTCCTGGCCTAATTATGGTTTTGGTAAAATTACAACTAAAGATTTTTATATCAATATCCATAAAATTAAAAACTGGATTATTTAACAAACATTTGTTGAGTATTTAAGAATGTGATTATTGGGAGTTAGCATGTCCTTAATTAAGTTTACTAAATTAATTTCTTCTGGATTTTGGACTTGGCTAAAAGACATATATATGTATAAATATTTTCCTATATTTCTATAGGTAATTTGCTATATCCTTTAATTATAACCTTCTGTACAAGATGAGAAAATGGAAATTAGATGACAGTATAATTAGGTAGATATTTTAAACAGGATGTTGTAGAGTCAAGTTAAACTCTAACAAGTCCACAATGGGATTAATTACCTTTTCCTAAATCTTCCTTTTTATATACTTCCTTATTTCTCTGAAAGAAGCCAAAATCTTTCCAGGGCCTGACGTCCATAATGTTAGCATGATTCTTAATTCTTCTCTGTCTCTGTCTCTGTCTCTGTCTCTGTCTCTGTCTCTGTCTCTGTCTCTGTCTCTCTCTCTCTCTCTCTCTCTCTCTCTCTCTCTCTATATATATATATATATATATATATATATATCTCCAATCAGTTGCAAAATCTTGATAATTCTATCTTTACAAAAACTACCTCATTTTACTGTTTCACTCTACTCACAGCTATATCTTAGTTCAGAACTTCATGATGTCTCATCTAAATTATTGCAACATTTTCCTCATTTGTCTTTCTATCTCAAGTCTCTCCTTAGCATGGTACAAATTCCATATTGCTGCCAGAGTAAGCACTGGTCTAACTATATTATTCTCCTCCTCAAATAACTCCATTGACTCCCTTTGCCTCTAGGAAAATAAAATGTACACACACAAACACACATACATGTATATGTATAGAGAAAAAACATTATATAACATGTTATACATGTATATATAAAACCCTTTATTTAACTTCTAAAGCTCTATATTATTTGATTCCAATCCATTTTTTCCACCATCATTGGATATTACTATGTGATCCAGCCAAACTAGCCTACTAATTCATAGTATCTGTCTTTGTTTTGGCTAGTCTTCATGCTTAAAATATACTCCTTTGTCCCCATTTCAGAGTCTCTCCCATCATTTAAGAGGGAATTTAGACTAGCTTCTTACAGAAAACCTTTTTCCAAACTCCTAAAGTGCTAGTGCCCTCCCAAACTATCGTTTATTTTACTACTTTGAATGTATTTATAAAATATACATATATATGTTTTATGTGTATATGCATTTGTGTTTGTTATTGTTTATGTTATATATGTATATGTACTTATTTCCCCTTATTATATGTGAGCTCATTGTAAGAGGGAATTTCATTTTTTATTCTTTTCTCCTCAGTGCCTAGCACAGTTCTTGGCACATAGTATGAGATTAATAAATACTTGTGAATTGATCAAGTAGACTCACAGATGTCAAATAATAATTGTATTCAATACATGTTAATGAAAGAGAGAATAAGAGATTAACAAAAAATAAAATATTTATAAGGGCTGTGAAGGTAATTAGGAAATGTCTGTAATGATTTAATGTGCAAAGGCTTATTTGCAGATTTTCCAGAATGTGCTGAGTCTGAGATTAAGAGGCCAACCCCGATATTGACAGTGTTCACAGCTACTAATATGTCTGTACATTTCAGAATCATCAGAGCACAATCTTGACTTTGGCACTAAGAAATATAGTTGCCTCGGAATTGTGAAATGTATAAGAGAGAAAATAGAGTATGGAACATGAAATATGAGGCTGTAGAGATAGAAATTAGTACGTGCTAAGTGATAATAGCTAACATGTGCATGGTGCTTAAAGTTCACAAAGTGATTTATAGATTAATTTGGCATTCTAGCCATTTATATGTACACATAGAGTCTGAGGAATGAGTTAGTAAAGGTCCAGGGGTGAGAGAATAAGGGCATGACTAACTGTGACCATGAGCAAGTCATTTAACATGTTCTTCCCCAATTCCACATCTATAAAATAAGTAGGTTAGACCAAAAGACTCAGAGGTATTGCCCATCTCAATATCTGTGCTTCATTTCTTTCTTCTTAACAGTCCCCACTCACCAGCTGTCTGTCTTCTGATAGAGTATTGACAAAGCTGTGCAAAACTACATCTGATTAAATCCTCTATTGTGGTGACTGAATACTGATTTCTTCGGCTCTCATCACATATTGCTCACTTGGACTCAGGGACATGCCTAGAAGGGGTTACAAGAATACAGTTTTAACAATTATTCTCTGAGCTTTAATATGATGTGATACTTTCATAGTCTAGGTCTTCTTGACTCCAACTCAAGAGTTCAGAAATAATCATTAAGTAATATTGACACTAACAATAATACCATACTAACCTGGATGCTTCTCTATCTCCCCTAACCATCTTAAACAGATTGCTGTAAGTGGTACAACCCAGAACCTTGGTATAGAAAATTGCCTTATGGAGCAGGTTGACATCTTCCCCTAGCTCCACAGTCATTTCCTTGCCTATATTCTTAGGATAGAATAAAGCTTAATTTAGGTAACATTGACAATGGGTGTTTAGAACTCATTGATATAATACTTCCAAATGAATTGGTCCAGGTGACTTTTTTCTAGGTAATTTGCAGGACTGCATTGGATCAGGTTGTGCTATAAATGAAGAAAGATAACCTGATACTGTGGAATTACTAGTATTTCAAAGTGGAATTTAGGGAGATATTCAGCTTTTTGTAGAAGACACATCAAATAAGTATCAAGTAGTTGGAATAACAGAAGTCCAGTATTATGTGAAGCATATATCATGGAAGAAAAATTATTATGAAAATTTTAAAGTGGCAACAGAATATTAACTCCATACTACCTCTCAAGGTACCCTGCCTATGACTTGATGGGTCTGGTAGGCATGTTCATCCCATACACAGAAGAATATCCCAAAGAACAAAAGAAAGGATATAAGGTGAACCAAGGGGACTAGGAAAAGAAGGGTGTAAAGAACAGAAAAACATGTCTGGGGTCAATATAGTTTAGAGACCCAGTCTAGCTGTGAAAAGTCAGTCCTATCCTCTGCTTTAACTATGGATTCCAAGAAAATCTATCCCCCTGGTATTTCTAGGACTAGTTTCAGGTAAGGGAAAGGAAACTTATAGAGAAATAATAGTGGAAAAATCCACTATGGGTCAGACTGAACCCTCAAATGCTCAATAATACACACATATGGGAAAGCCTTACTTCAAATTTTTGATGTAGAGACCTGCAGTAATGGGTAATTTAGTATTGACAATACAACCAGGTCCCAATTAATGCAAATAAATTGAATTCTAGGGAATAACCACCTTATTTGCATTTATAATATATGAAAAGTATAGAAAATGTTCTAGACCAATACTAACATTTAATGTGAATTAAAATAGTGAGGCTATTCTACCTTCACAAAAATTTTCTACTATTTCCCTTTGTTTCCATTTGCCAATAAAACTTTTGACTAAGCCATTATCACCTCTCCTTTAATACAATATCCTCCAATAGGTCATCATAGACTGAGGTTTTTATCTTTTGAACCCATTTTCCACTAAGCTGCCAGAACAGTCTTTGTAAGGCACGGGTTCAACTATGTTCCTCTTTTACTCAAAAAAACTTCAGTGGCTTACTGCCTCCTCTAAGAAAAAATACCATCTTTTCAGTCTGAAATTAATTCTCTCTACATTGATGGATTCAACCTACAACAACTAGTTTTTAGCTGAGTTGGATGCAGTTAATATCATAAGTAAGTTAACCATTCCCTTCATCTTAGCTAGCTTCTATTAGCAGAATTTAGACTTCCATTAGTTGATGGTAGGACTATTCATAGGGTCTGTTTTCCCCTTAAAGAATACATCTACTTTACTACTCACTCAGACCTAACAGTTTTCATAAAAGAACAAGGAGAATGCTCATTTCCCCCAGGAGGAGAGTACCCTTGCCTTACTCTCTCAACTTCATTTTAGGTGATATCTTCCTCTTTAGATTGTGAGAGAATGAATAACCTTTTGCCCTTTTATATTTCTACTGCATAGCAAACCCTGACACATAGTAGGTGCTTAATAAGTGTTTTATTGAATGAATAAAAGAGAAAGTAGAGTATTTGCCTGTTTCTTATGCACTCAATCTCTTCCCATCTCTCAATGGCTATCACCTTGCATTAGGCTGATTGTAGAAAAATCTGCAAACTAGCTATATTCTACTTCAAAAAGGTTATTAAAATATTATAAATTAAACCTAGAATACCTTTCTCATTTGGATTAAGCCCCATAAAAGAAAAATACCTGGAACTTTAAAACAAAATTTAAACCTCTTTCCTTTTTTTTTGGTAGTTTTCTATGTCATTGTTCCTTTGATTTCTTTAAACCAATATATTCACAAATATATATATATATATATTATGAATGAATATATGTACAAACACAGATAGAAAGAAATTTTGATGGATTTGATTTTTATTAGACAGAATGTAAATCACTTAAACAGAAAAAAAATGGAAAGATGACTTTAGAGAACAAAGATAGACTTTGGATCCTCTTCTTTCCCTCTTGGACAGAGAGAGGGAATATGATAAGGTATGTTACCATCTCTTTCATATCTCCTGGAAAGGGAGCTCAGCAAGTCTGTCTGTTCCAACCATGTCTCTCATTAGGGTCTTTAGCAGCTGTAAAGAGAAGTCCACAATGAGAAGAAGGGACTCTGGAACTATAATGAGTATTGAATAGAGTGCCTTAGTAGGAACAATGGCATTTTGAACTGGTTCATTTTTATTTGATGTAGGAATTGAAGCTGTATCATAGGACTAAAGATTGGGCAAATAAAAAATGACCAATATGTACAAAAAGTTCACAGAAGTATTATTTGTGATAAAAATATAGAAATAAAATATACATCTAACATTCCAAGGGTGGCTGAAAAATTATAGTTTTTAAATTTAGTGAAATATTATTGTACCTTTAGGAATGGCAAATATGAAAAATTTAGAGAAAAAGGAACATTTGCATGCAGTAATGAAGAATTAGGAAAGTAGATGCAATAGATTAATGATGTTAATAGCAATGTGAATAAAGTCACCTTGGAAAGTCTGCAAAAATATGATCATTGCAATTATTAACCTTAGCATGATACTGTCAAAAATGTAAAGGTACATCTCTACTTTTGGTCTATTACCAATTAACTGGGCTCTGAGGAACATATATTTTGTTGGTAAGTGCCTCCTGTGTCAAAAATATATATTTCAGTATTTTAATGGATTATTATAAAATATCAAAGTCCATTGTTATCCTAACCTGATAAAAGAATATAGATATCATCAAAACAATGGGAAGAAGAAATAGAAAAAAAATGATTTATTGGTTTCCAAGCCCAGTCCATTGACCTCTGGGAAGGACTCCCTTGCTTCATGTAGCTAAAGGATTTTTCTAATATGTTAAAGGCAAATTGTCAAAACTTACAAAATATTTATCAGCATCTTCAGAAGCCCAGGTCATTGTGACAAGTCCAATTTTCTGCTTTGGATAGGTTGGTAGTTGAGTAGAACATAGGCACCTAATAGAAAGCCAGATATTTCACTCTAAGAACCAGATAGAAACATAATTACTGCTCTAACAATAGTAGATGATGGTCTAATTAGTCTGGAGACCATCTGCCATTCCCTAAGCTTTATCGGTGAAAACAGAGGTTTCATTCTTGTCTTACAAATAGCTCTTATTAGATTAAAAAAAAACTTACTTTGGATACATTAAGACAATGTTTAAAGTATATGCCTCTAATTTCCCATAAGCTATTCATCAACAAATATATTTATCAATAAGAAATAGGTGTCCAGAACTGAGGGAGGCAGTATAAGTGATTTAAAAAATGTTTTAAGAAACACAGTTCTTGCTCTTAATATATGTGTGGATTAAATCTGGTTTGACTACTGAAATAGTAGCATAAGCATTTTTAAGTAACATCCTTTATGAAGAGAGACCGGTGTAACAGAAAGAAAATTGAACTCAGAATCAGTAGATCAAGGAATAAGTCGTGGTTCTTTCAATTATAGGCAGTCATGTGTGCAAGTCACTTGGCTCAACTGAGTCTCAGTCTCCTTATCCATCAAATGGGGCTCAAAAATATCTGCCTTGCCTGCATAATAAAGTTGTTATAAAGTTCAAATCTGAACATGTCTATAGAGAAAAGCATGTCATTTGTGGAAGTTGTACCCAGATGCCACTTCAAAGTCTATCAACTTGAGAAATCAAAACACTTCCAAAAAAAGAATAGGTTTCAGTGAATTAAATTTACTAATACTATTAAACTTGCATCTGAACTTGACAGAGTAGGCCAAGGCGATGAATCATTATTTCCATTTCTATCCGGTTGTGTGTGAATAAGACACCATTTGGAGCCGCATTTGTGGTAAAATATTTTCTATTAAAATGGCAGTTGATTACCAATGACAGTTTTTAATTCCAAAACCCATTAGGTGGAATTATTCTAATTCACCCACAAAATTGGCCTATTATAAATGTACACAAAGCATTGCAATAGAAGCTTACATATTTTGTGCTTGGCAGCCCCACACCAGATATAAACCAGGAGTTTTCATGGTGATTTTGGTAATTGGTTCTATCCTGGCACTTTTTGTGCTTATGTAATATGCTTATGTAGTATAAAGCTTTCCTACATCAGATTTTGACAATGGGAATAGACTTATTAAAAGCAAAGTATTATTGTGCCTGCTATATTCCCACATTAGGGAGTCAGAAAACTTAGATTTGAGTCCCAGACCTGCTACTAATTAGTTGTGTGACCTGGGAATAATGTGCTACTTTGGACTTCACTTCTTAAATGTAAAATGAAAGGATTTGGACTAAAACTTGCATGTATAATCCACTCAATGGTCAGGCAGCTTCCTTCTTGGTCTTTTAATTTTTTGCTGGCAACAGGAATGGCAGCACTCTTGTTGTCCATCTGTTCCTTATCACAAACTACCCTTTTCAGTTACTCTCACAGATAGGTTATTATCAGTAATGTGCTGCAGCCTACTTATATCCACCATGTATCTATTCATTGTCTTGGAGTCATTTGCAAATGTAATTTTGTCCCAGAAAGCATAGCTATAAAGCCTTAGTAGAAAATATTGAAGCTAAAGTATTGGACTTATGAGGGCAGCACCATATAAGGATGGCATCAAGCCTCAGAATACACCAAATCACCCCTTGTTGAAATAAAAATTCATCAAAGAAAATTGGCCTAATTATTCATACAGAGAAAATCAAGACACTGAAAAATGACTATGTCCAGATGCATATGCAGTTGAAATTAACTTTCCAGGACATTTATTCTGAAGACATATTGCAGTTCTTCATCAAGAACAGCATTATTTATTTATAGTTGAACTTTATATAGTGACAAAACATTGGAAAATGAGGGGATGTCCATTAATTGGGGAATGGTTGAACAAATTGTGGTATCTGATAGTGATGGAATACTATTATGCTGAAAGTAAGGATGAACTGGAGAACTTTTATATGAATTGGAAAGACTTTCAGGAGTTGACACAGCGTGAAATGAGCAGAACTAGGAGAACATTGTACACAAAAACTGAAACACTGTAGCACAATAAAATATAACAGACTTCTACTAATAACAATGCAATGAAGCAGGACAGAGGAATTTATGAGAAATAATCTTATTCACATCCAGAGAAAGAACTGGGGGAGTAGAAACACAGAAGAAAAACATAGCATTGACCACATGGTTTGATGGGGATACAATTGGGGTTTTGGTGTTAAAAGATCACTCTACTGCAAATATGAATAATACAGAAATAGATTTTGAACAATGATACATGTAAAACCCAAATAGAATTGCTTGTCAGCTCTGAGAGTGGGGAGGGAAGAAGGGTGGAAACAATCATAAATCATGTAACAATGTACAAATATTCTAAATAAATAAATACATGTTTAAAAAAGAACACCAGTATTCTTCCAGTCCACTCAAAGTTCATATGAATCTCTGTTTCTCATTCCACCTCAACTCATATATAGTAAAGTAATAATAATAATTGGGAAATCTAGATGACTCAATGGACTGAAGGTCAGGCTTTAAATCTGGCTTCAGATATTTCCTAGCTGTGTGACCTGGGGCAAGTCATTTGACCCCACTTGCTAATACTGCTCTTCTGCTTTAGAAACAATACTTACTATTAATTTAATAATGGAAGGTTAGGATTTTAAAAAAATAAACAAAACCCCAATAATAACGATTGAATTTAAAAAGCACTTTAGCTTGAAAACACTTTAGTTTTGTTATCAAATGTTATCTTTATAATGATTCCACGAAGTAAATACTCTTACTATTCCATTTTTTACTGAAGAATAAATTAAGGTTGAGAGAGGTTAAATGATTAACTCTGGATCATATAGCTAGTAAGTGTCTGAGGCAGGATTTGAACTCATATCTTCCTGATACCATCTCACCTTCCTACAACTATGAAATTCCATCATTTTTATTCCATATTTATATTTTTCATACAGTCATACAGTGTCATACAGTCACTGCTTTAGAGCCTCATCACTTCTTAACTGGGCTATTATGGCAATCTCATCATTTGTCTACCTGCATCAAGTTTTGTTTTGTTTTCACCACAAAGCTCCCAAAGTGATACCCACAAAACTAACATAAGTATACTATATCCCACTGGTCAACTTTCACCCAGAACCACAGCTAATAAGGCCCCTGTACTGAGTGTCTTTTTAGCAGTCAACCAGAGGGCATATTAGTCAAATGATTTAACATAGAAAATAAAGTGATAATAAAATCGCTTCTTATATTTTCCCAAAAGTTTTTGATACTTGTAGTAGAGAAGGACACATAACCAAGAGAATATATTAAATAATGAGGATGTATGTGGCCAGGCAATGTGGATGATAGGCAAATGTACAGAGACATTACATAGCCATGGAAACTAACACCTCAAAAGCTGCAGAACTGACAATGTCGTCTTGTGATATCATCGCACTGCTGTCTTCTGGAAATTGAATTGGATTGCTTTACACTGTGCAAAATGTTTCCTCCATTGGGCATCTCCACTGCTTTCATCATCCAGTTAATATTTTTCTTTTCCTTACTCCTGAATTTCAGCTATTTAAGCTCTTCAAGGCCATCAGCTAGTGTGAAAGTGGCTAAGACACTATCCTTGAAAAAGCTGCTTTGATGCTCTGTTGCTAAATATTTAAGGACTATGAGCCACCACACTTAGATAGGAAATCAGCAATAGCCTGAAGACTGATTGTCTATTTTTACTAAGTTTTCACTGGTTCCAGCTTAGAGTCCTTGGTCTAAGATAACTATCCAACTTGCAGTAAGACATTTTCTTTTTAGTTCCTATTAAATTTCTAATTGTGTGATGTTTTACAAGCTATTGTGAGATCTGGTACAAGTCAACCAGAAGTTATAGTTTGTGCCAAATAAATAATGACAATGTTGTTGATGATGATGATAAGGAGGATGATAATGGAACAGCATGGCAATGAAAGTGACAAGAAAACACACACTCAAATACAAGCACACACAGATATGACTAAGGAATAAGCACGGAGGATAGACATAATAGGGAATACATATGACCACTGAATGGTTATGAAAAATATATCTTTGAAGACTTATGAATATAGGAGAAATTATTTCACATAGAAAACAAATATAAGGACACATGTAGTGAAGGAATAAACAGCAATAAATCATACCCCAAGTATTTCAGAGCCTCCTAAATTATGTCATTATACTCTTCTGAAAGGCATTGGATAGGAACCTGAAAAGATTGGATATTATTTTTCCATTATGTTTTGGGGGACAAATTGATTCTCCTAAGCATCTCTGCCATTCTTCTCAGTCTTCCAGAAATTTCCATGTTTCAGCTAGTTTCATTTCCAACTACTGTTCTCTGCTACTATATTCCTGGGTGTTGTGACTATAAAGCCTCTCTCTATGAGGGAAACTTATAGCTCTTTTTCAGTTCTTTCAGCAAAGTCCAGAACTTTGAATTACCACCTCTAGACATTGCAGTATCAGATGATGAAGGTAGTTCCTTGGCCTCAGACAGCTATTATATTATGAATGAGTAGTTTCATTTCAATTCCAGAAAAAATCTTTCATTATTAACCTTTATTCTCAAAGCTCATTTCTTAGAACCTATTTGAAACAACAAAACAAACAAGCAATGAAGAGCTTTATTGTATAGGGAAATGATTTGTTTGAGATATCCTTCCAAGGCTTAATCTAAACTATTAACCGAGTTCTAATAAATCAAAGACATAATTTTCTTTTCTCTAAAGGAAAGTATGAGGCAATGAGCCATATGAGAGAGAAGGGGGGGGGAACAAAGCTAGAAACAGAGAGGCATAGAAAAAAAACAGATAGAGACAGAGAGATAGTGTTCTTTTAAGTTTATGTTTGCATTTCTATAAAATGTGATGAATCTATCCCTCAGACAAAAAGGGAAATATTTCAGTGGTGATCATAGGGGGAGAAATGTCTGAATCCTAATATCACTCATTGCAGGATTCCTAAAAATATGCCAGATACATAAAAAGTAGAATGAAAGGAGTATTGCAGTTGAAGTCAGGATACTTGCTATTCATCACAAGGTATCTCTTAGACGTAGGTTCTTCATTTATAAAATGAGAATAAGACCTGTAGCAACTAAGTCAAAGGGTCATTTTGAGGATTGTAGAAATTTAAGTTAAAAAACCTTTGTGAATCTTAAAGCACAAACTATTATGATAATTCATACCTATTCTAATATATGTTATGACTTTACAATAGAAATAGGGCTGGAACAAGCTATTAATATACTATTATTATTCTATGATTAATCTTCAATCCACTAGAAAGTCAGAAAAGGTAACTTTTTCTAATAAACAGCTATTGAGATGGAAGCTAATCTATAGGCTCATTGAGAGTATCTTTTTTTGTGGAGAAAAATGTGAAGATTTGAAAAAATGACTTTTACTATACTTGTTATCATGAATCCCATTCTCATCATTTTCGGTGATAAGATAAAAATGGTGGAGGGTAAAGTCACTATCCTGCTATGATTTAAAAAAAAAAGTTATGTAGATTATTTAACAAGTGCATAAAATAATTATAAAACATATTTTTGTAATAACTTGAAATCATTGGGTTTTGAGCCCATCTTATTTTAAATGATGAGTTTTTTACTGATGTTGCAATATCACCATAATTCCCCAAGATAGCCATCCCATATGACAAATAATATTTTAAAGACTAAAACAAGAAACTATCATTCCAGTTGGTTAATACAGTGAAAATATATTGAATGCACCCCATTCATGGACCTCTCAATTTCTACAAAGGGGTAGAATGAGGGTATCTTATCACCTACATTTTCTTCTTTGGATCATGCTTATTCTGTGTAATTTTTAATATTCACTTTTTGGTGATTGTTCTTTGCATTCACATGTAGTCATTTTGCATATTCTTTTGTTGATTTTTACTTCACTCTACTTGCTTCAGCTCATATAGATATTTCCATTCTTCCCTCTTTGTAATTTTATACAGCACAGTAATATTTACACAATTCCTTTATCCTTTCATCAATTAAAGGACAATCATTTTCTTTCCTATTTTTTGGCTATGAATATTTTCATGAGTAAGGAGAATTATTTTTTAATGAATGGCTCCTTTGAGGTGTGAGCCTTGGTCTGTAATTCCAGTACTAGTACCCTAGGGTCAAAAAGAATGGACATTTTAGCTCACTTCAATAGTATATTTCCAAATTGTTTCATACAATGTTTTTTACTGATTCATAAATCCATCAAAAATGAATTAATGTGGGGGCAGCTGGGTGGCTCAGTGGATTGAGAGCAAGGCCCAGAGATGGGAGGTCCTGGGTTCAAATCTGATCTCAGATACTTCTTAGCTGTGTGAACCTGGACAAGTCACTTTACCCTGATTGGGGTCCCTTACCACTAGCCCTTACCACTCTTCTGCCTTGGAACCAATACCTGGTATTGATTCTAAGATGGAAGATAAGGGTTTAAAAAAAAGAAAATGAATTAATTTGTAGTTCTTTACATAATCCTTTGAATTTTTAGAGAACTATTTATAAGTTTTGACAACTTATCTATTAAATAATTATTTTGGAGATATACATACATAATTATACATGTGTATGTCAATATACATATATACATACAAGTAATTTTACATGTGTTCACATTTATTTACATACATGACATGTATGTACTCGTATGTATATAGATATACATATAAGATTATATGTAGAAAATGCATGCCTATATCAGCTCATTGTTTTTTTATATCTTGAATATTCTAAACTGTTTATAGATCTTGCATAAAAATCCCTTAGAGATATTTGATACCAAGATTCCTATCCCCATTTAACTATCTTCTCATGCCCATCATACTGACTATGATGACAAAAGAGAAAAATGACAAATGTTAGAGGGGATGTGCAAAAATCAGGATAATAATACACTGTTGGTGGAAGTGTAAACTGATTCAACCATTTTGGAGAACAAATTGAAATTACACTCAGATTTATAAAAATGTTTTAGCAATTGCATTTCTAGGTCTGTTTCCCAAGGAGATCAAGGAAAGAGGTAAAGGGCCTATATGCTCTCAAGTATGCAAAACAGCTATCTTTGTGGTGGCAAAGAACTAGAAATTGAGGGGATGCCCATCAATTGGGGGATGACTAAGCAAATTGTGGTATACAATTGTGCTGGGAATCTATTGTGCCATGCAAAAGGATGAGCAGTATAATTTTTTTTAATTGAAAAAAATTACATGGGATAACAAAAAGCATAATAAGTATAACCAAGAGAGCATAATACACAGCTACAAATTTAATACTTGAAGAAAAAAATTGTGAATGTAACCTCCAGAGAATGAAATGAAAAGTGGAAATATGAAAGACATAATTTATATATACACATCTGTCTCCCAAATTATGCATCTGATGATATAGAGAGGGAAAGGAGGAGCTAAAGCATAGATAAATTAATTCTATTAATAATACAATAATAATAATAATACAAGAATACATCTCTTATGGGGCATCTAGGTGGCTTAGTAGAAAGAGAGTTATGCCTGGAGTCAAGAAAAACTGGATTCAAATATTTTCTTAGAGACTTCCTAGTTATATGATCCTGGATAAGTCACTTCACCCCAATTGCCTAATTCTACCACTCTTCTGCCTTAGAAACACTATACTTAGTATTAATCCTCTAAGAGAGAAAATGAGGGGATTTTCCCCACTATATCTCTTAACCATATCTGTAAAATCATTTTGATCTGTTTCTCTTCTAATATTTTTATTTTATATTTAATATTAATTTGTCTATTTAGACTCTACTATAAAGTATGATTTAGGGTTCTGATCTAAGCCTAATTTCTGCTACCCTGGTTTCTAATTTTTCCACCAATTTTTATCTAATAAGGAATTCTTTCCAATGTATTTTCTATTTTCCAGTTTATCAAACACTAAGCACTATCATTTCTGATTTTCCCTTTTCTGGTCTGCTCCACTGACATACCTTTCTATTTTTTTAACCAAATATCAGATGCTTTTGAAGACCCTTGTTTAATAATTTGACTTCTATGTCCTATGTGTCCCTAATTACTTTTTCATTATTTCCCTTGATATTATAAATTTCTTATTTTTTCCAAATTTTATTCTTTAAATTTTTTTCATTAATGTTTTTGTGTTTTAAGTCTAATTCTTATGAGCAATGGAGTGTCAGGTTGTTCTTTCTTTTCTAATGTTTTACTTTTTAAATTGAACTATTTAATCCATACACCTTCAAAGTATTTAAGTTAGGTTTATGTTTTTCATGAGGTGATTCTAATATTGTTTTTGGCAAATTAGGATTTTTTCTCTTGTTGTCCATGAATATAGGAGTTAATTTGGATTAATAAATTTATGACCACCCTCTTACCATAAGCTATCTTCCCATTTTCTACATGTCTCCTTTCCCCCAACTGATTTGTTACCCCTTTTTCACAGTTCTGTAATTGTACTTGGTTTCTTTTTCTTTGTTCCTTTTACCTAGCTATTGAATCCTCTTTTTTTTTCATTTTATACCCAATAAAATAAATTTACTCCCAAGTAAGACCTTCCTTTCCTTCCCTTCCTTTCAAATTGTTCATTACAATTTTTAATCCTGTTTTCTGCCTTTTGTTTTTCCTAAAAAAATGATTTCTTTCTTTTGACTTCATTATTTATTTCCCTTTTCTGTTAGTATTAGAATGTTTATTCTTTGATGGCTATTATACTAATCTCTTTCTTCTTTAACCTCTTTATTGTTCATGAAATTAAATTTTTAACACAGAGATTTTTAGTTCCCTTTTCTAAATAGTTTCCATGTTATTGCCTCATGTCTTTACCTTTGCTTTGACTCCTCCCACCTTCTTTTAGTTGTTCTGTCTCTCTTTAAAATGCCCATTTCAGCATGTGTTGATATGATAAAATTATTTTCCCATGGTAAAATTTACCAATGTCACTTATTATATTGTTCACTACTACCATTTGCCCTCTCCTTTAAAAAAACTCCCCCATTTGCCTTGAAATCCACTCTCTGTATTCATGTTTGCCCTTTCTCTGGATGTCATTGGAATCAGGAGTGGTGATTCCCCTTCTCATGAAGCATAATGAGTGGTTTATCTATATATCAATTCTAGCAGATTATATCAATTGTTAAATTCTCACCTAATTCTTCACCTTTAAGATGAAGAATAGACATTTTTTCCAATCTCCACAATTACTTAAGCCTCTCTACAAAAGGAATTGCACACAAGAGATAATACCAATTCCATATTCTCCATGGTCGGCCACAAGATCATAATGAGGTAAAAACACGATAAGCTAAAAACAGAGAACATATTCTAACATCCTTACTCAACAATCATCTCCCATAAACCACCATGATCTTTCAGAGGTCTACAAGCTAATGAATTGGATTGCTACAGAACTCAGCTCTTCTGCCCCTTTCTCCCCATACCACAGAAAATAAAATAGATGCTTGATCTGGCTGGGACAGTAGTGTGGCAAGGCTCTGATGATCACAGTTCTCAGACAGGAAACTGAGGAATAGAACTGGAGAATGACACCAGTGTGTGGCTGAGTGGTTCTCCACTAAAGCTTTAGAGAAAAGAACACAGTATTCAGACATAGATAGCTCTGTTGCCTCCATCTCCATCTGGTAAAAGTCACTTGAACCTTAAACATCTCATAAGTGGAGGAGACAGAGCTACAAAATAGAGAGGTGACATGGATAAGATTACTGGACTTGTGAGCTGGAATAATTGGGTTTAAATCCAACCTCATTTATATAACTGTGCAACCTTAGGTATGTCACTTAACTTCTCTCAGCATCAATTTCCCCATCTGAAAAATGATCATGAGAGAATATACATAAAGCACGTTGTAAACATTAAAATGCCATATAAATGCTAGTTATTATTATTATAATAATTCCTAAAGATGAACTATAACAAAAGAATATAAAACTGAGCAAGAATCATTGGAGGTGAGAATAGAAATATGTGACAATTTAGAGGCTGTGGCAAGAAAGGGCAGGAAGGCACAGGAAGGAATCATAGCAAGAGATAAAGGGAATGGAATTAGAAGTGGCAGCCATAAGGTGTAGTTATTTATATGTCAGAGAAAAGAGAAAAAGTGGAATGTTACAACTGTTATGGAAACCATATGTGGATTTTTTTATTATTTTTCTTTTCCAAAATAATGGGTAAAGTTATTTTTTATGATTTCCATTTCTTAACAGTTCCCTTTATCATCAAAATACATTAAGACCATCTCCTATTTATTCCTCTATTAAATTCAATGAGTTAAAACTGTTAGCAGAAACCCTAGAGGGTGATTTTCAAATGAAATGCAAAAAAAATCAGTCTTTATGATATCTAATATCTCATATATATATATATATATATATATGCATGTGTGTGTGGTTTATACATATATATGGAGAGAACATCCAGATGAGATGATTATTAAATAGGAAGAAAAATTTTCCAAATGAATCTTTGCTGTTAACTGAGCCATATTTTTTTTGCTTATTCTATTTTTTTTTTTTGCTATTGCATGCCCAAGGACTCTAGGATTGACATTATCATGAAGTGTTCTAGGCAATTGTACCATATGAGAACTTGCCAGGCTAGTAGTAGTTTTGAAATCCATTAAATGCCTCTTCCCCAAGATTTTGGCAATTAAATCAGAACAGCATGAGCCAAAGAGAGAGTTTCTAACCAAAGCTCAAAGAATTAAAAGGGGGAAAAACTTTGACATATCTTCAATTTTGATGTATCATTAGGAATATGAAATGGTCCTAAGGACATATCTAATTTAGGTCAGCAGATAAACTGTATCAGAAGTAAAGACCCAGAAACTGTTATGTTCGCAAATATTCTTTGGTAAAAGAGTTGATTTTATCTTCTATCATTTCCCACCTTCCCTCTATACTTTACTCATTTTGGTGGCATTATTAGAAGCTATATCATATAGCATAATCATATTAGGTGGGGTAGGGTTAAAGAAAACTTTTCACTTATTAAAGCCACATTCTTCTGAAAGTTTAAATCTTTGTTTACCTTTTTGGGCAGAAGAGCATGCCAAGCAGCTGCCAAAGTCCCTGCCTTATGAAGATAGTAAATATTCTCCCAAATATGATGAATAATATTTAGAAATAATTATGTTTTTCCTATGCTGATACACAGGAAAGAACATTTCCATAATGTTGAAATTTTATCTAAACTACTTAACACCATATACCAAGGAAAATTCAAAATAGATAGATGATTTTAGAGATAAAGGATGAAACTATAGCAAGTTAGTGAAGCATGAAATAGTTTACTTGTCAGATCTATAGATAAGGATAGAATTTATGCCCAAACAAGACATAGGTCACATTATGAGACTTCAATTATTGCACTTTGCCTACATTAAATTTAAAAGTCTTAATAGAAACAAACCCAATTCAGCTAAGATTATAAGGGAAACAAAAACTGGGGGAAATTTTTTATAGTAAATGTCACTAACAAAGGCCTCATTTCTTAAATCTATCAAGAAATCAGGGGGTAGCTGGATATCTCAGTGGATTGAGAGCTAGGCCTAGAGATGGGAGGTCCTAGGTACAAATTTGGCCTCAGACACTTCCCAGCTGTGTGAACCTGGGCAAGTCACTTGACCCCCATTGCCTAGCCCTACTACTCTTCTGCCTTGGAGCCAATACACAGTATTGACTCCAAGACAGAAGGTAAGAGTTTAAAAGAAAAAATAAAAGAAATGAGTCAAATTTATAAGAACACAAAACATTGGCAATTATCAGATGAAGAAATTAAAACTTTTTTTAGTCATGAAAACTCTCTAAATAACTTTTAATTAGAGAAATGAAAATTAAGGTAGCTCTGAGGTACTAACTTACATAGCAGACTGACTATGACAAAAAAAAAAGAAAATGATGGATGTAGAAGGGGATGTGGAAAAATTGGGACACTAATGCACTGTTGGTGGAACTATGAACTGTGCCAACCATTCTGCAGAGCAATTTAGAATGGTGGTCAAAGAACAATCAAACTGTACATACACTTTGAATGAAAAATACTACTACTGGTCTGTAATCCAAAGAGATCAAAGATAGGGGAAAATGACCTACTTGTACCAAAATATTTATAGCAGCTCTTCACCTGGTGACAAAGAGCTGGAAAATGATGGGATGTTCATCAATTAAGAAAATGGCAGAACAAGTTGTGGTATATGATTATAATGGAATATTATTGTGCAATTAGAAATGACAAGCCAATTGATCACAAAAACCTTGAACAATTTATATGAAGTGATGCAAAGTGAAGTGAGCAGAACCAGGAGAGCATTGTACACAGTAATTTCATTAAAATTTGATGATCAATTTTAAATGACAACTATTAACAGCAATGCAAAAATGCAGGAAAACTACAACAGATTCAAAATGAAAAATCCTATTCATTGCTATAGAAGGGAAAGAGAAGTCTGAATGTAGATTGAAGCAGCCCATTCTTCTTTTTATTTCCTCCATGATTTTTTCCTAAGGTAAGCAATATGTCTTTCACAACATGATGAGCATAGAAGTATGTATTACATGTTAGCACAAGTACAACCTTTATTATATTAACTGTGATCTCTATGGTAGGGGCAGGGGCAGGAGAAAACATGAATCACAAAATGTCAGAAAATGATTATTGAAAATTGAATCAATGTGAAATCTGTAAAATTACAAAAAACATAATTGAATTAATTCTTTCTAAAGTCATTGTCCAAGATAGTAGCTGGACAACTTATGATGTTGATCAGTAACTTATCCAGAGCTTCCATATATAATATACATATGCTATAGTATGTAATTCTACATATAATATACTCTACTACTATTGTGAATCCTTCCTGAGTCTGCCTGAAATCAGATAAGACCACCAAAAAACCCCAACTCTATACGAAAAAATTAATTTTGACAAGGATATTACTAGGTTGTGTTATTCAAGCATAATAAAAAGTATATGACTAATAGAGAGTGAATAAACCCTCTCTTTTCTAAAGATATTCCAGCATTTTATTATCACAATCTCAAGATCATACTAAATATATCTGAGAGAGAAAAAATAGAACCAAAAGTCTGATTATTTTCATAAACAATTCATTCTTTTCCTTCTTATAGAAATAGTATTTATTTACTAATTTATTGCAATAGTTAAATATTCAAACCATGATAATATGATAATAACCATAATGACCTATAATAAAATATGATCAAAAGTAGTTCCTGTGTGGTCCTAGTCATATTTCATGTGAAGAAAATAAATGGTCTTGAAACTTACTGGGTAGACAATATTCAATAAATGTAGGATGAAGATGCCTCTTGTTTGCAGATTTCTGGTTGCCAGGGCCTTTGCTATTCTCATTCATTAATATCCTGAAAAGATTGAAAATTCTACAGGAATCATTTGCCACTCATTTGGAAAAAAAGAGCTCCTAGTATCAGAATATTAAAAGAATCTATCACTTAAAAGTAGATACTCTGGTCTCTGTAAGTTCCTTAGAAAAGTACAAATAAAGAAAAGAGTGGGGATTCTATAAAAACTAAAAAGTTACAAAGAACTTACATCTAAACAATATCCCTTTGGGAATGAGAATACTTGAAGGACAACACATTTAAGAATGTCTTTGTTTCAATTTTTTCTATTCTTCCTATCTTATATTGAAGTCTTATAATTATTGAAATGGCATTGTTAAAATAAATTAAAAACTTTTTTGTATTCAATAATTAAAAACTCAGTATATTTTAAAATTCAATATATAGAATATACCCAACTTTTACTTTCTCTCCATGTCTCTACATCTTTTCCTTCCCTCTTACCCTTCTATCTCTTCTTTTTCTTCATTCCTTTATCTTTCTTTCTTTTAACAAATTACTTGTTTTTTCTATGTTTAAACTACTGTACTCAGCTCTATGTAGGAAACAGACACAAATTATGCACAATTCCTGATCTCCAGAATTCAGAATTTAATGGAAGGAACACAAATAAATATAATGAAAAACAAGATATGATAAATATTGCAATGATAAATGACATTATCAGGCCTAGAGGATTGAAAAATAATTTCCAGTTAGAAATGACAGAGAAGATTTTGTGTTTTAAAGGATAGACAGGATTTTAAGGAGAACTATCCTGGGCAAAGGCATGATGAAGGTGAACAAAGTGTGGTTGATGAATAATGAAAATTTCTGTTTTGCTGGAGTATGACACATATAGAGGAGTAATGGGTGATTCAATTTAATTCCATAAAGATTGATAAAGAACCTGTGTACCAGGTTGCCATACTCTTGGAATACTAATACACTTCCCCACTGCACAGAGCTTATATTCTATTGCAGGCATATGAAACCTACACCAGTAGGTACAAAGCACATACTAATGTAACTTCAATAAGGCAAGAACCAAAAGGAAAGGTAACAAATGAGGACACCAGTAAAGGCCTCATGAAAGAAGTAGTACTGAAACTATGGCTTGAAGGAAGCTTATATTCTGTGATGTAGAGGAGAAACCTTTCAGTTATTGGTGACAACTTGGAAAAAAGGTATGGAAGGCTATAAAGGAATGTTATAGGGAAAAATTAGAAGGAAAAAAATTTTTGGAACAGAGATTATATCAAATAAATAGTATGAAATAAAGCTGGAAATCTAAATGTGGGTCAGAGGATCCAGACCTTAAAATATCAGACTTTTATTCATCCTAAAAATAAATTTTTTGAGTAAGGGTGGTGGAATACTCAAATCTTTGTGTTAGAAATGTCCATAATACCGAAAATGTAGATTAGCTCCAAGTTATAGTAGGATAGGTTAAATAAACTTGGGTTTTACTCAATTGATCATGGGGACTGTGAAACCTGGATATTAATTCTAATTCTATCACTGTGTCACCTTACTCAAATATCATAATCTCTCCTCTTCACTTCTCCCTCTCTATGAAATGAAAGGATTGATTAAGACAAACTTGAGGGTGCTTTTCATCTCTATCATTTTTGTTATTCTTGTCTTTGGGGAGATTTTTCTCGCATTTGTATACAAAATGTTCATAATTCTAACACCTCAACTTAAATTAGGACTCACAGTATTTACTACTGATTGGAAGTGAAATATGCCAGCACTTCTACCAGCCAGACAGTCAAAAAGCACTGTGCTAATCATTGGTGATTAAAAAAAAATAAGAATCAAAAGACAATCTATGTCCTCAAAAAGCTCACCATCTAATTGGGGAAGATGATACACAAAAAAGTATTAAACACATATATATAGGATAAGTAAAAACATTATTAAAAGATAAAAGGGATTAGAATTTAGAAGAATTAGAAAAATCTTCTTGTAGAATAATAGATTTTAGTGACTATTTAGAGGAAACCAGAAAAGTTAGGAGCTAAAGATAAGGAGGGAAATCATTCCAGGTATAGGGGATAGAGAGAAAATGCCTGAAGTAGAGATTGGAAGTGTCTTGTTGAAAAACAAGAAAGTCAGTGTCACTAGAACAAAGAGTATTGGTAAGGAATAAGACATAAGAAGACTGGAAAGGTATCAGGGGGCTAGATTAGGACAGACTTTTGAATACCATACAAAATATTTTTAGCTATTTGTTCTAGAGGTGATATGGAACCATTTGAGTTTTTTGAATAGGGATAATATGGTTAGACCTGAACATTTTCACATTTCTCATATATTTTATTGATGGGTAAATTGACCTAAATTAACACTAGACTATCAAAAGCATATATGTTTAAGTCAAGCAATTATAGTCACATCATAGAGAATAGCCAGAGTTGGCATGCATAACCTAGAAAAATGAATATTGGGAGTGCCACATTCAATATAATACAACTGGGATCAAAAGTTAAACAGAGAATAGAGCTTATGTGAAATGTGCCAGATAAATCAGAAAAAAAATGATTTGCAGTATTACTTTGTCACATAGGTGCCTTTTAAACTTTGGTTAACAGGGTTAACAGGAAAAGCTGGCATGTATATGTTCATCTCTGCTTGGACTCTTCATTTTCTTAGAAAATGAACTTAATTATCTCTCTCCAGTCTCTTGTAAATATGCTGCAACAGTGTCTTTTCTGGTTGGATGGGGGAATTCAGGAGAATGGATGATCCTTAAGGAGAGGAGATTTTGATTTTTTATATTTTTTATCTCCATCCTTATCATAGTAGTTTACAAAAGGTATGCATCTTATTAAGTGTGTTAAATTTAATGGATCAAAATATCCTAGAAATTTAGCTCTCTAGGATCTTCATTATTGTTGCTGTCCATTAAACAATCAAATCTCCTTTCCACTATGTGGCAATCAATCTGATATTCTTGCTCCATACAACACAGGTATTGAGTTGTTGGCACATCTTTACTCAGTTCAGACCTATGATTTGATGAATTCAAGGAATTATAATTGATCTCTAGCTCATAATCTCACAAAGTTCATGGGCTTGACCACTGAGAGGTTAAATGATTTGTCTATGATTACATGATTTCCTTTAATTGTCATCTGAAGTCCCACCTTCTGGAAGAAGCCTTTCTCAGACTTTTTGAATTTTTATGTCTTTGCTCTGAAATGACCTTCAATGGATTCTCTATTTATATTGTTTGCACATAGTTGTTTATCCATAGTCTACTCCATCAGACTGTTAGCTCCTTGAGAGCAAAGACTATTTTTTAGGAAAGTAAAGGAGTGACTGTTGTATTTTCCTATGGTGCGAAAAATATAGTAATGTACAAATTTAATTCACTTTTCAAAGTAGCATGGAGTTTCTGATGCAACAAATATGGATGGAGCATTAGTTTATATTCACATACCCATTCTACAATGCTTCAAAACTTCACTTTCCCTATAGCTTCTTCTTCCTGTTTTCATCAACAAAAAGCAGTGTTCACAATAAAGTAATTGGGAAATTCTTCATGGAGGTTATGGTATGCAGGGAAAGCTTCAAGAATAGTGTTATCAAACTCAAATAGAAAAAAGATCTCTACAGTGGCATATTGACTTATAAAACCATAAGTTAACATTATCTATATTGTACTGCAATTTTTTTTTGGATAAACAGTTCTCAATTACATTTTGATCTGATTCTGGCTATAAGTGAGGTTTTTCCTGGGCCTCTGGAAGTAGACACCTCTTCTCTAGAACATGGTCTTATCTCCCTAGCTTTGGAACTCACTGTCTACTATGGACATTGTATGAGAAGTATCAAATTCAGTAACCACACTGTGATTGCAACATTCTTAGAGTGCTATGTGAACCAGATTAAAATAAAATTGGGAAATTTTTAACAAAATGAGTTTAAAAATACAATAAAGCAAATAATATGAATGCACTTTTTAAAGACAATATGCTGCCCTATGTGTGACAACCACTTCTATTTGAGTTTGATACCAGTGTGCTACATGACACTGATAAAAGTCTTTCTACATTCATCACTAAGTATTTGTCTCATTCTGTAAGTAGTATGTATTGAAGAACAAAAGAGAAAGAGTCTTTTTATTTCATGGTGATTTTTCCATACGTACATTTCTGATGCCTGCCATACCATCATTAATGTCCATTCATACCTGTCATTAAAGATATGACATTCTATAAAAGCATATATTCTGTAGGGTAGAAAAGGGTAGTATAGATAATATATTCTTTTTAAATATCAAGCTTTAACACTTTAGTGCAAATTAATTTATTAGTCTTCAGAGAGCAGTATGATATAGGGTGAGATATTGGAAAGAGGTCCCTACTTGGAGACAAAAAATCTGGAATTAAATATTGTTTCCCACATTTATTAGCTGTGTAACCATGAGCAAATTACCTAACCTCGATCATGTTCAACTTTTTATTTGTAAAATACAGGTGATAATACGTATTGTTTTTATCTTTTAGAAGAGTAGTGAGACTCAAGTGAAACACTTTGTTTAAAGTGCTTTCCCAATTTTAAAAGATATGGATAGACACTGGATCAGTGATTTCACTGGTATAGGAAATTCTGAGTAAGAAAACTTCCTTTACTAATATAGATTGACATTTTTTGTGTAATTTATATTAAATTATCTGGACCAATTGACAGATTGAGTAAGATACCTTGAATCACACAGAATTAATCAGAATCAGGATTAGAACCAGATCTTTTTGGCTATCTGCTATGCTATGCTATGCTGTCTCAAAAACCTTAAAACACTAAAATAATAAATTGTCATTATAATTGTTATTTCATATAGTCAGTTGATAACAGATTTTGTTAAGCACTGTAGGAAAAGAATAGCAGCATAGTAGGAAATTAGGGTAAAGGAGAGATAATACGATATATATTATCCTTATTCTTATTGCATTAAAATGGAAATTCTCAGGTGAAATCCTTTTTATAAATTCTATTTGAATCTTTCCCCTTTTAAATTCTGTTGACTATAAGTTGATGGAAAAATTGGTCCTATCCAACTTATGGATCCTCTCAAATTAGCTTTGTGTTCACATTAAATTCATATGTCCACATGTGTACATGTGGACATCTACATACCTACATAAAACCTATATTTACAATGCTCACACCTATACCTACACATATATTGCTATATACAAAAAAAAGTACTAAATAGCACTTCAGTCCAAAATTTTCCAATTGTACTGTTTATGTATTATAGAAAAATAAACCATGGTTCCTAAATTTGGGAATATTTGCATCCTGTCTACCTTCAAGGTTATCTTTATTTTTTTTAAAACATTGATGACCTAATATTAGATTCCATGGACATTTTAATTTTTTGAAATATTTATGTAATTAGCCAATTTAGAATATTTTCACTTGGTTATAAGAATCATATTCTTTCCCACCCCTCCCATAGTTGAGGCACAATTCCACTGGATTTTAAATGTGTCATTGATCAAAGTCTATTTCCATATTATTGATGTATACACCAGGGTGATCATCTAGAGTCTATATCCCAAATCATATCCGCATCGACACATGTGATCAAACAGTTGTTTTCTTCTGTATTTCTACTCCCACAGTTTTTCCTCTGAATGTGAATAGTGTTATTTCTCATAAATTCCTATGAATTATTCTGGATCATTGCACTGCTACTAATAGAGAAGTCCATTACATTCAATTGTACCACAGTATGTCAGTTTCTATGTACAATATTCTCCTGGTTCTGCTCCTTTCCTGGAGCAGATTCCTGTATCATTTCCTGGAAGTTGTTCCAGTTCACATGGAATTCCTTCAGTGCAGTATTCCTTTGAGCACAATAGTATTCCATCATCAACATATACCACAATTTGTCCAGTCATATAGCAATCAGAGGGCATCACCACATTTTCCAAATTATTGACACCACAAAGAGCACAGCTATAAATATTCTCATATAAATCTTTTCCCTTATTATCTCTTTGGGGTATAAACCCTGCAGTGCTATTAATGGATCAAAGAGCAAGCAGTCTTTTAGTGCCCTTTGGACATAGTTTCAAATTGCCCTCCAGAATGGTTGGAACAATTCACAACTCCACATGCAGCAATACATTAATGACCCAATTTTGCCACATCCACTCCGACATTCATTACTTTCCTTTGCTATCATGTTAGCCAATCTGCTAGGTGTAAGGTGGTATCTCAAAATTATTTTGATTTGCATCTCTTTGATTATAAGAGATTTAGAACATTTTTCATGTGCTTATTAATAGATTTGGTTTCTTTACCTGACAACTGCCTATTCATATCCCTTACCCATTTATCAATTGGGGAATAGCTTCATTTTTTGTACAATTGATTTAGCTCTTTATAAATTTGAGTAATTAGACCTTTGTCAGAGGATTTTGTTATGATAATTGTTTCCCAGTTTGTTGCTTCCCTTCTCATTTTGGTTACATTGGTTTTGTTTGTACAAACACTTTTTAATTTGATGTAATCAAAATTTTTTATTTTACATTTTGTGACTCTTTCTATGTCTTGCTTGGTATTAAAGTCTTTCCCTTCCCACAGGTCTGACAAGTATACAATTCTGTGTTGACCTAATTTACTTATAGTTTCCTTCTTTATTTTCAAGTCATTCACCCATTCTGAGTTGATCTTGATGTAGGGTGTGAGGAGTTGCTCTTTATAAATTTGAGTAATTAGACCTTTGTCAGAGGTTTTTGTTATTGCAGATATTTTTCCAATTTGTTGGTTCTCTTCTAATTTTGGTTTCATTGGTTTTGTCTGTACAAAAACTTATTAATTTAATGTAATCAAAATTATTTATTTTACATTTTGTAATGTTTTCTAACTCTTGGTAGGTTTTTAAATCTTTCCTAAAGATCTGTCAAGCATACTATTCTGTATTTACCTAATTTAATTATACTTTCCTTCTTTATATTCAAGTCATTCATGCATTCTGAGTTTATCTTGGTATAGGGTGTGAGATGTTGATCCAAACCAAATCTCTCCCATACTGTCTTCCAATTTTCCCCAGCAGTTTTTGTCAAATAGTGGATATATTGTCCCAAAAGCTGGAATTTTGGTTTTATCATAGACTGTCTTGATGAGGTCACTTACGCCATGTCTATTTCACTGTTCCTCCTTTCTGTCTCTTAGCCAGTACCATATTGTTTTGATGACCACTGCTTTATAGTATAGTTTGAGATCTGGTACTGCTAGGCCACCTTCCTTCACATATTTTTTCATTCTTTCCCTTGATATCCTTAATCTTCTGTTCTTCCAAATAAACTTTATTATGGTTTTTTCTAATTCAGTAAAAAAGTTTCTTGGTAGTTCAATGGGTATGGCACTAAATAAGTAAAGTAGTTTAGGTTATTTTTATTATGTTAGTTCATCCTACCCATGAGCAATTAATGTTTTTCCAATTATTTAGATCTAGAATTAATTGTGTGGAAAGTGTTTTGTAGTTGTATTCATATAGTTCCTGTGTATCTCAGCAGATAAATTCCTAAGTATTTTATATTGTCTGGGGTGATTTTAAATGGAATTTCTCTTTCTAATTCTTGCTACTGAGATGTGTTGGAGATATATAGAAATGCTGTTGACTTATATGGGTTTATTTTGTATCCTGCAACTTTGCTAAAGTTGTTGATTATGTTGACTAGCTTTTTAGTGGATTCTCCAGGATTCTTTAAATGGACCATCATATGGCACCATTTGCATCATCTGCAAAGAGCTTGGTCTCCTCATTGCCTATTTGAATACATTCTATTTCTTTTTCTTCTCTAATTGCTACTACTGGTGTTTCTATTACAATGTTAAATAATAGAGGTAATAATGGGAATCCTGGTTTCACTCCTGATCTTATTGGGAAGGCTTCTACTTTATCCCCATTGCAGATGATGATTGATGATAGTTTTAGATATATACGGTTTATTATTTTTAGGAAAGGTCCATCTATTCCTATACTATCTAGTGATTTCAATAGCATTGAGTGTTGTATTTTGTCAAAGGCTTTTTTCTGAATCTAATAAGAAGATCATGTGATTTTTGTTGGTTTGCTTATTAATATGGTCAATTATGTGGATGGTTTTCCTAATATTGAACCATCCTTGCATTCCTGATATGAATCCTACCTGGTCATAGTGAATAACCCTTGTGATGACTTGCTGTAGTCTTTTTGCTAGTATACTATTTCAGAGTTTTGAATCTATGTTCATGAGGGAGATTGGTCTATAGTTTTCTTTCCTTGTTTTTGATCTGCCTACCTTTGGAATCAGTACCACATTTCTGTCATAAAAGGAATTGTGTAGAACTCCTTCTTTGGTTATTCTGTCAAATACTTTGTATAATATTAGGATTAGTGGTTCTTTGAATGTTTGATAAAATTCATTTGTGAATCTATCTGGTACTGGGGATTTTTTCCTTAGGGAGTTCTTTGATGGCTTGTTCAATTTTTCTGATATAGGGCTATTTAGGTATTTTATTTCTTCTGTTAAACTAGGCAACTTATATTTTTTGTAAATATTCATTCATATCACCTAGATTCCCATATTTGTTGCCATATAATTGGGCATGATAGTTTTTTTTTTATGATTGCTTTAATTTCCTCTTCATTAGAAGTGAGGTCTCCCTTTTCTTCTTGGATATTGTCAATTTGGTTTTCTTCTTGCCTTTTTTTAATTAGATTAACCAGTACTTTGTCTATTTTATTTGTTTTTTTCAAATACCAGCTTTTAGTCTCATTTATAAATTTAATAGTTCTTTTACTTTTGATTTTATTAATTTCTCCTTTAATTTTTAGGATATCTAATTTAGTTTTCATCATAGTATTTCTAATTTGTTCACTTTATAGTTTTTCTTTTTAATTTGTATGCCCAATTCATTGATCTCTGCCCTCCCTAATTTGTTAATATATGAACTCAGGAATATAAATTTTCCTCTGAGTACTACTTTGACTGCATCCCATAGATTTTGAAAGGATGTCTCATCATTATCATTTTCTCCAAGGAAATTATTGTTTCTATGATTTGTTCTTTAACTTTTTTGTAGAATGATATTTAATTTCCAATTAATTTTGATTTGCCTCTACCTGTACAATTACTAATCATTATTTATTGCATTATGATATGAAAAGGTTGCATTTATTATTTATTTTATTATTTCTGCTCTTTTGCACTTGTTTGTAATGTTTTTATACCATAGTACATGGTCAATCTTTGGTAATGTACCACATGCTGCTGAAAAGAAGGTGTATTCCTTTTTGTCCCTATTTATTTTTCTTCACATATCAAGTAACTCTCATTTTTCTAAGGTTTCATTCACATCTCTTACCTTTTTCTTACATTTTTTTGGTTCATGTAGATCTGATAGAGGAAGGTTCCAAACTCCCATTAGTATAGTTTTACTAACTATTTCATCATTGAGCTCCACTAGTTTCTCCTTTAGAAATTTGGATGCTATACCATTTGGGGCATATATGTTGAGTACTGATATTTCCTCATTGTCTATACTGCCTTTTATCAGGATATAATTACCTTCCCTATCTCTTTTAACTAGATCTATTTTTACTTTGGCTTTGTCAGATATCATGATTGCAACTCCTGTCATTTTTTCTCAGTTGGTACCCAATAGATTTTGTTCAATCCACTTATCTTTACCCTGTGTGTGTCTACCTTCCTCCTATGTGTTTCTTGTAGGCAGTATCTGGTAGGAATTTGGTTTCTAATCCACTCTGCTATTTGCTTGCATTTTATGGATCAGTTCATTCCATTCACATTTAGAGATATGATTACCAGCTGTGTATTTCCCAGCATTTTGATTTCCACTCCAAGTTCTGCTCTTTCTTCTTTCACTATTTTCTTCTATACCAGTATTTTGTTTTTAATCTCTTCCCCTAATTCCCACCCTTACTTTGCTTCTTTTTCCCTTCAACCCTTCTTATCCCCCTCTTATTTTTCTTTAGGGTCTTTTTAAAATACCCCCAATATCTCCCTTCCTTGTATTACTTCTCTCCCCACCAGTCTGTTTGTTACCCTTGTACTTCTCTATAGGGCATGAACAAATTCTCTGTCCCAATGGATCTGATTGTTCTTCCCTTTTTGAGTCAATTTCAATGCTCATAAGAATTAAGTATTTCCTGTCTCCAACCTCTTTACCTTTCCTGTATATTGGTGTTCTTCCCCACTTCCACCATGAGCTTCTTTATGAAATATAAGTTTACCCCATTTTGTCTCTTTTCCCATTTCTCTTAGTATTAACTCCTTTTTACCTCTAGTTATATGTGTGTGTGTTTCATCCAATACAGTCTGTCATTGTTCCCTCTAAGTATAATTCTTCTAGCTACCCAGGTGATAATAACAATTTTTAAGAGGTACCAATATCCTTTTTATCTTAAATCATAGAAATTATTTTAACTTATTTGGTCCCTTAAAAAAGGTGTTTCCCCCCCACCTTTCTTAGTTACCTTTTGGTGATTCTCTTGAGTTCTGTGTTTTGGCATCAAAATTTCCATTTAAGTTCAGTCTTTTCTTTATGAATGCATGGAATTCTTCAATTTAATTAAATGTCCATACTTTCCCCTGCAAGAATATAGTCAGTTTTGCTTAGTAGTTAATTCTTGGTTGTAGTCCTAGTTCCTTTGCTTTCCAGAATATCATATTACATGCCTTTTGGTCCTTCAGTGTAGATGCAGTCAGATCTTGTGTTATCCTAATGGTGATTCCATGGTATCTAAATGACTTCTTCTTAGTAGCCTGTAATATTTTCCTTGGTCTGGTAGTGTTTGAATTTGACTATAACTTTCCTGGGTATTGTCAATTCAGAGTTAAATACAGGAGGTGATCTGTGGATTCTTTCAATCTCCACTTTTCCCTCTTGCTTGAGAATGTTGGGGCAGTTTTCTTGAATAATTTCCTGTAAAATGATGTCCAGACTTTTCCTTTTGTCATGCTCTTGTGATAGTCCAATAATTCTCAAATTATCTTTTCTGGCTCTGTTTTCCATGTCTATCATTTTGTCAATGAGGTGTTTCATATTTTCCTCAATTTTTTCATTCTTTTGATTTTGTTTTATAGATTCCTGATGCCTTTTGAAGTAATTTGCTTCTATTTGTTGGATTCTAGTTTTTAAAAACAGAATTTCATCCCTGGATTTTGGTCATCTTTCTACCTCTGGTCTGATTTTCTTTGGAGGTCAGCTTTTATCTTCTTTACCTGATCTTTCATCCCCTTTGCCTCCTTTTCAAGCTGGTTAATTCTGTTTTTCAAGAAACTATTTTCTGTTCCAGATGACCTATTTTGCTTTTTAAGTTCTTTTCCCAGTTGTCTTCAGCCTCTCTTAATTGTTTTTGTAATAGTATTTTGAGTTCTTCCAAAGCCTATGGCAATTTCACTGTAGTTTCTGTGTTTTAGCTTGGTGTTCCTTGGTCCTCCTTGGTTTCAAATGCTCTTTGTTCATTTCTTGGATAGAAGGTGTCGATTGTAATTTTTTCTTTGTCTGTTGTTTACTCATATTTTTCCTTCCTTCCCCCCCCCCCCCCCCGCTATTGTCTATAATCTTGCTCCTTTGATTATGTGCTAGATCTCTGGGTTTGGGCTATTCAGTCCTGAAAGGGTTTCTTCTCTTATCTGCTGATTGGTCAGGTTGAGCTGACTAATCAGAAGGTGACCAAGCTGAAGATCTGATGTCATATCTTCCCCAACTGACAGCAGAAGCTGAAAAGGAGCTGGGCTTCCCACCCTGCTATCAAGGTTGTAGCCTTTGCCCTTAGAACTCAGTGGGCAAGGCTCTCAGAGAAGCCTGGGGAAGCCTCCTCACCCTCTGAAAGCATCCTATCTTCCGTATTGATAAGACCAAGCCAGGGCAGGTTTGATATGCTAAGTTGCATGTGCCCTGAGGCCAAAACCATGAGAAGGGAAGAAAGGGGTAAGATGAACTGTCATGGCTCAAACCGGGTTGCCCATTCTGCACTTCTCCTCCAGCTGCTTCCCTGCCACCTGTGCTCAATGCCCTAAGCCTAGCACAACTGCACCAGCAAGGTCCTCTGGACCATCAGCTCTGCCCGCTCAGAGAGTTCAGCCACAGCTAGAGGTCTAGCACTTTAGCTAGGGGAGGAATACTGGGACTTTCCATCTTCCTTCCCTTTAAACTAGAGTGTTCTAGAATTCAGGCTTTTTTGGGGGGCATACCTTTTAAGTTGAGTCCAGCAGGAGGGTTCCCTAGCTCTATCCTATTGTTAGATTTGGTTTTCAGTCCCATTGAAGCATTTTGTTTTTAATTGGAGAGTAAAGGTTTTCAGAGGTCTAAGCTTTTGATGCCTCTAAGCCACCATCTTGACTCCATTTCCCTTTATGGACCTTTTAAAGTTTTAAACTCATTCCATACTTTGAAAATCCATGATTTCGTAAGTGAAGGTACTCTTCCCACAAATTTCAACCACTCTTTATCAAAGTGCAGTGGCACCTTGATGAATCAGCAGCTTAAGTGATAAGCAATTTGAGATAAGAGTAGTCAGGATCAGGATTTTTTTACTTTAAATCATGAGTGGGTATTTGAATAATGAGCTTCCACCCATGGGAGGATCCAGAAATAGAAGAGGTAATCAGTATAAGCAAGATTAAGGAAATGTTGAGGATTTAGGAAAGAAATTAAATAGTTTATTGAAAAGACACACACACACACACAAAGTTGCAACAGGTTGTGCATTAAAACTGTGTAAAGACAGTTGTTTCATACATTATCAAAAATTTCTGAAAGGAAGAAACAAAGAAACAAACTGCCATGGAAAGGTTTTATTGAAACTTGCCTCTAAGTGAAATCAAGGAAAGTGTGGCAAAACAGCCAAAATTCAGTGATGAAAATGATGATAATTAAGTAAAGTAAAAAAATAGCAATTAAATTTAGCAATAAGGTTGTATATCATAAGTAATGTGTAAGGTCAATTTTGCATTTAAATGTAGTGTTATATGTGTAGAGAGTAAGTTATGTTAAGTGATAGCCTGTGAAATGAAAACCTTCTCTGCCAGCATCCTCACCTGACCTTGAAGGTAAATAAAATTTCATAAGCAAGTTTATTTCTTTACATTCTTTCTTATTATCTATAAATATATTTATTTGTTATTTATAAAAGTACATTTTCATATTTAAAAGCATATAGAACAAAAATCTATGTGTTTTGGGGGGCAGAATGGTTTAATTACATTTATGTTAATTTAAATGGGGAGATTCTATTTGATACATGAACAAATTGAGTTAAGAACTTGGCCATCGAATGAATTAAACTCATGTGTCAAGGTATCACTGTAAATAGTTTTATGAGCTGGTATGGAGAAAAAATATCACTTGCTGGTCAATCATTTATTGCCAAGTCACTTTGAATTAAGCTGGTCTGGTCGTCAGACAAGAGATAAATGTTTTTTACTCCTAATTTGTTTGTTGTCTTTCTAAGTTTGTATGATCTTTGATCAATTTCATTGAAAGAAAAGCCTAGAAAAAGTCATTTATCTCCATGTCATGATGAGGCATTGTATTAAGATTTCAAAGTACTAAAGTTAATGATAATACTTCATGCAATATTTAACATAGCCATATTCCCAGAAAGAGACTTGTATTCAGGGGTGGCCAAGCTAAAGGAAGTTGCCTATAGGTCAAAAGAGCCAATTGTTATATTTGTTTTCGTATGAGCATTTACACTTCATAAATTAGCCAAAGTTTTTAAAAATTACCAATGGGGTTCATTTTATGTTTTGGTACTTAAGAAAGTAATAGACAAGTGCTAATAATGTACATTAATATCAGAATTGTGTCATGTATATGTTTCCTCCAAAGATAGTTATTAAACATTTACTAGCACATTCCAGCTTATATGTTTTTCAAGATAATGCTAGTAACTATAATCATTTATAGCCTACCACAGTATCTCTGAGTAACCCAAAGAAAACTATTATCTTATGTTCTTTGCTAAGGAATTTAAAGTATCTTCCATTGTGTACATTTGGAAAAAATATTATGCTCTATGTCTATATATGTAGAATGTTTTAGGGACAGAAATCTGAGATAAAGGTTGGCAAGTATGCTAATTTAATTTCTGTATCATGTTTAGCAGAGGGTACCTAGATAGATAATAAAATTATGATGATGACCATACTCTCATTATCACATAATCTCTGCAGCAGATCTGGAAAGAATGCAGGAAACAGTCTCCATGTCAGAAGCAAATTTATACAGCATTAAATATAACAAAAATTTCTATATCTAAAAGAGAAATAAGATTCAGATGTCATGTCTCACAGTTCACTACTTCAGTACTCAATTTAATAGATGATAGTATTATATGCATTATTATAATATGGACATCTAAAATAATTTTTATCCTAGTGGTTGTTTTTTGGATGTAAGTAGTCCAGTTTTTATACAATGTTATTGAAATAGGTTTAAATAGGAGAGAACGCCATTCTTTAAAGAATGTAAACATTTCAAATGCCATTTATATTCAATGCTTGAGAAAAATCATCCATCATTTTAACTGTTCATGTTGTTCTTGAGTTGTATATCTCCTAGGCATCCCTTGAAAATTACTGTAGCAGGAAGAATAAAGGGAATGAAGCTAAAGCTAATTGCTGCAGGCTGGAAATGAGCCACCAGGAGGGCATTTTAAGAAACCTGCTGACAGTTGACTTTATCTTTTGGTTAACTTACTCAAAGCACCACAATATGTCCTCCTTTCCAGTGGGTTGGGATGTTACTAACATTTCCAGGCTAATATTAATTGAATTGGTCACTACAACAAAGGGAGACTTCTAAAGGATCTAGTAAAGGTAAAGACAGACATTCTATTATTTAACCAGCATCCCATTTTTCATGATTGAACACTGTCAGGAATTATGCTTCTAATGAGTTGCTTAAATGGGTAGGAAGGAATAATGTACAAAATAGTTTGATAGTTGTGATCATTAGGGATATATGAGAGAACAATTATAATTCATTGAAAATGCAATAGAGACAATGGGGTATAGCATTTAAGGGTAGTCCATTTAAATTGGTAGAAAAATAAAAGAAAGAACTGAAGTATATAAAACTTTAGTGGGAATAGCTAAGAAATGAAAGGGAACACTGAAATGGGACTACTAAACACATAGAAACAGAGAATTTTAGAACTTGATGTAATGTAAAAATTATTTTGTATAACCATTTCATGATTAAGAGTTGGATAATTAAGCCTCAGGACAGTTAATTTCATTCAATAAAATGACTTCAAGTTTAGATATGTTGAATTTAAGATGTCTACTATGATTCAGTTCAAGATGTCCAATTGGTGCCTAAAGATGTGAGACTATAGAACACCAGAGAGGTGGAGACAAGATGACAACTTAGAAGCAGGAAAAACTGAGTCCCCTGTGGGAACCCTTCTACATCAATAAAAAATTGCTTTGAGGGGAAAGAAAACCAAATCTAAAAGGACAGAACTGGGGGACCCTTATGCTCAATTCAACTTAATAGGTACAAGGGCTTAAGGAAAAGGAAGAAGGAAAGTCACAGGACCCCTCCCCCACCTATGGTGCTGCCTCCTGTGTTGCTGGAATCCCAGTCTCTTGGATCTAGAGAAGAGGCCTCTAGCCAGGAGGGAGTGCCTTGCTTCCACAGCTAGACCAGGCTCAAGGCCCTGATCATAGCTGGCAAGGAGGCAGCTGGAGGACATATTCAGAGAGGAGGACAGCCACTCCCAGCTACCACTCTTCATCTTGATGGCCGGCCTCAGGGCACATCTAGTTCCACATATAAACTCCACACCAGTCTTAATCTTCTCTATCAATAGGGAAGATAAGAAGCCTTCAGAGGGCAGGGAAGATCAATCTCCAATACTCCTACCCCATAGACGGTGCTGAGAGTAGCTGTAAGAATTCAGCTGCCTAGAATCCCAGGGCAAAGGCTGACAGAAAACCTTGCTAACATGGCAGGAAGCCTACCTGCTTTCAACCAAGAATCAACTACCCATCAAAATTGACCATATTCTTACAGAGGAGAGTATGGTCATTTAATAATATAGAAGACTTCCAACCATTCTTTTTTTTTATTTTTCTTTTATATTTTTATTCTTTAAACATTGTTTTATTTGGACATTTCCAAACATTATCCATTGGAAACAAAGAACATTTTCCTTTCTTTCCTCCCCCTCCCTCCCACCACCTCTCCCATAGCCAACCCGCGATTCCACTGGGTATCACATGTGTTCTTGATTCGAACCCATTTCCATGTTGTTGGTATCTGCATTAGAGTATTCATTTAGAGTCTCTCCTCAGTCATATTCCCTCAACCTCTGTAGTCAAGCAGTTGCTTTTCCTCACTGTTTTTACTCCCACAGTTTGTCCTATGCTTCTGGATAGTGTTTTTTATATGCCTGCAGATTGCTCAGGGACACTTCATTGACACCAATGGAGAAGTCCATTACCTTCGATTGTACCACAGTGTGTCAGTCTCTGTGTACAATGTTCTCCTGGTTCTGTTCCTTTCGCTCTGCATCACTTCCTGGAGGTTGTTCCAGTCTCCATGGAATTCCTCCACTATAGTATTCCTTTTAGCACAATAGTATTCCATCACCAACATATACCACAATTTGTTCAGCCATTCTCCAATTGAAGGGCATCCCCTCATTTTCCAATTTTTGGCCACCACAAAGAGCACCGCTATGAATATTCTTATACAAGTCTTTTTCCTTATTTTCTTTTTGGGGTACAAACCTGGCAGTGCTATGGCTGGATCAAAGGGCAGACAGTCTTTTATTGCCCTTTGAGCATAGTTCCAAATTGCCCTCCAGAATGGTTGGATCAATTGACAACTCCACCAGCAATAAATTAGTGTCCCTACTTTGCCACATCCCCCCCATCATTCATTAATTTCCATAGCTGTCATGTTAGCCAATCTGCTAGGTGTGAGGTGATACCTCAGAATTGTTTTGATTTCTATCTCTCTGATTATAAGAGATGTAGAACACTTTTTCATGTGCTTATTAATAGTTTTGATTTCTTTGGCTGATAACTGCCTGTTCATGTCCCTTGCCCATTTATCAATTGGAGAATGGCTTGATTTTTTGTACAATTGATTTAGCTCTTTGTAAATTTGAGTAATTAAACCTTTGTCAGAGGTTTTTATGAAGATTCTTTGCCAATTTCTTGCTTCCCTTCTGAATTTAGTTACGTTGGTTTTGTTTGTACAAAAACTTTTTTAATTTTATGTAGACAAAATTATTTATTTTACATTTTGTGATTCTTTCTAAGTTTTGCCTGGTTTTAAAATCTTTCCCTTCCCAAAGGTGTGACATGTATACTATTCTGTGTTCACCTAATTTACTTATAGTTTCCTTCTTTATGTTCAAGTAATTCACCCATTCTGAATTTATCTTGGTGTAGGGTGTGAGGTGTTGATCCAAACCTAATCTTTCCCACACTGTCTTCCAATTTTCCCAACAGTGTTTATGAAATAATGGATTTTAGTCCCAAAAGCTGGGGTCTTTGGGTTTGTAATAAACTGTCTTGCTGAGGTCAATTACTCCAAGTCTATTCCACTGATCCTCCTTTCTGTCTCTTAGCCAGTAACAAATTGTTTTGATAACCACTACTTTATAGTAGAGTTTGAGATCTGGGACTGCAAGTCCTCCTTCCTTTGCATTGTTTTTTCATGATTTCCCTGGATATCCATGATCTTTTGTTCTTCCAAATGAACTTAATTATGATTTTTTATAATTCAGTAAGAAGTTTTTTGGCAGTTCAATGGGTATGACACTAAATAAGTAAATTAATTTGGATAGGATTGTCATTTTTATTATGTTAGCTTGTCCCACCCATGAGCAATCAGTGTTTTTCCAATTGTTTAGATCTAGTTTTTAACTATGTGGAAAGTGTTTTGTAGTTGTGTTCATATAGTTCCTGTGTATCTCAGCAGATAAATTCCTAAGTATTTTATATTGTCTGGGGTGATTTTAAATGGAATTTCTCCTTTTTAATTCTTACTGCTGAAATGGGTTAGAGATATATAGAAATGCTGATAACTTATGCGGGTTTATTTTGTATGCTGCAAATTTTCTAAAGTTGTTGATTATTTCGAGTAACTTTTTGGTTGATTCTCTAGGATTCCTTAAGTAAACCATCATATCATCTGCAAAGAGTGATAGCTTGGTCTCCTCATTGCCAATTTTTATACCTTCAATTTCTTTTTCTTCTTTAATTGCTACTGCTAGTGTTTCCAGTACAATGTTAAATAATAGAGGTGATAATGGGCATCCTTGTTTGACTCCTGATCTTATTGGGAAGGCTTCTAGTTTATCCCCATTGCAGATGATGTTTGCTGATGGTTTCAGATATATATGGTTTATTATTTTTAGGAAAGGCCCTTCTATTCCTATGCTTTCTGGTGTTTTCAATAGGAACGGGTGTTGTATTTTATCAAAGGCTTTTTCTGATTGAGATAATCATGTAATTTTTGTTGGTTTGCTTGTTAATAATGTCAATTATGTGGATGGTTTTCCTAATATTGCATCCTTGCATTTCTGGTAAGAATCCTGCCTGGTCATAGTGGATGACCCTTGAGATGACTTGCTGGAGTCTTTTTGCTAGTATATTATTTCAGAGTTTTGAATCTATGTTCATGAGGAAGATGGGCCAATAGTTTTCTTTCTCTGTTTTTGACCTGCCTGGCTTTGGGATAAGTACCATATTTGTGTTGTAAAATGAATTTGGTAGAATTCCTTCTTGGCTTATTCTGTCAAATAGTTTGTTTAATATTGGGATTAGTTGTTCTTTGAATGTTTGATAGAATTCATTTGTGAATCCATCTGGACCTGGGGATTTTTTTTCTCCACATGTCTACTAACTCTAATTTTTCCAAGATTTCATTCACTTCTCTTACCTCTTTCTTATTTATTTTTTGGTTTGATTTATCTAGTTCAGATAGAGGAAGGTTCAGGTCTCCCACTAGTATAGTTTTTCTATCTATTTCATCCTTGAGTTCCTCTAGTTTCTCCTTTAGAAATTTGGATGCTCTGCCATTTGGTGCAAACATGTTGAATACAGATATTTCCTCATTGTCTATACTGCCTTTTATCAGGATGTAATTACCTTCACTATCTCTTTTAACTAGATTTATTTTTACTTTGGCTTTGTCAGATATCATGATTGCGACTCCTGACTTCTTTTTATCAGCTAATGACCAATAGATTTGGCTCCACCCTCTTACTTTCACCCTGTGTGTATCTACCTTCCTCATGTGTGTTTCTTGTAGACAGCATATGGTAGGGGTTTGGACTCTAATCTACTCTGCTATTCACTTGCATTTTATGGGTGAGTTCATTCCATTCACATTCAGAGTTATGATTACTAGCTGTGTATTTCCCAGCATATTGATTTCTGCTCCTGTTCCTGCCTTTTCTTCTTTCACTATTTCCATCTACACCAATGATTGCTTTTAAACAGTCCCCCTTGTTCCCACCCTCATTTTACTTCCCTTTCTACCCCTTCTCTTCTCCCCCCCCTTATTTTCCCTGTAGTCTTTCTAAATTTACCCCCTGCCCCCTCCCTCTCTTGTACTGCTTCCCTCCCCACCAGACTGTTTGTTACGCTTCTACTCCCATATTGGGAGCAAAGCTAAAGTCCAGATCTCCTGAAACCCTTCCTTACCGATCTCAAACCGAAGGCTCCTAGGGCACCGAAATTCAAAATGATCAACAGCATAGACCCCGGGAGTCCTCCTCCTGGACCTGGACCTGGATCAAAAGGTACACCCCCCCCAAAAGCCAGAACCCGAGACCACTTGGACATAAGGAGTAGGCAGAAGAAAGGTCCTAGGACCCATCCCCCCAACCCAGAGTGCCGAGTCCGAGTCCGAGGCAGCAGAGGCAACCTCAGAGCCCCATGGCCTGCTATTCTGAAGGCCACATCCTGAAAACAACCTAACCCAGTCGAGGGGGCACCCAGACAGCAGGGAAACAGAGAGGGAAGGGGGAGCTCATAACCCCCTGGGGGGGGGGCCTCGGAGCTCCGGGAAGCCACGGCCCCTCCGCCTCAGAGAGAAGGGTCTTCTGAAGCAACAGCAACCCTCAGGGCAGGCAAAAGGGCCTCGGGAGCTCGCTATTCTGAAGGCCACATCCTGAAAACAACCTAACCCAGTCAAGGGGGCACCCAGACAGCAGGGAAACAGAGAGAGGGGGGAGCTAGTAACCTCCTGGCTGGATCCTTCCATTGGAGTCTCACGAAAAAAATCCCTGCCTCAAGGCATACTAAATTCAACCCAGGGAAAGCTAATCTCATTAGGAGCCCTCAGAGCTCTGGGAAGCCGTGGTCCCTCCCCCCCCCCCCAGAGTGCTGGAACAGGAACAAGGGCCAAGCCAGGCTTAGAGCGTGGAAGTAAGGCAACAGAGAATCATCAGGAGGGTGCCGAGGAGAGGAGGGCAGTAACAGGGACACATCAGCAATTCCTGGCTTCCCGGGAAGACAGAACAACAACTGCATAGAACGGACAATCTGCCTAGGGCTAAAAACCCTCAACACCAGACAGAGATAAGAAAAGCTAGCCCCCCCCACTCAGATAGAGATGGCAAATGCTACAGAAGCACAAAAGTCCCAAAATTAAAAAAAAAAACAAGAAGGGGGCTACTTTGGATACATCTTATGGAGTAAAAATACAAAACAATGAGGCGATAGGAGAGGAAACACAAGCAAATGCTCTGAAACCTTCCAAAGGAAATGGAAACTCTCCAAAAACCCATGAATAATTTGAATCTGAAATGATCAAAAAGATGGAAGCCTTCTGGGAGGAAAAGTGGGAAACAAGGCAAAAGAAATTCACGCATCTACAAAACCAGTATGACCAAAGTGAAAAAGAAAACCAGGCTTTAAAGCAAGAACTAATAAAGCAAAGCCAAAAGACCAAGAAATTAGAAGAGAACATAAAATATCTCACTGACAAAGTGACAGATTTGGGAAATAGAGGGAGAAGAGATAATTTAAGAATAATTGGACTTCCAGAAAAGCCAGAAAAAAACATCAAGCTTGACATCGTAATAAAAGAGATAATCAAAGAAAATTGCCCAGAGATTCTAGAATGAGGGGGCAATACAGCCACTGACAGAGCTCACAGAACACCCTCTACACTAAACCCCCAAAAGACAACTCGCAGGAATGTAATTGCCAAATTCCAAAACTCTCAAACAAAAGAAAAAATCCTACAGGAAGCCAGAAAAAGACAATTTAGATATAAAGGAATGCCAATCAGGGTCACACAACACCTTGCAAGTTCTACTCTAAATGATCATAAGGCATGGAACATTATCTTCTGAAAGGCAAGAGAGCTGGGTTTTCAACCAAGAATCAGCTATCCAGCAAAACTGACTATATAATTCCAAGAGAAAGTATGGGCATTCAACAAAATAGAAGATTTCCAACTTTTTTCAATGAAAAGACCAGAGCTCTGTGGAAAGTTTGATATCGAAAATCAAAGAGCATGGAATACCTGAAAAGGTAAATATGAAGGAAAGGGAAAAGGAGAAAAATGTTATCTTCTTTTACTCAAACTTTCTTCTATCAGGACTACATTTATATCAATCAATGTATACTAACACGTGGGGAAAATGTAATGTGTAAATAGGGGGAAAAGAAAGAACAAATAGAATAATCATTCTCACACAAAGATTCACATGGGAAGGGGAGGGGAAGAAAACTCCTATAAGAAGGAGAGGAAGAGAATTTTTAATTAAACCTTGCTCTCAGGGAAATCAACTCTGAGAGGCAAAAACATCCAGATCCATTAGAATCTTGAATTCTATCTTACCCAACAAGGGTAGGGAGAAGGTAAAACCAAGGAGGGGAGGGGGAGAGGGAAAACAAAAGGGGAGGGAAAGAGAGGGGTGGAGGGAAGGGAACAAAAAGGGAGGGACTAAAAAGGAAACATATCAAGGGAGGTGACAAGGGGGACCAATTTAAAGTAAATCACTGGATTAAAAGGTAGAGCCAAAGAAGAAAAGGTTAGAACCAGGGAAGGATATCAAAATGCCAGGGAGTCCACAAATGACAGTCATAACTTTGAACGTGAATGGGATGAACTCACCCATAAAATGTAGACGAACAGCAGAATGGATTAGAATCCAAAACCCTACAATATGTTGTCTTCAAGAAACACACATGAGGTGGGTTGACACCCACAAGGTCAGATTTAAAGGATGGAGTAAGACCTTTTGGGCCTCAACTGACAGAAAGAAGGCAGGAGTGGTAATCATGATAACTGATAAAGCCAAAACAAAAATAGACCTCATTAAAAGGGAAAGGGAAGGTAATTATATTTTCTTAAAAGGGACTTTATATAATGAGGAAATATCACTAATCAACATGTATGCACCAAAAATATAGCACACAAATTTCTAATGGAGAAACTAGGAGAATTGAAGGAAGAAATAGACAGTAAAACTATATTACTGGAAGACTTAAACCAACCATTATCAAATTTAGATAAATCAAACCAAAAAATAAATAAGAAAGAGGTGAAAGAAGTGAATGAAATCTTAGAAAAATTAGAATTAATAGACATATGGAGAAAAATAAATAGGGATAAAAACGAATACACCTTCTTATCAGCACCACATGGCACATTCACAAAAATTGACCATACATTAGGTCACAGAAACACAGCCCACAAATGCAGAAAAGCAGAAATAATGAATGCAGCCTTCTCAGATCACAAGGCAATAAAAATAATGATCAGTAATGGTACATGGAAAACCAAATAAAAAACTAATTGGAAATTAAACAATATGATACTCCAAAGTCTTTTAGTTAGAGAAGAAATCATAGAAAAAATTAATAATTTTATCAAGGAAAATGACAATGGTGAGACATCCTTTCAAACCTTTTGGGATGCAGCTAAAGCAGTAATCAGAGGTAAATTCATATCCCTGAATGCTTATATTAACAAACAAGGGAGAGCAGAGATCAATCAATTGGAAATACAAATGAAAAAACTCGAAAGCGATCAAATTAAAGCCCCACAGCACAAAACCAAACTAGAAATCCTAAAAATTAAGGGAGAAATTAATAAAATCGAAAGTGATAGAACTATTGATTTAACAAATAAGACAAGAAGCTGGTACTTTGAAAAAACAAACAAAATAGACAAAGTACTGGTCAATCTAATTAAAAAAAAGGAAGGAAGAAAAGCAAATTAACAGCATCAAAGATGAAAAGGGGGACAGCACCTCTGATGAAGAGGAAATTAAGGCAATCATTAGAAATTACTTTGCCCAATTATATGGCAATAAATACACCATTTTAGGGGATGCGGATGAATATATACAAAAATACAAACTGCATAGACTAACAGAAGAGGAAATAGAATTCTTAAATAATCCCATATCAGAAAATGAAATCCAACAAGCCATCAAAGAACTTCCTAAGAAAAAAATCCCCAGGACCTGATGGATTCACCAGTGAATTCTATCAAACATTCAGAGAACAGTTAATCCCAATACTATACAAACTATTTGACATAATAATCAAAGAGGGAGTTCTACCAAACTCCTTTTACGACACAAACATGGTACTGATTCCAAAACCAGGCAGGTCAAAAACAGAGAAAGAAAACTATAGACCAATCTTCCTGATGAATATAGATGCAAAAATCTTAAATAGGATACTAGCAAAAAGACTCCAGCAAGTGATCAGAAGGGTCATCTATCATGATCAAGTAGGATTTATACCAATGATGCAGGGCTGGTTCAATATTAGGAAAACCATCCACATAATTGACCACATCAACAAACAACCAACAAAAATCGCATGATTATCTCAATAGAAGCAGAAAAAGCCTTTGATAAAATACAACACCCATTCCTATTAAAAACACTAGAAAGCATAGGAATAGAAGGGTCTTTCCTAAAAATAATAAACAGTATATATCTAAAACCATCAGCAAACATCATCTGCAATGGGGATAAACTACACGCATTCCCAATAAGATCAGGAGTAAAACAAGGATGCCCATTATCACCTCTACTATTTGACATTGTACTAGAAACACTAGCAGTGGTAATTAGAGAAGAAAAAGAAATTGAAGGAATCAAAATAGGCAAGGAGGAGGCCAAGTTATCACTCTTTGCAGATGACATAATGGTCTACTTAAAGAATCCTAGAGATTCAACCAAAAAGATAATTGAAATAACCAACAACTTTAGCAAAGTTGCAGGATACAAAATAAACCCACATAAGTCATCAGCTTTTCTATATATCTCCAACACAGCTCAGCAGCAAAAACTAGAAAGAGAAATCCCATTTAAAGTCACCTTAGAATCTATCTCCCGAGACAAACACAGGAACTATATGAATACAACTACAAAACACTCTCCACACAACTAAAACTAGACTTGAGCAATTGGAAAAACATTAACTGCTCATTGATAGGACGAGCCAATATAATAAAAATGACCATCCTACCCAAACTTATTTATCTATTTAGTACCATACCCATGGAACTCCCAAAATATTTCTTTACTGATTTAGAAAAAACATAACAAAATTCATTTGGAAGAACAAAAGATCAAGGATATCCAGGGAAATAATGAAAAAAAAAACACATGATGGGGGTCTTGCAGTCTCAGATCTTAAACTATATTACAAAGCAGCAGTCATCAAAACAATTTGGTACTGGCTAAGAGACAGAAAGGAGGATCAATGGAATAGACTGGGGGAAAGAGACCTCAGCAAGACAGTATACGATAAACCCAAAGATCCCAGAATGTCTACCCTTTGATCCAGCCATAGCACTGCTGGGTCTGTACCCCAAAGAGATAATGGACAAAAAGACTTGTACAAAAACATTCATAGCTGCACTCTTTGTGGTGGCCAAAAACTTGAAAATAAGGGGATGCCCATTAATTGGGGAATGGCTGAGCAAATTATGGTATATGTTGGTGATGGAATACTATTGTGCTAAAAGGAATAATAAAATAGAGGAATTCCATGGAGACTGGAACGAACTCCAGGAAGTGATGCAGAGCGAGAGGAGCAGAACCAGGAGAACATTGTACACAGAGACTAATACACTGTGGTATAATCGAATGTAATGGACTTCTCCATTAGTAGTGGTGTAATGTCCCTGAACAATCTGCGGGGATCTAGGAGAAAAAGCACTATTCATAAGCCCAGGAAAAACTATGGGAATAGAAACACCGAGGAAAAGCAACTGCCTGACTACAGCTGTTGAGGGGACATTACAGAGGAGAGACTCTAAATGAAACTCTAATGCAAATATTAACAACATGGAAATGGGTTAGAATCTAGAACACATGTGACACCCAGTGGAATCCTGCGTTGGCTATGGGGGATGGGGGGGAGGAAAATAAAATGATCTTTGTCTTTAATGAATAATGCTTGGAAATGATCAAATAAAATATTATTTAAAAAAAAAGAAAGGGAAAAAAACTTTTTTAAGGGATCCAATAAGTTCAAATGATTTGTATTTGTATTCTTAGAGGGAACAGTGACAAATGTTATAGGATGAAATGTGTGTGTATATACATGTATATATATGACATAAGGACAAGGTAAATAAATAAACACAGAAATAAAAATAGAATTTGTGGAAGCTGGTGAAAGATTACCATCAGAAATTGTATAGAAACTAAAGAGAAGAGAGTTTACAACAAATCCCCAATGTAATACTTAGGTTCAGTGGACATAATTTGAATGAAGATCTAGCAAAGAGACTGAGAAGTAATCAGATGGGTAAGAGGAGAGAAGAGACTCATGAAAACATAGAGAGAAGAAAAAATCAAGGAGAAGAAGATAATCAAGGAGTCAAGAAGGATGAAAATTGAGAAAAAGCCATTTCAGTTATTATTCAGTCATGTCCAATTCTGTATGATCCCATTTGGAGTTTTCATGGCAAAGATAATGGAGTAGTTTGACATTTCCTTTTCCAGCAAAGGACAAGATCTATTAATAATTTTGCAGAAAGCAGTTTCAAGTTGACTAATGAAAATAAAAAAATACATTGTAGAGCCCTAAGAAGAAAGTGAGAGGAAATAAAATGAAGGCACCTATTATAGAGGATGTTCTTAAATAGTTTAGGCACCAAAAAGAAAAGAGATGTAGGAAAATATCTAGTGTGGATGAATGGATCTAATGAAGATTTTTTGAGAATGGGGAGATGAATTTATTTACAAACATTAAGGAAACAGTCAATAGGAAGAAATTGAATGCAAATGGAATATAATGAGATCACTTCACATATAGAAGGGATTGTTACATTAAGGAGAAGGCTCATCTCTTCTTATGAGATAGGGGTAAAAGGGTAAAGGCAGAGGGCATTTGGTTCCACTGAAATGAAGAGAAGGGGAAAAGAAGAGAACTCTCAGAAAATGGCCTCAATTTTATAAGTAAAAAATGAACAAACTTCTCAGTTAAGAAGGGGATGGAGGGGAAACCATGGGAGGTAAGAATTGTTACAAAAGTATGGAAGAGCCAATGTGGTGATGTGACAGTTAAAAGAGTGGTTGCCTTAAACTGTGACCATGAAAATATGGTTTCAAGACAGTGTCTTGATTTAAATCAAATATAAAGTGGTCGCCAGGGGAAAATTCCCAAATATGAAATATACCCAAGTCAGCTTGGTTTTATGGAGATTTTAATTAATACAAATTAAAGAATTAACAAAAGGGAGAGAGAGAGTAAGAGGAAATAATGAGAAAAAGGGCTAGGCCAGCCTAGGCCAGCCCAGGCTTAAGCCTTAAGAGAGAGATCAGTTAGTCTTTTATCCACTCACCACAAGATTTGTCCTAAGCAAGATTCTAGTGTTCAGAGAGACCCTTCAGTTTAGCTCCTGAGCTCCACTTCAGCTTCCACGGCTGTATTTCCCTTCAGAGGCCTTCTGACTCTCCTTTTAAAGAGAATTTTCTCCTATGTCACCTGTCCTAAGTTCTCACATCTACCAATCACAGTAGACATTTTCACAGGACTGACCATTCTTAATTCATACCTTCTTTAGTTCTCAATTTCTCTGGGTAGACTAAAACTTCTGAGTAAGTTCACACCTGTTTGCCCCTTGCAAGTTTACAAGTAGCCTGACCTTTTAGTGATTAATTTGACCTTCATAGGTACTTAGCACCCCCTTTGTATTAGATCTAAAAATAGATTTAGCTTAAGGTTTTTGCCTCACCATAAGTATGAGTTAAGTACCTTCATTGTTCACTAAGGAGTTTACAACTTTATCTTCCCCTAAAGTATGCTTTAGTATGGGTGGAGTAATGTTAGATTTCTCACATTCCTGATCAAGTACCTTCATTGTTTAATATGGGGAATGGTCTTAACCAAGTGTTTAAAGGTAGAGTCTGAGAATTTTTAACATTCACAAGTCTGAGAAATTTTAAGATTCACAGTGAGCATAATAGTGAATTAAGTAGAGAAGTATAAAAGAATTGCCTTATATCAGTGAGGGCTTTGTTGAGGTTATATAACAAAATTCTTTACTGTATTCAGCACAATTTTGTGATTTTTCTCTATCTTCATTCAGCATCACATTTATAGAAGTGATGGCAATGGATGGTAGAAGTGATCAAAGGTTGAGTATTGGAAGGGCAAAATCAATAGTACAAAAAGGAATCAAAGAACTGGAGTTGAAGTGGTTCAACAAAATGAAAAATGAAGTAAAGTGTAGCTGTTATAGAGCTAAAGGCCAGGGAAAGAACTGAGGGATAGAGGGATAAGTAGTCATAGGATGGATAAAGAAAAGCGTTGGGGGGATTCAAAGAAGAGGTATAATGACAATGTATTGTGTTCAGGTAAGGGAATTTAAGACATTATGAATATGGAAATGGAGAATTTGTAGATGATAGTAAAATAAAGAATATGATAACTTTTGTGCATGGCTGAGATAGAATACTTTGTGAAATGAATACACTGAGGAATTATGAGATTAGAATGTATGAGGTAGTATGAATATGTACCGAAATCTACTATAATGTAGAAGTTGGAGAGAAGAGAAAGATGTTGAAGTCAAGCACTGAAGTTTTTGAGGAAAAAAGGGAGTCTTCTCAAGATCAGTAGATGGCAACTACCAAAATTATGATTTCCTGGTAAATAATGGACTGACTAAAGCTCAACAGTGGAGAGATAACTGAATAATGATGGTAGGAAAACCTATAAATGTAAGTGAGGATTAAGGGGTACAGACAATTCTCACTATAAACAAGTAGACCATTCTGAAGACCTCTATCTAAAGCAATTTTTACATAATACAGATTTGCCCCTACCTATTCATTTCATTTAGCCTACGTAACAAAGGCTCAAAAAATCCCAATACCTTTATATCTCATAAACCCTACTAAAATACAGATAGATTAAATACTATATCATGTTACTAATCAAAATTATGAAATAAAGTCAAATTAATGCTAAAATATGTACAGAATTATACAATAAAGATAGGTATATAGTATGTTGCCCTTTTCCCATCTACCACATCTAACCTTTATCACTGGTGGTTGACTGAGGAACTTTTTTTTTAATCAAACTATTGAGAAATATTTGGATAGTGGCTCTTCCTGCCTCCCCCCCATATATTTGATGATAGGAAGCAATATTATCATCAACTACTTTTTGAATTTTTAAAAATCTTGAAGCATGTGGATCCATCTTTTCAATAAAAAAATAACTCAAATGATGAAATGCTTCTACCAATTTTTTATTTTGAGCTTTTTGAGTTTGACATAGGATTCTTAACCTTCCTTTTCTTGTTCTTTAGTCTTTAAAGTGAACAATTAAATCAGATCTTCATTAGACAGTTCTTCAAAATGAGAACCAATCAATTCTTCTAGGTCCTTTGCATCCACTTCTGGATTCAGTTCTTATGCTAATCTTACAATCTTGCTAATTGCTTCTTAAAATTTTAAATTTTTGTCAAATTCATGAAAATTGAGAACAAACTTGGGCATGCTTACCCCCCAAAAAACTTTCTTCATACATAATTCTATTCTATTTTCCAAGACAGCCTTATGTAACTAGTGAAACCAAATGCTCAGCAGGCTATCTAGTGGAGGGTAGAGGAAGCTTGTGATTCACATATCTGCTCCTGACTTAAAGAAAAAAATCCCAATCATGAACTGCTTGTATCTCAAATTGCCTGTGAATTAAGGGGCTTGGGTATCAAGGTACCACTGTACATAAACCATTGTTCAGATGATTAGGATTATCCATGCCCTAAGGTTAGTGGAATAATGCACAGGTAGGATTGCCCTGATGATTTCTATCAAAGCTCTTGGATTTTTTGAGTGATACACAAGAACGGATGTAAATTTCCATGTTTCAGGTCTCAGATGCATTACTTCGAAGCAGTAGAGTATTTTTTGAAGCTTTATGTTCTGTAATAGTTTTTCTTTTCCTTCATGAAGATGTAGGTTCAAGATGGCATTTTTTATAAAATAGGAAGATTTCATCTGCATTAAAAATTTGCCTTAGCAAGAAGGGACCTTCATCTATTATTAATTTTTTTTTTGCAGTAACTGGCAATTTCATTGCTGCTTCAATATCTGCACTATTGGCCTCTCCTGACACTTGCACATCATGAAGTCATGCATGATTTTTGAATTGTGCAAACTAACCATGCTTGGTATAAATACCTGTGTTCCTTAAAGATAATTTACTTTTAAGTCTTCAATAAACTTCATGCCTTGGTTTGAATTATCTTCAAGTTTAAAGGAATATTCTTCTGAGTCTGATAATCTATCTACATAGTTAATAGCTTCTCCTTCTCTAGAATAGTGTTCTCTGCATTTCAATAGATAAGGCATCTGCATGCTCCTTTATCTGAGCATCATCCTTCACAATTATGTTCATAGTAGACACTGCAAGTTGTTACAGATGACAATTTTTGTCCTTCATTTTCATTGCCTTTAATTTAAGAAATAGTTCCATTTTCCCCTTAGCAGCATGTTTATCACCATTGATGTTTAAAATAGAAGGATCACTATTGAACACACAGAGAGGCACAATATTACTTTAAAAATGCAGGAACTGATTTAGAAATGCTTCTCAGATTTCCACCATCTTTTAAATTATTGGCATTTTATTGTAAAACATCTATTTGCATGAGGGATTTTTAAAGATTATTTAGAATGAATATTTTTCCTAGAATTCTTCAGTAAGATTGGATTTGCATAATTCACATTTCCACAAAGGGAGAACTATCTCTATTCAAACTCCCTCTCCTCCACCAGAGAGTTAGGGAGAAAGGAGTAAAAGTACATGTAGTCATGGAACAGGTGGCCTGACAGGTTATGCCAAGAGGAGAAATATATGAAGATAGAAACAAGTTTTTACCTCTGGATTAGGTATTCTAGAGATCACAGTAGAAAAGTTAGGTATTCTTAGAGTGGCATATTAGAGAAGTACATTTATGAAAATGGGACTAAGAAGTGGGGAATAAGTGGAGCTTGAATGATGACCACTAAGTACTTGATCATTGAGATGGAAAAGATATGACTAGGGGGAAGCTTGCTAATCACTGATAAAGGAGTTTAGATAGATTCTTATTGTCCATAAGGATTTGGTCTCATAGAGGACTCTCAGGGCCATAGTCATTTAACAAGGAAAATAGTGCTGAAGGAATGATGTTACTCCCTTTTTCCTAAGACAGGAGACCAGGCTGGTAACTTGATAGAATGAACTTTATCTTCTTTCCTGAAAAAAAGGGGCTCACTACTTGATGGTAAGGTGTTTTTCTTCCTCCAGAAAAAGGCAAGAGACATAGAGTATGGTGGGGTGATGAAAAGCAAAATAAAGGTGAGGAGGAACAAAATGAAAGGAAATAGAGCGGGACATAAAGGACATTATATGTTGGAGAGCAATGCAAATTTTGTAACAATAACACTGAATGTGATTGGGATGAACTCACCCATTAAATGGAAGCAAATAGCAGAGTGGATTAAAAACCAGAATCCTACTATATGTTGTTTTCAAGAAACACATTTGAGGCAGGGCAACAACACAGATGCAAGGTAAAAGGCTGGAGCAGAATTTACTATGCATCATCTAAAGTATAAAAAGCAGGAGTAGGAATCATAACAGACAAAGCCAAAATAGAATTGGACCTATTTAAAAGAGATAAGGAAGGAAATTACATTTTGCTAAAGGGACTATAAACAGTGAAGTAATATCATTACTAAACCTTTATGCACCAAATTATATAGCATCTAGATTTCTAAAGGAAAAAATTAAAGAAGCTCAAGGAGGAAATAGATAGTAAGACCATACTAGTAGGGGATCTCAATCTTCCCCTTTCAGAACCAGATAAATCAAACCAAAAAAATTAATTAAAAAAGAAATAATTAAAGGAAGTAAATTAAATGCTAGAAAAAGTGGAGTTTATAGATATCTAGAGAAAACTGAACTGGGATAAAAGGAAAATACCTTCTTCTCAGCTGTCCATGATATATATACAGACTGAATATATGCTAGGGCATAGAAATATTGCAAAAAATGCAGAAAAGCAGGAATAATAAATGCCATTTATCAGATCATAATGCAATAAAAATTATAATTAACAATTGCCCACAGAAAGGCAAGTTAAAAATTAATTGGAAACTAAATAATCTAATTCTTCAAAACTGGTGGGTCAAAGAAGAAATCATAGAAACAATTACAAACTTTATTAAAGAAAATGACAATGAGGAGACAATATAACAAAACCAAAGCATAACACAGCCAAAGCAGTATTCAGGGGAAAATTTATATTGCTGATTGCCTATACCAGGGGTCCCCAAACTTTTTACAAAAGGGGCCAGTTCACTGACTGTCAGACCATTGGAGGGCCAGATTATTTAAAAAATGAACAAATCCCTTTGCACACTACAAATATATTATTTTAAAGTTAAAGTACACAATGGGAACAAATACAATATTAAAATTAAGAACAAGTAAATTTAAATCAACAAACTGACAACATAATGGCCCCTATAATAGGGTCCATTATGTGTGCATCTAGGGGACTATGAGGGCCATTGTACTACCATGTTTCCCCAAAAAGAAGACACTGCCTTATATTAATTTGACCAAAAAAACAAGGGGTGTCTTATAAAATACCCAGTGGTAGTGGTGGGCTTCTCACAGCAGAGGCCCACCACTGATGTCACAGGCCAGATCACCACTCTTGGATGCCTGTATACAGGTGATGCTGGGCTTGTGACACTGTATACCAGTGTCTGGGATAGTGGAGACTGCAGCATTGACTGTGATGGGCCTGTCACACCTTGAACAGGCCCATCACCACCACCACTATACCAGGCAGCAGTATATACAGTGCAGAATCCCCTCCTCCAGATCACCTCTCACCATGCTGACATCTTCCATTGTGTAGCCACATAATCCTTTGTGTGGCACCTCGTTCTCATTCAGTTACTCTCAGAACAAGGTGCCATGCAAAGGATTATGTCACCAGAAGTAGTACTGTACATGAGCAATGACATGCTTTGAGGTGCCTCCACATACAATATTCCAGGAGCTCAGGATGTGGATGCATCCTGTGCTCTTCTCACTGACCACCAATGAAAGAGGTACCCCTTCCAGAAGTGTGGTGGGGTCTGGATAAATGGCCTCAGAGGGCCGCATGTGGCCCACAGGCTGTATTGTGGGTATCCCTGGCCTATACCAACAAATAGAAAGGGAAGAAATCAATGAATTCAGCTTGCAACTTAAAAAATTAGAAAAAGAACAAATTAAAAATCCCTAGATAAAAAGTAAATTGGAAATCCTAAAAATTAAAGGAAAAATTAATAAAGTTGGTAGTAAAAGAACTATTGAACTGACAAATAAGACTAAGAGCTGGTACTTTGAAAAAAAACAAATAAAATGAAATACTGGTTAATCTAATAAAAAAAGAAAGAAAAAATCACATTAACAGTATCAAAACCAAAAAGGTTGATCTCATCTCTAATGAAGAAGAAATTAAGGTAATTATTAAGAACTATTTTGCTTAATTATATGGCAATATATATGACAATCTGGGTTGAAATGAGTGAATATTTACAAAAATATAAACTGCCTAGATTAACAAAAGATGAAATACAATACTTAAATAATCACATTTCAGAAAAAGAAATTGAATAATCCATCAAGGATTTGAAGAAAAAAGAAAAAAATCCACAGGGCCAGATGGATTCAAAAGTGAATTCTATCAAACATTTAAAGAACAACTAATCCCAATACAATACAAAGTATTTGACAAAATAAGCAAAGGAGATCTACCAAATTTCTTTTATGACACAAACCTGGTACGGATTCCAAAGCCAACACAGACCAAAAAAATAGAAAAAAGAAAAGTACAGAAAAATCTTGTTAATGATTATAGATAAAAAAGTCTTAAATAAAATACTAGTAAAAAGACTCCAGTAAGTTATCACACAGATTATTCACTATGAAAAGGTAGAATTTATACCAGGAATGGAAGGATGGTTTAATATTATGAAAATCATCCACATAATTGACCATATCAACAGAAATCACATGACTATCTCAATAGATGCAGAAAAAGCCTTTGACAAAATACAACACCAATTTCTATTGAAGACACTAGAAAGTGTAGGAATAGATGGGCCTTTCCTAAAAATAATAAACAATATATATTTAAAACCATCAGAAAGTATCATCTGCAATGGGGATAAATTAGAAGTCTTTCCAATAAGATCAAAAGTGAAGCAAGGATGCCCATTATCACTGCTATTATTTAATATTGTACTAGAAAACACTAGCAGTAGCAATTAGAAAAGAAAAAGAAATTGAAGTTATTAAAGTACAAAATGAGGAAATTAAACTATCACTCTTTATAGATTATATGAATGGTATAGTTAAAGAATCCCAGAAAATCAACTAAAAGGCTAGTGGAAATAATCAACAACTTTAGTTAAGTTGCAGGATATAAGACAAACCCACATAAGTCATTATCATTTCTATCAATTTTCAACAAAACTCAGCAGCAGTAGTTAGAAAGAGAAACTCAATTTAATACCACTCTAGACAATATAAGATATTTAGGAATCAATTTGCCAAGACAAACATGAACACAACTACAAATCACTTTTCACACAATTAAAAGTAGATACAAATAATTGGAAAAAATGTTAATTACTCCTGTGTATGATAAGCTAATATAATAAAAATGACACTCCTACCCAAATTAATCTACTTATTAAGTGCCATACCTATCAAACTACCAAAAACCTTCCTATAGAATTAGAAAAAAATTATAACAAAGTTCATCTGAAAGAACAAGAGATCAAGAATATCAAATATCAAAAGGAAAAAATATCAAAAGGAAATAATGAAAAAAATATAAAGGATGGGAGTCTAGCATTACCAGATCTTAAATAATAGTATAAAGTAGTGGTCATCATAACAATATGGTACTGGCAAAGAGACAGAAGGGTGAATCAATGAAATAGATATGAGGTAAATTACTTCAGCAAGCTAATGTTCAATAAATTCAAAGATCCCAGCTTTTGGGACAAGAACTCACTATTTTTTAAAAACTGCTGGGAATCTTGGGAAACATTATGGGGAAAATTAGGTTTAGATCAACCTTTTATACACAATAGCAAGAGAAATTCAAAATTGGCAAATGACTAAATATAAAGAGTGAAATATATAAATTAGGTAAATATAGATAAGTGTTATTTATTTGCATACATATATGTATTTATGTAATATATATGTATAATGTTCTCTTCTAAGTGCTTGGTAGACACAAATTGTAAAATATAATATGTAAGAATTTTTTTTTGGTGGGATAGTTTGTATAATTTTGTGATTTCATCACTATATAGACACTTCATCTACTATTGCTACTTAGCAATTCATTTACAATTTATTTTTTAATTAATTTTTAAAAATTCTTACCTTCTGTCTTAGAATCAACACTAAGTATTGGTTCTAAGGCAGAAGAGAGGCAAGGGCTTGGCAATGAGGGTAAAGTAACTTGTCTAGGATCACATAGCTAGGAAGTGTCTAAGGCCAGATTTGAACCAAGGACCTCCCATTTCTGGGCTTGGCTGTCAATCCACTGAGCCACCCAGCTGCTCCCTCGCTTATAACTTAAAGTCTGCAAGTTGCTTGGAATACTGAGAGACTAAATTACTTTTCCATGGTCATATAGCTAATATAAGACAGAAACTGTACTTGAATCTTGGTCTTCCTAATTCCATAATGCTGTCCCTGGGGTAAAATAATATTTGCAAATATCTAAAGGAACTATTTTACATGAGATTCTTTTGTGAGAAAAGTACTGTAAATATTATTATTCCCACATAACAAGTGAGGAAAATAAGGCTGCGAAATTAAAAAACTTTCTAAAGATCATACAGGTTATAAGGAGATAAGATAGGACTAGAATGTAAGTCTTTTTATTGTTGACATTGTCTCCAATTAACTCGGAATGGAGAGGAGAAGACAGGAGAATCAAAGTAAAAAAGAAAAGTCCTGCCCTAACCTGCATAACAGGTCAACTGAATGATGTTCTTTTATGTTTTTGAGGCTTCTCTAATCTAAATAAAGTTAAACAAATATTTATTAAGCTCTTGTTGTATGTAGTTCTCCATGCCCAATGATGGAGAAATATTGATATGAAAAAGAAACACTTCATGCCTTCTGGACACTTGTATTCTATGTGAAGAAAGGAAGACCAGAGAATATTAAGGTTATACAAATAAGTAAATAGCTCTGGAAGTAGGTTCTGAAAAGTTTCCTTGGCTGATCTCCATTCCCTGATAAAAAAAAATCACACCTGTCTTGTTTTAATGTATTTGTTTCCTCTTGCTTCCCACATGTACTTTGCAAAGTCAACTATAAAATGTTTTCTATCAGACTGAGGTAGAGAACTCAGCCATTTTGTTACATTCCACAGGGCAGAACAAATACTTATCCTTTCATGATAAAATAAAAAGAAGAAAGCAGAAAAGAGAACAATATAAAAGTTTCTCTTAGGTTTAGAGACAGTTTCCATTTCACTTTTTTGCTATATGTGTTGGTGGTTGTAGTGGTACTAACACCATTAGAAGTTTTATTCGAACAGATACTAGAGTGGTATTCCATTTCCTTCTCCAATTCACTTTACATATCAGGAGACAGACAAATGGGGTAAATTGACTCATGTAGGGTCATACAATGAATAAGGGTCTGAAGTCAGGTATGAACTCAGGAAGATAAGTCCTGACACCAGGCCCGGCACTATCCACAATACCACCTTGCTACATAAAGATATAATTCAGTTAATATAAATTTTAGCGTATAAGCAAGAAAATTTTATTTTTTTAAGTGTAGCACATTATAGGGTGCAGATTTGTGTGGACAAAAGTTGAGTACTGGCTCTCTCACTTGACTTTAAAATTTGTTAGTGCAATTTAATCAACATATCATTTTCGGTTTTTCAGAACTAACAATAAAAACATTACATCTTGATCTTGTTGTTTCCTATTTCATAACTTTAGACAAACAATATGTTTATTTTAATAGGTTTCCAAAGTCTAGGTGCTGCCACTGTGAATTCTGGAGATCTCTCATGATGTGGAATATATTTCAGGGTTAAATCAACAGCCAAAATTTAGTGCAATCTGTTCTAGTCTTGAAATGAGAGAGAATTCTTCAGCTAGCATAATTACGTACACTGTTCACATGGCATCACTAATTGTAATTGCTTGAAAATGTAATGAAGTATGGGAAAACTATGTATATCCTCAATGTCTTTAAAAACTCAGATTTTAAACAAAATTTAAACAAAAAGTTAAAATGAAATTTCTATCAAATAGTAGACTAGAAAGTAGATTATATGTAGTTTCAAACACCTTAAAATCCAAATGAAACTTCTAAAGTTGTCAGGGATGCCACTATATATATATATATATATATATATATATATATATATATAGTAGTTGAACCTAAGCACTTTCCTCCCCACTCTCTGTAGCAGTACTAGTGATATCTAATGTCCTTTATAATATGAATATTTGTATGGGATTTAGTTATTCAACATAGAATTCAATTCATAAATAAATTGGAATGATTCAGATTGGTACCAGAAATCCCTTATCCATTACAAACATGGATATGCATTCCTGACATATACATATATATATGTATATATACATGCCTGCACATACATCCACATAGTCAGGAATCTATGTATGCATATAATGTGATCTTGTAAATAAATGATGAATAATAGAGGCTAGATTTTAATATGGCATAATATAATGGAAAGGAAGACAATCTCAGAATCAGTTTCCAATTAAAACGAAGTTTACATTTTGGAAACATTCAAAATTGATTTTTTAAAACAAAATGCCTTAAAATCAAGGCTTTCTCCATCAGACTTGATTCATTAAGTTAAATTTTAAAAATGGCTTCTTTAAAACTTTAATTAATGAATGAATTTAAAAGCAGGTACAATTTTTTTAAATAATAATTACAAAAATATAACAGCATGATCTATTTAGTGTCTAATGAATGATAGTCAAAATTCAGGATATTGAATAGGACAAAAAAAAAACTATAAGGATAAAATATTTCGAAGACATTCATATAAAGATAGAGAAAAAAAGCCTAGAATTAGAATGTAGGCCAGGATGAGCACAATTCCAGAAAGAAAATTTAAATTTTAAATAATGATAAGGTCTTTATTTTATAAAATTACTAGACTTAATGGAATAAAATGCATGGGTTTCAATTTGTATTTTATTAAGCTTGAGGAAGATTATCAGTGAAATGTGGAAAACTGAAGCTTCCTTCAAATCAACAGAAAAAGATATACAATCAACTTTCATTTTAATGCTCTGCTAATCTCTTTTTCATTTTGTTTACATTGAAAAAAATAATTGATTTTTTTCCTTAGCTATTTACAACATCTGTTGTTTAAAACTATCAATTTTATGTTCAAACAATGTTTTTCCAGTGTGTTTAATTTCTTATTTCTTCTTGTTGGTGTCCTATGTGTTCTCTTGATTTGTTTTGGGTTATCAATTTCCACTAATTCTGGGAAATTTTCCTGTATTTCTTAAAGTATAATATTCTACTTTTGTTGTATTATATTGGATGTCCTGTAATGCTTAAATTATTTCTTCATATTCTATCTACAAATTCAATTTCATTCTCATAATTCCCTTTTCATAATTATTCCATAAATTTTACTGAGTTTATTCAAAAAAATTTTAATTCTGTATTTTTATACTCTTATTCTGTCATTCTGTTTTTGGAGAACTTGTTTTCTGGACTATCTCTTATTTGTTCAATATTTTCTATACTTCTGATACTTTCTATTTTTTTCCTTGAAAGTGAAATATTTTGTAATTTAAAAATATCTTAATTTCTTATTATTTGTGCAAAACTGTCCATTCCCTTGTAATAATATTAAAACATAGTAAAAAAAAATTTATGTATAGACACTTATTAGTTGTGAATCTCTGAGCAAGTCATGCAGACATTTTTAGATTAAATTTCTTTATTTGGTAAACAAGATAATAATAGAATTTATCTCAAAGAATTCTTTTGATGATGAAATGAGAAAATATCTATAAAGTTCTTTTTTATATCTTAAAGAACAATATAAATACTAGCTAGTACTATTAATAATTAGTCAATTAACATTTAATAGGCATATATCATATTCTAGGAACAGTGCCAAACTCTGGGGATAAAAAAGTCAAGGAGGACTTCCAGGTTAAGATGGCCCCAGAGTAAAAGCAAGGTTCTTCCTCTTCTTTCTACCATCAATATAAAGTGCCTCAAAGGAACAAAACCAAAATCAGATGAGCTAAGGGGCTATACTTTAGGGTTCAACATTGAAGGTAGGCAGAGTTTGAGGCATTTCCATGCTAAAAGGTGGCAAAATTATTCCCACCAAAATGAGAACTCATCACCCCTTCCCCACTCCACCTACACCACCTGAGTCAAAGCTAACATGGGGAAAATTCTAGGTTCTTGGGGGGCTGGCTGAGGACACCATATACTTATCCCTAAAAGCAGTGAGACTTGGGACCCCAGGAGGCTGAGGAATACAGAGCTTGGACACAGAGATAGAGCAGATAGGGGTGGCACACAGCAGATGCTAACATCAAGACTCAAAAAATAGCTTCAGGGCAAAAACTACTACATTGCTCAATACAGAGCCTGCCCTCCTCACTCAGACTTCTGGCTGGGAATGAAAGGAAAAACCAACAAAGCAATGGCCACTAACACCAAAGAAATCAATCTAAAAACACCAAAAAGAATAAGAGAAAGGCATTGACCCTGGATAATTTTTATGGAGAAAAAAAATCCAGACTACAGAGGAGACAGTAGAGGATGGCAAACAAGCAAACACATGCAACCTTTCCAAAAAAAAAAGGAAATTGGTCTTAAGCTCTCCAAGAAATCAGGCTGGAATTTGAGAACTAAATTTTAAAAATAGGAGAAACTTGGCAAGGAAAGTTTAAAAAAGAACATAACAGTTTAAAAGAAACTCCCACTTGGAAAAAGAAGCCCAGAAATAAAATGAAATGATGATCAAATTGAAGACCAGAAATGACTTTCTGGAAGCCATGAAAAGCAGGATAAGACAGAAAAGGAACATCAAAAAATAATGGCTGAAAGCCAATCTTTAAAAGACCAGAATTGGGCAAGTAGAAGCTAATGATCTCAAAAAAAAAAAACAGTAAGAATTAATAAAACATTGTCAAAAGAATGAAAAAAATAGAAGGAAACATGAAATACCTCACAGAGAAAATTACAGACCTGGAAAACTGAGACAATTTGAGAATCATTGGTCTATCATAAAACCTAGAAATAAAAAGAAACATTGACGTCATACTACAAGAAATTATCCAAGAAAACTATCCTGAAGATCTTCAAAAAGAGGGAAAAATAGCCATTGAAAGAATGCATTGATCACCCTCTACATTAAATCCTCAAAAGACCACACCTGGAATGTAATTACCAAATTCAAGAGCTTCCAAGCAAAGGATAAAATATGACAAGAAACCAGAAAGAGACAATACAGATATCAAGGAGCACCAATCAGGATCACACAAGACCTGGAAGCCTCATCAATAAAGTACCACAAGGCTTAGAATATGATATTCAGAAAGGCAAGAGTATTGGATTTACAACAAAGGATCACCTAACCATCAAAATTGACTATATACTTCCAAGGGAAAGTATGGACATTCAACAAAACAAAAGATTTCCAAATATTTGAAAAGTAAATACCAGAACTAAATAGAAAATTTGACAAGCAAACAGAAAAATCATGAGAAACATGAAAAGGAATACAAGATAGAGAGGGGGGAAATTTTTTTTCTTTAAGGGCTTGAATAAGGTCAAATTATTTATAATCTTATATGGAAAAAATGTTATTTGTAACTCTCAAAAAGTTGTATTGACTATTATAGTAATTAGAATAATTATTCATAGGGAGAGTTGGGGTACTAAGTGGTTTAAGATAATATGCAAAAAAGAAAGGGGGAGGAATAGAAGGTAGCAGCAAGGGAAACTTGAATAAGAAAAATAGGATAATCTATACTACACAAATAGGTGCATAGGAGGGGAGGGAAAGAATACTATTATAAGAAGGAGAGGAACAGAGTGCTAATAAGTAATACTCATTTCTAATAAAGAGGAAATTAAAGCAATCATTAAAAACTATTTTGTCCAATTATATGATAATAAATACATCAATCTAGGTGATATGGATGAATATTTACAAAAATATAAATGGCCTAGATTAGTAGAAGAAATACAATACTTAAATGATCCCATATCAGAAAAAAAAATTGAACAAGCCATCAAAGAACTCCCTAAGAAAAAATCTCCAGGGCCAGATGGATTCAAAAGTGAATTCTATCAAACCTTTAAAGAACAACTAACCCCAACATGATACAAAGTGTTTGACAAAATAAGCAAAGAAGGAGTACTACCAAATTCCTTTTATGACACAAATATGGTACTGTTTCCAAAGCCAGACAGATCAAAAACAAGAAAGAAAACTACAGACCAAACTCGTTAATGAACATAACCATGCAAAAATCTTAGATAGAATACTAGCAAAAAGACTCCAGGAATTGATCATGACCAACTGGGATTTATACCAAGCATGCTATGATGGTTTAATATTAGGAAAACCATCCACATAATTGACCATATTAACAAGCAAACCAACAAAAATCATATGATTATCTCAATAGATGCAGAAAAAGCCTTTGACAAAATACAATACCCATTTCTGTTGAAAACACTAGAAAGTATAGGAATAGAAGGACATTTCCAATAAATAATGAATATATATATATACATATATACATATATATATAAAACCTCAGAAAGCATCATCTGCAATGGAGATAAATTAGAAGCCTTCCCAATAAGATCAATAGTGAAACAAGGATGCCCATTATCACATTTCTTATTTAATATTGTACTAGAAACACTAGTAGTAGCAATTAGAGAAGAAAAAGAAATTGAACATATTAAAATAGGCAATGAGGAGACCAAGCTATCACTCTTTGCAGATGATATGATGGTGTAGTTAAAGAATTCTAGAGAATCAACTAAAAAACTAATAGGGAATATTCAACAACTTTAGCAAAGTTGCAGGATACAAAATAAATTCACATAAATCATCAACATTTCTATATATTTCCAACACATCTTGGCAGCAAGAATTAGAAAGATAAATTCCATTTAAAATCATCCTAGATAATATAAAATACTTATGAACCTATATGCCAAGGCAAACACGGGAATTACATGAACACAAGTACAAAACACTTTCCACATAGTTAAAACTAGATCTTAATAGTTGGAAAAACATTAATTTCTCATGTGTAGGACTAGCTAACATAATAAAAATGACAATCCAACCCAAATTAAATTACTTATTCAGCATTATACCTATCAAACTACCAAGAAACTTTTTTACTTAATTAGAAAAAAACTATAACAAAGTTCATTTGGAAGAACAAAGATCAAGAATATCAAGGAGGATAATGGAAAAATGTAAAGGAGAGGTGTGTGATGGTGAAAAGGGGGTTATTCATAAAAGTGTTGGAATTGATTGTTTAAGAATGGTTATGAGGAATTTAATTAATTCCAAAGAGATTTATTTATACTTTATTTACAAAATGTAGAAAGAGTGAAGTAAGAAATCAGAAAGAGGAAAAGGTAAGATATCTAGCCTAAACATTTGTACCTAACCTTTGTATCCCAGGACCTGGGGATGTCTCTTCAGAAAAATCCAGCAGTTAAGAGTCAGCTTTTTTCTTACCATGTGTCAGACCAGTCAGGTACAGGGTCTCAGGTCCAGTCAGCAGATTCTTCTGCCCCTCTTCACCAGCCTCAATTTGAAAGCATGAGGATTTGAATTCCTTCAGGAAGTTGTCACTCCCTTGTAAAGACATTCTCTCTTGCATCCCTTCCTATGTCTTCCCCTAATTTTATGTCTATCATTCACAGTTGATGCTATGCTCTAGGACTGCCCAGAAGGCAGTCAGTAGATTCGGATTCATCACCCACTATCACACATGTGGGTCACAGACCTCCCACTCAATGATTAAGTGTGATTTTTACACTTTTGGTGATTATATATTTAAAAATGGGCAGATTTCAATACTCAACTTTAAGTAGAGTGTTCTAAAAATTGTCAGGGGTTACAATTTAATTTTCAAAATCAGGGGAGAGTTAATTATTTTTATTTTTCAAAACCAGGGGAGAGTTAAATTTAATCTTCACAGGGGTCTACCAGTACCAGATCATAAACTGTACTATAAAGCAGTGGTCATCAAAATAATATGGTACTGCTTAAGAGACAGAAGGGAAAATCAGTGGGACAGACTTGGGGTAAATGGCCTCAGTGAAACAGTGTATGATAAACCCAAATATCCCAGCTATGGGGACAAAAATCTTTTATTTGACAAAAAAAACTGCTGAGAAAAATTGGAAAACAGTATGGGAGAGATTAGGCATAGATCAACATCTCACATCCTACATTCGTGATGGTGAACCTATGACATGCCTGTCAGCACTGGGGAGGGAAGGATGCTACACACTGGCTCCCTCAGGGTCAGGGAGAAAGAACAAGCTCATGGAAGGAAAATTAGTTAAATAATATTGTAAGGGGTAAATTTAAGGGTTTTTGACTAATATATTATCCTTATGGTTGCCAGGGATTAATACAAATCCCATTAAAAATACTCGAATCAGTTTAGGAAATTTATGGTGGTTTAATTAATATAGAGGGAAGGAATTAAGAAGAAGAGAGAGCTGTGTGACCCTGGGCAAGTCACTTGACCCCCATTGCCTACCCTTACTACTCTTCTGCCTTGGAGCCAATACACAGTATTGACTCCAAGATGGAAGGTAAGGGTTTAAAAAAAAGAAGAGAAAGGGAAAGGGTATGAGGTTTCTCTGGCCTAGCCTGTGCCAGGGGGAGTTAAAAGACCTCTTCCACAAGGCCTCCTCAGAAGATTAGGGGCTTCCTAAGAGGATAGTGTTTTGGAAGGTAAAGGAAAAAGGGACCCAAGATGCTAAACGCCACCCAGCACCCCCAACATTGTAGGCAGAGACCAATGTCTTCACTAGCGGGAGACAAAGTGAGATCCACATCTCTGTGATAGAGCCAGAGCTATGTCTTGCCAAAGAGTCAGAGCCAAATCTCCATGAAAAAGAGATCCAAGAGAGGAAGTGACACAAAATATATAGACCATTTTTACATCATTTCCTGCTTCTCACATGTACCAATGATAGCTTAAGCTTGAGTTAAGACAGCCCAGGGGGTCTGTCAGTTGTTTCTGATTTGTCATTTGCTAGCACATGTCTGTCATAGGCCATCTTCCTCAATACTTAATCCTTAAGTAAGGGTTTAGACATTCCTATTTGTTGGACTAAGCAGGGTTGAATAAATCTAAAATTCATAATATCAAGGAGCATTAGTTAAATTATATCAAAACCATAAAAGAAACAGATTGACAGATGAAGTTAGTAGCACTTTCTTGGGCTTGAAATGTACAAAATACCAACCTTCAATTGAAGGTTTAGCTAATGAAATTCAGCAAAAAAAAAAAGTCACTAAAAAGCAGGATAGTTAAAGATTTCCCCATCCTCCCTCACTTATCTTAGTTCACAGCACCCACACAAGTTAAATAATATCAAGGCCAACAAAAGAAACTGACTGACAGATAAACAAGGAAGTCATTAGGCAGATAAGTTAAATAATTAGTTTTTGTTTTTATTAAAAACAGTTATATATATTACAATTATACATTTTGTTATTTAAACTATAAATATTGTGAAATTATGGTTTTTCTCAAAGTGGCACACCACCTGAGTTATACTTGGTTTTTTGGTGTATTTTTGACGCACCAAGCTCAAAAGGTTGCCCATCATTGCCACACCAAGATAAATTCATAATGGGTGAATGACTTGAATATAAAGAAGGAAACTGTAAGTAAATTAAGTGATCACATTAGAGTATACCCGCCGGATGTTTGGGAAAAGAAAGATTTCAAGACCAAGAGTTAGAAAAAAATTACAAAATGTAAAATAAATAATTTTGACTATATTGAATTAAAAAGGTTTTCCATAAATAAAAGCAATTCAACCAAATTTAGAAGGGAAGAAACAAATTGGGAAAAAATCTTTATATAACAAAAACCTCTGACATAGGTCTAATTATTCAGATATATAAGGAGCTAAGTCAATTGTATAAAAAATTAAGCCATTACCCTATTAATAAATGGGCAAGAGACATGAATTTTCAGATAAAGAAATTAAAACTATCAATATACACAGGAAAAAAAGTTTGCTAAATCTCTTATAATTAGAGAACTGCAAATCAAAACAACTCTGAGGCACCACCTCATACCTAGAAGATTGGCTAATATCACAGCAAAGGAAATTAATAAATGTTGGAAGGGATGTGGCAAAGTAGCGACATTAATTCATTGCTAGTGGAGTTGTGAATCGATCCAACCATTCTGGATGGCAATTCAGAATTATGCCCAAATGGCTTTAAAAGACTGTCTGCCCTTTGATCTAGCCATACCACTGCTAGGTTTATACTCAAAAGAGATAATAAGGAAAAAGATTTGTACAAAAATATTTATAGCCATGCTCTTTGTGGTGGCAAAAATTTGGATAATAAGGGGATGTCCTTTGATTGGGGAATGGCTAAACAAATTGTGGTATCTTTTGGTGATAAAATGCTATTTTGCTAAAAGGAATAATGAACTAGAGGAATTCCATGTGAACTGGAATGACCTCCAGGAATTGATACAGAGTGAAAGGAGAAGAACCAGGAGAATCTTATACACAGAGACAGATAGATGATGGCACAATTGATTTAATGGACTTCTCTACTAGCAGCAATGCAATGATCCAAGACATTACTAAGGGACTTATGAAAAAGAATGCTATCCGCATCCAGAGAAAGAACAGTAGGTGGAGAAACACAGAAGAAAAACAACTGCTTGATCGAATGAGTCAATGGGGATATGATTGGGGATTTAGACTCTAAATGATCACTCTAGGGTAAATATCAATAATATGGAAATAGGTCTTGATCAGTCATACATGTAAAATCCAGTGGAATTGCTTCTTGGCTATGGGAGGAGGAGAGGGAAAGAAGATGAATCATGTAACCATGGAAAAATTATCTTAATAAATTAAATTTTTCTTAAAAGTCAAGGTATTTTTAAAAAAGAAATAAATCCCTAAATTTAAGGAACTCACTAATCTCTTGAAGTAAAGAATATTCAAATAATATTTGACAAGTTACATATAGGATAAATAGTGGATAATATCAGAAAGCTGAATCAGAAAGGCTATTATTATTATTGTTGTTGTTTTAATTTTCATCATGAATGTACTCACATTCTAAGCACTCTTGCCTTGTTCAGTATTTCTATTGCACATGCCTCCTCACCAAATTTGAAGAGATTCATTGCCATCTCCCTACACACACACACACACACACACACACACACACACACACACACACATACTTTAAGGTGAGAAAAAAACATTCTTAGGTTAAAAACTTTTTTGAGATTCCTTCAGCATATAGAATCATAAAACTGGGGTCTATATGTCTCTTTCCTTACAAGATATACAAAATCATCTCCAGATGTCTCTGTATCAAAAGAAATTTCTTTAAAGGTATAAGCAAATTTTTTATAGGTACCTTAATTAAAAGAACTTGGAAATCTTCTCAAAGGACTTCTGTCACTAAGAGGCAAATATGAATGGAATTCTAAATTTCTTAGATGACAGGTTTTTCAGTTTAAAAAGAAAAAAAGAGACAAATAAAGGAATGGTAACAGTGGTGAGTAGATGTTTAGAGACTGATTCTAAAGCAGTATATTGCATTCAGATTCATCCAATTCTGATGTCTACAACTGAACTACAAATCAGGGAGATTGGATCAATAGTATATCATCATAAACAATAGTAATATCAATAATTAATAATCATTTATTGTTGCTACTACAGTACTTTCCAGATTTTCAAAGTATTTCACAAATAATATCTCATTTAGTTGTAACAACTATGGAAGGTAGTTATTATTATATCATTTTTAATTGAGGAAACTGAGAAAGATGGATTAAGTGACTTGCTCATGTTCACATAGTTCATAAGTATCTGAGGCCACATTTGAATTCAAGTTTTCCTGCTCTAAAGTTAAGAATATTTGCTAGCTGTCTCTGAGACCAGAATATAGCCAAGAGAGACTTTCACAAAGCTGAAAGGGGCTGCAGCCAGGAGCTATTCAATAAAGTTATAAGCAAGGACAAGTCTATAGTTATATAATTGAGATCCAAACCAAAGCCAGGATCTTGCAAAATTCATACCAAGAAAACAGTAAGGAAAATTTACTCTAAATCAAACTAATTTGGAAGTAATGAAAAATTGGAGGTTCCCTGACTAAACTCTTTTTGAGAACTTTGCAGAACATAGCACTCAATACTCAGAGAAAGAGAAGCAGGACTCTAAAGAATACAAATATAGGAGTTCCAGTCAAGATGGAGGCTTAGAGAAAGCTAAAGTTCAGATCTCCAGACACCCTTCCCAACCAATCTCAAACTATAAGCTCCTAAGGCGCCAAAACTCAAAACGATCAACAGCATAGACCCTGGAAATCCTCCTCCTGGACCTGGACCTGGATCAAAAGGTATGGCCCCCCTCAAAAGCCAGAACCCAATATCACTTGGACCTAAGGGGTAGGAGCATAGAGTCAAAGGGTCCAGGAAGCCGCTGCCCCACCCCCCTCAGAGAGCAGGGTCATCTGAAAAAACAGCAACCCTCAGGGTGGGCAAGAAAGCCTCACCAGCTGGATCCTGCTATCCAAGTCTCAGTGAAAGTCACTGCCCTCAGAGCTCCAGGAAGCCAAGGCCCATTCCCTCGCAGAGAGCAGGGTCCTCTGAAACAACAGCAACCCTCAGGGCCTACAAAACAGTCTCACAGCCAGCTATTCTGAAGGCAACTTCCTGAAAGCAACCATACCCATTCCAGTCGAGCGGGCACCTTAGCAGCAGGGAAACAGAGAGAGCTGGGGGAGAGTGTGGCCCCCTGGTCCGACCCTTCCATTTCAGTTCCAGTTAAAGTCATTGCCTTAAGGCATACTCAGTTTAACCCAGGGAAAGCTCATAGAACTGACAATCTGCCGGGGACTAAAGCCTCTGAACACCAGACAGAGATACAAAAACCTAATCCTCCCCATTAAGAGATGGCAAACTCCACAGAAGCACAGAAGCCCCAAAATCCCAAGAAAAATAAGAAGAAAAGGGCAACTTTGGACACATTCTACGGAGCCAAAATACAAAATACAGAGGAGATAGAAGACGATACACAAGAAAATGGTCCGATCCCTTCCAAAGGAAATGGAAACTCTCCACAAACCCATGAAGAATTTGAATCAGAAATTATAAAAAAGATGAAAGCCTTCTGGGAGGAAAAGTGGGAAATAATGCAAAAGAAATTCATGCATCTACAAAACTGGTGTGACCAAACTGAAAAGGAAAACCAGGCTTTAAAGGCCAGAATCAGGCAACTGGAAGACAACAATTGTGTAAAAGAGCAAGAATTAATAAAGCAAAGCCAAAATACCAAGAAATTAGAAGAGAACATAAAATATCTCACCAATAAGGTGACAGATCTGGAAAATTGAGGGAGAAGAGATAATTTAAGAATAATTGGACATCCAGAAAAGCCAGAAATAAAGAGCAAACTCGACATCGTAATACAAGATATAATCAAAGAAAATTGCCCAGAGATTCTAGAACAAGGGGGTAATACAGCCACTGACAGAGCTCACAGAACACCTTCTACACGAAACCCCCAAAAGACAACTCGCAGGAATGTAATTGCCAAATTCCAAAGCTCTCAAACAAAAGAAAAAGTCCTACAGGAAGCCAGAAAAAGACAATTTAGATATAAAGGAATGCCAATCAGGGTCACACAAGACCTTGCAAGTTCTACTCTGAATGATCGTAAGGCATGGAACATGATCTTCAGAAAGGCAAGAGAGCTGGGTCTTCAATCAAGAATCAGCTACCCAGCAAAACTGACTATATACTTCCAAGGGAAAGTATGGGCAGTCAACAAAATAGAAGACTTCCAACTTTTTGCAAAGAAAAGACCAGAGCTCTGTGGAAAGTTTGATACTGAAAAACAAAGAGCACGGAATACCTGAAAAGGTAAATATTAAGGAAAGGGTAAAGGAGAAAAATGCTATCTTCTCTTTTACTCAAACTCTCTACTATAAGGACTACATTTATATCAATCTATGTATACTAACATGTGGGGAAAATGTAATGTATAAATAGGGGGTAAAGAAAGACCAAATAGAATAATCTTTCTCACACAAAGATTCACATGGGAAGGGGAGGGGAAGAAAACTCCTATAAGAAAGAGAGGGAGAGAGGGTTTTGTTACTGAAACCTTAATCTCAGGGAAATCAACTCTGAGAGGGAAAAACATCCAGATCCATTGGGATCTTGAATTCAATCTTACCCAACAAGGGTAGGGAGAAGGGAAAACCAACGGGGGGGGGGGGAAGGGGGAGAGGGAAAACAAATAGGGAGGGAAAGAGAGGGGGGGGGAAGGGAACAAAAAGGGAGGGCCTAAAAAGGGGAACATTAAGGGAGGGGAGAAGGGGGACTGATTCAAAGTAAATCACTGGACTAAAAGGTAGAGCCAAAGAAGAAAAGGTTAGAATTAGGGAAGGAGATCAAAATGCCAGGGAGTCCAAAAATGACAATCATAACTTTGAACGTGAATGGGATGAAGTCACCTATAAAACGTAGATGAATAGCAGAATGGATTAGAATCCAAAACCCTACCATATGTTGTCTTCAAGAAACACACATGAGGAGGGTTGACACCCACAAGGTCAGAATTAAAGGACGGAGTAAGACCTTCTGGGCCTCAACTGACAGAAGGAAGGCAGAAGTGGTAATCATGATATCTGATAAAGCCAAAGCAAAAATAGACCTGATAAAAAGGCATAGGGAAGGTAATTATATTTTGTTAAAAGGGACTTTAGACAATGAGGAAATATCATTAATCAACATGTATGCACCAAATAATATAGCACCCAATTTTCTAATGGAGAAACTAGGAGAATTGAAGGAAGAAATAGACAGTAAAACCATATTAGTGGGAGACTTAAACCAACCATTATCAAATTTAGATAAATCAAATCAAAAAGTAAATAAGAAAGAGGTAAAAGAAGTGAATGAAATCTTAGAAAAATTAGAATTAATAGACATATGGAGAAAAATAAATAGGGATAAAAAGGAATACACCTTCTTCTCAGCACCACATGGCACATTCACAAAAATTGACCATACATTAGGTAACAGAAACATACCAGACAAATGCAGAAAAGCAGAAATAATGAATGCAGCCTTCTCAGATCACAAGGCAATAAAAATAATGATTAGTAATGGTACATGGAAAACCAAATGTAAAACCAATTGGAAATTAGACAATATGATACTCCAAAATCGTTTAGTTAAAGAAGAAATCATAGAAACAATTAATAATTTCATTGAGGAAAATGACAATGGCGAGATATCCTTTCAAATCTTTTGGGATGCAGCCAAAGCGGTAATCAGAGGTAAATTCATATCCCTGAATACGTATATTAACAAAGTAGGGAGAGCAGAGATCAATCAATTGGAAATGCAAATGAAAAAACTCAAAAGCGATCCAATTAAAACCCCCCAGCAGAAAACCAAACTAGAAATCCTAAAAATTAAGGGAGAAATTAATAAAATCAAAAGCGATAGAACTATTGATTTAATAAATAATACAAGAAGCTGATACTTTGAAAAAACAAACAAAATAGGCAAAGTACTGCTCAGTCTAATTAAAAAAAGGAAAGAAGAAAAGCAAATTAACAGCATTAAAGATGAAAAGGGGGACAGCACCTCCGATGAAGAGGAAATTAAGGCAATCATTAGAAATTACTTTGCCCAATTATATGGCAATAAATACACCAATTTAGGGGATATGGATGAATATATACAAAAATACAAACTGCATAGACTAACAGAAGAGGAAATAGAATTCTTAAATAATCCCATATCAGAAAATGAAATCCAACAAGCCATCAAAGAACTTCCTAAGAAAAAATCCCCAGGGCCTGATGGATTCACCAGTGAATTCTATCAAACATACAGAGAACAGTTAATCCCAATACTATACAAACTATTTGACATAATAAGCAAAGAGGGAGTTCTACCAAACGCCTTTTACAACACAAACATGGTACTGATTCCAAAACCAGGCAGGTCAAAAACAGAGAAAGAAAACTATAGACCAATCTCCCTAATGAATATAGATGCAAAAATCTTAAATAGGATATTAGCAAAAAGACTCCAGCAAGTGATCAGAAGGATCATTTACCATGATCAAGTAGGATTTATACCAATGATGCAGGGCTGGTTCAATATTAGGAAAACCATCCACATAATTGACCACATCAACAAGCAAACCAGCAAGAACCACATGATTATCTCAATAGATGCAGAAAAAGCATTTGATAAAATACAACACCCATTCCTATTAAAAACACTAGAAAACATAGGAATAGAAGGGTCATTCCTAAAAATAATAAACAGTATATACCTAAAACCATCAGCTAATATCATCTGCAATGGGGATAAACTAGACGCATTCCCAATAAATAAGATAAGGAGTGAAACAAGGTTGCCCATTATCACCTCTACTATTTGACATTGTACTAGAAATACTAGCAGTAGCAATTAGAGAAGAAAAAGAAATTGAAGGCATCAAAATAGGCAAGGAGGAGACCAAGTTATCACTCTTTGCAGATGACATGATGGTCTACTTAAAGAATCCTAGAGATTCAACCAAAAAGATAATTAAATTAATCAACAACTTTAGCAAAGTTGCAGGATACAAAATAAACCCACATAAATCATCAGCTTTTCTATATATCTCCAACACAGCTCAGCAGAAGAACTAGAAAGAGAAATCCCATTCAAAATCACCTTAGACAAAATAAAATACCTAGGAATCTACCTCCCGAGACAAACACAGGAACTATATGAACACAACTACAAAACACTCTCCACACAACTAAAACTAGACTTGAGCAATTGGAAAAACATTAACTGCTCATGGATAGGACGAGCCAATATAATAAAAATGACCATCCTACCCAAACTTATTTTTCTATTTAGTGCCATACCCATTGAACTACCAAAATACTTCTTCACTGATTTAGAAAAAAACATAACAAAGTTCATTTGGAAGAACAAAAGATCAAGGATATCCAGGGAAATAATGAAAAAAAAAAACACATATGATGGGGGCCTTGCAGTCCCTGACCTTAAATTATATTACAAAGCAGTAGTCATCAAAACAATTTGATACTGCTAAGAAACAGGAAGGAAGATCAGTGGAATAGACTGGGGGAAAGCGACCTCAGCAAGACAGTATACGATAAACCCAAAGATCCCAGCTTTTGGGACAAAAATCCAGTATTCGATAAAAACTGTTGGGAAAATTGGAAGACAGAGTGGGAGAGACTAGGAATAGATCAACACCTCACACCCTACACCAAGATAAATTCAAAATGGGTGAGTGACTAAAACATAAAGAAGGAAAGCATAAGTAAATTGGGTAAACACAGAATAGTATACATGTTAGACCTTTAGGAGGGGAAAGACTTTTAAACCAAGCAAGACATAGAAAGAATCACAAAATGTAAAATAAATAATTTTGACTACATCAAATTAAAAAGCTTTTGCACAAACAAAACCAATGTAACTAAAATCAGAAGGGAAACAACAAACTGGGAAAAAATCTTCATAGAAACCTCTGACAAAGATTTAGTTACTCAAATTTATAAAGAGCTAAATCAACTGTACAAAAAATCAAGCCATTCTCCAATTGATAAATGGGCAAGGGACATGGATAGGCAGTTCTCAGATAAAGAAATCAAAACTATTAATAAGCACATGAAGAAGTGTTCTAAATCTCTTATAATCAGAGAGATGCAAATCAAAACAACTCTGAGGTATCACCTCACACCTAGCAGATTGGCTAACATAACAGCAAAGGAAAGCAATGAATGCTGGAGGGGATGTGGCAAAGTAGGGACACTAATTCATTGCTGGTGGAGTCATGAACTGATTCAACCATTCTGGAGGGCAATTTGGAACTATGCCCAAAGGGCGACAAAAGAATATCTACCCTTTGATCCAGCCATAGCACTGCTGGGTCTGTACCCCAAAGAGATAATGGAGAAAAAGACTTGTACAAAAATATTCATAGCTGTGCTCTTTTTGGTGGCCAAAAACTGGAAAACGAGGGGATACCCATCAATTGGGGAATGGCTGAGCAAATTGTGGTATATGTTGGTGATGGAATACTATTGTGCTAAAAGGAATAATAAAGTAGAGCAGTTCCATGGAGACTGGAACAACCTCCAGGAAATGATGCAGAGCGAGAGGAGCAGAACCAGGAGAACATTGTACACAGAGACTAATACACTGTGGTATAATCAAACGTAATGGACTTCTCCATTAATGGCGGTATAATGTCCCTGAACAACTTGCAGGGATCCAGGAGAAAAAAACACTATTCATAAGCAAAGGATAAACTATGGGAGTAGAAACACAGAGGAAAAGCAACTGCCTGAATACAGTGGTTGAGGGGACATGACAGAGGAGAGACTCTAAATGAACACTCTTATGCAAATACTATCAACATAGCAATGGGTTCAAATCAAGAAAACATGTAATGCCCAGTGGATTTACGCGTTGGCTATGGGGGTTGGGGGAGAGGAAAAGAAAATGATCTATGTCTTTAATGAATAATGCTTGGAAATGATCAAATAAAATATATTAAAAAAAAGAAATTAAGTGAAAAAAAAGAATACAAATATAGACTAAACAAGGCCAAGATATTTCCTTTCAATATGAACAAAATTTTTCCTTTGTACAAAATGAAGATTTGGGAAATAAAATTATAAAAATGAGTAAAAAGAATGAGTAAAAATATTCCTTCCTTTTATTGTTATTATAGTTCCATTGTTTACCAAGACATAAACCAAGAAAAAAAAAAGTGACTTTGAATATTTACAATAAATTCCACAAAGCAAAACACAGTTTTGGAACAAGGATAAATAGAATTCCTAGAAGAAATATGGCAAGAGTTTATAGAGTAAAAATGAACTTGTAGAGGAAAGAATGTAATTGCAAAAAGTGTGAGTGATTTCTGCCAGTGCAAGACCAAGGTCATGGTCATGGTCATGATTACCATCTTGGACTCCATTTGCCAAATGATGTAGCACCAATGGGAAATAATCTTTGATAACTAAATTTCCTGTTGTATAAAACTTTGAGTTCTTACTGATAGTTTTCAAGGAAGGGATATAGTTCAACAAGGTGTGAATTTTATATATGCTAATTTCATTTAGTATTTGATGTGTATCTAAATCAAAGGAGGAAAACAGTGGACATAGTCAACATTCCTGTTTGCATTTTGATTTATTTATGCTATCTGTAAGGTGTGTAACTTAACATAGGCATATTTTCAGATTCTTTTTATAAAGGTTAGTTGCTTTATGTATAATTAGGGTTTTTGTTTTTATTTTTGATAATAAAATTCACAAAACAGAAATTTTAATAATTTAAGATAAATATAATACATTGTGCCTTAAGTTTGACTATTTACATGAGTCATTGTTAATCATGCTGTATGTTCTTGCTAAGCCAATGTGAAGATTGGATTTAGCTATCTCTTGATTGTAACAATGAAGATACTTAGCTCTTTCTTTATTGTGAAGATACAGTTGTAATCTCCTGATTGTAACAATAAAGGCACTTAGCTCTTCCTTTATAGTGAAGCTAGAATTGTAAGCTACAAGCTATTTTTAGATTTTAACTACAAAAAGGTGTTAAATAACTACAAAAGGTGAATTTAACAAAAGAAGTGTTAAGTAAGCCAAAAAGATATAATCTAACCAGAGAAGGTGAGAACTAAAGAGTGGACAGTCCTGGAGAAAATCTAATCAAATTCGGTGAGAACTAAAGAATGGGTAGTCCTGGACAAAATACTTTGCTGTGATTGGTAAATGTGAAAATTTAGATAAGGTGACACAAGAGAAAAAGGGCTTTAAATTGAGGGGAAAAAAGACTGAAGAAGACAGTATTGAGGGGGAAAAAAGACTGAAGAGGATAGTCAGTCACCCGGGCTTAGAGCGAAGGATCACTCACTTGGAGCTGAATGGAAGATGGACATTCATTCAGAAGACATTTGGGCACTGACTCAGAGGAGCAAATGGAAGACTAACACCCAGACTTCTTTTAGATTGTTGCTATTAGTGAGTGAAAAGCTGACTTAGTTATCACGACTTACTGGAGGCATGAAGCCTCCAGGAAGACTCAATTTTTTGAGACTCTCTTCCCCTGGCTAGGACTTAGAAATTTTAACAGATATAAAAGGAAGCCACAGTTTTCTCTCCTCTCTCTCTCTCTCTCTCTCTCTCTCTCTCTCTCTCTCTCTCTCTCTCTCTCTCTCTCATTTGTTAATATCTTCCTTCTATTGTAAATATTATGAATAAACTACCATAAATTCCATTTGCATTAGTAATTCATTTGGGGATTTAGAAATTAAATCCCTGGCAACCACTTAATTAATAATATATTATCAGTCCAACAACAATTAATTTTAAACACCAACATTATGTAACTTTAAGATGGTAAGTACTTGAACTATACTATGTATTTACAAGTATGAATCATTCAAGTCTTTTAATGAAAAAAAGAAAAAGAAGCCACAGGAAGTAAAGAGCAAAAAGTAAAAGAGAATAGGATGGACAAAAACATATGATTAAATATCATAACTGTGAATGTGCATGATATGAAATAATCCATAAAATGGAAAATCAAAGTAGAATAGATTACAAAGCAGAATTCAATGAATTCAATGAATAAATAACTTTGAAATATATTTACATAGATTTAAAATAAAGAGCTGAAGTAAAACTTATTAAGCTTCATCTAAACAGAAAAAATATGACTTTGGACAAGACAAAAGGAAAATAAACTTGATTAAAAGATATAAACAATCTAATTTTATTTTGCTAAAAGATACCAGAGAAAACAAATAATGTATTAGTATATAACATATATTCCAAATGACAATATAGTTAATAATAAGTCACAGGGAGAAATAGATTCTAAAATTAGAATAGTGGGGAACCTTAACGTGTTCCTTCCTGACATTCCCAGTTTGGAACTATGTCCTCAAACCTACAAAACTGTAGTGTATATTCAGTGATCTACTAATATTACATAGGCCTATACCCCCAAAAAAGATCAAAGAAAGAAGAAATGACACAAAAATAAAAAATATTAATATAAGCTGTTTAGTAGTAATTAAGAATTGAACAGTGATGGGTCCCTATCTATTAAGGAATGGGCAACAATTTATATTACCTTAATAAAGTAGTATTGAGTCATAGAAATTTTACAAAATGAAGTATATCAGAGAAAATCTGGAGTGACCTATATGAACTGATGTATATTTAACAAATGGAAATACTGAAGGAGTGATGAAGAGTAAATACATGAAGTTTATAGAATTAAGAAAATAGTTAGTATGAAAAAACAGTGTTTTAAAAAAAAAGTTTTGAAAGACTTGTAGATGATCAATTCAGCAACAAATCACTTCTTTAGAGGATCAAAAATAAAGTAAGCTATTCAATATCTGAACTAGAATGATGGAATGAAGATGCAAAATGATACACATTTTTAACATGACCAACACAGGGAAATACTTTGCTTAGCTATTCATATTTGTTATGATGGTTTTATTTTCATATTTTTGTGTTTTCTTTTAAATTAAGAAGTTAGGGGAGAGAGTATTAAAACTTTATTCATAGGAAAAAAAGAAATAGTTTTGATTTTAAGATCTCCTTCATTCCTGTTGCAAAGAAAAAATAATCTTCTAGTTATTCTCTTGTTAGTTAATTTGACTTGACATAATAAACTCTTGTCTTGATGTACGCTGTAAACTGTTTTTTTCCAAACTTTTCACAGGATCACAAATATTTCCATGTCTCTCTATTCTTGAATACTTATTTTGTCTTCCATGACTGCCTGATAGAAATGTTTTTGTCATTGTTAAGCAGCAATGTCTGCAAGGACAATATTAGTAATTCATAATGAGTCATTAATAAACAGTTTAAATTGGTTTCTCCTTCTTTTAGAAAGTTCATGAAATAGAATTCTTGTTTGAATTCTTCCAAGCACTTACTATCTGTATGATGTCAACAAGTCCTTAACTTTCCACTGCTTCAATTTCCTTATCTGCCAAACAAGAAGATTGGATTTGATGGGTCCCAAAGATACCTTATAGGTCTAAATGAATGTTCATATAATCTCCAAAGAAGCCTCTTCTGATCCCCACTCTCCATTAGTGCTTTATCCCTTAAAATTCACCTATTACTTTTCTACTGGCAGCAACACAATGACCTAGAACAATCCAAAGGAACTTATTAAAAGGAATGCTATCCATATCCAGAGAAAGAACTAGGGGAGAAGAAATGCAGAAGAAAAGCATATGATCGGTCACATGGCATTAAAAGATCACTCTATTATAAATATGTATGATATGTAAACAGGTTTTGAACAATGATATATGTATAAAGCAGTGGAATTATTTGTTAGCACTGAGAGGGGGTAGGGAAGAAGGGTGGAAAAAATCATGAATCATGTAACTGTGGAAGAATAGTCTAAATAAATAAATAAAATTTAAAAAAATTACCTTTTTGTATATATACATCACAGGCACTTATACCTTGTTCCTAGTACAATGCAGATTTCTTGATAGATGGACTATTTGATTGTTGTCATAATACTCCTAGTCACTGTCACAATACCTACCAGTTAGTAGATATGTAATAAATGTTAATTGTTATACTAATTTGACTTCATGCAGCAATATCCTGTGATTCAGGTTCAGTAGACTGTGGGGGTGTTATAAATTGTCATATGAGCAAAGTGGACTTAGAAGGTCCAGGGGACAAAGCTATGTAAGATACTTTAATCAGGAATATAGTTAATCATAGATATTCCAGTTGGTTATATATAATGCAGAGAAAATCAAGGTCATAGTTTTCAATTTAGTAAGTTTCTTAGAGAAGCAACAGCATAATCATAGACTTTCATATATTTTCTTTAGTCATAAAATATACCAGTAGCCTTAGTCAGAAAGAAGTCTGGGTAAATTGGGATGGATACAAATTTGTTACCATTAGCAAATTTTAAAATTCCATGTGAATATCTTCCTGACAGTGAGTCAGAAATATTATCTTCATATAGGAAGAAATGTCTAGTGAGACAGTAGGAATTTGATGGAAGAGATGGAAATGGTGTTGAGTGAACATGAATGATTAAGTGATTTAGGGGGATTAATAAACAAAGTTGGATAGAAATGATATTATACTTTATGAAAAGTCAGAAATTAGATTTAATTGAAGCTTTCAAAATGAAATGTGGATCTCTTAGAAGGCTATTTCTCAAACTTAGTTTGAATGATAATGGAAATGCTCTGTGATTCACTTAGAGGTCAGTTTGAGTATAAGATGAAACTATAGAAGGCAAGAGTTATGAAAAGTGGTATAATAGGACAGAACGAATATTTTGAAGGAAAAAAAAGATTATGTACTAATACTTGATTGAGAGTAAGGGAAAAATACAAGGACAAACCTAAAATTTTTGTGAAAATAAAGAATTATTAGTAGAAATGGAGCAAGAAAGGGGGAGCTAATATATGAGGAAACCAAAAAAATTGTCTATAGAGGTCTTCTTAATGCATCAATAAATTCTAACTTGAACATAATTTTTAGCTTCCTTTTACACTGCTCAAAAGTTTAATAAAAAGGAATATGTTATAAAGAAGACAGGGAAATTTTGGATCTTTTTCCAATGGTGAATGGATTGAAAAATAAAAATGTATAGAAAGCAACCTGGAGATGAATTCCAAGTTCAAATAATTTAAAATTATTTTAAACTGAAATTTAAAGAGGCAATAAGGTCTTAAGTTGGACAGAATGAGGAGGGATAAGGATTTTTCTGCTACTACTATAGCATAAGTTTGGAAGTAAATGAATTTACCTTTTTTGCTTATAATTTCAGTACTTGCTGACATTCAATTACAGATAACTCAAAGATTTTGGAGTGAACTGCACAGCATAGCCTCAACCTATTTAGCTTGTGTGTGTGTGTGTGTGTGTGTGTGTGTGTGTGTGTGTGAGAGAGAGAGAGAGAGAGAGAGAGAGAGAGAAAGAGAGAGAGAGAGAGAGAGAGAGAGAGAGAAAGAGAGAGAGAGAGAGAGAGAGAGAGAAAGAGAGAGAGAGAGAGAGAGAGAGAGATAGTATTAGAGGGTTGAGGAAATAGAGTCCCAAAAATAATTTTCATGAGAACAGCATAGCAGGGGCTAAACAAAATATTTAAAGTAGCATGTATTCCCTCTTTGTGGTGGCAAAAAATTGGAAAATAAGGGGATGCCTTCCAATTAGGAAATGGCTAAACACATTGTATTACTTGTGGGTGATGGAATACTATTGTGTTCAAAGGAATAATGAACTGGAAGAATTCCATGTGAACTGGAATGACCTCCAGGAATTGATGTAGAGTGAGAGGAGCAGAACCAGGAGAATATTATACACAGAGACTGATACATTATGGTACAATCAAATGAATGGACTTCTCTACTAGCAGCAATGCAATGATCAGGACAATTCTGAGGGATTTATGAGAAAGAATGCTATCCACATCCAGAGAAAGAACTGTCAGAGCAGAAATGTAGAAGAAAAACATCTCCTTGATTACATGGTTTTATGGGGATATGACTGGGGATATAGATCTTAAATGATCACCCTAGTGGAAACATCAACAACATGGAAATAGGTTTTGATCAAGCGCATGTAAAACCTAGTAGAATTGCTTGTTGGCTACAGGAAGGTGTGGGGGGGAGGAGAGGGAAAGAATATGATTCTTGTAACCAAGGAAAAATATTCTAGATTGACTAATTAAATCAAATAAAAATATATAAATAAAGGGAGCATGTACACTTCTGGTTCATCCTCCCAAAGTAACACATGCTATATTATACATGCAGAGTTCTAGGGTACTTTTCATTACTAAATTAAAAAAAAAACTGAGCAATAGGGTACTCCTAGAGAATTTTAGGGTGTTTCTTCTACTGCTAACAAAATTTGGTTTCCTCTGATTCTTAGGAACCAGATAATATGACTTGAGTTCCATTTAGTAATTAACATAGATTAGATTTTGCAAATGAATATTTGCTTCCAAGATATATCAAGAATAAATGTAGAAACATTCCTGTCTTTCCCTTTGTTCCTACAAATGTGCTTTGGAATGACAATGGAGAAAATCAGAGAATATTTTTACTGGATCAGTTACAAATTTATACTCAATAACTCAGTCAACAAAGTTTGTTGCTTTGCCCTGCTCCCCACGTGTTTTGTGAAATTACAAAATATATACATAAAAATGAGTACTACATTCTTTGACAATTATATGGCAGCTGAAGAATTAGGGGCACTGAGGAATGAAGGATACCTCCAAATTTTTATATTAATAGGTACTGTCATTTTGTACTCCTCAATACTATATTTAGAGATGCTAAAATAAAAAAAATTGAGGATAAAATGCAAGCCCAATTAGAAGATCTAAAAAGTTTCTTACAGGATCAATTGGCAAACACCCACTTTACCAGAAACAGACCTGTTTCTGAACCTTTGAATGAGGAAATTTCCTTCCCTGAAATAGAGATGGAAAACACCTTCCCTATAGCCCAGTTAACAGACTGCTTCTCTCGTGCAGTGCAAATCTTGACTGAATTTAATCCCCAAAACCTTTCCCCTGCAATCCCAGTTTCTCATGTCCCCTCTCCTACAGAAAACCAAATTCCAACGCAAAGGAGATCTTGTCCTCCTAGAGAAACCTGTCCTTGTCAAACTGACCCACAGGTACAAAATGCAACCAGAGGCCTGTTTCCTCTAAGAGAAGTACCTGAAATAGGATGGAATGGGGATGTGGTGACTTTAAGACATAGGATACCGTTTACTCCCCAAGAAATAAATGAATTTACACAAAATATCCCCACATATGAACAAGATCCTTTTCTAGTAACAAAAAAGATGGGAGACATATTTTTTCAGTATAATCCGTCTTACAAGGACGTTGAGAACTTACTACAGGCTTTTTTAAGTGAACGTGAAAAAAATAAAATAATTGCTCATGTCAACAAAACCCGGGGGCGTAATGCAGTACATTGGCCATCTCAGGATCCCGAATGGGACTATAACAATCCTGAGTATTATCTACAACTATACCGTTGTAGAGAGGCCATCCTCACAGCAATGAAGGAATGTACAGACAGTACAGATAAGTGGATGGAACTGGAAAAAAATTAAGCAAAAGGAAGAAGAATCACCCTCCAGATTTATGGATAGAATTATCGAGTTTGGGGACAGATACTTAGATTGGGACTTAACTAAAGAGAGTAGTTTAAGACAAGTTAGAAGAATCTTTGTAAATAACTCTTGCAAAGCAATTAAGAATTATTTTAGAACACAATGCCCAAGATGGTCAGATATGGACCTTGAAGAATTGCGAAAAACAGCTATATATGTTTTAAAGGGAAACAAAGAAAAGGAGGAAGAAAATAATGATGACATGGAGGAAATGAAGAAAAAAATGAGATATTTAATAGATAGGATGACTAAATTAGAAAGTGGGCATGATAATGAACCAACAACAATGGCCCCTCTCCAGAAATCCAATTATCAATCCATTACTTGCCACTTCTGTGAGAAGAAGGGCCACAAAATGATGGAATGTAGAACCTTTCTTAAGATGTTTGGAAGGAATACACAGTTTAATAATAGCTTTAGAAATAATAACTATAGAAATGATGATAATGGTTATAGAAACCAGAATTCTAGAAATTATAATAATGACTATGGAAATAACTATAATGAATATAGAAATAAGAACTTTAGAAACCAGAATTATAGAAATAGGAATTGGGAAAATAAGCCTGCTTTAGGGGAGAAAACTCCTTGCTGAACAATGAAAAGTACTTAAATCCATACTTAAGCCATGCCTATTTTTAGAACTAATACAAAGGGGTGCTAAGTACCTATAAAGGTCAAGCAACTTGTGAATTTACAAGGAACAAAAAGCTGAGAAACTTACTCAGAGCTTTCCTGGTATGAATTACTCAAAAGTTCACACCTTCTTAGGTGTGAACTAAGAATGGTCTGTCCCTTGAAAAACATCTACTGTGATTGGTAGATGTAAGAATTTAGGGGAGGTGACAAAGGAGAAAATGCCCTTTAAAAGGAGACGAAAAGCTCTCTCTGGGGAAAGTCAGCTGGGAAAGGCTGCCTTGAAAGTTCTCTCTCGAGACTCTCTCAGGGACATTTCAGATTTAGGATTGAGCTGGTGAAGTCAGCTGAGATGGAGCTATCCTGGTGTCACTAGAATCCTTGTTTGGACAGATCTTGTGGTGAGTGATTAAGGACTGACTGATCTTTTCTCTTAGGGCTTAGGCCTGGGTTGGCCAGGACTGGCCAGGGTCGGCTTATCCCTTTCTCATTATTCCCTCTTTCTTACTCTTTCTCTCTTTCTTTAATTCCTCATTGCATTATTAATTAAATTCTCTATAAAACCCAGTTGACTTGGGTATATTCATAATTGGGAATATTTCCCTGGCGACCACCTTATATTTGATTTAAAAACAAAACACTGTAGAGAAAACATATTTCCTGCGGTCAAATTTACTCACCCACTCTTTTAGCGGCCACAATTTAAGTCTTCCACTATTTAATTACTACAGTTTATGGCCTTCAACCATTTTAACTATTATAATTTATGACTCCCACTCTTTTAAATGTTACAGGGCACATGTAGAGGCAGATCAAAAATTAATTGAAAATTAAATAATATGATACTACAAAATTGGTGAATTACAGAACAAATCAAAGAAACAATTAATAATTTCATTGAAGAAAATGACAATGATGAGACATCCTTTCAAAATCTATGGGATGCATCCAAAGCAGTACTCAAGGGGAAATTTATTTTCTTGAATTCATATATTAACAAATTAGGGAGGTCAGAAGTTAATGAATTGGACATGCAAATTAAAAAATTAGAAAGTGAACAAATTAAAATTCCTCAGATGAAAACTAAATTAGAGATCCTAAAAATCAAAGGAGAAATTAATAAAATTGAAAATCAAAGAACTATTGATTTAATAACTAAGACTAGGAGATGGTACTTTGAAAAAACAAACAAACAAGCAAGCAAATACTGGTCAATCTAATTTAAAAAAGGAAAGAAGAAAACAAAATTAACAGTATCCAAAATGAAAAGGGAGAACTCATCTCTAATGAAGAGGAAATTACAGCCATCATTAAAAACTATTATGCCCATTTGTATGGCAATAAATATGACAATCTGGGTGATATTGATGACTATTTACAAAAATATAAATTGCCTATATTAACAGAGGAAGAAATAGAGTGCCTAAAAAACCCCATATCAGAAAAAGAAATTGAACAAGCCATCAAAAAGCTCCCTAAGAAAAACATCCCCAGGTCCAGATGGATTCACAAATTAATTTCATCAAACATTCAAAGAAAAAATAATTCCAATAGTATTCAAACTATTTGACAAAATAAACAAAGAAGCAGTTCTACTAAATTCCTTTCATGACACAAATATGGTACTGATTCCAAAGCCAGGCAGTTCAAAAACAGAGAAAGAAAATTACAGACCAATCTCCCTAATGAACATAGATGCAAAAATTTTAAATAGAATATTAGGAAAAAGACTCCAGCAAGTGGTCACACATGTTATTCATTATGACCAGGTAGGATTTATAGCAGGAATGCAAGGATGGTTCAATGTTAGGAAAACCATCCAAATAATGGACCATATTAACAAGCAAACCAACAAAAATAACATGATTATTTCAATAGATGCAGAAAAAGCCTTTGACAAAATACAACACTCATTCCTATTGAAAACACTAGAAAGCATAGGAATAGAATGTCCTTTCCTAGAAATAATATATAGTATATAACTAAAACCATCAGCAAGCATCATCTGGAATGGTGATAGACTAAAACCTTCCCAATAATTTTAGGAGGGAAACAAGAATGCCCATTATCACCTCTATTATTTAACATTGTACTAGAAACACTAGCAGTAGCAATCAGAGAAGTAAAAGACATAAAAGGTATTAAAATAGTCAATGAGGAGGGCAAACTATCACTCTTTGCAGATGATATGATGATCTACTTAAAGAATCCTAGAAAATTAACTAAAAAGCTAGTGGGAATGATCAAAAACTTTAGCAAAGTGGCAGGATACAAAATAAACACACATAAGTCATCAGCATTTCTATATATCTCCAACATATCTCAGCAGCAAGAATTAGAAAGAGAAATTCTATTTTAAAGCACCCTAGACAATACAAAGTACTTAGTAATCTATCTGCTGAGACAAACACAGGAACTATATCAACACAATTACAAAACACATTCCATACAATTAAAACTAGATCTAAACAACTGAAAAAATATTGATTGTTCATGGGTAGGATAAGCTAATACAATAAAAATTACATTCCTACCCAAATTAATTTACTTATTTAGTGCATACCCATTGAACTTCAAAAAAAAATTTTTTTTACTGAATTAAAAAAAAAAGCATAACAAAGTTCATTTGGAAGAACAAAAGATCAAGGATATTCAGGGAAATAATGAAAAATATGTGAAGGAAGGAGACCTTGTATTCCCAGATCTCAAACTATACTATAAAGCATTGGTCATCAAAATAATAGGCTACTGGCTAAGAGACTAAGAGACTAAGAGGCTAAGATTTTAAGACCAAGGAAGAGTTAGAAAAAAATCACAAAATATAAAATAAATAATTTTGATTACATCAAATTGAAAATTTTTTGTACAAACAAAACCAATGTAACCAAAATTAGAATGGAAGTAACAAATTGGGAAACAATCTTCATAACAAAAACCTCTGACAAAGTTCTAATTATTCAAACTTATAAAGAGTTAAATCCATTGTACAAAAAATCAATCTATTCTCCAATTGATAAATGGGCAAGGAATATGGATAGGCAATTTTCAATTAAAGAAATCAAAACTTATAATATCTTATTATTATTTTATATGTTATATATAATAATAATAATGTAATATAATATTAACATAATATATTATTATTATTATTATATCAATCTCTTATAATCAGAGAGATGTAAATCAAAACAACTCTGAGGTATCACCTCACACCTAGCAGATTGGCTAACATGACAGCTATGGAAAGTAATGAATGCTGGAAGGGATGTAGCAACGTGGGGACATTAATTCATTGCTGGTGGAGTTGTGAATTGATCCAAACATTCTGAAGGGCAATTTGGAACTATGCCCAAAGGGCGATAAAAGAATGTCTGCCCTTTGATCCAGCCATAGCACTGCTGGGTCTGTACCCCAAAGAGATAATGGACAAAAAGACTTGTACAAGAATATTCATAGCTGCGCTCTTTGTGGTGGCCAAAAATTGGAAAATGAGGGGATGCCCTTCAATTGGAGAATGGCTGAACAAATTGTGGTATATGTTGGTGATGGAATACTATTGTGCTAAAAAGGAATAATAAAGTGGAGGAATTCCATGGAGACTGGAACAACCTCCAGGAAGTGATGCAGAGCGAAAGGAGCAGAACCAGGAAAACATTGTACACAGAGACTGATACATTGTGGTACAATCGAAGGTGATGGACTTCTCCATTAGTATCAATGCAATGTCCCTGAACAATCTGCAGAGATAAAAAAAATACTACCCACAAGCATAGGATAAACTGTGGGAATAAAAACACTGATGAAAAGCAACTGCTTGACTACAGGGTTGGAGGAGATAAGACTGAGGAGAGACTCTAAATGAACACTATAATGCAAATTCCAACAACAGGGAAATGGGTTTGAGTCAAGAACACATGTGATAACCAGTGGAATCATGCGTCAGCTATGGGAGAAGGAAAGGTGGTGGGAGGGGGAGGGGAGGAAAAGAAAATGATCTTTGTTTCCAGTGAATAATGTATGAAAATGACCAAATAAAATAATGTTTAAAAATTAAAAAAAAGATGTTTCACATTCTTATATATTTCTTCATTCGTTTTATTTTGTTTTGTTATTACTTGATATCTTAAGAAGTCATTAGCTTCTCCTTGCCTAATTCTAATTTTCAAGAAGTTATTTTCTATGGTAAATTTTTTTTTTATTTCCTTTTCAAATTGTTGATGTTTTAAAACATTTTCTTTTTTTCTTGCATTATTTATTTTTTTCTGAAAAATTTAATCAAACTCTATCATTTGATCTTTGAAGTCCTTTTATAACTCTTCTAAGAACTCTTTTTGGGTTTGTATCCAGTTTATGTTTTTCCTTGAAACTTTATAAGGAACTATTTTGCATTCTGCTGAGTTGGAACCCTGATATTTCCTCTGAAATATAGTTGGACAAAATATGTTCTAAGAATTATTTTTTTATTTTTTCTTCATTGGTAGTTAATTGATCTTTTTTTTATTTTTGATAAAAGCAAGTATCTACAATGAAATTATTTAGGTATTTTTTACTCATTTAAAACTATTTCTTGACTGTTAACTTTATGCTATAGTCAGGGTCTGGTTCCAGGATGTGGGGAATGATATTATATGCTTCATTTTTCTTTGTATTGTTGTTTTCTGAGCTGTATTTAGGGGCTTTTAACCTCTTGGTTTTTCCAATGTTTTATAATCCAAAGTCAGGTATGGTCACTGTTCTTCTGGCTCATATCTTGATCTGTGAGTGATATCATGCACTCCTTTCCTACCATGAGCCAGGACCAGGACCTTTTGCCACTGCAAATATACTTATTCTCTTGGTCCAGCCAGCTGCAAGTTTCATTTTGCTTCTCTGCCTTAGGACCAAAACCAGGGAATTTCCTTTCCTTTAAGTGACAATAACCAATAGTGGTCCTATGTCTCCGCCAATGTATTTACAGGTATGTGCTCACTCCAACTCACAGGAAGCCATAACCCAGGACATCATCTGTGGGGTAAAAGTTCTCAAAGCTGAGCCCAATGTACACATAACTGCCCTGAAAATTTGTTTGTTAACTAGTTAGTATCTTCCAGTGCTATCTATACTTTTATCTGGCCAGACTACCATTCCAACTTCCTACCAAGATGTCAAACACGACAACTGTTTCATCCTAACTTTTAATTATTTCTGGTACTCTAAAATTCACTTTGATGTATTTTTAAAAGTTATTTGTTGGGGGATTTGAGAGATTCAGGTAATTTCTTGTCTTATTCTGTTATCTTCCATAATTCCTTCTATGTTTTTGAATAAGTATAGGATAGGCTTGAGGCCCACAAGTTAATAGTAAGCATTTAGCAGTTTTGATTTTGATTCAATTCAAAATGTGTTTAACTTGATACCTGCCCCATTTCCTTCTCAAGCAATGGGTAATTGATTAAAATATTTAACAGTGAAAATATCTATTGTTCTATTCTATTTGATTGTCTTAATTATCTATATTTTTCATTTTCTAAAATACTGTACTTGGATTATGTTTAAAGACCTCTGCTGTATTTTTTTTTTCTGCCTGGTATTGATATGTTTTACTTTCTTCCCTCTTCAGGATGTAGGTGAATATTTTCAATAGGAAAATGGATAGCAAGTGATGTTTTCAAATGAAAAATGACATTCACATTGAAAGTTCATACAACTTGTCCCTATTGTTCTAATCGAGAAATTATTAACTTAGCATATAAGAAATCAGAATTCCCATGCTAATGTATTGCGTTTCTTGAGATTGGGTTTTTGACCATGTTATTTTTAGGTGGAACTCCCAATTTTAAACTCTATTATTAAATTTCCTATTAGTCTAAGTAACTATTATTGCATTCTTTCTTAATGATCTGTAGCTTGATTCTATTTGATGAAAGTTAAAAAAAATTTTCAAATGTAGAAATTTCTCTAGTTTTGCTAAATTCCTGGTCCCCCTTTTCCCCAAAGCAAGAAAATGCATAGGGAAAAAGTTTATCTAACCCCAGGACTTCTTCCTGAAATGGGTGACTCAGTGTAAATATGAATTTGGCTATTTTGACATTCCTGGTTTTAGAGTTACTTCCCCATACCATATCTTTATTACTTTATTAGTCTCCTAGCATTTACTATTTATGTTTTAAAAAAGTATAAATGTCCTTGGTATACATCAATCTAAATGTACTTCAGCCTGAGAGTCAGCATGGTACAATGGAAAAATAAAGTTGTAACTAGCAATTTTTATTTCTGGGTCGAATAGAACAAAATGAGTCCTGAAATGCTACCAAAGAGGTTACTAAAGGACTGGGGTTAGATTAGGTCAGAAGACTGGGGAGAAGCTCAGTTGGGGGTGCAGATACTAACAGAGACCATCTGGTAGCTTCCTATTTTAACAGATTACCCTGGCTATGCTTCATTGTTTTTATGATGCTATGTGACCTATAAAAATGTACGTATCATTTTTATTACACGGATATACAGAAAAGAAGACTGGCAAATACATAGTATAGCATATCAGCAGTGTTAAGAAAACTCTGGAGCAAACAAAATCAGTTTATATTTAGATTTTAGGGAGGCAGCTAGTGGTACAGTAGATAGAGCACTTAGGCCTGGAATCTGGAAAACCTGAGACTAGCAAGTCAGTTGATCTCTTATTGCCTCAGTTGACTCAAATGTAAAATGTAGATAACAATTGCATTTACCTATTCCGAGAGTTATTATAAGGATGAAGTGAGATAATATTTGCCAATAGTGTTTAGCAAAGTACATGGTACAGAGTAGGAATTACATAAATGTTTGCTTTAATACCCCAGTTTTCTGTAACAATAAAAATAATTTTATAGTTGTTATGAAAAAGATCAAATAGATTTATAATTTTGTTAATATTTCCTAACATTTATAACCATAGTTCATTCTTCTTATTAATTCAACCAAGGTACAGTGTCTGATTTTCATAATATAAACCAGTAGTAACTTTGCTAATATTTTATTTAAAAGTTTACATCATATTAATTTAAAAAATAGGCTATTTTCAATTATTTTTGAGTCTTTTTGATACTGTATCAAGACCATAGTAGTTGAATAGGAATTCAGAAATTCAATAGGACCTTTTCTTTAATTTTTCAAACATTTTATTTAGTATGAGAATTAATTAACCTTTAAATGTTTTGTAAATCTCATCTCTAAACTGATTTGCTCTTGGTTTTTATCCCCTCTTTGGATTTTTATTATATTTGCTAACTTTTTCTCTAAGATATATAAGACTTTTTTTGTTCTGTTATTATGGAAGATCTATCTATCTATATATCTATCTATGATCTCTTTCCATCTTTCTCCCCCTTTTAATTTGCCTCTCTTCCTTTATTTAAATTAAATTGTTAGTTTTCTGAAATATAGTTGGACAAAATATGTTCTAAGAATTATTTTTTATTTTTTCTTCATTGGTAGTTAATTGATCTTTTTATTTTTGATAAAGGAAATTTTGTTTTCTTTCTTCTTCTTGAAAGTTAAATTAGCTGATAGCTTATCTATTATATTTTTTCAAAAAGCAGCTTTAAGTTTTAAGTATTAGTTTAATTTATTAGTTTTGATTTTGTTTAATCCCTCCACTTTCAGGATTTTCATTTTGGTATTTGATTTTTTAAAAAACAAATTTGGTTTTCTCAATTTTTTAGTTGCCTGCCCAATTAGTTGATCTGTTCTTTTTCTTATACTTATGACAGTGTTTAGAGATAAAAAGTATTCCTTTATATTGTTTTAATTTCATCCAACAACATTTTTATACCCCTTCATTGTTATTATTCTTTATAGAAATAAAGATCTAGAAATAACATAAATAGTAATTGATTGGGTAGCTAAATAAGTTAGAGTACAAGAGTAAAATGGAATAAAACAGTGATGGTGAACCTATGGCATGGGTACAAAGATGGCAGACAGAGTGCTCTCTGTGGGCACACAGCCACCATTCCTCCCACACACACACACTGGTCCCAAAGTTCATTACTAGAAAGGCAGAGGGATTTACCCAAAGCTGCTTCCTTCCCCTTCTTCACCATGCCTGACAACATTTTTTCACATCACCCACCCCTCTGCCCAGCAATCCAATGGGACTGCACAGGGGGTAAATTGGGTGCCTCAGAGACTGCCAGGCTGGAGGGAACAGAGCACTTGGTCAACTCCCCTCCCCTTCTCTACACTTGCTGAGGATGTTCCTCATTTTACCTACCCCTGTGCCCAGCAGCCCAATAGGAGTACTTTCTCCTTGTCCTATCTGAAGTAAAGGGGTGGGAATGGAGTATCTGGTACTCATTTGAGGAGGGGCATGGCACATGGTCTGACAGGGTAGAGGGCCAGGCAAGGCACTCCATCTCTAAAAGGTTCATCATCATTGGAATAGAATATTATTGTGCCATAGAAGATAATGGGTATAAAAAATATATAAAAGCATGGGAGTACATATAAACTAAAGTAGGCAAAATTACGTAAACAAAAGCAGGAAACCAATATACACAATGAAGATAATAATATAAATGGAATAAACAATGAAAGATGAAAATGAATGCAGTGAAATGATGATGATCAAACAACTTCAAAGAAGAGGAGAAAAGATGTATTTCTCTCCTTTCTTTTCAAAGGTGGTAGGCTATTGGCATGGAATATATTTGTATGTATATCTATACATATATACATATATTTATATAAATATGCATGTATGTGCATTTATTTACATAGTACTTAATTTTGCTGAACTTGTTTTCTTTCTATATATGCTTTGTTATAAGATTTAGCTCTTTGGGGAGAATAAAGAATAAATTTGCAAATGAAGGTGATGTGAAAACAAAATAATCAATAAACACTTTTTTTTCTTATATCCTTACTTTCTATCCTAGTAAGAACTCTAGGGCAGAAGGGTGTAAATTTTAGATTTAATACACCTTGCTTAGTCTTTAGTATTTTAGCAACCAGGACAGTATACACCCCCCTCTTTAGGATTAAGTGTGGGGGAGGAAGATCCCACATGTGCTAGCAAGTGACAAATCAGAAACAACTGACTGACCCCCTCGGTCATCCAAAGCCAAGTTTAAGCCACCATTGTAAATGTAAGACACAGGAAGTTATGTGAAGAACTGCCTTTATATTTCATGTCACTTCCTGTGAGGGGTACTTGACCATGGAAGTCCACTATGGAGGAGCTTGAGCATGAGTCCTGAGACTTCTTCCCTTGATGATCACATGGTGAGTGTTAGATTCCCCTTTCCTCGGCTTTTCTGGAGGCACCAGCCTCTGGAAAGGCCCATCTCTTGTGACTTCCTTTCCCTTGGCTTTCTGGAGTCACTAGCCTCTGGAGAGATCCCTTGACTGAAGTCTCTGAACTCCTGCCTGGTTCAGACCAGGCCAGGGCAGCTATCCTTCCCTTTTTCTTCTCTCTCTCATTTTCTTAATTTCTTCCTCCTATTTTAAATAATCCACCATAAAATCCCATTTTGACTTGAGTATTTCATTGGGATTTAGAATTTAAATCCCTGCTTACCAACTAAAAATATCTTCAGTCCAACCATAAATTTTACCCCTAACAAGGGCAAGGGCTAGGCAAAGAGTATTAAATGACTCGCCTAGGTCACACAGCTAGAAATGTCCAAGGACATATTTGAATTCAGATCCTCCCTACTCCAGGTCTGGTTCTCTATCTACTGTAGTACCTAGCTACTTAAAATACTGCCTTTTTTCCCAAAATTTCCAAAATTTCAAGTGTTGATTCTATTTATTCAACATTATTTCTTTCTTTGTCATTTAAAATTATTCACATGCTATTAACTAATTCAATAAATAAGCAAAGGTCATGAAGACTAGTACACTTAAAAAAAAGAAGAGCACTTCTAATATATACATATTGTTTTTTTAACAGATAACTGCACATATATCTAAGGCATTATTGACTTTATCCCATTTTAATATATATTTTTTATTTCAGCATCATTAAAGTTAATAAAAGAATATTTTTACTCCACGAATTTAGTAAAGACAAAAGAAAGTGGCATTCCTTTCTCAGGAGGAAGGGCAAGGAGAGATTGATGGAGGAAGAGTCATAAAAGAGGAGAGAATTTGTAATTCAAAACTTAAAAATAATGAATTTTGAAAACTACTTTTATATGTAGTGGGAGAAATAAAATATTATATAATTTTTTAAATAAGATCAAAACCACAAAAATAAAGTGACATTCTTTTTTCAAAGTAGTTCAAAATTGAAACATTCTAAAAAACACATTCATTATCTCATTCCAAATATATAACCTTCATTAGTCTACAAGTGATTAGTCCTTGGATAATCCTCCCAATTACTTAAATTCCTTATCCATTTGTATAATATCATAAAGTTTATTCAAAATTCATAAATAAGTTCTATTTTTCCCTCAAGGTTTTAATTTCTTTGATAACAAATATTTATGTGATAAATGTTTTAAATATTTTTAACTCCTCATATTATCTTTTTGGACCTATGTTAGGCATACAACAACTGCTTACTGAGTTAAAACTGAACTTAACTCACTGAATATGGTAAGAAGAAAGGAGTCAAAGGGATATATGTAGAAATAAACATTAAAGAAGCATTTGCAAGACCTCTGTTCCTTAGTCCTTTCTTGAGCCCCCTGATTTCACTTTTTTCTCTTTATCTCTATACTATATTTAACTTGATAAATTTTATACTTGTCATCTACTCTCAAATCAGTTCCCCTCTTGTCTTGCAGTTATATAAGTGAGCTTCTTAAAACATAGACCAGAGCAGGTTAACTCTCTCCATCCAACAAAATCCAAGAACTCCCTATTACCTTCAGGGTACATAATTATGTTTGGCTTTCAAAGCTTTTCACAAATTGGCCCCCTTCTACTTTTTAAAACATCTTATACTTTATCCTCCTCTATATTTTCCACAACATAATGAAACTCACCTCCTTGCTGCTTCTCAAACAAAGACACTATCTCCCAATCCTGGGCATTTTCTTTGGCAATTCTCAGAATGTTCTCAAATATTCCCCTCTGCCCCCATGTCCTCATCTCTGCCTCTTGGTTTCCCTGAATTCCTTCAAGTATTTTCTAAAATCATATCTTCTGCAAAAAGCCTTGCCTGATGTCCCTTAATGCTTTTGCCTCCTCATTGAGATGACTTCCAATTTACCCTTCATATATTTCATTTGTACATAGTTATTAATATGCTGTCCCTATCATTATATTGACAGTTTTGAGAGTCTCTTTGAAAGTAGAGATCCCCCACCCCTTTGGGGGGTATCTGATGACATAGTATTCCATATACTTGGCAAATACTAATCACTTAAAATTATTTTTTATCTGACTTGATATCCTTATCCTTGAATCCTTTTAATTTTCTACTCAACAGAGTGGGATGAAATCCCCCAATCAAGTTGACTAGGTCTACTAGTCCTATGTATCATCTAATTTCAACAGGCCCTCACTGAAGTAAGGCTTTTATTGCTCCTTTATTAAGTCTCTTACCTAGGCACCAGAGAAACTATCTTTCCTCGTGTAGTATGGGAAAGAAAAGTGAATTAGGAGATGTTGCTCCAAGGTTACTAGATTTCTAGGTTCCAATCCTAGCTTTGTTGCATAACATTAGTGTGACCTTTGACAAGACATTTAGAATGTATGGGCCTTAGCATCCTCAGTATTAAAATGTGGAGGCTGGACTAGATAATTTCTATGGTTAGTTCCAATTCCAAAACTTGTAAGCCATAGTCATTATTATCCACTGTACTGTTGCCCACAATATTTCCAATGCCTAGAGCAACCTCCTTCCTCCTTCCTATCTATTCAAATATCATGAATCTTTTAAGGCGTAGCTCACATCCAGGGTCCTTTAAAAAAACATTTCCTGAGTACAGCAGCTCACACAGATATCTCTCTTCTGTATTAACAAAATATTTGGACATAACACTACGAAGACCAGGTTGTTATGAGAAAAGTAATTGGAGTATCACTGGTGAGAAACCTGAGGTCTGAGGGAGGACAGTGACTTGGCCAAGTCTGCATAATTTATAAGTGGCAGGGTAGTGATTTCCTAGTCAGGCCCTCAGACTGAATACAGAACAGCTGCTTTGTCAGGTGAACAGTTAATTTCCCAAATTAAAAATATATTATGAATAACATTCTAAAGTTCAAAATTAAATGCATTTACCAGTTTCATGTCGGTTCCCAAGATATTTCTCTTCTTAAAATTACCTTTTAAATTAGTTTTAAAGAATTGAAAATGTTCTTAAGCATAGGAATCCACAAGGAGGAAAATGCTAAATTCAAAGGTGCTTTTCTTACTCATCTAATCAAAATGCAATTCATAAATAATAAAATACTTGACAATATTTACAATTTATTTTAAAAATGAATATTATTTGGGAAGAAAAAGTATTCATTAGGAAAATCTAAGTTTTCTTTTACTCCCCATATCTCACCTGTGAAATATCTATTCATTTCCTTTTAGTTAAATGTAATTTCAGAATTTAAGACTCATAGAGCATAATAAAATAAGCCAATATAAAAAATAGGCACTGCAATTAAAAAAAAAAACTTTGTGGAAGTTCTTTCCTCATGATCTGAACATTAAAAAACATCACAGAACAAATAAACATATGGAGAACTAGGATGGTTCTTCCTTTTTGAAATGTAACTTTGATGATGTCAGGAAGGGAAAAATGCTCATTAAACATTTAATAAAATGGAAAATAAGTTCATGGTTTCACTCTTTCCCCTCTGCTCCTGTTTCTTTCAATGCAAAGTAACTTCAGGAACAACTAAAGGCTTTCCTGTCACCATTCTTCTAGACTAAATATTAACCAGGATAAGGTTCCTGAAAGGTTAATAAGTTATAATGTGACAGAACTATTAACACTTAGGAATACAATTAGAAGCACTTCAAAGTGCCATGGGGTTTTATTTCAAATTCTTACTTACTCCCTCTAATTTTATTGATTTGTTTCAGCCAAGGGTTACTTCAGACAGCTTTTAAGAAGCAAAATAACTAATTAAAATGTAAATACACATTCCAAGGTTGCCAAGGGTGAAACTGAATATAGCAAGACACCAGTCTTTCTGCTAAGCAAAATACTGCATAATATTTCAAAAGCCTTCTAAAGGAAATTCATCTTCAGCTCTAAACATGTCCCTTTTTCAGCTTTCATCCTTTTTGCTGGTGGCACTACTTTTGGTCCAAGTTGTTTAGGTCTAAAACCACTGAATCATTAAATATTCTCCATTTTCCTTCAGGTTCCATCTAAATTCTTTTTTCTTAGTAACAACAACAGCAGTAAGAAGGTGTTAGCTACACATGTATATAGTGGCTTAAGGTTTACAATATACTTTACACATGCTCTTTCATTATATCCCTATAATAACCATGAGAGCTGGGTAGTCTTAACCCTTACTTACTGCATGTCAGATACTGTGCTTACCCTAAGGATATAAAAACAATTTTTAAAAAAATCCCTTGACTTAAAGTAACTTAAATTCTATTGGGAGGAATCACAAATCATCATATATATATAAATAAATGCAAACATATACAAAGAAATATGGTGAGGGAAATGTGATCCGAGAGGTGGCACACTTAAGCTTTTATTTTTGTTTTGTTTTTGTTGGGGGTGGTAGCAAAGAGATGTGAATGAGTCTCCCTATTTCATTAAGGATAGAAGTACAGCAAGCTCTTAATTCAATCCAAATGCTGGTTGTCATGGAAACATTTCCCTCTTCTGCTTTTTAAAAAATATATCATCCTACCTTAGACAGCCTGGTGACCCTCAGTCCCCAAGTGATCACCATACGGACACCAGACTGTGGTACATACCAGACTGACTTCAACCCCATTGCAGCATAGAACTCTTGAATTTCAATGAATCACAAAACTCAGCATGAAAGCATTGGAAAATACAGGACCATCTTTTTTTTTTCCTACTCTTTTAACTTGAGCTGAATCTTGAAGGAAAACAATGATTCTAAGAGGTAGAAGTGAGGAGTAAGAACATTCCAAAAATGGAGATTAGACTGTGCTAAGGCAGGTAGAGGAGAAACAAAATGTCATGGAACTTACCAAGTAGTTGAAAGTTGCCTAGACCACAGAGAATGTGAAAAGAAGAAATGGATCAGCCCTCTGAATAGTCAGGTTGGAGTCAAAGGATAAAGGGCTTTAAATTTCAAATGGAAGAGTTATGCTAGAGATAATAGAATATGAACTAGAACATTTTAAGCAAATTAATGACATACTCAGACTTGTGATTTAGGAATATCTATTTGACAACACAGTATGAATTGACTGGAGGAAAAGCCAGGGTAGGTAAACCAGTTAGAATCTTAGCTCTATAGTCCAAAATCAAAGTGAAAAGTATTAGGGTGGTTGGCTATGTGTGTGAAAGCAAAGTGAAAAATATAAAGTCTTTTGAAGATAGAATTGACAAGACTTAGCATCTATTTTATTGGTCATGATTCTAGAAGTGGGTGAGATGAAAGAGTAAAAGTCAAGGATAATTCAGGTGTGGATTTGGATGACAGGAAGGATGGCAATGACCCTGACAGAAAGAGGGGAGTAAAAAATAGAGATAGGTTTCGGTGAAGACAATGAGTTCCATTTTACTTCATTTGAATTTGAGATATCAGTGGGTATCTTGGAGGTGGCCAACAGGTAGCTGGAGATATGGGACATATTGCTGGAGATATTCAGAAAAGAGATGAAAAATGGATACGTATATGAGACATTGATAAAGATGTAATCATTAAACTCAGGAGAGCAAAGATACCTCTATGAGAGATGCTGGGAAATAAGGGAAGAGAGTAGAGCATAGAATTATAGCCTTAAGCTAAGCAAAGTGAGGAGAACCAGGAGAACATGTACATAATAAGCAATAAAGAAAGGTGATCAACTGTGAATCACAATTATTATCAGCAATTCAACGATGCAGGACAACTCCAAGGAACTCATGATGAAAAAGGCCATTACTGCTATAGAAGGGAAGGAGAAATCTGAATGGAAATTGAATCAAATAATTTTTCATTTTATTTCCTCTATGAGTTTCCTGTTCTAAAAAATATGTCTTCTTTCACCATATGATGAACAAAGAAATATGTATTTTATGATAACACATGAATAATCTATATTATGTTACCTGATATTTTGGGGATAGGAGAATGATGAGAGAGAACATGGACCAAAAAATGTCAGAACATGATTATTAAAATTATATCTCCAGGTACTCAGGATAAATGAAATAAAGAAAAGTGGGAGGACAGAATATCTAATATAGTCAAAAATTTCAAATGCTGCACATGCAAGTTAAGAATAATGAAGATGAAGTCACTAGATTTAGCATTTAGAAGATCCTTAATAACCTTGGTTGATACTGAGTTATTCTCTTCCTCTGATAGGTTAGTCCATACAGGGAGGGAACAACAATTGTCCTATCAGATACCATGATACATGAGACAACTTTTCTAACTGCCCACAAACATAGCATTAAGGAGATGCTCCTGGCTGAGGCATCATATCAAATGATATAATGTATGCAACAGCTCTTTGAAAAACTTCAGTTCTATATGCATTTCTATGGCTATCGATGAGGGGTAAAGTTTTATGAACTGTGTTGCCTGGCTTATCTCACTTTTTCCCTAAATAACTAACCCATACAAATAGTACACCTGTTCCTTCTCTGCATACCAGCTCACTAGCGGCTAGCCATTTAGCCATTCATTTTCACTCAACAACGTTTTTGAGTGCCTACTGTTTACAATATTGTTCTTGGAGCTATATTGTAGCGTTAAGTGTTACAATTACAAGAAGGGTATAGAATCAGGGGAGGAATCAATATGTGATATTACCAAGAATTCTGGACCAAACTTAAATGACTGGAATTCCTAATACTGGCTCCAATATTTCTTTTCTATATGGCTTTGGTCCCTTACTCTTTTGGAATCCATCATTTCTCATCTAATGGTTAGACTAGAGTAATCACAAAACTTTTCAGTTCTAATATACTAGAATTTTCTCTTCAGGAACAAAATGATTGTTCCTTTTGTTTTCATCTGCTAGAAATAACATCAGGTGTCCAGTTTCACCAGCAAATATTTGAAATATATGAGCTAATTATTTTCCCTTCTTTTTTGAAATTCCCCAGTGTCTTCTTTAAACCTTTAGATATCTATTCAAAAGGAGTCAATATTAGATAGTAAAAAATTTTATAAAATAGTTGAAGTCGTATGTGGTAAATATTTTAGAACTTTTGCTACTCCCTAATGTAAATCTGTAGATTCTTAAAGATAGGTGGTAGGAAGGAAATAAAGTATTTTGGATTTAAGGTCAGGAAGATGTAAATTTACTTCCTTCCTCAGAACTTGTAGTTGTGTAAGCCAGGGCAAATATAGATCAAAATATATAATAGCTCTCTGGATAAGTTGCTGACTCTCTCTGCTCATTTTCATCTTCCATAAATAATGAGGTTAAACTTGACATAAATAATGAGGTTAGAATCTTAGTTATTCCTTCCAACTCTAAATATATGATTCTAAAACCTTGTGATATTTCAGGAATAATAGCATGCATTTATATAGTGTCTCCCTTGTGTCGGGAACTGTGTTAAACTTTAACATAACATTTTAACCTGGCATATAGGGACCACTATAAAAATACAAGCAATATCTAGAAAGAACTGAATACACAACTTCAATATAATAGGTGCCATAACAATACTTAGTCTCTTTCTTTGTTGTTAAATATAATCAAATTTGATCTCAAAATGAGCCTGTGAAAGAGGTATTATTATTATTCCCATTTTACAGATGAGAAAATTCAGGCTAATAGAGGTTAAATGTTTTTCCCATGGTCACAGATCTAATAAGAATCTAATGTCAGATTTTATGTCAGAATCTTCCTGAGTCCAGGCCAACCTCCCTATACACTCTGCTACCTAACTGTCCAAAATGTTCAAATTTGTTTTTAATTTTACTTGATGAAAAAAATAAATACAATGGATCCAAGATATATGCTAGTGACATATAAGAAGAAACTGGGCTATAATTCCAGGAAAAAGTACACCAAACAAACTTATTGATACAGACTATATAAAGTTCAGAATCTTTTTTTTTTTCGTTCTCAAAATTTTTTACTTTCAATAAAAGAATTTTAAAAGGAAAGATATACAAAATCCTATAACATAGAAATATAATCAAACAACACAAAATTCTACACTGGTCATGGTCAAAAATGGGTCTCAATCTGCATGCTTAGTCAATCACTTCTGACTGTCATGAGGTGGGCAATGTTTTCCATCATCAAGATTTAATTCTGAATCTTGTTTATCTGAGCCAGAGAGGAGACCTTTTTAAAACTAAAATGCTTCTATTCATTGTCTCCTAAAATGATACTGCATTATCTACTCTAAACTGAAAAAAAAAGAACAACTACACAATCAGAAAGGCCATTTGGCCTTGGACTTCAGCACTATAAGCTTACTCTCTGCCAAAATATAGGTCACATAAATATTTTTCTTTATAAGACTGGGCAATAAATCAGTAAATATAAGAAGATCATAAAATTTATTTTCTTTAAGTTTCAGAGGACATCAATGAGTTATATATATATATATACATACATATATATATAAATGAGATGTCCCTGTATTCTGGAACCCTCACATATTTTGAAATATTCCATTTAGAGAGAAATACTATTAGTATCAAAAAATTAAATGAAAGTTAGATTGTTCAGTGTGCATTACCTCAACCTCTTGGCCAGTGGTTCTCAACCCTTCTAATGCCATGACCCCACAATACAGTTCCTTATGTTGCAGTGACCCCAAACCAAAAAATTATTTTGGTGGCTACTTCAAAACTGTAATTTTGCTACAGTTATGATTTGGAATGTAAATACCTGATATGCATTATGTATTCTCATTGCTACAAATTGAGAGGTTGAGAACCGCTGCTCTAGGCCATTCTCCTTGAAGGCAAAGAGTATGAACTTTAAATATATATAACTTTAATTATATATAAAAGTATATATATATATATATATATATATATTCTTTCCAATTCCCAAGGCAAACTAATAAAATGATCTGTACACAATTACTATACAGATATAAATACTTGATGATGGGGAGAGTGGAAGAAAAACGTTATTATTATATAATAGATTTTTAAAACTTTTTAGCTATGTTTATGTATATATGAACCAATTTGACTGAATTCACCACATGGGAAACAATTGCATTTGAACAATCCTTTTTATCAACAAAATAAAAAAAATATTAAAAGATAGTTTTTCCACTTCTCATGAAATATAACCAATCACAAGAACTTCTGGTATTTGTTTACAGAAAACTACTGTCCAATTTTTATCAAAAACAATATATGTTGGTATAATAATAATAATAATAATAATAATAGCATTTATATAGGTCCTAATATGTGCTAGTCATTGCACTGAGCACTTTACAAATATGATCTCATATGATCCTCATAACAACCCACGACAGAACAGATGCTTTTATTATCCACATATTACATATGAGGAAACTGAGGCAAACAGGTCAAGTGACTAATACTTAAGTTCACATAGATCATTAGATGAATGGCTTAAAATTAAGATTTTCCTGCTTGTAGGCTGAGGCTTCTATCAAATGAACCATCTAGCTGTGTGCTATGTTATTTAAATACCACAGACGTGGATTTTATTTAAAACATATGTGTTTTTGGACTTCCGGTCAAGATGGTGGCTTAGAGAAAGCTAAAGTTCAGATCTCCAGAAACCCTTCCCTACCGAACTCAAACTATATGCTCCTAAGGCACAGAAATTCCAAACAAACAACAGCATAGACCCCGGGAATCATCCTCCTGGACCTGGACCTGGATCAAAAGTTATGCCCCCACCAAAAGCCAGAACAGGAGATCACTCGGACCTAAGGGGTAGGCAGAAGGAAGGTCCCAGGACCCATCCCCCCAACACAGAGTGCTGAGTCCAAGGCAGCAGAGGGAACCTCAAAGCCTCAGGGCCGGCTATCCTGAAGGCCTCTTCCTGAAAACAACCTGACCCAGACAGCAGGGAAACAGAGAGAGACGGGGAAGCCTGTAACCCCTTGACCAGATCCTTCCATCTGAGTCTCACCGAAGGTCCCTGCCTCAGGGCATACTCAGTCTGAGATTAATCCTATCAGGAGCCCTGGGAGCTCCAGGAAGCCACAGCCCCTACCCCCTCAGAGAGCAGGGTCCTCTGAAACAACAGTAAACCTCAGGGCTGGCAAAAGGGCCTGGAGCTGAAGGCTCCATCCTGAAAACAACCTGACGCAGTCAAGGGGGCACACAGACAGCAGGGAAACAGAGAGAGATGGGGGAGCCTGTAGCCCCCTGGCTGGATCCTTCCATCTGAGTCTCAAGGTCCCTGCTTCAAAGCATACTCAGTTCAACCCAGCTAAAGCTAATCTTATCAGGAGCCCTCCAACCTCTGGGAAGCCATGGCCCCTCCCCCCTCAGAGTGCTGGCTCTCCTGGCCAGCAAAGGCACAGAAACAAACACCCCAAGGAAAGGGCCCAGCCAGGCTCAGAGCTGGAAGTAAGGCAACAGAGAAGCATCGGGAAGGAACTGAGGAGGGCAGTAACATGGAAACACCAACAATTCCTGGCTTCCCCAAGAAGACAGAACAACAACTGCATAGAACTGACAATCTGCCTCGGACTAAAACCTCTGAAAACCAGATAGAGATGAGAAAAGCTAGTCCTCCCCATTCAGATAGAGATGGCAAACTCCACAGAAACACAAAAGACCCAAAATTCCAAGAAAAACAAGAAGAAGGGGGTGACTTTGGACACATTTTATGGAGAAAAAATACAAAATACAGAGGAGATAGAAGACGATACACAAGAAAATGCCCAGAAACCTTCCAAAGGAAATGGAAACTCTCTACAAACCCAGGAAGAAATTGAATCTGAAAGGATCAAAAAGATGGAAGTCTTCTGGGAGGAAAAGTGTGAAATAATTCAAAAGAAATTCATGCATCTACAAAACCAGTTTAACCAAACTGAAAAGGAAAACCAGGCTTTAAAGGTCAGAATTAGGCAACTCAAAGACAACAAGCAGGTAAAAGAGCAAGAATCAATGAAGCAAAGCCAAAAGATCAAGAAATTAGAAGAGAACATAAAATATCTCACTGACAAGGTGACAGACTTGGAAAATAGAGGAAGAAGAGATAATTTAAGAATAATTGGACTTCCAGAAAAGCCAGAAATAAACAGCAAACTCGACATCATAATACAAGATATAATCAAAGAAAATTGCCCAGAGATTATAGAACAAGGGGGCAATACTGCCACTGACAGAGCTCACGGAACACCCTCTACAGTAAATCCCCAAAAGACAACTCCCAGGAATATAATTGACAAATTCCAAAGCTTTAAAACAAAAGAAAAAATCCTACAAAAAGCCAGAAAAAGACAATTTAGATATAAAGGAATGCCAATCAGGGTCACACAAGACCTTACAAGTTCCATTCTGAATGATCATAAGGCATGGAACATGATTTTCAGAAAGGCAAGACAGCTAGGTCTTCAACCAAGAATCAGCTATCCAGCAAAACTGACTATATACTTCCAAGGGAAAGTATGGGCATTCAACAAAATAGAAGATTTCCAAGTTTTTATAAAGAAAAGACCAGAGCTCTGTGGAAAGTTCTATATCGAAAAACAAAGAGCATGGAATACCTGAAAAAGTAAATATAAAGGAAAGGGAAAAGGAGAAAAATGTTATCTTTTTCTTTTACCCAAACTCTCTTTTATAAGGACTACATTTATATCAATCTATGTATACTAACATGGGGAAAATGTAATGTGTAAATATGGGGGAAAGAAAGACCAAACAGAATAATCTTTCTCACACAAAGATTCACATGGGAAGGGGAGGGGAAGAAAACTCCTATAATAAGGAGAGGAAGAGAATTTTTAATTAAAAACCTTACTCTCAGGGAAATCAATTCTGAGAGGGAAGAACATCCAGATCCATTGGGATCGTGAATTCTATCTTACCCAACAAGGGTAGGGAGAAGGGAAAACCAAGGTGGGAGTGGGGAGGGAACACAAAAAAGGGAGGGAAGAAGAGGGGGTGTGTGGGAGGGAACAAAAAGAGAGGGACTAGAAAGGGAAACATATCAATGGAGGGGACAAGGGGGACCTATATAAAGTAAATCACTGGACTAAAAGGTAGAGCTGAAAAAGAACAGTTAGAATTAAGTAAGGATATCAAAATGCGAGGGAGTCCACCAGTGACAGTCATAACTTTGAACGTGAATGGGATGAACTCACCCATAAAACGTAGACGAATAGCAGAATGGACTAGAATCCAAAACCCTACCATATGTTGTCTTCAAGAAACACACACAAGGAGGGTAGACACCCACAAGGTCAGAATTAAAGGATGGAGTAAGAACTTCTGGGCCTCAACTGACAGAAAGAAGGCAGGAGTTGCAATCATGATATCTGATAAAGCCAAAGCAAAAAGAGACCTGATCAAAAGGGATAGGGAAGGTAATTATATTTTGTTAAAAGGGACTTTAGATAATGAGGAAATATCACTAATCAACATGTATGCACCAAATAATATAGCACCCAAATTTTTAATGGAGAAACTAGGAGAATTGAAGGAAGAAATAGACAGTAAAAATATATTAGTGGGAGACTTGAACCAACCATTATCAAATTTAGATAAATCAAATAAAAAAATAAATAAGAAAGAGGTAAAAGTAGTGCATGAAATCTTAGAAAAATTAGAATTAATAGACATATGGAGAAAAATAAATAGGGATAAAAAGGAATACACCTTCTTCTAAGCACCACATGGCACATTCACAAAGATTGACCATGCATTAGGTCACAGAAACATGGCACACGAATGCAGAAAAGCAGAAATAATGAATGCAGCCTTCTCAGTTCACAAGGCAATAAAAATAATGGTCAGTAATGGTACATGGAAAACCAAATAAAAAACTAATTGGAAATTAAACAATATGATACTCCAAAATTGTTTATTTAGAGAAGAAATCATAGAAACAATTTATAATTTCATCGAGGAAAATGACAATGGCGAGACATCCTTTCAAACCTTTTGGATACAGCCAAAGTGGTAATCAGAGGTAAATTCATATCCCTGAGAGCATATATTAACAAATTAGGGAGATCAGAGATCAATCAATTGGAAATGCAAATAAAAAAACTCAAAAGTGATCAAATTAAAAATCCCCAGAAGAAAACCAAAAAAGAAATCCTAAAAATTAAGGGAGAAATTAATAAAATCAAAAGTGATAGAACTATTGATTTAATAAATAAGACAAGAAGCTGGTACTTTGAAAAAAACAAACAAAATAGACAAAGTACTGGTCAATCTAATTTTAAAAAGGAAAGAAGAAAAGCAAATTAACAGCATCAAAGACAAAAATGGGGACATTACCTCCAATGAAGAGGAAATTAAGGCAATCATTAAAAATTATTTTGCCCAATTATATGGCAATAAATACACCAATTTAGGTGATATGAATGAATATATACAAAAATACAAACTGCTGATATTGACAGAAGAGGAAATAGAATTCTTAAATAACACCATATCAGAAAATGAAATCCAACAGGCCATCAAAGAACTTCCTAAGAAAAAAATCCCCAGGGCCCGATGGATTCACCAGTGAATTCTATCAAACATTCAGAGAACAGTTAATCCCAATACTATACAAACTATTTGACATAATAAGCAAAGAGGGAGTTCTACCAAACTCCTTTTACGACACAAACATGGTACTGATTCCAAAACCAGGCAGGTCAAAAACAGAGAAAGAAAACTATAGACCAATCTCCCTAAAGAATGTAGATGCAAAAATCTTAAATAGGATACTAGCAAAAAGACTCCAGCAAGTCATCAGAAGGGTCATCCATCATGATCAAGTAGGATTTATACCAATGATGCAGGGCTGGTTCAATATTAGGAAAACCATCCACATATTTGACCACATCAACAAGCAAACCAACAAGAACCACATGCTTATCTCAATAGATGCAGAAAAAGCCTTTGATAAAATACAACACCCATTCCTATTAAAAACAATAGAAAGCATAGGAATAGGATGGTTGTTCCTATAAATAATAAACAGTATATATCTAAAACCATCAGCTAATATCATCTGCAATGGGGATAAACTAAATCCATTCCCAATAAGATCAGGAGTGAAACAAGGATGCCCATTATCATCTCTACTATTTGACATTGTACTAGAAACACTAGCAGTAGCAATTAGAGAGGAAAAAGAAATTGAATGCATCAAAATAGGCAGGGAGGAGACCAAGTTATCATTCTTTGCAGATGACATGATGGTCTACTTAAAGAATCCTAGAGATTCAACCAAAAAGCTAATTGAAATAATTAACAACTTTAGCAAAGTTGCAGGATACAAAATGAACCCACATAAGTCATCAGCATTTCTATATATCTCCAATACAGCTCAGCAGCAAAAACTAGAAAGAGAAATCCCATTCAAAATCACCTTAGACAAAATAAAATACCTAGGAATCTATCTCCCGAGACAAATACAGGAACTATATGAATACAACTACAAAACACTCTCCACACAACTAAAACTAGACTTGAGCAATTGGAAAAACATTAACTGCTCATTGATAGGACGAGCCAATATAATAAAAATGACCATCCTACCCAAACTTATTTATCTATTTAGTACCATACCCATGGAACTCCCAAAATATTTCTTTACTGATTTAGAAAAACCATAACAAAGTTCATTTGGAAGAACAGAAGATCAAGGATATCCAGGGAAATAATGAAAAAAAAAACACAAATGATGGGGGCCTTGCAGTGCCAGTCCTTAAACTATATTATAAAGCAGCAGTCATCAAAACAATTTGGTACTGGCTAAGAGACAGAAAGGAGGATCACTGGAATAGACTGGGGGCAAGAGACCTCAGCAAGACAGCATACGATACACCCAAAGATCCCAGCTTTTGGGACAAAAATCCAGTATTCGATAAAAACTGCTAGGAAAATTGGAAGACAGTGTGGGAGAGACTAGGAATAGATCAACACCTCACACCCTACACCAAGATAAATTCAAAATGGGTGAATGACTTAAACATAAAGAAGGAAACCATAAGTAAATTGGGTAAACACAGAATAGTATATATGTCAGACCTTTGGGAGGGGAAAGACTTTAAAACCAAGCAAGACATAGAGTCACAAAATGTAAAATAAATAATTTCAACTACATCAAATTAAAAAGCTTTTGTACAAACAAAACCAATGTAACTAAAATTAGAAGGGAAACAACAAATTGGGAAAAAATCTTCATAAAAACCTCTGACAAAGGTCTAATTACTCAAATTTATAAAGAGCTAAATCAATTGTACAAAAATCCAAGCCATTCTCCAATTGATAAATGGATAAGGAACATGGATAGGCGGTTCTCAGATAAAGAAATCAAAACTATTAATAAGCACATGAAGAAGTGTTCTAAATCTCTTATAATCAGAGAGTTGCAAATCAAAACAACTCTGAGGTATCACCTCACACCTAGCAGATTGGCTAACATAACAGCAAAGGAAAGTAATGCATGCTGGAGGGGATGTGGCAAAATAGGGACATTAATTCATTGCTGGTGGAGTTGTGAACTGATCCAACCATTCTGGAGGGCAATTTGGAACTATGCCCAAAGGACAATAAAAGAATGTCTACCCTTTGATCCAGCCATAGCACTGCTGGGCTTGTACCCCAAAGAGATAATGGACAAAAAGACTTGTACAAAAATATTCATAGCTGCACTCTTTGTGGTGGCCTAAAATTGGAAAACGAGGGGATGCCCTTCAATTGGGGAATGGCTGAAGAAATTGTGGTATATGTTGGTGATGGAATACTATTGTGCAAAAAGGAATAATAAAGTGGAGGAATTCCATGGAGACTGGAACGACCTCCAGGAAGTGATGTAGGGCAAGAGGAGCAGAACTAGGAGAACATTGTACACAGAGACTAATATACTGTGGTATAATTGAACGTAATGGACTTCTCCATTAGTAGCGGTGTAATGTCCCTGAACAATCTGTAGGAATCTAGGAGAAAAAACACTATTCAGAAGCAGAGGACAAACTGTGGGAGTAGAAACGCCGAGGAAAAGCAACTGCCCAACTACAGAGGTTGAGGGGTATGACAGAGGAGAGACTCTAAAAGAACACTCTAATGCAAATACTAACAACATGACAATGGGTTCGTATCAAGAACACATGTGATACCCAGTAGAATAATGAGTCAGCTATGGGGGGTAGGGGGGGAGCAAAAGGAAATGATCTTTGTCTTTAATGAATAATGCTTGGAAATGATCAAATAAAGTATTATTTTAAAAAATATGTGTTTTTAATATCCCCAAGTAGTTTTAATATTGGAAAATCTGTTTATAATTCTAGGACAAATTTAGAAATTTTGGCACAAATATGACCATTTCTCTCCTAATTCTTAAAAAGTTTTAATGGCTTTCTATTTCCCTTAGGATCAAATACAAATTCCTCTATTTAGTATCAAAAAATTTATGCAATCTGACTCCATCCAACATTTAAGTCTTCTTAAATATTATCCCCCTTTATACACTCTATGGATCAATCAAAGTGGACTACTTGCTATCCTTTACATGCAATTTTCCATCTCCTTTTTCTAAAACTTTGAATAGGCTGTCATGCCCAAAATGTACTGGCTACACTTCATTTAAATCCCATCTCATCCTTAAATGATCCTTTCAGCTGCCCACAATTTCTTGTATTACCTTGAATATATTTTGTGTTAACACACACAGTCACACACACAAATATAACCACTTGGCATATTCATACAAATATGTATACATATATATGAAGAGAATAATGTCATCTGCATTAGAATGCTCATACTATCTGTAGGGAAAATCTCTTCCTGTTGGAATTTGTGATGGATTACCTCTATCCCAAGAATTTGGGGTATAAACCCAAAACAAAATCACCCCTATTCTAAAGAAGTAGAAACTAGGCTTTATCAGAGGCAATATATTACATGTATATTGTGTATATGTGTTTGTGTATTGATGTGCACAGTTGGATAAACTATAGAGCTTGTCCATCCATAAAGATTTTTGTGATATCTGATAAATGTTGACAGCAAGTTTGACCCAGAATTAAACTGACAGATAAGAGAAGATCAATTGCCTTTAACATCATGGAATCATAGAATTTGAGCTGGAAAGGATCTAAGAACCCATCAAAACCAACTTCTTCATCTCCTAGAAAAGGAAACTAAAACCCATAGGTGTGAAATTACTAGGCCACAATCACACCAGTAGTAAATCAGATTTAAACTGAGGTCTTCTGACTCCAGAAATGGTGTTCATTTCATTTTACCATGGTAAGATTCTTTTACAAACAAAAGGCCATTATTCTAATTCTAATATTATGACTATAAGACATGGGACACAATATTTTCCAGTCATATAAAAAACCTGCTCAAACCCACAATGTGCCATCCAGGTTTCCCTATAGGATGCTAATTTTGAATTATTCAATGGGAAATTTTGAAAATAAAAGAAGAAAAGTTGTTATCAGAGGAATATATGATAGGAAATTAAGATGAATTAATCTTGCAGCAAAGGCATCGGATGACAAAGTAAGAGCATATTCCTCAAGAATCTTTGTAAGGTCAAAGGAAAGGGGAAAAATGACCTCTGGCACTGGGTGAACTGATAATGGTAAACATATGGTAGAACAAGGAAATAAATAGCACAGGATAGGCTACTGTGGATGAGTAGTAATCTGCATTTTTAGAGGAAACCTCCAAATCATTGTCACCTCACTTGCATTTTAATTCATTTTAGGTGACTAATGTAATACAGTACTTTGGAAATAGTTAGTGCTTAAGTGATGATGATTACTGCCTTGATTAAAAAAATGTGCATATTTCTATGTTTGTGTAAGCAGAGCCATAACTGGGAATTTTCTGTTAGATCAATTAAAATGGAAAGGAGCTTGTGGAATATAGAAGAAACCAACTTGACCAGTTACTCCTTTTGGAATTTTGAACCATTTCTTGAATTTGGGTTCAAGTCCTGCCTCAGAAATTTACTAATAGTGTGTCCCTTGACAAATCACTTAATCTTTCATGCTTACAGTTTCCTTATCTGCAAAAATGGGGATGCAGGAGAAAGGGTTATATTGAATGTCCTTTTAGGTACCATCTGCCTATAACTATGAGATTCTATTATCTCCAAAAATTTATAGACCAGCTTCTGAAGGAATTCAGTCTATGCTCAGTGGCACACCTGATGGCTCCCCACCCTAACTCAAACTTTCCAGAGTAATAGAGGATCAAAGAAGTTGGATAGTTAGAAGGAAAGATGGGCATACGATGAAAATAGAACCCTATGCATTACAGCCTAAGGCCAGATTTGTGTAGAAGTAGTTAAACTCCTGGGAACTGCACTTTGAAATATGGACTACATAAATTATGACCATAATGTTGGCTAAAGTATTACCCAGTCTACTATCATCACCATAATGATGATTATGACAAAACTCAAATCACTTCATGATATAGTCCTGCAATTAAGTGTGGTTTTTAGCATTCCACACATTCTGATGATCTCTATACCCCCTGTTTATCTTTATCTTATTCAAAATTGAATACATTTACAATTAGACAAGTATGCATATTCTGTCCAGCAGGAGAAATCAGTCAATAAAGAGGTATTAATCCCCTAATATGATCTAGAAACTAGTCTAATCACAGCCCCTCCAAGCTGTTTTAATGAGTTAATATGAGTTTCAAAAATTCCTTGCCTGATGGCCAATCTTTGTAAGATGAATCTCTCCTACTTTTGTGGTGCTTGACCTTAAATGAAGGAGATACAGTTCACTGATGGTTCAGCTTGGAAATCTTTCTAGCTCAGTAAAACCTACCAGAACTTATATTACACCGGCCCAGAATTCAAAAACATAGTGTAAACTCAATCAGTTTACATATAATAAACACCTATTATAGTTCAAACACTGGACTAAGTGCTAGATGTGCAAAAATACAAGCAAAAATAGTACCTCTCATTAAAACCTCACAGTCTAATTAGGGAAGAAGACAGACAGAAAGATGGATAGATGGATGGTCAGATTGACAGACAGGCAGACAGACAGATAGATAGATAGATACATGCATACATATAGTTATAAACAAAATAGAGACAAGCCATATAGAAAGTAATTTTAAGGGGATACCACTAGGAAGGAAAAGAGTATTGAGGATGATGCCAGAGTCATAGATCTAGAATAAAGGAAGAATAAAATTCCATGAACATGCATAAAGAAGTTCAATGGAAGGGTATTATTAGGAGTAAATAAAGATACTAAACAGTTGTGGATATATTGTTGGAAATATTTTGGGGGTATATAAATCAAAATATCTTATAATTGATGGATGATAAAGAAATTGAGGTCAGTCAAGAGAGTAGGACTGGATATGTAATGAGTTATCAACTTAACTATGCCAATTTAAATCTATGAGAGATGATGTGGTCCCTGAAATAATGTAGAAAGAAAAGAGGGTCTAGCACTGAATCTTGGTTATGCCAAAAGTAAGAAAAGGAGACTGTGAAGGAATGGTGAGATGGTTAAGAGAAGAACCACTTGAAGGTAGTAGTAGTAGTAGTAGTAGTAGTAGTAGTAGTAGTAGTAGTAGTAGTAGTAGTAGTAATAAAGTATTTATATAGGGCTTCAAATTTTTCAAAGTACCTTACATATATATCATTGGACCTTTACAACAACCTTGTGAGGTAGGTGCTATTATTATCCTCATTTTACAGATAAGAAAATTGTGATAAAATGGTTAACTAACTTGTCCATGGTCACACAACTAGTGTATGTGGTCTATTGACTGAAGGTCCAATATTCTATCAACAGCATCACTGAGAGAGTGGTTAACTGTTCCAAATAATCAAAGAGGTAAGGAGGAATATCTGAGAGAAGATTTGGCAAATAAAAGATTGTTGGTAACTTACTCTTCTTCAAGATGAAAAACTTAATTTTGAAAAGTCTTATAAACAATCTGTGACAGTCAAGTCAATTCAGCCCTCACAAAGTTCAGGGGTCCCTTGTTGGAGGACAGTGTTGGCGATGTGAGAAGGCAGCTAAAGTTTTTTACCTGGAGCCAGGCATCACAGTAACTGCTCTGCTTTGAATTGTGCTGATTTTATTTTTATACATTCAATGGTTACACATACATTTAGCACACAGTTTCATTTTCAATTTACATGTTTCTTTACAGATAATGGAATAGGTCACATATTAACTTTTACAAAATAGTTTGACTGACATTCTATAATTATCCTATATTTGATTCAATGGATTCTAATAACAGATGCAAAACTTTGCAGAAGATGTTTGTGTTTTCATCACAGGGTTGCTCAGCTAGAGGTCACTCCCTCAATGACTCATGAGGTACCTAGACATGCAGTTAAGCTAAGAATAATTATTCATTACAGTAACCAGTTACATAATCAATCAGACTTCAAAAGATACAATCAATCAACATAACCCACTTTCTAAGATATCCATGGTATGTTGCCTAGCCTGCAAAGTTATACAATACAGTGAAGTGGAATATATCAGCCTTTCCATGAAAGGCAATTCTCTATATTTTTTTCAGGGTCCCATCCATGACCCCTTATTCAAAGAGGTGCATAAGAGTCCTTAGGTCTGATTTTGTAAGTAGAATCTTTTGGCAATATTCTAGGGGGAATTTCTGTATCATTACATATAAAGGTGGAATTTTCTTGGAGCTGAGTGAGAATAGTAATAATAACAATTCCTTAATAGGTGGTGTTAGTAAGAGAAGAGTCACACAGGGGTAAGGAATGTGAGAGCATTCCTCAGTTCATTCACACAAAGGAATGAAGAAAAGAGTCTTGCTTAAAAATAGCTCAAAAGCCCTATTAGATGTAATGATAATGCAAAGCATTATTTAGGAATAAAAATGATACATTATCAAGAATAAATATGCTCACCTCACTCCTATCACCAATATAATCAAATATAAAACATTCTTTTTGATATATCTTTCTTCTAACTTTCCAGTCTTCTTACATCTTTCTCATTATCAATTCCAGGAGATACCTTAAACTGAATATGTTCAAAAGGAAACTGATTGCCTTTTCCCCTAAACCCTCTCTCTACCACCTTTCCTATTATTAAAGAAAACAAATTTTGACTTTTCACTCTCACTTCCCAATCCCTACACAAAGAAAATGCCATTTGGAATTCAAAATCCTTCATAATCTAGCCCCCTCCAACTTTACAGTCTTCTTATTCTTTATTCCCCCCAAGTATTCCTCCAAACAGAAACACTGGTCTCTTGATTTTTCTACCAATAGGACACTATATCTCTTAATTATGGGTATTTTATATGACTGTGTCCCAGGCCTGGAAACTCCTTCCTTCACTATAGCTACTGAAATCCATGGTTTCCTTTAAGTTCCACTTAAATCTTACCTTCTTAAGGAATTCTTCCTTAGCTTCTCTGAATTCTAATGCCTTTCCTCTCTTAATTTCATTTACTATTTTATCTTTTTTATAGTTTGCTTTGAATTTGTTTGCCTATTGCCTCCCTTATTAGATTATAAAATTCTTTTGCCTCATTTTGTAGCCTAGCACTCCTAGACAATTAATGAATATTTATGGATTAATTTGATTGATTGATTGATTGATACTAGTTTCCAGTGCCTCTGGACTTCTGACTTCTATGAACAATACACCCTGACTTTTGACTATGAGCATTTTCTTTCCTTCCTCAGCTTGGAATACACTCCTTCCTAATCTCTGCCTTCTGGTGGCCCTGGCTTCCTTTAAGTCCCAAATAAAATCTCATCTTTTAAAGGAAGCCTTTCCTAACCCTTTTCCAACCTCTTGATTCTACTAACTTCACTTCCTTAATTCTGTATTTACCTGATACACAGTTATTTTGTGGATATTTCATTTGCTGTCTTCCATATTAAATTGAGAACTTCTTGAAAGTAAGGACTGTCTTTCATCTCTTTTTTTATTCCCAGAACTTAACATAGTTTCTGGCACCTTGTGAGTGCTTAATAAATCTTTCTTTTTTCCTTCTTTCTTTCCTTCTTTTCTTTTTCTTTCTTCCTCCCTCTCTTATTCACTTTTCCCTTCCCTCCTTTCATCCTTCTCTTTCTTCTTCCTTCCTACTTTCCCCCTTTTTTCTATCCTTAATTCCTTCATTTCTTCCTTCTCTCTTTTTTCCTACTTTCCTTCCTTCTTTCCTACCTTCCCTCACTCTTTCCTTTCTTTTACTCCTCCACCTCTTCCTTCTTCTATTAACCTGGGCATTTTTATGGTAACAGGATAATGATGACTGAGAATAACTTAGACAACTACTTCCTCTCACTTATCATCCATGATATTACATCTCAGACTATTGGAGATTTATTTGTTTGATGTAATTGAAAAAATCACAAAGAATCCAGGAAACTACTTTATGAAATGTTGAAAAGCAAAGGATTTTATTGTTCCTAGAGAGTAATAACATTGAATGTTTGCCATGTACTCTTGATGATTGAGGAAAAGAATTACATAATTGCTCCACACACCTGGGAAATAAACGAGTCTCATAATTTCTGATTGTTTTGTATTTATTATTTAGTTCAGAGAGAGTTAATTCAAATCAATTCCTATTCAATAATTGCTCTTTTCTTAGTCCTGGTAATACAAATCCATGTGATACTTAAAAAATTTTTTTTTAATGAAAGGTGTCAACATTAACATTATTTAACACTATTTTTTATAATATGGTCTAACATGAAATTGTTTTGATAACATTTTTTACGATGAAATATTTTAATCATTCAAATATATTCACATGTCCAACTATTTTTTTCTTATTTTTTCTTTTCCAAGAAGTCAAATGATTAAAAAAAAAACAACCAACAATCTCATAAAAATCATTGACTTTTGGACATGCTTCATGGGCAACTTCTTGTTCTGTTTTTGCAAATTGGAAAAAAAAAGAGAAGGGGTCAGTTTGCTGCAAGATATGGATTAGACTTTTTATTTGTTTGTTTGGAAAAACCTTAAAGGAAATCCAAAGCCTTTAAATATCCCATCTATAAAATGAGAGCCTGAACTAGTTTATTTCTTTTGAGTTTATAAGTCTAAGATATTTTCTGAAGGAAAAGAACAACTAAGCGCAGTCACTGGTGGATGCCAATATAAAATTGTTCAAATCAATGATACATGTGGCTTTTTGGCAGGACAGTAAAGAGATGATTAATTATAAGTGACCAACATGAGAATACTTTCCAGTCATCTTGAAGATATAACTTAAGAATATAAAACCAATATTGGAGATGTAGATGACAGATTAGAGATCAGAGTAGGAAGTTATGAGGATGTTAAAAATGTAAATCCTATTCCACTACCTAACTGTGTCTCCATCTATTGAATCTTTGGTTATGAGTCCTTCACAAAAACAACTTATAGGGTGAAATCCATGTTTCTTATTCACAATAAAAACAAACACAAGAATACTTTTAAAAAGTTATAAAACTAATAGCCTTGATTTTTTTTTTTTTTGCAATTGTACATACTGTGAGAAAAGTATAAGAACAAAGAGTGCAAAATGGTGATGTGGAGGATGAGCACTAGGTATTATTTCACAGGGAAAATCTTAGTTTTGGCATTACATGAATAATCAACTGCAGCCAGCTACATTTTTTCACATTGAAAATGAGTGTTTTAAAAGTGAAGGTGTAGATTATTAGAAAATTTTTAAAGTGTTCAATAAGTCAATTAAATAATTCTTAATATCCTAAACTTATAATTTTATTTAAATTATTCTAAACTTAAACAGAAAAAAAATATTTCATGTATATAACAGAATACCAAAGGATTTTATATCAAACTGTACATCTTCATTTCATATTGCTCTTTATTTAATCATATAATAAATACTATATATTCAAAATTGTCTTGCTTATCTGTGCTTCCTTCTGAATTATCTGCTATTGTCTTCTGTGCATTTAAAAAATGTTACACTAGCCCTCTTTTTTTTCCTTTTTGCATTACTATTACTAAACCTTCATCTCCTGAAATACTCCCTCCATTACCGAAGAGAAATTAAATTCTAAAATATAAACATAGTCAAACAAAAGAATCCACATCCAAAAATGTATGACTTTTTCTACATGTTGTATCTATCATCTCTGTCAAGAAATGTGTAAGATGTTTCATCGGGTGTTCTTTGGAAATATGCTTGGCATAAATTCTTAATATTTCCATTTTTTACAAAGTTACTGTGTTTGTTTTTTAATATATTGTTCCCCTGGATCTTCTTATTTCACTCTCACTCTACTGCATATCAGTCCATTCCCTGAAAATATCTCTTTCATCATTTATAACAATGTAATAATATTCCATTATTCTGAAATGCTACAATTTATTTATCAATTCCACAGTTATTTATGATGAAACCATCTAAAATATCTAAGATGGTTAATGTGCCATTCTTTTATTTTTCATTTTTCTGCGTCCTATTATCTTTCAATATTGTCTTCAAGATTAGTAGGTTTGTTTTGTATGTGACTATGCCCTACCCATCATTATCATCCTTCTTAACCTTTTCTCCCACATACTCCTTCACAGCCTAGTTGTTTCACAGTTAAAATTGATGTATTTCTGCACAAAACTTCATATACTCATCCTTACTTTGTCCATTTCAAAGAAGAGTGAGATTCATATGATATCAAAACCATTTACTCCTTTCTCTGGATGAGTGTACTCTTTTTCTCAGATTCCTTCCTCTCTTTTTATCTGTCACACGAAGAGCTTGTTGGTTTCTGTTTATGATACTTATATCTAACCCATTTTTAAGGGGTTTGGATTCTGAGCCAAATGAATCCTGTGGCAGCTCAAAGGTGTCATTTTTATAGAATGGCAAATATAGGGCACTGTCTGCAGCTTGAATCCTAACCAACAGGCTCAACCTCTTCTGTCCCAACCTATATTCTCCTCAGTTCTTTCTGTACTCAGAAATGCTTCTTTTTGAAAATTATTAGCAATTGTAAAAAGCCATCATCATCCATAGATGGGCTCCATGCAGTAAATTCAATCAGTAATTGTCAGTCTCTCTCCTTTCTCAACTCGTGAAAAGTCCTCCTGCTGTCTCCAAAGATGAGACAAGCTGTGCTTTCCTGACTCACTATTATACTTTTCCCATAAGTGCATAAATGACAGGATGGGCAGCATATAAAAATACTGCTTCTTTTCTGTACCAGCTTCTCCCTTAAGAAGGAAGAGTTGTATCTCATTCAATTCCTAATGAAATTAAGAGGCTTGTTTTGAAGAGATAATAATTCTGAATGAGAAAATCAGATCCTAGAAGATCCTATCAGGGAAAAAAAGTTGAGAGGAAAGAAAGGCAACACCCTTGTCTTTCACTATTATGAAAAATACCAATTTCTATTCCTTCATCATCTTTTCTGTACTATGCTATTATTTTGAACCTTCTTTCTTCTTTCCCTCTGCAAACTCTTACAACAGAATCAATCAACTCTTAAGTCCCCTCTTTTTACCCCTCATTTAATTTCCCCAAAGCCCTCTTTTAAAAAAACCTTATTTTTCATCTTAGAATCAATATCATGTATTTATTCTAAAACAGAAGAATTGCAAGGGTTAGGCAATAGGGATTAAGTGACTTATCCAGGGTCACACAGCTATGAAGTGTCTGAGGTCAAATTTGAACTGCAGAACCTCTTATCTCTGGAACTGTTTCTCAATCTACTTAAGTCTCCTAGTGGCCCTGCCTCAAAATCCTTTGAAGACATTATGTTTCTGAAGGGACTCATTTCCTTGCTTCCATTTAGAATCTTACAACTACATCATTATATATCTGCTTTGACTCCTTAAATGTTAGTTTTCATTTGACCCTTTTCTTTGTATTTGAATGTCCCTACTCAATTTTTATATTTTCATAAGAAATACTTTCACGTCTTCTATTGAATTAAAGATCCATTTATCACCAGAAGTATGCTAGTTATGCAGGGTAAATTATAATTGTTGTAATTCTATATATATATTGCTTTTTTTGGAATATTATATGGGCATTTTCATGATCATATTTATGCTTATTGACTTTTTTATAAAAGAATACATTAATGGCCAAAAAGAAGCAAAAGTTCATTTCCAGTGGCCTACATGAACTCAGTGCTAAAGACATTCCCTGGCACATAAAACTTTCTTTGTGTTCACTTGGTAGTTTCTTTAAGTAATAGGTGAAACTGGCCTTGCCTTTGATACTCCACCTACTGGCAATACATCTCTTTACTATCTATTTCTCATTTCTGAAATGTTCTTCCCACTCATGTGTACCTTCTGACTTTTGGCAAGACTCAGCATTTATTCCTATTTCTGTAAAAGACTTTACCTAATCCACATTAAACCACTTTACTCTCCTCTTCACCAATCTTTCTGAGATCAACACTTATTTATAATGAATATTTTTATGTATATAATTTCAAGTTGTCTCTCCCATTATCATGTAAGTTTCTTATAGTGATTCTAAGTTTAGATGGAAAGATTCCATAACATACCATTTGCCTTTCAGAGCAATAAGGATTCCACTAACTATGTCCTGAGTCTATGGATACAGTTGATCCTGAATCAGTGAGTCTGTTCTGTGTGAATCTTAAAACTGCTCAGATTCTACCTTAGAACATTTGGTTAAGGCTATTCCCTTATTGTAACAAATGGAGGTACTTGATCAGGAATGTATTGGGAATTTTAACATTACTCCACCCATACTTAGGCATACTTTAAGGGTAGATAAAATTGTACATTCCTTACTGAACAATGAAAAGTCCCCAACTCATACTTATAGTGAAGCAAAAATCCTAAGCTAGGTCTATTTGTAGATCTAATACAAAAGGGTACTAAGTACCTATAAAGGTTAAATTAATCACTAAAAGGTCAAGCAACTTACAAGGGGAAAACTTAGCAAAGAGATGTGAAATACTCAGATGATATAATCTAATCAGAGAAGGTCATAACAAAAGATGTGAACTAAGAATGGTCAGTCCTGGGGAAAATGTCTACTGTGATTGGTAGATGTAAGGGAGGTGACATTAGAGAAATTTCTCTTAAAAAGAAGCTGGTCTCTGAACTTAGGGGGAGTTTGGAGTTAGTTGGAGGAGCTGGGTCACTGAACTCAGTTCAGGAGTTAAGGATTTCAGTGAAGGACTGGAGTTTTGCTTTAGGATAATCTTGTGTTGCGTGATTAAAGACTGACTAGTCTCTCTTAAGGCTCAGGCCTAGGCCCTTCATACTATTTTTCTCTTATTCTCTCTCTCTCCCTTCCCTTCATTCCTTCATTTGCATTAATTAAAATCTCCATAAAACCCAGCTGACTTGGGTATTTTCATATTTGGGAATTTTCCCATGGCAACCACTCATTTTTTATTTAAATCAAGACACTAAAATTGTCTTTACAGTTTTGGCAATTCACAGTCTTGAAACCCACATTTTCATGGTTACATCTAACAGGTGTTGGCATTTGATATGATTTAATTTTTTAGAACATTGTTTAATTCACATATCTATAGGTGGTAGAGCCAAGATGGTTGAGTAATCCACAGCAGCTCTGTGCCATCATGAGAATCCTCTCAGACCAAGATTAAAATATCACCACAAAACAATACAGGAGTGAAAGAACAATCAAGGAGACAGAGGGAAACAACTTTCACAAAAAGAAAGACACAAATGGTAGGCAAAGAACATCTCGGACACTTGGGTGAGAGGAGAGCAGAGCCAGCAAAAAGCTATAGCAAGGAAGGAAGAGTAAGTCACACCCAGCCACCCCATATCTGTTATCTGAGGTTTGGAAACCTATGTCCAAGCCAACATCCAGTCCCTAAAATCCTGCCTGGGCAAATACTAGTACAAGCCAAACCAATTCCCTTGAAATTTCAAACCTGTGGAGAAGTCCAGCGCCAAGACCAAAGAATTCTAGTCTGGGCTTGGGTTAAGGACTTAGTTCACACTTTGGAGTGGCTGATAGTACTAAGTACTAAGTACTGATCTTTTTTCCTAAAGCTCAGGGTAGAACTTCAAGACAGTCTGATTGGATCAAGTACACAGTGAGATAAAAAACTTGAGCCTAAGGGAGGGCTTTTTGATGAGCCCCTGACCTGATCAGGATCAGAGTGAGATCAAAAACTTATACCTAAGCCTGAGGCAAGTCTTTAAGCTATCACATCTCAAGGGTCAACTGAATCATCATGGGGAGGGGCTCTTGAAGATCTCAGACCTCAGACTATTACATCATCCACCCAAGTTTACCAAGAATTAGATAGGAAATATGAGTAAATAACAAAAAAAGCAACTAACTCTAAAGAATTTTTATGGAGACAAAGAACAAGGTACAGACAAAGAAGGGGACATAGAAAACAAAGGAAACACATGCAAAGTCCAAAAGAAAAATATGGATTGGACATAGATTATGGAAGAACTCAAAAAATACTTAAAAAAACAATTAAGAGAGGCAAAAGAAAAGTGGGAAAAAGAAATGAAAGTGATGCAAGAAGAAATGGACCAATTGAAAAAGGAAAACCACAAATCTATATTTAATGGTCAGATATCTAAAGAAATTGTCAAACAAAAGATTAAATACTTATTTGGAATAAAGGCATTGGCCATGGAATTATTCAAGAGAAATAAATAGTAAGTTTGACATTTGGAGTCAGTAAAGCTTCATTATAAGGAAGGGACATAATAAAGGCAACTATATGGTGATCATATGAACAGAAAAGTTGATATCCAATAGAAATTTTGCTGTTGGCAATTAAACATTTTGTAAATTAGAATTTTGATAACTTGGAAGGCAATTCCAAAATAAAATCTATATTTTTATATGGGTAACTATAATTTTATATGTATAATTTCCCCCTACTATTCCTACAGTGGCATGATCCTATGACATTCAGAAATATTAAGCTCTAGATATTTGGTTTAATTAGTAGTCATGGATAGAATGATTTAGAAGCAGTCAAGTTGGACATATAGACACAGTTTGATTCTAATCTGGGAACATAAAAAGAATAATTAAAGAGTATATAGAATAATGTTCAGAGGCAACTAGTTGGCTCAGTGGGTGAAGTTTATGGCCTGAAGTCAGGGAGATTCGTCTTCCGGAAATCATATTTAGCTTCAGATACTTACTACCTATGTATCCATGGGCAAGTCCCTTAACCGTTTGTCAAAGTTTCTCAGCTATAAGTTAAGCTGGAGAAGAAAATGGCTAGCCACTTTAGTCTCTTTGCCAAGAAAATCCCAAATTGGGTTACAAAAGTTTGAATTTTGATGATTAAACTGAAATGATTGAACAACAACAAAGAACAATGTTCTACTTAATAGGTAGACATTCATTTTTGATTGGATGGCCAAAATGACTTTTTAAATTAGAAAAAAAAACTCAGTTTGCTTTTTGGGAGGAGGAAGTGAAAATATGTAGTCTAGACTAAAGAATCTCATGGGCCAACTAGGTCTAAAACTCCCTGAATATGTAGCCATAGCCTATCTAAAAATATTCATTGTTTCTGTTAACACACAATTTGAGGCAAATTAATAGCTTTAGCAGTATTACAATGGCATATGGGGGTAATTAATGAATGGATCTTATTAATATAACTTTACTATAAAACTACAAAAATTTTAGAGATGTAGCAGTAAAAATTGACCAACTTTGGCTGAAACCCCACTGAATAGAAATTAAAAACTGTGATCATAGTTGGAAGTGAAAGAAATGATAGATAGATAAATTATGCAAGAAGGTTTCCCAGTTTGCTATAACTATTCCAATCCATCAAAATAATCCATGAATGAAGCAGAAATGGCACTAAAAATAAATATAGGAAAAGCAGTTGTTAGAGACCAGTTGATAGAACCAATTATGTTGAAATACTTTTATCAAAATATTCATAAAGAATGTTTGCATTGGAGGCATCTAATTTTGATAATTTTTAAAAGATTGTATTTCAAAATGTTTGCAGTAGAGAAGATACAAAAGCATCTGTGTATAATATGTAATCTCTGGATTTTGTTATTACCCAAAAGGAACAAAAGTTAACCAGAAGAATGTCAGCAACTGCTGATCCACAGTTCTACTTTCCCATCTATATGAATTTTTTTAAAAAATTAAAATTATCCATAGATACAAATGTATCCATGATGAGGTTGTAAATAAAACTTGCCTCAGGAAACTGAATTATTGTCATTACAAAACTGACTGAAAAATAGACAGTATGCAAGTCTTCTTTTGATACATTTGTTGATTATAAAAAATTATTTCATAGGGAAAAATGTAACCATTTTTTCCAACAAGATGTCTCTAATGAATGTGCCAAAATTATACAAGATTCAATGAAAGATCTAATAGCATGAATAATATTCAATAGTTGTCTAAGAATTAACTTTAAGGGAGGAACAGGGACATATAAGCTTGATACAATATTCACTAATGTTATGGATCACATCTATTAAAAAGCCCAGTACCAATTTTCTATCAATGGTATATTTTCTTCCAGTTTCCTACCAAACGCTTACAGATGCTTCTGTTTTCAGATGACTTTGTGCAAGTGCCAGCAAGTTCAGAAATTCTGCAAAACTTCTTAAATGATATCCATAATCACTCAAAAGAGTTCATCCTAATTAGTAACTTGGAAAATGCCAAATGGGAAACATGTCAATCATCTAGATTGATTTGCATTTGGTTGGACAATCTCTAGAGATCACCCATGTGTACAGTTTTGTACACTCAAACACACATACATGTATGAATTCATACACCCATACAAAATATATATATATATATATATGTGTGTGTGTGTGTGTGTACATACATACACACATAAACACACATATATACAAGCCTTCATGTGATGGATATAGACAAGGGGAATCTATCTACTGACTTCAACTGTTTTTTTTTATTTTTCTACTATATTTTGAGATAACTACCCATAAAGATAAATTAGGATTGCTACAGACTGAAAATAAATATGAAATAACTACAGAACCTGAGACTGCGTAAAATTAACTCAAGGCTTAACATACAAGGTCATAAGATAATTTGGAGTTTACCAGCCACTGAATTGTACTGAAGGGCTAGTATGAAGAATAGTGGATAAGAGGACAGGAAAAAATTAATTAAATTATATCCAAAATAGAAAAGTAAAGTGGAATTCTTTCCCCCTTCAAATCTTTCCTAATTTCTAGTTTAAGGTATATTTAGGTATAGAAATTCTCAAAGGAAGTTAGGAAAAATTTTCTTCTGTTAATTACTTTTTTCAATTAGCCAGCATCATTCTGAGACTTTTTCAAAAGGACATAAACTCTATTATCTACCACTGGTAAAGGTGTAATCCAGTTTCCTTTAAAGAGAGAGAGAGACAGACAGACAGACAGACAGAGGGGGAGAGAGAGAGAGAGAAAGAGAGAGAGAGAGAGAGAGAGAGAGAGAGAGAGAGAGAGAGAGAGAGAGAGAGAAGAAAGAAAGAAAGAGAGAGATCAAAGTGCAATGTGTAAGAGGAAAAAGGCAAATAATTAAAACTGGATCCTAGCAAAACATGAAGTATCCTTTCCTCTCTACTTCCAGGAAGTATTGATTTATTGTCCTTTACTTTCAAATTTCAGAATTACTCTGAAATATAAAAAATAATGATGCTATTTTTGTGTTTGTAAATATGCTATTATAAATGAATTTTAAAGGCAGAATATTTCTTTGTAATATTTAATAAACCAAATGGAGAATAAAAACACAATTTGAGTTTCAACTGTGAAGGGGTAATTGTAAGGGGTTGGACCAAATTATTTAAGAGTATGGTCACCAGGAATTAATTAATTACAAATGATTTTTATGCCAATTTATTTACAAATAGAGAAATAGTGAAAGTAAGAAAATCAGAGAGAGGATAGGGTAAGATATCTAACCTAACACACTAAGTATTTTGCTCTGGCCCCTGGCTCAACCCAGGCAGGACTAATTAGTCCTCAGCTTGAGGGGCATAGCCTTAAGCTGAGGGTGGGTTAATGAATAAAGCAAGGGCTTAAGTCCTGAAGTCCCTCTTAAGAGGGGAAGCCCCTCCTGAGGCTAGTCCCTTTGGAAAATCCAGGAAAGGAGTCAGACACATTTTGGTCACCCACATGGTAATTCAAAGGGAGAAATTTAAGAATAGTCTCACCAATCCAAGGTCTCAGGTCCAGTAAGCAGATTCTTCACCAGCCTCTAACTTGAACTCAGAATTTCAAAGAAAAAAGAAGTCCCTCACAGGTAGTTGTAACTCCTTTTGAAGACGATTCTTTGCATCACTTCCTGTGTCTTCCTCTACTTTTACCAGGACAAATTATAGTCTATAGTTTTGCTTAGGACTACCAAGGGGGCAGTTAGTGGTTTCTGATTCATCACCCACCTTTGCACATGTGGATCACAGACCTCCCCCCACTCAAATGTAAGTGGGGTGTATAAGCTTCTGGTGATTAAATCTAAAAATGAGTAGGGAGGGGAGAGTTAATCCCATCTTCACACAACTAAGTTGGAACTAGTCTTGAAAAGCTAGCTGAAGAATATTTTATCAGAGAACTATAACTTAAGGGTGGATCTTGCTTATGTTAAATTAATGGACACTAAAACAGATAAGGAAACCTTATGTTTGTGTCTTGAATGTCTGTATTCTCTATCTATGTTTCTAAATTCCTTAATGGTTTTCAGCAGGAAAAAATAGACCAGAATCTCTAGAGGTGGAAGAAAGAACAAGATTGTAAAGAAATTATCTATTTTTTAATTATATAGGCACTTAATAAAATAGCATATTATATATGTGTGTGTGTTATGCAAATGTCAGTAATACTATTTGTTTAATACTTATTATAATTTATATTTCATATGTTAATACAGATGAAGATGAACATTTATCAAGTATCTACAATGGTCAAATCACTGTGTGCCCTGGGGATACAAATACAATAAACAAAATGATCCGCATTCATAATAAGCTTTTATTCTTTATATCTATCTGCTTATTTAAAATAAAACTATTTCTTATGCTTACTTATAAATTGTGTTTGGAGAGATACTGGCTATGATTATTGGCATAATTGACTCAACTATGATGATTAAATTGATGGACCAAATGAAACAATTGTTTCAACTACAAATTTCTCCCTACCTATCACCTATTTCTCCTCTGAGCAAACTAATATAATTATTTGGATTTGTAAATGGTCTAAAAATGTATTCGTTTTAAATTTTAATTCCATAGAAACTTGTGTTAGAAGGGGAATTTTTATTGGTTTTATTTATCTTGTTGTAAAATACTGTTTTCTGGGTGATAGGCAGAAAACAATATGAAATATAGATGCATAAAGAATAGAGAGATAACTGATAAATTCAGCAAAAATAAAAAAACAGTTTTGGGTCCTAATAGCGTTTTTAATAATTTTACAAAGTAAGATTCTAATTAATTTTCCTCCCACTTAAATACATAGCTGAAGAAACCCATACTTGGGAAGATAATATTTTAAATCTTCCCCTAAATAATATTAGGAATAAATTGCTCTATGTAAGTAATTATAGCTTTTACATTAAGGGAATTCAGTATGATTAAAGCTATAAATAATACAAGTACAATTAGCAAACCAATTAAATGGCACGATTTTGTATCCAATGCATTATTTCCAATATTGTTGAAAAGTGTTAGAATTCATGTTCAGATCTCTGGCATCTATAAACTTTTGTAACCATAATGAGACTTTTGTATTATGGTTATTATCTGTCCATATTCATTGAGAGGAAAAGTGCAAAAAGGTTTTAAGAAATAGTATTTACTAGTCAAAATTATTTTTATAACAACAAATCAGGAAAACAAATTTCTGATTATATCAATTTTATTCTAAAATTCCCATTCATTTTTCTTGAGGATAATAAAACTCAAATGACAAGCATGTGATAAAACTGATGATATCTTAATATCAATTGCATGTATACAACATTAAAGTTCCCATGACAATTGTGGAAGATATTTTATGATTTAAGTTTAAAGAATTCATGTAGAAACCATTTGTTTTCCTACTTGTTCAGTCACTATAATGGAATTAGATTTAAGGTATAGTTTTGTTTTTTTTTCAAGGACATCAAGCTATATTGTCAAGTAGAGGGATCAGTCCCAGTCAAGATCAGAATTCCAGGCTAATCTTAGGAAAATATATGGGTAAATATACAAAGAAATTGGGAAATTATGTTGACAGAATTGAGCAGAGCTAGATCATTAAGCTATGGGCAAAAAGTCAGTATCATGAGCATGGAGGGGAGAGAAGCAACTTTTATCATTTAGATTCATAGGCATATTCAAAAAGATATATCTTATTGCCCTCCAAGACCTGATAATAATGCATATTCTTGGGATTCTCAAGGTAATTCAGAGTTTTTTAAATTGTTTTCACAGATTTTCTTCTGAAAAAGAATTCTTTCATTCATGGAATGTTACTTGAGCATATGCAATTAATGAAAACAAGGCATCATGATAAATTCAATGAGGCATCTACAAGGCACAGTTTTGACACTTAAAGAATTTGAAATCTAGGAGAGAACAAAGACCTTCAAGAATATTTTCATCACTGCATTTTAATATAACTCATGCTTTTGGTAATTCACTATATTTTATTTGGGATATTTAAAACATCATTCTGAGAAGAGGCCCATAAGCCTCCCCATACTACAGATTTGTGACACACAAAAAACTTGAAACTTTCAAAGGTTGATGGGATCTTAGAGGTCATACATGAAAAGTCTTTTAATTTTTCAGATAGAAACACTGAGTCTTTTAGAAGTATGGTTTTTTACAATAAGGATTAAGAATCTTTCTATCTTAGATATTTAGTGCCCACAAAGTTGAAAACCATGAAATGAAGATAAAATGTTCTACCAAAAGAACAAAATTACATGGAGTCCATCAACACATAAATGATAAAATTCCTAATCCAGTAATCAGTTAATAAGTATTTATTAAGTACCTGCTATGTACCAATACTATAATAAGTATTTTGGATATTATTCCAATTTATTTCTCTAGAAAATATTTCATTAGTGAAATTAGGGTAAATTACTTAACTAATTTGAAAAATTATGGTTTCAGGTCATTAGGACTTGTTTAGTAAAAAATTTCTTGTTCAAACAAATATATCAAATTTTTTTCTGAAAGTTTCATGCCAACAAAAATATAAACATATATATACATACATAGATTGTAGCTATAAATATATAGGTGTAGATGATAGAGAAATATATATGTGGTATAGAAACATAGATCTAATTGGTATTGATATATATTTAGGTGATATAGATATGGAAGAATTGATCTAGATATATGACATAAAGTATACATTTACATATAGATGAGAGATATAGTTATAGAGGAAATGGATGTAGAAATGGATGACGCAGATATGGATGATATAGATATAGATATAAATGAAATGGATATAGTAGATGCTCTTTATAAATATTTGAATAGTGATATATATCTATAGTTAGATGTAACTGGTATGTTACACATTTATGCATATATTGTGTTTATATAAATTATATATATATATATAAATTTCATACTATATGTGCATATATTTATTTAAATTACATTGTTATTCATTTGTGTATACCACTTACATCTGACCAAAGAGATATTTCATTTTTCTCATTATTTAAATGGTAGTTATGCATAGATTACTGAAAATCAATAATTAATGGTATTCAGTAAGAAAAGTTATCAATTTGACTGTGAAAATTATAGGCATATTTTAATATTCAAATATATAAAGTCCATTAAATATATATAGCACTGATATTTATCAATGCATCTATTTTTTGTTGTCAGAACTCATAAAACTCTTTTGAAAGAAGTGTATAATACTTAAGGGAAAATAGGGCAGGTATAAAATGGCATATCATTTCTTGTTAAGTATTTATTCTTTACTACATTAAGTATTCCTAAAATCTAATTTTAAATGCTGAATATGAATAATAAATGCTATACAATGACATTTATTCTCTAAATTTTGTAAACCTATATACCTATAGCTTTTTAATAAATATTGCTCTTGATCTTTTATTAAAAATTCTTCTAGAACTTCTGCAAAGGTATTAAAATTAAACTGCCCTTATATTTTTCCATATAGACAGAAAATCAAAGGAGAAAGCATGTTTTACTTGGAAAGAAAACAGAAATAGCAGGTTTCAACTAATAATTTCTTCTTTTAAAAGTCTACAGAAAAATTTTAGAGTTTTACTTTCTTAGGATTGCCAAATGTCATTTGAACTAATGTGTGCACACAGAAAATTTGATAATGGAATGATTTTCTAGTCAGTCAATTGGTCAGTTAATAAATATTTTTAAAGCACCTTCATCTACTATTTGCTAGGCATTTGCTAAGCACTGGGAGTCCAAAGAAAGGTAAAAGACCATTCTTCACTTCAAGGAGCTCACATTCTAAGGGGGAAGGCAACATGAAAATAAACGATGAACAAAATATATACAAGCTAAAATGTAGAAAATCAACAAAGACATGACAATTGAAGATGATTGGCAAAGACTTGCTACAGAAGCTTTGTACACTAAACACAAGATTTTTCTACTAAATCCTAGGGATCACTGGGAAACAATAGCCATTATTAAGTAGAAGGATGACATCAACAGACTATACTTAAAGAAATGAAAATGAAGGTAAAACTCTATCCATGTTTCTTACACAATGTAATCCTGAAATATCCAGAATGTTTGTCTTTTTCTTCTCTACTAACAAATGGTAATGCCTGTATATTTTCCTGACAGATATACTCAATGCATTACCAAAACCATTCCCTTAATAGTGAGGAGACCCAGGAGAGTTAGTTTCAAACTTGGTGTTTTTATTTACTGCTAAAGTGTCCATTTTAGAAGTGATGAATGGTCTATTCAAAAGATAGAAAGATGAAGATAAAATAAAGAATGCTTTAAAAAAAAGCTGCAGAAAAGCTAAATGAGGAAATATGTGATGACCTCTAAATGGATCAGAAATTACGAAGTTGGTAGTACACAGTGGTAAATCCTTTTCTTGTCAAGTTTCATTTTGAGAAATGTTTAGAGTGGTGAAGAAAATAACTGATCCTACATAAATATTCTGGACTGCTTTAAAGGGCTATTTTTCATTTCTCAAGTTATGTAATTGGTTTAAGTTAGTTTTATAAGTGGTAATAGTAATGTATATTTAGCCAAGAAGTTGATAGAAAGTCAGAAATATAAATGGGCACTAAGGCATTTTCTTTGCAATGAAGAACCAGATTTTTGCATATATATTGTATGTCCCACAGAGTGAACTGCTTTAATGTAGTTTGAAAGTCCTTTGTCACTACATCATCAATCCTGGGGTCAAATGCAATTATAACTTTTAGTTCTATAATTTCAAATGACTAGATCATCTGGCAGACCAAAGACATTCATTTTTGTGGACCTGAACTGAATTTATTTCACTAGTAATTTTTTTTTTATTTTAAATATTAGAGGCAGTAAACTAAAGTAGATTAAGTCTTAAAGTAAGAAAAAATTGGGTTAAATTATTGTCTGTCATATATTGGCTATATTACTATGGAGAATTACCTTAATATATCAGTGCACCCAATGCCTTTTCTAAGACAATAATTAACAGCTGGATTGTCGATATTCTTTGATAGAAGAAGTTTCCCCACCATGAGTCCTTCTCAACACTGAAATCATACATTGAGATCACATAGGGGAAAAAATCAGCTTTTAGTGGATGTGTTTAGATTTTAAAATGTTTTTGCACAGATATTCATTGTTCTTCATTCCATATTGTAGCAAGGGAAGGTAAAAGTTGCACAAATGATTGACAGGTCTTAAGACTTAGAATCTTTCATGAGTTGGTTGGGTCAGAGTTCCGAGGAACAGTTCCCAACTGACTCATTCTAGAGCTGAAAGTGAAGAAGGAAGGTATGTAACTGAGACTTCCTGAACAAACCACCTATCAAACGACTGGCCTTTGAGGATCAATTGGCTGAGGGTGAGAGGAAAATCTCCAGTCTTCCTGGTGGACAGATTGACTAGGGAAAAGACCTCTACCTTGGTGGGGTTATCTGAGGACCTGGGATTTCTGATACCTGACCAACCATTGACTCTGTGTGTGTGTGTGTGATATTCTGAGTTGACTGTGGGATTTATTCTTAATAGACTTTAGTTAAGATAGTTAGACAGTGTAAGCTTAGATAATCAAATATAGTGGGTAAAAAGTCAGATGCTAGCCTTCCCCTTATTCCTTCCCCAACATCTTCACCTTCTCTGTTAATAAACCCAAGTTATTTAAATGTTATTTCCCTCCTTGTGTATAAACCCTTTCCCCTTTCCTAAAATCCCCATAAAATATGTATTAAAAATTTGGATTAAAAGGCTTGATTTGAATTTGGTTTACTATATGCCTTGGGGGAATAAATGTTTCTCAGTTGTAACATTTTCAGTTTCACACTGAAATGTATACCTGGTCTAAATCATATTTCTATATTTCATCATTTTCCAAGGTAGTTGCTATCAGATCATTGCTGAGTATGAAAATGTGAACAACAATAGAGTCCATTTTTCTAAAATTCAATGTATAGTGGATAGAAATATAGAAATACTGTCCTACAGTGTCTAACATATTAGCTTTATGCTTGAGTAATAAAATATTTACCCAATTATAAATTCAAATGAATTTTATGTTTTTTTTTAAATAAGGACTAAAAAAAGTAAGGGGGAAATAAAGATTGGTTGCTCTCATATGGATTAACTCCATCAATAAGATGATAGTTTAATTACTAAAAAATCTACCCTGCCCCCAAAAAGCCTTTAACTTTGGTAAAATTTACATCATTTTCAGGAAATTATATATCTCCTTATATATTTATGTATGCCTAGATAAATTTATATTCATACATATAGATGTATATATAGATAGAACTATAGAGATATAGATATATACATATATATATATATACAGAGGGAAAGAGAGGACACAAAGAGATTGAGAAAAACTATGAGATATTTGTTTTATAATAATATCTAAGTAGTTGGTATAATAGAAAAATTCCTCAGCCTTAGCTAACCAGAAGGGAATCTCTTTTTTCATCATTTGTGTCTTTAAAAAAAAGAAGAACTAATTGTGATAAGTGGAGGCACTTATGAGGGACTCTGTCCTAAGATCTTATGGGTATATCAGCCCCATTTTTCTACTGAACCCAAGTCCAGTGTTCTAGGTCAAAATGTATCTTGTGTTGACTTTGCTTTTCCTCAAAAGGAAAAAACAAAATAAAAAATAAAACAAAACAAAACAAAACAAAACTGAGGAGAAAATAGTTTCTGTGTTCCTTGAGCCAGGGCTCACCTGGAATTGGTGATCATATGCAAGGAAATTAGAATTACCTGAACATATGTGAAAGACATAATGTTAGAGAAATATTAATATCTTATGTTACTTGAATTTTCAGTTTCCCAACTAGATTTTATTTACTACCTAGAGGGAAAGCAACCTGGATGCTAATAGAATTGTCCCGAGAAGCAGAAGTCCTTTGGGTAATGACAAAATCTTACCAAACTTTCCATCATTTCTACCCAAACAAATATTTATTCATTTACACATGACAAAAATGAAATCTAGTATAGGTTTTTCATTTGTTGGTTACTCTTCTTTTAAAGAAAGCACTACATTACCTTAATCTTTTCATAGAGATTGGAAAATAGATTTGAAACCAAGCAGTCAACAGTAAAACTGGACTTCTCTAGGGATGAATCATATTATGAAAGCCTCAGAATGAATGGTAGTTGTCTTTAAACTAAGAGAAGTGTAAAAATGTGACACCAAGTTATAAAAGTAGGAGAATTTTAAGGAGAAACATGTTAAAAAAAGAAAAGATCATTAAAAAATATCTCTATGAAGTGACAGGCTATGGACATAATAAATATCACAGAAGCTTCAGTCTTAAACAATTCTTTATATACAGGAAAGAGTAGCCATAATTGCAATATATATTAAGAACATCAGACCGAACTTAAAGCTAAGAAGTGAAATTATTTTCTAAGTATAAAAGATTCTGGTAATCTAGTTATAATTGTACAATCCTAAAAATTGTACAAGATGAGATGGAGTCAAGAAATCAGAGTGAGAGAAAACTGTATTTTTTCCCAAGTAAATCTGGGGAATTCTAGACAATGCACCAAAATGAAATTTTAATTTGGAAATGCATAAAAAAAGTTACAGCATGTCATTTTTCCAGTCCACGGAAGAATAGAAATAATTGAAAGAGAGATCTATAGGCAAAGGCTAGCTGTAAGCAAAGCATGTAGATAGTGATAGGACAAGAGCAATAGAGAGCATATGGACCAAGAACCATAAGGGATTAACAATGAACATCAGGGCAAAAAGAGATTCTAGAGGACCAGTGAAATAGAACTGGGAGTATGAATGGGTGCTATCAGGCCACTATATTTCCCTTTACCCAGTTCTGGGTCATCATTTCAGGGCAAACAGAAATGGTACCAATGGAGCAAAATTCTAGCTATGTATGGAGCACACTATCACCTTGGAAATCAGTAAACTACAAATCAGGGCTTACCACAAAAGTTAAAATGATGAATAAAATGTTAAAAATGCAAATTAAATTTAGAAGTGTATCCTCCTTCCTTTCTTTTCCCCCAAGAAACAGTTGTTAAACATTTATGAGCACACTCCTATTTCTAAGTCCTCATCTCTCTCAACTATCTCTCTAACTAATTTCATTAGTTCCCATCAGTTAAATACTGTTTTTTTCAGATGGCTTATAAATTTATATATCTAGCTCCAGTTTCTCCCTTGAATTTCAATCCCATATTACCAATTGCTAAGTGGACATTTCAAACTGGCTGTATTAGAAATATCGAATCTCAATATATCTAAAACTAAATCCTTTATCTTTTCCCCAAATCTTCCACAATTTATTATTTCTATTGAACATATCATCATTCTTCCATTTTTCCATGTTCAAGTGATAGGAGCTGGTTCTCTCTGGAGACTGGCTCAAGGGAAGAATGGAGAGAGAAAAATCCTACATGAATGAGAAGTTGATACAGTCAAGGGGGCTATGAATGTAATCATGGATTCCCTTTTATTGTACATATAAGTTCAATATTTATACAGTTCCTGCACTCTATGATCAAAGGAAAATAATATATCAAGAATATACATCCATGGTGCCAATTAGAGTGTTCAGATGCAGTTAGAAGTATTCTTCACCCATTGGTAATCTTCAAAGCTTCTTTTGGTCTCTCATCACTGACCTAATGATTTCTTTAGAGGTACAAAAGTACCAAAGCCACTTGTCCCAGAGATAGAGCTCAAGGTTTATAACAGTAAGTTAGCTGGTCAGGATGTTCTGAAACAATTAATAAAGCCAGTTGTTCTTTAGATAGTGATTTGTAGACATGTAAGGTCAGACTTGTCCTTGCCAGAGTCTTGAGGCAGATATGCAAATATGCCTTTTCTGGCTACTTTTGCTTCAGTGGGCCCAGAATGTCCTTATGGACTTGTCATTCATGAACTTTGCTATTATCTACAATGCTTCAATTTCCCTCACCCCACATATACAATCAGAAGCCAAATTCATTGTTTCTAATTCCATAACTTCACTTTCATCTTATCTCAATTTTCTACTTATATAGCTACTGACTTAATTCAGTACACCATCACTTCTCCCTATATTAATAAAGTAGTGATTATATTAATAAGATATTTTCCCCAATTGGTCTCTTTTTCTCAAGTCTCTTCCTTTTCTAGCCAATCCTTATGAACTGATGCCAAAATGATTTTCCTTAAACAAAGATCTGACCATGTCTCTCAACATTCAATCAACCTAAGTGGCTCCCTGTTGCTTGTAAAATAAATTGTAAATTACCCTTTTAGCTGTTAAAGTCCTTCTCAATGACCTTGTACTAACTTTCACCCTCATTGGACATAACTTCTCTTACTGAACTTTGGGATTGTCCTTTCCTTTGTTACTTATTCATGACACATCTCCATGTTCTTTGTCTTTATGCTGAAAATCCCTGATGAATTGAATACACTCCCTCCACATCATCTCTGATGACAAAAATCCCTCACCTCTTTAAAAATCCAAATCAAGGATCATTTTCCACATAAAACTTTTCCAAATTCTCCTATGACTAGAATTTTTCTTTCTAATATATAGTTTTTCTTTATTTATATAATATTAAAGTGTTACATATGCAGCTGCTAAATTTAACTATTTGTAGTTTGAGATTTGCTTCAACAGTAAGACATTTTCTCCACAGTATTTTAAGTAAAAATGTAGAAATAGTTTTATTATTACTATGCAAAGATCCAGCAATTTAGCTGAAAACAGATAAGAACACCAGAAATAATAAGAGAGAGATAGAAAAAGAAAGATACATGATCAAATGAGAGATATCCAACACTTGAATATTCTTAGCTGGGAAGTCCCTTTGTTCAGCATATCAATGTTCTATTCAGGAAAACCCCAGGCAAAGTGTCCTTTCCATGGGTGAGACTTCAAAGTCCACTGTCCAGAAGGAAGATTTTATTGACCTCAAAACAAAGAAGACATTTTTCCAAGTGTAGTTTGTATCAGTGCTTCCAGGGTCCCAGTGATCAGGCCAAGATCCCAAACCCCCAGCAGGGGCCAGGCAAAACACGTCTCAAAATTTAATCAAGAGTCACAAAGATAACACATTCTGTGAGAAAAGGTTTAATCTCACAGAAGTATGTTTACCTTCTAGACAGTCAGAGACCTTGGGAAGTTGCTGACCAAAGTTCAAGGAAGCCCCAGTCTCTGCTTGGTAAATGTGAGGCCTATGATATAAAACAGGAAAAAATGTATTAAAATTTTACTTTAACCCTTCAATTTAGTATCTTTGTATCCATTTTGTTTATACTTCTATATATGTTTATTGTAATTTCTAATAAAAATAAAAGAAAATGTGAACTATCTCATCAAAAACATCAAAAACTAGCCTATAAAGGAGATGAAGAAGAGATAATTTAAAAATTAATGGATTACCTGGAAACCATGATTTTAAAAAGATCTTGGAATTCAGAGATCAAAGAAAAGGGGAAAAGGACCTTTTTGTACAAAAATATAGCTGCTCTTCTTTTGGTGGTACAAAATTTAAATTATATCTCTACTAATAAAAATATTATATTTTATGAGGTTTATTAAGGGTTACTAGAAATCAAGGAATAAAGAAGATATGAATAAAAAAACCATGTACCATTGGCTGATTAGCCCATTCAAAATCCCCGCTTAGCTTACCACTATCTACATCATTGCAATGGCAGAGAGGAGAGCGTGGTAGGTGTTACTGCCAGTTAAATACCAATTGTGATCTCACCTATGTGGAGACTTAGGTGAAATTATAGGGAATTCTGGGAAATACCGAGGACTTTGAGGGATTGAAGTCTAGGGTTCAAAATCTCCACTTTTACATTCCACTCTGAGGTCCGAGGAAGACTAGTCTCTTCAATGGGTCTTGTAAACATACCAGCTATGAAATTACAATAATTTGAGAATAAGAGGAAAAGAGAACAAAACCAATAATTGCTAGGCACATTGACAAAAAGCCAGTTAGGGGGCAGTCCCCTTTGGCATAATAGTATACATACAAAACATATGCATTTAAACCCCACACAGTTCAAATCACCACATCCCAAAGTTCACTCTGGATCTTCTGGTGTAGCTTGTAAGTCTGTGGAGGCATCTTCATGGTGTCTTCTCCAAACAGTTCACTTTCTGGATTTGGAGAGGTATCATGTTTCTTAACCTAAAATTATTCTCAAAAGGAATATAAACTTTGCAATTTAAGTTAATAATAATTATACATTCCCCCCTGAAGAGGGTGATTGAAAAACACAGGGATCACTTAGGGATTCATGGCTGAGTTATGAGGTATATAAATCAATTGGCGGCAAGAGAAAGAAAAAACATCCAAAAAAATCCAAATAAAAAAGATAATTTCTGGATGAAATATAGACTATTAAAGTCTTATGTGTAAAAATTCTTAGTAAAGGAAAAATAAATCTATAACAGGTCCTTGAATCAGGACCCAATTAAAATGATTTAAGCAATGATGCATTTACCCAGTCAGTATCCATGACTACAGAAAGTTTGCCACACTATGAAAGACATAAAAGGGACTAGATTATAGGAGCCAGGTAAGAGCCAAATTTGAGATACTTGGTAGAATGTAGAACAAGGAAGACCTGCCTTTAACACATGTTAAACAGCCGCAATCTCGAGCCCAAACATGTTCAAGTTCCCTTGTCATGGCTCAAAATTTTCATCAACCCCACCAGGATTGATTGGTCTCTTTGACCTTGTACTCGATTGGCACTATGCAGTTTATCTTTGTGCTTCTTTGTCACTGTGCAATGGCTCTTTTGGCATGTTCTTGTCCTGGAATCATACAGAATCATTAAGCAAAGTCCCATAAATTTTTTTAAACAATCAGTGGCATCATTTTTACACTCTCAAACTTTTAGGGCATGCATTGACAGTATATCAAATATATTTTAAACTTATATTATTGAAAAACCAAAAAAAAAGTTAAAATCTTCTTAATACTGGTGACATGTGCTTCAAATATAAAAAGGAGAGAAAAATAAAAAAACTAAAGTAGTATATTGCACATGCAAGAAAAATATAATAATAAAAGAGTTTTAAAAATAAAAAATATAGCTTATAATTGTTGACATACTTTGTCAGATAAGGAAATATAGAATACAAAGGTTTCTCACCAAAAATGAGATCCATTTTCTCTTCATACCTGGCCATGATCCACTATGAGTACAAGCAAATAAATTTTCACAAAATAACAGATTTTTTTAAAATTTTATAAAGAACAATCGTACAACATGTAATGCAAATTCAAAAAGTACCAATATCCCAGAGTTATAATAGCCCATTTAATGACAATACCAAACAAACCCACTAGCATATTTTACATGAGTCTGCTGAATGACATTTAAAGAAAATGAATACTTGTCATAAGTTTTTCAGGTGTAGTAATATTTAAACTTTGGCAAATACATTTTTAAACCAAGTAAAACTGATTTGGGTCTAAGGCATCATCAAGAAATCTAAATTGTTCTGGTGGAAGTAAAGTGAGCTGAAGAGTTATAAATGAGAGATGCTTCCTTTTTGGGAGCCATCCAGGGATACCATGCTCTGGGATTAACTTCACAGCCCCTTTGGTATGAGACTGCGATGTCCCATCCATTCACATTTTTATAAATGTGGGTCGTGGGGATTATAATTGTATTTCACTTCAGCTACTAAAATAGACCTTACCTCCTATTAGAGGTAGGCAAAATGATCAGTTGTTGAAAAAAACCAAAAATCATATCTAAAATCCCCTTAAAATCAATTTGATATATTTAGCTCATTAAATTTTCCAAACATTGTTATACAATTGTAACGAGTTTTGAAGAAATCCATCCATCCTCTATGTGTCAATTTACAAAGTCAAAATAGAAAAGGCTATTTTTAAATATGGGCTTATTCAGTAATATTTGTTCAGTGTAGTTATAGGGGGAAAGCAACAGAATATAACAGTAGTTAAAACCCAGGACATTAAATCTTAAACCAAACAATCAGCAAAATGCAATAAAATAAAGAGATTTAAAAAAAAAAAAACATTGGAGTCTAAAAAGCCTTAAAAATAAAATCTCCAGTCTCTTTAAAGTTCATTTTTGATTTTTTTTTTGCTTTTTTTTTAATTCATTGAGATGCCTTTTGTTAGTACTGTGGAATATCGCACAGTGCGGGAGAATATGCATAGATTTTAGGAATCTCAAATTGGGCAGGCCCAAATGGCAAAGAGTTGCAGGGAGATGAATTTCTCCCCTGAATCTCAGGTAAAATAAGTAAAAGAATCAGTGCACTCAAAAGATATCCTTTGAAATATGCCATACTTCCTGTTTGGAAAAGTCTCTTCCTTCTCCTCATCCCCCCCCTCCAGGTACCCTGCCATGTGGAGGCTAATTGTTGCCTAAGGAAAGAACACCCCAGTTTTTACCAGTTAGTATGTGATTCTACAGACACAGTGGCAGCTACCAGCAGTCTGGGGTCTGGGGCTGGCCTGGAGCAATCTTGCTTGGAGGCTGGAGATCAGCTGGGGCTGGGGGCTGGGGCTGGGTGGGCCAGGATTGGGAGAGCAATCTGGGTCAAGAAGGTCCGGAGCAGACGGCTGGAGGCAAGCGCAGATAGAGCGCAGAAGCAGGCAGCAGGAGCGAGCTGAATCAGAATCAGCTTTGCTGAAAAGCCTTGGCAGGAGAAAAGTAGCTTAAAAAATTATCTAGGCTATCTTTAAAAAAAACATTTGGAAGTTCTTGTCCAATCTAATGAAGGTACAATCAGACCAGGGAATGACACTTCCCTATCAAAATAAAAATCTCGTCCTTTTTTTCTCTCCTATAGTATGGCAACTTCCTGTAGCCTTGGCTGCAAATGGGTAAGTGAAATATTACTGCATTCTGTCCTACAGACTTGTAAGATTAGAAATTACTTTAATTGTATCCTAATACAAGGGCCTGTTAGAAATTTATTCTTTCTTACTTCACATTTTGTATACATGGATTTTCGATATTTGATACTCATTTTGAAGTCTTCCCTTAAAACTTTTTAAAATGTTTCTTCCATTATTTGGGGGGGTTTTTTGTTTATTCTTTTGATAATTGACTCACATGCCTCATAACTAAAGCTTGCATCCTGAATTGAACTGGGTGTTTCTTCAGGGGGGATTGTATTTTCATAAAATCCAAGATTTAATTTTTTTTTAAGAAAGATCTTCAGGGAAGAAGGTTTCTAAATCCTAAAATCCAGAGAATGAACTATTTGCAGAAAGATACCAAAACCCTTACACTATAGGAAGATCCAGAATGAACCTTGGGTTATGGTTGATTGAACTGAAGGTTGATTGAACATTTATTTTGAATGTACATTCTTCTGCCAAAAGGGGACTACCCCTTAATTGGTTTTTGTCAATGCACCCAGCAAAACATTGGTTTTGCTGTCTCTCTTTCTTCTATTTCCACCCTTATCTCTAACTATTATAGTTTTCCTCTTAGAAAGTAAAATTTTGTATACACCTGCAGTTAAAATTTTTTGGGGTGCAGGATGCTTATGTTTAGTGATCAATTGAGGAGATTAGTCCCCTGATCATCATCAGGGGGATTGCGATTTTTAGATTTCCCCCATCTTGCTTAGCCTAGCACCCAGGGATGTACATACCCACACTACACTGGAATGTGCTAGCAAATGACAAATCAGAAACAACTGACTGTTCCCTGAGATGTCCTAAGCCAAGCTTGAGCCACCATTGGAACATGTGAGAATCAGGAAGTGATGTAGAGAACTGCCTTTGGAGTTCTCATGACTTCCTATGGAGAGGGCTGGGAGTCAGATCAATCCTGGAACTTGATCCTGGAGGAGCTTGTAAACCTTAAAATTTCTTAGACTTATGAATGTTGGAAATTTCCCCATTTCCAACATTAGGTAGGGAGGGTCCTTCTCCTCCCTACCTAAGATTACTTTAGACAGAAACCTTTTGCTGAACAATGGAAAGGGCTTTGACCTATGCTTAAGCATAGAACAGGAAGTTCTTTGAGTCATGATTGATTTTAGAATTGATACAATCTCCACCCTACTCAGTCCTAACAGGATTTTGGAAGGGCTGCAGCATAGATCAAAATTTAATTATTTGAGAATATGACCTTCAACAGACATGTGCAAAGCCACAGACCTCTGGGTGGTCCTGGGTTAAGCTAGAGCCACCATTGGCACAGGGAAGACATGGACAGTGATTGGTAGATATGAGAACTGAGGGGAGGGAACTTGGATGGTTTCTTTAAAGATAGCAGGGTCTGAGGACTGAGAGAAGGTTGGAGAGGTTTTGCTCTGAGAGGTTGTGCTCTGAGAAGCTTGCTCTGAAGGAAGCTGGAGGTGGAGGCCCCTGAGACTGTTTCTCCATTTTGGTCACGTGAGTGATAGGGACTGATCTCCTTTTCTTGCCTCAGCTATCTAAGGGCTTGGGCCTTTTGGCCCAGCCTAAACAGAGGGGGTATTTAAGCCCTATTCCCTTCTCTCCCTTTTCTCTCTCTCTCTCTCTAATACCTTTCTTCCTCCTGTTTGTAATTAAAAACTCCATAAAAGGTTGACTGCTGACTTGAGTTTCATTTAGGAATTACATAGCTGAATTCCTTGGCGACCTTTCCTTGTCACAAGCTCCATCAGACAGCTTCCTTGAGATGGTCACATGGTGAGTGATAAGACTAACTCTCTTTTCCCTTGGCTCTCAGGGGAAGGCCACCCTTGGCCAAGGACTTGAACTCTTGCCTGGATCAGCCTGAGCCAGAGCAGTTTAAATTAATTCTTTCCCTCCCTCCCTCCCTCTCTCTCTCTCTCTCTCTCTCTCTCTCTCTCTCTCTCTCTCTCTCTCTCTCTCTCTCTCTCTCTCTCTCTCTCTCTCTCTTAATTTCTTCCTTCTATTTGTAATTAAATCACCATTAAGTTCCATTCTGACTTGAGTGTTTCATTTAGGATTTGAAAAATTAAATCCTTGGTGAGCAATAATTTTTACATACAGTCTCAACCCTAAATTTACCCCTTACAGTAGGAAATAATTAGAAATTGAGGAAATGCCTATCAATAGAGGAATGACTGGACAAGATGTGATATATGATTGTGATAATTCCAGAAAAAATAACTGAGAAGACTTAAATGCATTGATGTTAAGTGAAATGATTAGAGCTACAACATTGTACACAGTAACAAAAATATCATAAGTTTAGCAATTATGGAAGATTTAGCTACTCTGATGAAGCCAATGATCCAAGACAATTCCTATACACCTCAGAGAGAGAAATAATGAACTCAGATGCAAATCTATTCTTTTTTGGGGGGCTTTATTTTATGTTGCAAGTATTTGTGTGTGTATATGTGTATATTTTCAACATGGCATATATTGATATGTTTTGGGTGACTTTAGAAATATAATTAACAACCTATTGCTCACCTTCTCAAGAGGTTGGAGAGAAGCATGAGGGAGGAAGAGAAATTGAAACTCAATTTTTTAAATGAATGCTAAATTTTTACATGGAATTGGGAAATAGATAACAAAATCAATAAAATACATTAAGGATAAAAATGTAACAAAATTTCAGTTTCTTTGAAAACTATTTTTGTTCTTAGTATGGTAAAATGTTCATGTCTTCTGATTGTCAATTAATGAATAATAAGAAAATATTCTTTTAAGGTGCAAGCTAATCAACTTTCTTTAGAATATTTTTGGTTTTAGAAAAATAGGACTTCCGGTTAAGATGGCGGCTTAGAGAAAGCTAAAGCTCAGATCTCCAGAAAACCCTTCCCGACAGATCTCAAACGATAAGCTCCTAAGGCGCCGAAATTCAAAACGATCAACAGCACAGACCCTGGGAACCCTCCTCCTGGACCTGGACCCGGTTCAAAAGGTACGGCTCCCCTCAAAAGCCAGAACCCGAGATCACTCGGACCTCAGGGGTAGGAGCGCAGAGTCCAAGGCTCCCGGAAGCCGCAGCCCGGCCGGGCTCAGAGAGCAGGATCCTCCTCGGAACAACAACCCTCAGGGCTTTCTACCCGAGTCCCAGTGAAAGTTACTGCCTGGGGCTTCCTCTGCAGAGAGCGGGTAGAAACAACAGCAACCCTCAGGGCGGGCAAGACAGCCTCACGGATCCTGCTATCCAAGTCTCAGTGAAAGTCCTTGCCCTCAGAGCTTGGGGAAGCTGAAGCCCATCCCCCCGCAGGCCGATGAAACAGCCTCACGGCCAGTGATTCTGAAGGCAACTTCCAGAAAGCAACGTGGTCCGACCCTTCCATTCCAGTGCCAGTGAGGCATATTCAGTTTAACCCAGGGAAAGCTCATAGAAGGGACAATCTGCCCCGGACTAAAGCATCTGATCACCAGTCAGAGATAAGAAAAGGTAATCCTCCACATTCAGAGATGGCAGCAAACTCCACAGAAGCACAGAAGCCCCAAAATACCAAGAAAAATAAGAAGAAAGGGGCGACTTTGGACACATTCTATGGAGCCAAAATACAAAATACAGAGCAGATAGAAGAAGATATACAAGAAAATTCTCCAAAATCTTCCAAAGGAAATAGAAACTCTCCACAAACCCATGAAGAATTTGAATCAGAATTGACCAAAAAGATGGAAGCCCTCTGGGAGGAAAAGTGGGAAATAATGCAAAAGAAATTCACGCATCTACAAAACCAGTTTGACCAAACTGTAAAAGAAAACCAGGCTTTAAAGCAAGAACTAATAAAGCAAAGCCAAAACACCAAGAAATTAGAAGAGAACATAAAATATCTCACCGACAAGGTGATAGATCTGGAAAATAGAGGGAGAAGAGAAAATTTAAGAATAATTGGACTCCCAGAAAAGCCAGAAATAAACACCAAACTGGACATGGTGATAAAAGATATAATCAAAGAAAATTGCCCAGAGATTCTAGAACAAGGGGGCAATACAGCCACTGACAGAGCTCACAGAACACCTTCTACACTAAACCCCCAAAAGACAACTCCCAGGAATGTAATTGCCAAATTCCAAAGCTATCAAACAAAAGAAAAAATCCTACAGGAAGCCAGAAAAAGACAATTTAGATATAAAGGAATGCCAATCAGGGTCACACAAGACCTTGCCAGTTCTACTCTGAATGATCGTAAGGCATGGAACATGATCTTCAGAAAGGCAAGAGAGCTGGGTCTCCAACCAAGAATCAGCTACCCAGCAAAACTGACTATATACTTCCAAGGGAAAGTATGGGCATTCAACAAAATAGAAGATTTCCAACTTTTTGCAAAGAAAAGACCAGAGCTCTGTGGAAAGTTTGATACCGAAAATCAAAGAGCAAGGAATACCTGAAAAGGTAAATATTAAGGAAAGGGGAAAAATGTTATCTTCTTCTTTTACTCAAACTCTCTTCTATAAGGACTACATTTATATCAACCCATGTATACTAACATGTGGGGAAAATGTAATGTATAAATAGGGGGTAAAGAAAGACCAAATAGAATAATGGTTCTCACACAAAGATTCACCTGGGAAGGGGAGGGGAAGAAAACTCCTAAAAGAAGGAGAGGAAGAGAGGGGGGTGGGTTACTTAAACCTCAATCTCAGGGAAATCAACTCTGAGAGGGAAAAACATCCAGATCCATTGGGATCTTGAATTCTATCTTACCCAACAAGGGTAAGGAGAAGGGAAAACCAAGGGGGGGAGGGGGAGAGGGAGAACAAAAAGGGAGGGAAAGAGAGGGGGAAGGGGGAGGGAAGAAAAAGGGAGGGACGAAAAAGGGAAACATCAAGGGAGGGGACAAGGGGGACTGATTCAAAGTAAATCACTGGACTAAAAGGTAGAGCAGAAGAAGAAAAGGTTAGAATTAGGGAAGGCAATCAAAATGCCAGGGAGTCCACAAATGACAATCATAACTTTGAACGTGAATGGGATGAACTCACCCATAAAACGTAGACGAATAGCAGAATGGATTAGAATCCAAAACCCTACCATATGTTGTCTTCAAGAAACACACATGAGGCGGGTTGACACCCACAAGGTCAGAATTAAAGGATGGAGTAAGACCTTCTGGGCCTCAACTGATAGAAAGAAGGCAGGAGTGGTAATCATGATATCTGATAAAGCCAATGCAAAAATAGACCTGATCAAAAGGGATAGGGAAGGTAATTATATTTTGTTAAAAGGTACTATAGACAACGAGGAAATATCATTAATCAACATGTATGCACCAAATAATATAGCACCCAAATTTCTAATGGAGAAACTAGGAGAATTGAAGGAAGAAATAGACAATAAAACCATACTAGTGGGAGACTTAAACCAACCATTATCAAATTTAGATAAATCAAATCAAAAAATAAATAAGAAAGAGGTAAAAGAAGTGAATGAAATCTTAGAAAAATTAGAATTAATAGACATATGGAGAAAAATAAATAGGGATAAAAAGGAATACACCTTCTTCTCAGCACCACATGGCACATTCACAAAAATTGACCATACATTAGGTCATAGAAACATAGCACACAAATGCAAAAAAGCAGAAATAATGAATGCAGCCTTCTCAGATCACAAGGCAATAAAAATAATGATTAGTAATGGTACATGGAAAACCAAATCTAAAACCAATTGGAAATTAAACTATATGATACTCCAAAACCGTTTAGTTAAAGAAGAAATCATAGAAACAATTAATAATTTCATCAAGGAAAATGACAATGGCGAAACATCCTTTCAAACCTTTTGGGATGCAGCCAAAGCGGTAATCAGAGGCAAATTCATATCCCTGAAAGCTTATATTAACAAACAAGGGAGAGCAGAGATCAATCAATTGGAAATGCAATTGAAAAAACTCGAAAGCAATCAAATTAAAAACCCCCAGCAGAAAACCAAATTAGAAATCCTAAAAATTAAGGGAGAAATTAATAACATCTAAAGTGAAAGAACTATTGATTTAATAAATAAGACAAGAAGCTGGTACTTTGAAAAAACAAACAAAATAGACAAAGTACTGGTCAATCTAATTAAAAAAAGGAAGGAAGAAAAGCAAATTCACAGCATTAAAGATGAAAAGGGGGACAGCACCTCCAATGAGGAGGAAATTAAGGCAATCATTAGAAATTACTTTGCCCAATTATATGGCAATAAATACACCAATTTAGGAGAAATGGATGAATATATACAAAAATACAAACTGCCTAGACTAACAGAAGAGGAAATAGAATTCTTAAATAATCCCATATCAGAAATTGAAATCCATCAAGCCATCAAAGAACTTCCTAAGAAAAAATCCCCAGGGCCTGATGGATTCACCTGTGAATTCTATCAAACATTCAGAGAACAGTTAATCCCAATACTATACAAACTATTTGACATAATAAGCAAAGAGGGAGTTCTACCAAACTCCTTTTACGACACAAACATGGTACTGATTCCAAAACCAGGCAGGTCAAAAACAGAGAAAGAAAACTATAGGCCAATCTCCCTAATGAATATAGATGCAAAAATCTTAAATAGGATACTAGCAAAAAGACTCCAGCAAGTGATCAGAAGGATCATTCACCATGATCAAGTAGGATTCATACCAGGGATGCAGGGCTGGTTCAACATTAGGAAAACCATCCACATAATTGACCACATCAACAAGCAAACTAGCAAGAACCACATGATTATCTCAATAGATGCAGAAAAAGCCTTTGATAAAATACAACACCCATTCCTATTAAAAACACTAGAAAGCATAGGAATAGAAGGGTCATTCCTAAAAATAATAAACAGTATATATCTAAAACCAACAGCTAATATCATCTGCAATGGGGATAAACTAGATGCATTCCCAATAAGATCAGGAGTGAAACAAGGATGCCTATTATCACCTCTACTATTTGACATTGTACTAGAAACACTAGCAGTAGCAATTAGAGAAGATAAAGGAATTGAAGGCATCAAAATAGGCAAGGAGGAGACCAAGTTATCACTCTTTGTGGATGACATGATGGTCTACTTAAAGAATCCTAGAGATTCAACCAAAAAGCTAATTGAAATAATCAACAACTTTAGCAAAGTTGCAGGATACAAAATAAACCCACATAAATCATCAGCTTTTCTATTTATCTCCAACACAGCTCAGCAGCAAGAACTAGAAAGAGAAATCCCATTCAAAATCACCTTAGACAAAATAAAATACCTAGGAATCTATCTCCCAAGACAAACACAGGAACTATATGAACACAACTACAAAACACTCGCCACACAACTAAAACTAGACTTGAACAAATGGAAAAACATTAACTGCTCATGGATAGGACGAGCCAATATAATAAAAATGACCATCCTACCCAAACTTATTTATCTGTTTAGTGCCATACCCATTGAACTACCAAAATACTTCTTCACTGATTTAGAAAAAACCATAACTAAGTTCATTTGGAAGAACAAAAGATCAAGGATATCCAGGGAAATAATGAAAAAAAACCACATATGATGGGGGCCTTGCAGTCCCTGACCTTAAACTATATTACAAAGCAGCAGTCATCAAAACAATTTGGTACTGGCTAAGAAACAGAAAGGAAGATCAGTGGAATAGACTGGGGGAAAGCGACCTCAGCAAGACAGTATACGATAAACCCAAAGATCCCAGCTTTTGGGACAAAAATCCACTATTCGATAAAAACTGCTGGGAAAATTGGAAGACAGTGTGGGAGAGACTAGGAATAGATCAACACCTCACACCCTACACCAAGATAAATTCAAAATGGGTGAGTGACTTAAACATAAAGAAGGAAACCATAAGTAAATTGGGTAAACACAGAATAGTATACATGTCAGACCTTTGGGAGGGGAAAGGCTTTAAAACCAAGCAAGATATAGAAAGAATCACAAAATGTAAAATAAATAATTTTGACTATATCAAACTAAAAAGCTTTTGTACAAACAAAACCAATATAACTAAAATCAGAAGGAAAACAACAAATTGGGAAAAAATCTTCATAGAAACCTCTGACAAAGGTTTAATTACTCATATTTATAATGAGCTAAATCAATTGTACAAAAAATCAAGCCATTCTCCAATTGATAAATGGGCAAGGGAAATGGATAGGCAGTTCTCAGATAAAGAAATCAAAACTATTAACAAGCACATGAAGAAGTGTTCTACATCTCTTATAATCAGAGAGATGCAAATCAAAACAACTCTGAGGTATCACCTCACACCTAGCAGATTGGCTAACATTACAGCAAAGGAAAGTAATGAATGCTGGAGGGGATGTGGCAAAGTAGGGACACTAATTCATTGCTGGTGGAGTTGTGAACTGATCTGGAGGGCAATTTGGAACTATGCCCAAAGGGCGACAAAAGAATATCTACCCTTTGACCCAGCCATAGCACTGCTGGGTCTGTACCCCAAAGAGATAATGGACACAAAGACTTGTACAAAAATATTCATAGCTGAGCTCTTTGTGGTGGCCCAAAACTGGAAAACGAGGGGATGCCCATCAATTGGGGAATGGCTGAACAAACTGTGGTATATGTTGGTGATGGAGTACTATTGTGCTAAAAGGAATAATAAAGTGGAGAAGTTCCATGGAGACTGGAACAACCTCCAGGAAGTTATGCAGAGCGAGAGGAGCAGAACCAGGAGAACATTGTACACAGAGACTGATACACTGTGGTATAATCGAACGTAATGGACTTCTCCATTAGTGGCGGTGTAATGTCCCTGAACAACTTGCAGGGATCCAGGAGAAAAAAACACCATTCATAAGCAAAGGATAAACTATGGGAGTGGAAACACCGAGAAAAAGCAACTGCCTGAATACAGAGGTTGAGGGGACATGACAGAGGATATACTCTAAATGAACACTCTAATGCAAATACTATCAACAAAGCAATGGGTTCAAATCAAGAAAACATCTAATGCCCAGTGGACTTATGCGTCGGCTATGGGGGGTGGGGGGGAGGAAAAGAAAATGATCTATGTCTTTAACGAATAATGCTTGGAAATGATCAAATAAAATATATTAAAAAAAAAGAAAGTGATTTAAAAAAAAAGAAAAATATATATACTCTTTTTGTGAAGAAAGGCAATAAAATTATATAATTTTTGTTGTTAGCGGGTACTGAGCTAACAGAGTCAGAAGGCATGGTACATAATGAAATAGTAGAAAATATTTTTAAGTGATTTAAAGAGAAATGACTGAAATTGAATTAAAGAAATGTTTATTAGATGTCTAAAAGATAAAATGAAATAATCTCTTCTCTTAAGTAGTTTACTTCATATTGCACAAATTACAATTGCAAAAATATTTTAAATACTTGAAGAAGATTTATAGGATGACACCAGAATAAAATTCAAGGAAAAGGAATCAAGAATGGATATACTTACATTTGTGTTGTTCCTTAAAAAAGAATAGAAAAAACTGCCTATTAAAAAAAAAAGCTACCTGGTGAATTATTTGGCAAAATGAGGAATCCAATTTTGTATTACAAGTAATAATCTATTTCATCTTTGGTATTCTTGGATTTTCAGTGTAATATAGTGGAAAGGGAGCTAAATTTGGAGTAAAGAGAACTAGAATTCAAATTATTGGAGATGCTATTTGCTAACTGTGTGACCTTGTACAAATCAGTTAACATGTCTGACCCTCAGTTCCTTTCCCTACATTGTAGCCCTTATAAACTATGAGTATCTTTATCCCAAATCCCATTTTAGAAGAGGCATTTCAGTTCCTACAACATGGCTACATCTCCTGTAAGAGTTTCAGGGATACTCTTTAGGAATTGAGGGTGATACTGAATGCCACTGGCTCAAAGTATAGTGCCAATGTGATTCCCTACCAAAATGATCAGTTGAAAATCAACTTTTTCAACTGAGCCAGCCTTAAGTATTTTTTAAAGAAAGAAGCATTTACTACATTAACATAAGAGTATGTAGTACAAAACATTCTCTAAAAATGTCTGAGATGCATACAGATTCCAGTGTAAGATGGGCAAAGGAGAAATTTACAACTTGTTATTTCTCAAAGTCCTCTTTTCCCATTTGTGGGATAATGAAGAAGTTCCCTCTTAAGCATATATGGTCATCAGCAGCCCACCAATGAAGGTTTTCTTTGAGGGTGAGGGATTTTAAGAGAAAATTGTCTTTGTCTCTGTGTACCTTTTCAGTGGTTATGGCTAAATAAACTACAAACCTAAGATTCATAGTATATTTTTGAAAGGAAGAACATCAAAGAAAGGAAAGCACAGAATGGTCTTAATAATTTTCCCCAAAAGGAAGTAATGCTCTTCCTAAATGTATTTAGAAAATATTACCATCTTTCATTGGAAAACAGAGTAAAAATGTTTTTTTTCTCAAAAGATAAAACCATGGGTTTAGAGAGAGGAGACTTGTATTAAGGGGAGAGATGAGAATTTTTTAAATAAAAAATAAGAACAGAAATCACTGATTACATATTAGGATTCAGAGTTAACACATAAATTTAATTACCTAAGCCCTACATCTTCTTTTGTATCCCACTGGGTAATCAGGCAGCATAAAGTAAATTTGGAGGTTTACCTAATGTAGTGTCCTTGCTATATCCCTAGCCATAGCCAGATAATTAACTACTAGATTTAATGTCCCATGGTGCAGGATTGCTGTGAGAGATGAGCTTTTGCTATTGAGCACAGCTAGAAGCTTTCATTAAGCAGGATTCATAATATTATTACCCTTGTTGCAGATGGCATGAAAACAATACACTATGTTCAATATGTCTTTCAAGTTAAGGCATGCTCCTTAAAATTAGTGTAAAGAAAATGTTTAAGTTATAAAATTCCAATATTAAGGACAAACATGTATAAGACTAAGATTAGATGCTTACCTAAAACTTTCCTGTGGAGGTAAGCAATTTAAACTCTAAATTATAAAAGAACAAAATACATAATTAAATGAATACTCCCTAAAATGTTTAAACATATGTATACCCACCATTAGTCAAAAGCATTTATTAAGTGCCTACTATGTTTGACACTGTTTTAAGCAGACATATAGGCTCACCTATACATGCTCATATGCAAAATTTGTGCCTTCAAAAGTCAGGGAAACAGCAAAAACTCCTGGAGGAAATAAAACTTTTAAGACTTATTATTCAAATATTATGACTCAACTAAGCAGTCAGTGAAAAATTTGTATTCTCACAAGGAGAAAAGATAATACTGAGATCAATTAGAAATAAAGATACTGGGGGAAAATAATTCAAATTTTAGGAGAATATGATATGGTTATATTAGATTACCATGTGGTACCATATAAAGTGATGTTTATCCTCAGTGATATCCATTATGTGTGTGTGTATATCCCTATCAGTTCTTTCCTACCACTTGTTTTAATTAGAACTTTTTAAATTTGCATCCTTTGGAGATATCCCCAGCAATGGAAACCCTGGGTCAGAATTTATAGATACTGGGCTCAGGGGATTGAGAGCCAGGCTCAGAGATGAGAGAGATACTGGGTTTGAATCTGGCCTCAGACACTTCCTAACTGTGTGTCCCAGGGCAAGTCACTTAACACTAATTAAGTGTTAAGAACTAAACCTTAAAACCAATAATTAGAGTTGATGCTAAGATAGAAGACAATATTTTATTTTAAAGTTATGGATATTTTATTCATTTTCCTCACATAATTCCAAGTTGCTTTCTGGAATTGTAAGACCCATTCAGAACTTCCTCAATAATACATTTATGTAGTGTGGCAGCTAAGTGTCTCAGTAGATAGAGAGCAGGCCCAGAGATGGGAGGTACTGGTTTCAAATTTGACCTCAGACACTTCATAACTGCATGACTGTGAGCAAGTCTCTTAATCCCCATTACCTAGCCCTTACTTCTCTTCTGCCCTAGAAGCAATACCTCACATCGATCCTAAAATGGAAGGTAAGTTTTTTAAGAAAATAATAATACTTTGATGTTCTTATTTTCCCCCAAAGCCTCCAAAACATCCTTTATTATCTTTACATATTTGCTAGATGTGACTTCTTTATATTTTCATATTTCTTATTTTAGTTATATGGAGCTCTCTTTTAAATAGTTCTCAATAGCTTTAAATTTTTCCTTCAAGAAATGTTTAAATATTTATATTATACACATACACATATATAGAATTATGCATAACATATATTTATATAAATGTGTATATTGGCATGAAGGACTTCCATACTTGAAGTTTCTGTCCTAATGATATCATGAATCAGGTAAAAATAAACAAATAATCCATGACTCAGAGTTGATGCTTACTCCATGTAGAATTGAATGTGCCTTCATAACAAGTGTGCTTGATGCTACCCTCTTTACCTACCTTCCCTCCACTGATATGTGCACACAACAGGTGACTACCTATATTGAATGCTCCTAGGCCTCTGCTTTTACCCAACAAGAACAACTTTTAATGGTCTTTGCCTCTTTTTTCCCCTCTCTTTCACCCTTTTTCCCCCACTCTGGGACCACCAAGTAACAAAAAGACTCTAAATGCATATATTCGTTGATCTCTCAGAAGCAATGTGCAAATTGTGTCAGCCTCAAAAGAATAGGTGCACCCTGAAGTGTCCAGGACATAGCAGGAAGCCTTTTTTTTAACCAATTCAGTTTTGTTTCATGAAGTAAAAACAAACTAAAGTGCCCTGGCCCTAGTAAGAGTTCTCTCTCCACTAAATTACATTAATAATCATATCAGGTTCTCCTCAATACTAAGGGTAGGTGGATGTGGGTGGAGAGGGGAGTTTTAAGGTAGAGAATTTGTATAGCAGTCACTTGTCATTTGGGATTTGTTTTAATGATTTTGGAATTTTATTGATTGGAGTTCAGATACTTCTTTAAGGACCCTTTAGCAACTTAGTCTTAAAGTTGCCTAGGGATATGGAAAGGTTGCTTGAATTACTCAGGATAGCATAGCTTTGCACATCAAAGACCAGACTCCAGGCAAATCTTTCTCACTCTCAGGCTGTTTTCTTGTCTACTCTGCCATGTTGCCTCTCATTTAGTTTACAAGAAGGTCATAAGCAGAGATTGCTCTTATTTTTCAATCTCCCTCTAGTTAGGCAGTTAACAAGCATTTATTAAATACCTACAATATGGCAGGCACTATGTTGAGACTCAGGGATACAAGCAAAGCAAAATACACTAACAGCCCCTGAGGAGCTCTTAATCTAGTGGGGAGGTGGCGTGAAATATGTATGTACAAACAAGCTATATGCAGAACAAATTAGAAAGACTCAATAGGCACTAGAATTAAGAGGAATTAGGAAAGTCTTCCCATAGAAGGTGGGATTTTAGCTGAGAGTTGAAAAAAACCAAAAAAGTGAAAAAAGAGGTGAAGAGGGAGAACATACCAGGCACAGAAGACAGCCAGGGACAAAGTCAGGAATGGAATGTCTTATCCAAGGAACAGTGAAAAGGTCAGTGGCACTGGATCAAAGGGAATGTGTGAACTCCAAAGACATTGAATGTGGTGCAGTGGAAGACATGCTAGACTGATAATCAAAGATTGTGGATTTAAATGGTCATTTTACTTGTAGCCTGTCCAGTATTGAACAGTTATTTTTCTTCTCTGGCTATCTCTCTCTTTTCTCTTGTGTAAAATAAGGGAATTGGAACCAATAATAATCTCTCAGATCTCTTCCAGCTTTAAAAATTGTGATCTTAAGACTTCCGGTCAAGATGGCGGCTTAGAGAAAGCTAAATTTCAGATCTCCAGAAAACCCTTCCCGAACAATCTCAAACTATAAACTCCTAAGGCGCCAAAATTCAAAACGATCAACAGCATAGACCCTGGAAATCCTCCTCCTGGACCTGGACATGGATCAAAAGGTACAGCCCCCCACAAAAGCCAGAACCCGAGATCACTCGGACCTCAGGGGTAGGAGCACAGAATCCAAGGCTCCTGGAAGCCGCAGCCTCGCACCCCTCAGAGAGCAGGGTCCTCTGAAACAAAAGCAACCCTCAAGGCCCACAAAACAGCCTCATGGCCAGCTATTCTGAAGGCAAATTCCGGAAAGCAACCCAACCCAGTCCAGTCGAGGGGGCACCTTAGCAGCAGGGAAACAGAGAGAGCCGGGGGAGAGTGTGGCCCCCTGGTCCAACCCTTCCATTCCAGTTCCAGTGAAAGTCATTGCCTTAAGGCATACTCAGTTTAACCCAGGGAAAGCTCATAGAAGTGACAATCTGCCCAGGACTAAAGCCTCTGAACACCAGACAGAGATACGAAAAGCTAATCCTCCCCATTCAGAGATGGCAAACTACACAGAAGCACAGAAGCCCCAAAATCCCAAGAAAAATAAGAAGAAAGGGGCGACTTTGGACACATTCTACGGAGCCAAAATACAAAATACAGAGGAGATAGAAGACGATACACAAGAAAATGCTCCTAAACCTTCCAAAGGAAATGGAAACTCTCCACAAACCCATGAAGAATTTGAATCAGAAATGACCAAAAAGATGGAAGCCTTTTGGGAGGAAAAGTGGGAAATAATGCAAAAGAAATTCACGCATCTACAAAACCTGTGTGACCAAACTGAAAAGGAAAACCAGGCTTTAAAGGCCAGAATCAGGCAACTGGAAGACAACGATAGTGTAAAAGAGCAAGAATTAATAAAGCAAAGCCAAAATACCAAGAAATTAGAAGAGAACATAAAATATCTCACTGACAAGGTGACAGATCTGGAAAATAGAGGGAGAAGAGATAATTTAAGAATAATTGGACATCCAGAAAAGACAGAAATAAACACCAAACTCGACATCATAATACAAGATATAATCAAAGAAAATTGCCCAGAGATTCTAGAACAAGGGGGTAATACAGCCACTGACAGAGCTCACAGAACACCTTCTACACAAAACCCCCAAAAGACAACTCCCAGGAATGTAATTGCCAAATTCCAAAGCTCTCAACCAAAAGAAAAAATCCTACAGGAAGCCAGAAAAAGACAATTTAGATATAAAGGAATGCCAATCAGGGTCACACAAGACCTTGCAAGTTCTACTCTGAATGATCGTAAGGCATGGAACATGATCTTCAGAAAGGCAAGAGAGCTGGGTCTTCAACCAAGAATCAGCTACCCAGCAAAACTGACTATATACTTCCAAGGGAAAGTATGGGCATTCAACAAAATAGAAGACTTCCAACTTTTTGCAAAGAAAAGACCAGAGCTCTGTGGAAAGTTTGATACCAAAAAACAAAGAACAAGGAATACCTTAAAAGGTAAATATTAAGGAAAGGGGAAAGGAGAAAAATGTTATCGTCTTCATTTACTCAAACTCTTTCTATAAGGACTACATTTATATAAATCTATGTATACAAACATGTGGGGAAAATGTAATGTATAAATAGGGGGTAAAGAAAGACAAAATAGAATAATCTTTCTCACACAAAGATTCACATGGGAAGGGGAGGGGAAGAAAACTCCTATAAGAAGGAGAGGAAGAGAGGGTTTTTTTACTTAAACCTTAATCTCAGGGAAATCAACTCTAAGAGGGAAAAACATCCAGATCCACTGGGATCTTGAATTCAATCTTACCCAACAAGGCTAGGGAGAAGGGAAAACCAAGGGGGAGAAAGGGGAGAGGGAAAACAAAAAGGGAGGGAAAGAGAGGGGGGAGAGAGAGGGAACAAAAAGGGAGGGACTAAAAAGGGAAACATCAAGGAAGGGGACAAGGGGGACTGATTCAAAGTAAATCACTGGACTAAAAGGTAGAGCCAAAGAAGAAAAGGTTAGAATTAGGGAAGGAGATCAAAATGCCAGGGAGTCCACAAATGACAATCATAACTTTGAATGTGAATGGGATGAACTCAACCATAAAACATAGACGAATAGCAGAATGGATTAGAATCCAAAACCCTACCATATGTTGTCTTCAAGAAACACACATGAGGAGGGTTGACACCCACAAGGTCAGAATTAAAGGATGGAGTAAGACCTTCTGGGCCTCAATTGACAGAAGGAAGGCAGAAGTGGTAATCATGATATCTGATAAAGCCAAAGCAAAAGTAGACCTGATAAAAAGGCATAGGGAAGGTAATTATATTTTCTTAAAAGGGACTTTAGACAATGAGGAAATATCATTAATCAACATGTATGCACCAAATAATATAGAACCCAATTTTCTAATGGAGAAATTTGGAGAATTGAAGGAAGAAATAGACAGTAAAACCATATTAGTGGGAGACTTAAACCAACCATTATCAAATTTAGATAAATCAAATCAAAAAATAAATAAGAAAGAGGTAAAAGAAGTGAATGAAATCTTAGAAAAATTAGAATTAGTAGACATATGGAGAAAAATAAATAGGGATAAAAAGGAATACACCTTCTTCTCAGCACCACATGGCACATTCACAAAAATTGACCATACATTAGGTCACAGAAACATAGCACACAAATGCAGAAAAGCAGAAATAATGAATGCAGCCTTCTCAGATCACAAGGCAATAAAAATAATGATTAGTAATGGTACATGGAAAGCCAAATCTAAAACCAATTGGAAATTAAACAATATGATACTCCAAAATCTTTTAGTTAAAGAAGAAATCATAGAAACAATTAATAATTTCATTGAGGAAAATGACAATGGTGAGACATCCTTTCAAACCTTTTGGGATGCAGCCAAAGTGTTAATCAGAGGTAAATTCGTATCCCTGAATGCTTATATTAACAAACTAGGGAGAGCTGAGATCAATCATTTGGAAATGCAAATGAAAAAACACGAAAGCGATCAAATTAAAACCCGCCAGCAGAAAACCAAACTAGAAATCCTAAAAATTAAGGGAGAAATTAATAAAATTGAAAGTGATAGAACTATTGATTTAATAAATAAGACAAGAAGCTGGTACTTTGAAAAAACAAACAAAATAGACAAAGTGATGGTCAGTCTAATTAAAAAAAGGAAGGAAGAAAAGCAAATTAACAGCATTAAAGATGAAAAGGGGGACAGCACCTCCGATGAAGAGGAAATTAAGGCAATCATTAGAAATTACTTTGCCCAATTATATGGCAATAAATACACCAATTTAGGGGATATGGATGAATATATACAAAAATACAAATTGCCTAGACTAACAAAAGAGGATAGAATTCTTAAATAATCCCATATCAGAAAATGAAATCCAACAGGCCATCAAAGAACTTCCTAAGAAAAAATACCCAGGGCCTGATGGATTCACCAGTGAATTCTATCAAACATTCAGAGAACAGTTAATCCCAATACTATACAAACTATTTGACATAATAAGCAAAGAGGGAGTTCTACCAAACTCCTTTTACGACACAAACATGGTACTGATTCCAAAACCAGGCAGGTCAAAAACAGAGAAAGAAAACTATAGACCAATCTCCCTAATGAATATAGATGCAAAAATCTTAAATAGGATAGTAGCAAAAAGACTCCAGCAAGTGATCAGAAGGATCATTCACCATGATCAAGTAGGATTTATACCAGGGATGCAGGGCTGGTTCAATATTAGGAAAACCATCCACATAATTGACCACATCAACAAGCAAACCAGCAAGAACCACATGATTATCTCAATAGACGCAGAAAAAGCATTTGATAAAATACAATACCCATTCCTATTAAAAACACTAGGAAGCATAGGAATAGAAGGGTCATTCCTAAAAATAATGAACAGTATATATCTAAAACCATCAGCTAATATCACCTGCAATGGGGATAAACTAGACCCATTCCCAATAAATAAGATCAGGAGTGAAACAAGGATGCCCATTATCACCTCTACTATTTGACATTGTACTAGAAACACTAGCAGTAGCAATTAGAGAAGATAAAGGAATTGAAGGCATCAAAATAGGCAAGGAGGAGACTAAGCTATCATTCTTTGCAGATGACATGATGGTCTACTTAAAGAATCCTAGAGATTCAACCAAAAAGCTAATTGAAATAATCAACAACTTTAGCAAAGTTGCAGGATACAAAATAAACCCACATACATCATCAGCTTTTCTATATATCTCCAACACAGCTCAGCAGCAAAAACTAGAAAGAGAAATCCCATTCAAAATCACCTTAGACAAAATAAAATACCTAGGAATCTATCTCCCGAGACAAACACAGGAACTATATGAACACAACTACAAAACACTCTCCACACAACTAAAACTAGACTTGAGCAATTGGAAAAACATTAACTGCTCATGGATAGGATGAGCCAATATAATAAAAATGACCATCCTACCCAAATTTATTTATCTATTTAGTGCCATATCCATTGAACTACCAAAATACTTCTTCACTGATTTAGAAAAAACCATAACAAAGTTCATTTGGAAGAACAGAAGATCAAGGATATCCAGGGAAATAATGAAAAAAAAAAACACATATGATGGGGGCCTTGCAGTCCCTGACCTAAAACTGTATTACAAAGCAGCAGTCATCAAAACAATTTGGTACTGGCTAAGAAACAGAAAGGAAGATTAGTGGAATAGACTGGGGGAAAGCAACCACAGCAAGACAGTATACGATAAACCCAAAGATCCCAGCTTTTGGGACAAAAATCTACTATTCGATAAAAAATGTTGGGAAAATTGGAAGACAGTGTGGGAGAGACTAGGAATAGATCAACACCTCACACCCTACACCAAGATAAATTCAAAATGGGTGAATGACTTAAACATAAAGAAGGAAACCATAAGTAAATTGGGTAAACACAGAATAGTATACATGTCAGACCTTTGGGAGGGGAAAGACTTTAAAACCAAGGAAGACATAGAAAGAATCACAAAATGTAAAATAAATTATTTTGACTACATCAAATTAAAAAGCTTTTGCACAAACAAAACCAATGTAACTAAAATCAGAAGGGAAACAACAAACTGGGAAAAAATCTTCATAGAAACCTCTGACAAAGGTTTAATTACTCAAATTTATAAAGAGCTAAATCAACTCTACAAAAAATCAAGCCATTCTCCAATTGATAAATGGGCAAGGGACATGGATAGGCAGTTCTCAGATAAAGAAATCAAAACTATTAATAAGCACATGAAGAAGTGTTCTAAATCTCTTATAATCAGAGAGATGAAAATAAAAACAACTCTGAGGTATCACCTCACACCTAGCAGATTGGCTAACATAACAGCAAAGGAAAGTAATGAATGCTGGAGGGGATGTGGCAAAGTAGGGACATTAATTCATTGCTGGTGGAGTTGTGAACTGATCCAACCATTCTGGAGGGCAATTTGGAACTATGCCCAAAGGACGATAAAAGAACATCTACCCTTTGATCCAGCCATAGCACTGCTGGGTCTGTACCCCAAAGAGATAATGAACAAAAAGACTTGTACAAAAATATTCATAGCTGTGCTCTTTGTGGTGGCCAAAAACTAGAAAATGAGGGGATACCCAGCAATTGGGGAATGGCTGAGCAAATTGTGGTATATGTTGGTGATGGAATACTATTGTGCTAAAAGGAATAATAAAGTAGAGGAGTTCCATGGAGACTGGAACAATCTCCAGGAAGTGATGCAGAGTGAGAGGAGCAGAACCAGGAGAACATTGTACACAGAGACCAATACACTCTGGTATAATTGAATGTAATGGACTTCTCCATTAGTGGCGGTGTAATGTCCCTGAACAATTTGCAGGGATCTAGGAGAAAAAAACACTATTCATAAGCAAAGGATAAACTATGGGAGTAGAAACACCGAGGAAAAGCAATTGCCTGAATACAGTGGTTGAGGGGACATGACAGAGGAAAGACTCTAAATGAACACTCTAATGCAAATATTATCAACATAGCAATGGGTTCAAATCAAGAAAACATGTAATGCCCAGTGCATTTACGCATCAGCTATGGGGGGTGGGGGGGGGAGGAAAAGAAAATGATCTATGTCTTTAATGAATAATTCTTGGTGTAAACCTTAAAATTTCTTAGACTAGTGAATGTTGGGAATTTCACCATTGGAAGGTTTCATGCTTAGAGGGAATTTCCTACTGATAGTGGGAACTCTATTGGAATGTGAACTCCATTGGCATGGGAGGTTCCTTCTCCTCCCTACTTAAGATTACTTTAGGACAGAAACCTTATGCTGAACAATGGAAAGGGCTTTGACCTATGCTTAAGCATAGAACAGGAAGTTCTTTGAGTCATGATTGATTTTTGAATTGATACAATAGAGATACTTGGAATGACAGAACCAGGTCTTGGAACTTCCAATCTCCACCCTACTCAGGGTAACAGGATTTAGGAAGGGCTGCAGCAAAGGATCAAGATTTAATTTTTTGAGAATATGACCTTCAACAGACATGTGCAAAGCCACAGACTTCTGGGCGGTCCTGGGTTAAGCTAGAGCCACCATTGGCACAGGGAAGACATGGACAGTGATTGGTAGATGTGAGAACTGAGGGGATGGAACTTAGATGGTTTCCTTAAAGATAGCGGGGTCTGAGGACTGAGGAGGTTGGAGAGGTTTTGCTCTGAGAGGTTGTGCTCTGAGAAGCTTGCTCTGAAGGAAGCTGGAAGTGGAGGCCCCTGAGACTGTTTCTCCATTTTGGTCATGTGAGTGATAGAGACTGATCTCTTTTCTTTGCCTCAGCTATCTAAGGGCTTGGGCCTTTTGGCCCAGCCTAAACAGAGGGGGTATTTAAGCCCTGTTCCCTTCTCTCTTCTCTCCCCTTTCTCTCTCTCTCTCTATCTCTCTCTCTCTATCTCTCTCTCTCTCATACCTTTCTTCCTCCTGTTTGTAATTAAAAACTCCATAAAAGTTTGACTGCTGACTTGAGTTTTCATTTAGGAATTACATAGCTGAATTCCTTGGCAACCTTAAATTAATATATATCAGTCTTTTAAAGTGATTTCCTTGTCACATTGTAAATGATCAAATAAAATATAAAAAAAAGAAAAAAAATTGTGATCTTATACCTTTATCAATCATAATTCACAATTCTCCTGCCTATTATAACATCTACTGAAATATTATGTCAAACATAGACAGGAGAAACTGGCCTAGAAGACAAGGCTACCCAGACTGATAAAGTAGACATTGATTTCATGTAGAAGCTGTCTGGGTGGCATTTTGAAAAGAAATGACCAAATTCTGTCAGGGGGTGGGGGGGCAGGGAGGAGGTCTACTTTAATTGCTCTTTCCAAATGAACAAGCCACGCTTTTTTGGTTTGCTTTGTTTTTCTCACATCATGAACTGTCTCCTCCCAATACACCTCATTCCTTTATTAAGTGATAAAGTGCTGGGCTAGAAGTCAGAAAGACTCATCTTCCCAAGTTCCAATCAGGTTTCAAACTTATTACCTGTGTGAGCCTGGGAAAGTCACTTAACCCTGTTCACCTCAGTCTTCTTATCTGTAAAATTAGCTGCATAACAACATGGCCTACCACTTGAATATCTCTGGCAAAAAAAAAATCCAAGTGAAATCACAAGGAGCCAGATACAACTGGGAAATGACTGAACAACCACAAAAGGAAAAATATAATACCAGAAAATTCAGAGAGATGAAATTTCTCTTGTTATGTGACATTTTTTTAGCAAAAAACAGAATAAAAATATGTTGCACAATTATAAAGTTGGAATGTTTCTTGATAAAACTCTAGCTATATAAACACCTATATTCAGACCACAACTAATAAACATAGGGACAAAACCTTGTTAAGATCTGAGATGTTCTGTAGTTGAACTACTTCATATAACCAACAAAGAAACTGAGAAATAAAAATAATTTTTTTTTTAGTACAAAGACAGGATTAAATACCAGAAAATGAGATTTTGAGCTGGAAGAGTCATCTAACCCAGCCTCCTTACTTTACAGATGTGGAAATTGAAATGTAAAAAAGGTAACTTGCCTAAGGTCTCAAAGAGAGTGTCAGTACTGAATTTTGAGCTAATCCTTTACATGTAAATCAGGACACTCCCATGTATCATGATTCTTTTTACTCTACTATTATCTACTTTCACAGCTTCCATTGCCAATGCATTGCTTTATTTAATATACAGACTTTCTTAATTGGGTACCTTTCAATTGTTAATTTTAAAACTATTCCATCCTAATCAGACCATTCTTTAGAAGATGTGATTTAGCTTTTTCCTGATCAGTAACAATGAAGATACTTGGAATAACAGAATCAGGTCTTGAAAACTCTACATTCTCCACCCTACTCAGTTTAACAAGATTTTTAAGGTCTGCATGAAACTCAAAATTTAATTATCTGAGGAGATGGCCTTCAATAGACATGTGCAAAAAAAAGGACATACCTCTGGGCTGTCCTAAGTCAAGCTAAGTCCTCATTCATGCAGAAGAGACACAGAAATGTAATGTAAAAACATCCATATAAAGCATATAACTTCCTGCCTCTTTTTTATTTTCCCCTGGAGAGACAACTCTGGCTGGAAGTGTGCTAAGTGTTTCAACATCTTGGAGTGTTGGGTGGTGAGTTTTGCCCTGGAGCTGATTTCAGGTTCGGGCATCTTAGCTGAGCCCCTTTGGAGGTGAGGCTGATTCCTTACTCCAAACCCTTATTCCCTTATCTCCTGATCTCCCTGCCCAATACTAATCAGGCTGGGGGAGAGGGAGAGAAAAAACCAACTCCTTCTTCTTTCTTCTTCTTAATCTTCTGCCCTATCAATTAAATCACCATAAAATTTGGCAGCTGACTTGGGTATTTTATTATTTGGGATTTCCCTTGGCAACCACTTAAATTTAGATTTTTTCTTTACGCAATATAAATAACAGATCTTTTAAAACACTCTTTTCATCATATGACCTCTCTGTTTTAAATTTTTTAGTGGTCCATTGTTTACTCTTTGAGTGTGAAGTACCTTGTATGTGATAGGCACTTAATACTTGTGCAAAGGAGATTTACCCTCCCCACCCATCCTGTTCTGGGGACTGGCAAGTGACATCAACTCCTGTGGATTAGCTGCAGTGAACCTGAACTCTATTGTGTGAAGGAAATTATTGGGTCAATTGAGTTAGGAGGATAGAATGGCAGTCAGAAAAGGGCAGCAATAGAGTCAAGAGATCATGAGACAGGGAGCAGGATGATGTCCCCTGAACTGCCCTCTGGACAGTGCAGGCAAAAGTGGAAAACCATAATTGGCTCCTGAGACATAATGTGTGAAAATTAGAGGATGGAGAAAAGGTTTGATGAACTAAGGCAAATTCTCTCTCTTCTCTTCTGTGTTTGTTGCTGACCAGACTTCCCTGTAAGCATTGGTAGAGGTCCCTGATGGTGGTCCCAGAATAGGTAGCTGAATGGAGCAATAAGGAAAGTATCTTATATCTCTCTCCCATTTTTCCATTTTTCCCTTTACTGCTTTTGAGTAATAAAATTATTAATTTAAGACAATCTCATAATTTTCACTTCTATACTCATAGATTTTGTTCTATTTTAAAGCAAAAACTATTTATTCATTACTGCTTTCATAACATAAAATGATTTATATCTTAATTCATTTTAATGCTATCAAACATTTGTTTATATGACATTAAAGAATAGAAAATAAAACCACAAATGGTAGATCTTAATATTAAAGCTAAATGAGACTACCATATGGATCATTCAGATTCTTATTTTAGGAGAAAACTAAGCCATAGGTTTATTAAGTAAATGATTTATCCATGGTCTGAACAGCTAATAAAGCTCATACTAGGTAAGTCTGAGTGCTATGGCTAGTTCAAATGTGGTCTCAGTCACTTACTAACTGAGTGACTGGATAAGTCACTTAACCCTGTTTGCCTCCATTTTCTCATCAATAAAATGATCTGGAGAAGGAAAATAGTAAACCACTTCAGCATCTCTACCATGTAAACCCCAAACGGAGTCAGGACAAGTCAGACTTGACTAAAAAGATCAAACAACAGTGGATAGGGTGTTGGGCTTGGAATCAGAAAGACCTAAATTCAAATTCTGATTCATAAAGTCACTTACCCTCAAAAACTGATTTAGATTTACTCTGCCTTAGGTATCTCATCTATAGCAGGGAGAGAATAATAGTGTTACTTCATATGATTGCTGGAGAATCAAAGAAGAAATGTTTCCAAACATTAGAGTACTAAATGTTCTAGCTAGTATTGTTATTATTATTGTTACTATTATTATACTTTATAGGTAAATGTAGATATACTTAAATACATATAGGTATATCTTTAGTTTCTGAATCAGAGTTGCCTGGAGTACCTTCAATCTCCTTCCTATGTCCATTTTTTTCTCTCTCATATTACTAACACCTATTTTTTGTCTCCTAATTTAACTCATGTTTCCTCTTTACATCTGGTAAATATTTGCTTAAAATTTTCTATAAGTAGCCAAAGATTGAAGGCATAGCAGCTTTGCTGCATAACAACATCCTTTGAAGGAGAAGACTAATAGTAAAAGATCCCTTTTCCCCAGAAGCCTCCCAAGGATCAGTGATTTATAACAACAGCAGCAGCAATAACAATGATGTATTTTAAAAGCCTGTGAAAGGCACTTGAACTGAAAACTAGAAAGTTTCAGAGATTCAAGAATTTGTCAGGTCTAGCTTCCAGTTAGTTTAAATGCAATCTTTTATTCAGGAAAGCAAATATGGAAATTGAAGGAAAAGGATAGATTTGCTATTGGAAAGGAGAAATGTCCTAAATAAAGTCAAAGGAGACTAGCTGCTAACAACTATGGAAACTCAGAATTTTATAGCAGAAGCCTCGGAGCTCTATGATATGGTAGAACTATATCTAGCACAGGGTAAATTGTCTTTTGTAGCAAAACTCTGCCATGGAAGGACAGGTGCTTTCTGCCTGTCTAGTGTGGGTTTGTGGTGCTCCATCTCCTCTCATACCATCATAAGGTATACCTACAGTCATGTTGTTTTTATATTTTTCTTCTCAGCCATTTATCCTCTGATTTACCCCATCTACTCAGTTGGGATGAAGTACAGAGGTGTCACCTGTCCTGATCTGATTTATGATCATTTTTCTTCTCTAAATATATGCTGTTACATATTTCCTCCCTTCTTTTAATTTCCTTCTTTTTTCTTCTTCTACTAGTTTGTACAGTGAATCAGTGGGTGCTATATTGCAGATAGAGATTTTATTCCTTTTGAGTTTTTATTGCTGTGCTTTTGAATTCCTTAGGATGCTGTCAAGATTTTTAGATTAATTTCCATAATACATTTGAGAATTAGATAATGTAATGATATTAAAGCTCTCTTCCTCCTTTGTCTCTTTATACTATCTGCCATACTTATTTTCTCCACACTTCCTTTTCTCTATAAAAATCAACCCTGAGACTATTCTGTTTTTACTAAAGCAAAGCAGTTATAACAATAGACCTCAATTTTGTAATATATGAAAGGAAGCTGATGTACTAATCAATCTGTAAGGTTTGCTTTTTTTTTTTTTCCAAATCTGGCATTCTATGATTCTACAGGTGAAATCTGAGTAGATAAAATTCTGTAAATAAGAGGCTCTTCTTTCACATCAAGTCTTCTCTAGGTAATGATTCTACCTCCTCCTTTAATCTCAAGATAGACTCTTTGAGGGAAAAATGCAAATGATTAGTAATATTTGTTAGGAAATAACTTTTAGCACCCAACTCTTTTCGAATGCACAATTGACTGAGTATCTGAAAGGGAATGATAAAAAGAGGGAGAAAGTTTGAGTTGATACATGAATATGCAACAGGTTAATGTGGAATTACCCAAGGGAAGTTCTCCTATAGATGGTAATTTGAAGTAATGTATACTGAATTGTATACTGGTTTATAAACTTTTCAAGGCCCCATTGGGTAACAGAAATATAATCCAACTGGGAATGAGGAAGTCAGGATGATAATATCAGTGGTATTATTACATTGCTGGATGATCTTGACTAGCTTACTTAAGATAGGAGTATATATTTAAAGATTGAAGACACCATTTTGGGCCATCTACTATCTTCTGTTCCTCTAATTTTATCTGTGAGGGAACTGAGACTCAGATTAAAAAAAAATAAATTCACCCTTACTGGCCAACTCCATGTTATATAATCTCTATCAGGCCATCATTGTCACTTCTTCCACAAAGAACAAATTATTTCTCCGGTGTGATCCACCAACCTAGGCTTTTAAAGGTGAGCCTTGGCCTCCATCTTTCTGGATTTAGGCTTCCACAGAACTTTCTGGTCATCTCCATGCCTGTGTCCTTGACTCCTGTCTACTTTCCTGCTCTGTTTTTATGGTGTCTTCCCCTATTGTAATGCCCCACTGGGGACAGCTGTAGTTTTGTTTGCTTATATTCATTATCTCTAGTTTATCCCTTTCATTTATACTTCTCCATGCTATACATTGAATGATTCAGATGCAGTATTCAACAAAGGATTTTGTGTAACAAGGCTCAATTTCCAAGCTTTATATCTCTGCATTGACTATCCACCTGTCTAAAACATGCTATTTTCCTAATCTCTGCATTTTAGTTTCTTCCCTATTTCAGACTTTTCCATCTCTTATCTGGACTAATTCCATGAGCTCCTTTTTTTCTATTTTTTATTTTATCCCCTTTCCATTTATTCTTCATATAGCTGCCAAATTGGCATTACCAAAACATGAGTCTGTTTATGTCATTCACCTCCTTATTTGATAGGTAGGTGAGAGATGAGATAAGATAAAGTGTGGGAGTAGGGAGGAAAATAAACTATTTATCAAATACTGTCTATGTACTATAATAAGGGATATTGACCCTCATTATTGATTGGTAATTGAACTGGTATTTGCCAATAGTTGTTAGTGGAAAGGCTCTTGGGTTGGAGGTGATCCTGTGAGTTGGCAATTGGAAATGACTGATATTAGCAGTTGAAGGGAATTCTGCTAAGACTGGTTATATAAAAAAAACTATTATAACTTAAAATTTTCAGAAAAGAGAAAGCAAAAGGAAACAAAGAAATATTATTGTAGAAAAATTATTCCCTATAACTAATATAATTCTAAATCTATATCCCCCAAAATCTGTCTTTCAAAAGGTGTCTTCTTGATTACCAAAATATAATCTTTCTTAACTCCACACTTTCTGACTACTAATTATAAGTCTAACTTACTAAACCTATTAAAAAAACCCAACAAAAAACTTAAGATTATAAAGATCTGCCAATTTCTCTCTCTTTTCAGTCAAGCTCAAAAATCTGTCTGTCAGACCAAAGGCTGCTCACTCTTCCAGCAGTTGCTCTCTGATCCCCCCAACAGGAGTTCCAAAGAACTGTCCAGTAACTCCTCTGCTTTCTGGTGAGGCAAACTTTCAAACCTCCTTCAATATTCAAGATGTTTTTCCAGACCAACTGTCTCTAAAATCTTCCACAAGCAATCCAAGGAAACTACTTCACCTCCTTACTCTTGAGAGGACCAACCCAAAAGTGGCAGTTAGCTTGCAACATTCCCACCAAAGGATCATTGGAAATTCTCTTAAGGAACCTGGAAGAAGATTCTGGTTTGGTCTTAAAGTAACCCCTTCCAAGCCTCTTTCTCTAAGCTGGAGACCTTCTTATCTAATTAATCCTATTGCCTAGTTAATCCTTATAGTACCAAATGTATTATGCTTCTATGACATAGTAACTATGTACTATGACAGGCACTGGGAATATAAGCAAAAGAAAGGCATTTCTGATTCTCAAGTACCTTTGATGCAGTAGGGAAATATAACACATAAAAGGGGGTAGGGATACCCATGTGAGAGCAAATTGGAAAAGTTAAACAAAAAGTCATGGATTGGTCTTGGTTTATAGTGACAATGACTAGTGTGGACAATTGCTCAAATGGAGGTTCCAGGAAAGAACTCACCAATCAAAGGAGAACCAATAGAGGGTGAGTCATGGTTTCAAAGTAAAACCAAAACAAAGTTTGCATTTATCAGTTGATCTTAGGATAAACATACAAAATCTTGAGTCTAGCATTTTACATGATCCATAAAATATCTTCTACCTGCCAGCTTTATTTTGAAATATCCCCCTTCATCCAGTAAAACTGGCTTACTGTTTCCTTCACATGTTATTTCATATCCCAGTTCTATGAATCTGCATAGGTTGTCCTCAATATCTAGGCTATGCTTCTCTGACCTCTACCTCTCAGAACTCCTAGCTTGCTTCAAAGTACAGTTCAGGTTTTCTCTTTTCCTACATATGGTCTTTCCTGATTTTCTCCAGTTTTTAGTACTCATCCTCTCTTGAAAAATTACTTGTGTACATGTTGGACCTCTTTACCCATATAAAATATAAGCTCATCAATGGAAAGTGTGCTTTTTTCCCTTTGTGTATCTCCTGTGAACTCAGGGTCTTGCATATACAAACTCTTAATCAGTTTTTGTTGAAATATATTAAATTGGACTGAATTAAATGAGTTGCCTATGGTAACAAAGGTAGTAAATGGTAGAGACTCAAACACATTGAATCAGTGTAGACTCAAATTAAGACAAAATTGGTGTCAGAAACAGCATTAAAAAGCTTTGTTTTTGTCTTAAAGCTCATTGTCCTTTCCACTGTTCTCAGTGGTATGAAAAAGAGAGAAATCAAACTTTTGAGGAGTTTTAGTGCCAGAGTGAGAAACTTGTGTTTTATATTAATGATATCTAGGATAATATGAAAGTGTATTATTTATTTATTAACAATTACATGTTATAACAAATTTCCCCCAAGTTTTCCTAAGTTATATAATCTCACTTATCCCTTTCTCCTTTCCCTTCCTCTTCACAGTGCTGGCAGGCAGTGCCATCTGGGTTATCTATGTATTATCATATGAAACATATATCCATATTGTTCATTTTTATAAGTGAATAGTCTTATAAAACCAAAACTCTCAAACATAAAGTCAAATAAACAATTGAAAAATCTCATGCTTTCATCTTCATTCTGACTCCAACAGTTCTTTCTCTGGAGGTGGACATACAGAAGTCATTCTTCAAACAGTATTTATTTTGCTGTATAAAATGTTCTCTTGGTTCTAATCATTTTGTCCTTCATAGTTTCATGTAGGTCTTTCCATTTTTTAAAATCAAGCTGCTTGTCATTTCTTATGATGCAGTAATATTCCATCCCAACCATATGCCACAACTTGTTTAGTCATTCCCCAATTAATGGTATCCCTTCAATTTCCAGTTCTTTGCCACCACACAAACATTAACAGCTCCCTATTTTATTGATGAGCTGAGCCATCCTTAATATACTCATCCATTAGAGGCCTGGGTTTTTATTCCAGTTCTGTCACTTAAGTATTGCATGAGATTGTACAAATTGTCCAGTGTTTTTTAGTTTCTTCTCATTTTCTTCATTTATAAAATAAGGAAATAGGGATGGAGAGGCTGAACTGTTTCATTTTGAAGGTCCCTTCTAGGACTACAATTTATTATTAACATCCTTCCAAGGCACTTAGAGTCTGTAAAAAAAAACCTTGTAGAAACTTGAAATAATGTTTTCAAATCATTAGTCTATAATGGTCTCTGTATCATCTTTTAATTTGCTTACTAGGGGTATACTAGATTGAGTAATTAATGTCAAATCTAGAGATCTATGATCTAGACTCTTCCACTAAATGGACTGCCCAGATTCTGTTACTTGACCTTGTTTAATTCACTGAGTCTCTTTCAGCACTGATGGGAAATAGATGATCATTAATGTTCTTTTGTTTTCCAAGTTTTCATATTTCAATTATTTCTTTCTTATCAAGCAAAATCAGCACATAATTCAGACTATAACTATGGACATACACAAAAGTGAATATCCTGGTGAGAACCCTTTGTTCAAGAATAACCAGGATCTGCTGACAAAGAATAAAGTCTCTTTATATATCAGTGTTCTGAGATCCTAAAAAGGCGAAAGTTGATCAAGCCACATGATATCTGCCAGTTATAGAATTACATTCTGAATTCCTTGTGATTTTTTATTACCTGGCCATTCAGTAGGAAAGAATTTTGCTATCTTTCAGGTATATAAATGTTAATAGTTTCTCCTACTAAATATCATTAACATCTTTCTATCTTTGTCTTTGATAAAGCAGCACTCTAAAAGCTAAGTTGCTTTTAGTGGGTTGAATTTTATTACTTTGATAGTAGACAGTGAACTTTGTGTTAAATAGGACATACAATGGCATTTTTTTCTGTCCCTCCCTTCCTCTTATACAACATGGACATTATTTTGAATTTAATACAAAAGCAATTCTGATTATATGTTTAACACTGCTTTTAAACACAAATGACTGAATGTGTGAGTAGATTCATTCCAAAAGAAGAGAAATTTATTTCTCTGATATTTGTAGAACTCTGAAATTTCCATTGACTTGAAAGCTTGGTCTCACCAGCCACATGTAAACTTTGATGCCAGTTGTTTTTAGTTTTCAGCAGTATGGATTTAAAGTGTTATAACTATTTTAATAAAAATGAATGCCTTAAAAAAAGCTTTTTGACTTCGAGGACATTTCTTCACCTCTCTGATCTTCTGTTCTCTCATATTTCAAATGATGGAGATGATCTCTAACAGTCAATGATTCTATCTACCATGTCCAACAGAATATTAGCAATAAACATTAACGTTCCTTCATAGGACATATTTCTTACTGATCATATAAGTTTAAGACAGCTAAGTGCATCATCATCACTGATATCTCTACAACTAATCAATAATTCCTAAATTGTTAACATTTAATTAAATATTAATTTTAATTAATAACAAACATAGCATTAAGAATTTTGAAATGTCCCTAAGATTCAGAAGGATGTAGGAAAAATGTGGAGGGAAATAGGGGAATTGAGTGAGAGAATCACAGAAACTTATTGTTGAAAGGAATCTCTATCCTAGTGTACAGTTTAACCTATAGGATAAAATACAAACTCTTGAATTTGGCACCCACTCTTACCTGTAGCCATCCTTGTTAATATTATTTCATTTCATTCTTCTTCATAGCTTCAGTATTCCAGATAAATTACATTCCCTACCTCAGTAGCTTTATAAAGGTTATCCTCGTCCCCTAGTACTAGAATGCCTCTATTTCTGGCTGGTCAAATTCTTGGATTTGTTCAAAGTTTAAACTAAGTTTAACCACTTACAAGAAACTCTTACTTATTCTCTCCCACTCCCAACATTTACTGTTAGCATTTGGTGCTCTCTCCTTTCTCAAATTTTCTTACATTCATATTTCTTTGTAAATTGTGTATCCCCCAAGAACAGGAACACAAATTAGATTTTATATACCTGTAAGGGGTCTGTGGATAGAATTAAGGGAACCATAAAAAATTATATTTTATTTTCATCAATATCCAGCTTTAATTTATTATTACTTGCAATTGTTTAACAACATTATTCTGCTCTCTTTGTAGTGGAAATGAACAGGAAATGGAGTTAAGCGTCCACTGATTGAGTATTGGATAAAGAATTATAGTATCTGCTTGCAATAGAATACAACTGTTCTATAAGAAAAGATGAGCAAACTATTTTTTAAGACAAAACCTGGAAAAACTTGCATAAGATAATGAATAATGAAATGAAAATAACCAAGGGAGTATTATATACAGTAAAATCTTTAATATTTGAAGCATAACTTGAGAGAGTTCACCTCCAGAGAATCAACTGAGAAGTGGAAACACAAAAGACATATCTTTTTCATGGATGATGCCTTCTATAATGTGAGGGTGAGAGGAAAGGGCTAAGATACCTGGAAAAAACTATATTAATAGAAAATATTCTGAGAAAGAGTCCATAGTCCATATATACAAAAATATGTATAGCAACCATTTTTGAGGTGGTAAAGAATTAGAAACTGAGGGGATACACACCAATATGGAATGGTTGTAGTATATGATTATAACTGAATACTATTGTGCTATAAGAAATGGTAAAGGGGATGGTTTCAGAAAAACCTAGAAAGATTTATATGAGCTTGTTTAAAGGGAAGTGAGTAGAATCATGAGAACACTGTATAAAGTAATAGCAATATTGAAATAAAAGATGAAAGATTTAGGTACTCTGATCAATTCAGTAATTCATAACAGTTCCAAAAGCCCCTTGATTAAAAATATGAGAGAGAGAATTCTGAATGCAGATTGAAGCACATTTCTTTTACTTTGTTTTTCACAGCTTGGCTAATGTAAAATATGTTTTGCAGAATTTTGTATTAATAATAACAATAGTAAATAGATAATATATAATATGAAAATTACATAATAAATAATAAAAACAATTATTATTATTTGGGCTTTTAAAATTATATTAGGGGTAGTGGAAGGAAGGAAAAGAGTTTGAAATTGACAATTTTTAAAAATTAACCTAAATTTTAAAAAAATAGAATGGTATCATAAGGTTCACTAGGATATAAAAGGGATCCATGGCACACCCAAAGAAAAGTTAAGAATTTCCATTCTGGAACAATATAAAATATAAGCTCCTTGAGGACAGAAACCATTTTTTAATTTGTCTTTGTTTCCCCAATGTCAACAATTCCTTAAATATTTATTAATGTGAGCAGCAAAATAGTGAACAATAGAAATGACCAACAAAAGAAAAATATTAGCTAAATATATTTTAGGGGAGGGAAGGGACCTGGTTAATAGAAAGCAACAAAACAAAAAAAGGAATAAAGAAAGAGAAGAGCAGGGTAGGAGAGGGACAGATAGAGACATCTATTCATACATCAATTCATATAGGTCTTTATAGCTCTTTTGGAAATCATCCTGCTCATTATTACTTACAGCTCAATAGTATTTCAACACCATCATATAATGCAATTTATTCAGCAATTCCCCAATTTATGGATATTTCCTCAATTTCCAATTCTTCCCCATGACAGAAAAGATGCTATAGATATTTTTGCATGAATAGGTTTTCCCCCTACCCTTTTTCATCTCTTTGAGATACAAACCTAGTAGTGATATTGCTAGATCAAAGAGTATGCACTATTTTATAGCCCTTTGGGTTCCAAATTGCCCTCTGGAATGATTAGATAAGTTTACTACTCCATCAACAATGCAATAGTGTCCCAATTTTGCTACATCCTATCCAACATTTATCACTGTCCTTTATTGTAACATAGGCCAATCTGATCATTATTAAGTAATACATCAAAGTTGTTTTAATTTGCAATTTTCTAATCAATACTGATCTGGGATTTTTTCAAATGATTATTGATAACTTTGATTTCTTCATCTGAAAATTACTTGATCATATCCTTTGATCATTGACTCAATTATCTAAATATTTGAGAAATGTGGGTTTTATCTGAGAAATTCTCTTTAAAATTACTCCCAGTTTGTTTTTTTCCTTCTAATCTTGATTGCTTTGGTTTTGTTTCTGCAAAAACTATTAAATTTACTGTAATCAAAATGGTTCATTTTATATCTCATAATGGTGTCTATCTCTTGTTTGGTCAGAAATCCTTTTCTTCTCCATAGATCTAATGGGTAAATAACTCTTTGCTCTTTTAATTTGCTCATGACATCACTTTTTATATTTAAATAATATAGTCTTTTTGACCTTATCTTGGTATAGTGTATGAGATATTCTTCTATACCTAGTTTTGTCATTTTTGGTAATGAAATTGTTGATTTTTTCCATGATTTGTTCTTTGGACCATTCACACTTTAGGACAAGATTGTTTAATTTCCAATTAATTTTTAGTCTTTCTGCTGTTATTAGTTGATGTAATTTTAGTACATTGTGTTCTAAAAAGGATGCAATTAATATCCCTATATTTCTACATTTGGTTGTGATTTTATGACCTATTCTTTGGTTAATTTGGGAGTAGGCTCCATGTACTGTTAAGGGAAAAATTATGGGTGTTGTTGACTGAATATATTATACTAGTGGTTGCCAGGGATTAAAATCCAATCCCAATAAAATACTCATCAGTTTGGAATTTTTATGGTGGTATAATTACAATAGAGGGACAACATTAAGAAGAGAGATAGAAAAGGGAATTGGACTGCTCTGGCAAATCAAATAGGAGTTGGAGGTGAAGGAAAGGAGGCATCAGTCACCTCAGGGAAGATGCCTCACCCAACACATGCTACAGAGCTTCTCCCAGTCACCTCAACAGCAAGTTGCAAAAGCCAAAACCCACCAAGATGCCAAACACCCCACCACAAGGTCCCAACATGGAAAAAAAAAACAATGTCAGAGAGAGAGAGAGAGAGAGAGCGAGAGCGCGAGCCTGGAGAGAGGGAAGTGATGTGAAATATATAGACAGTTCTTTACATCACTTCCTGTGTCTCACATGTACCAATGGTAGCTTGAGCTTGACTTAGGACAGCCCAGGAGGTCTGTCAGTTGTTTCTGATTTGTCACTTGCTAGCACATGTTGGTCATAGGCCATCCTCCTCAACACTTAATCCTTGAGTAGGGGTGTATACATTCCTGGTTGCTAGAATTCTAAGACTAAGAAGGGTGGAGAAAATCTAAAATCCATAGTACTGCTTTTAAAAGGATATATTCCTTTCTATTCTCCCTCAGTTTTTTCCAGAGGTTTATCGAATCAAACTTTTCTAACTTTCTATCTACCTCCTTAACTTCTTGTTTATATTTTGCCATTTTAGCTCCCAGTGTGCAACTACCTAGGTAGCTCTCTAAAACTAAACATTGTAGGGGAACTGACAGAGCAGATTTTCTTATGAGGTCAATTACTATGTCAATTAAATAATGGTGAAATAAGTTACTAACTTGACCTAGACTGATATTGTCTGATCAAGTACTCTGCTCTGTCTGTAACAGGCTGTTAGCCAGTTTGATAGACCTCACCACCTGCTTGACTGATAGAATGCAATCTGACTGCTTTTACTTTTTATGGAAAGGTATTTGGGTTTAAGTCTTTCAAAACAGGAAAGGGAAGGAGAACCAGGGAATAGGATTCCCTAATTCTAATTTCTCTAATTCTCTTCCCTCTAAACCAGCGGTTCTCAACCTCTCAATTTGTAGCAATGAGTATACATAATGCATATCAGGTATTTATATCCCGAATCATAACTGTAGCAAAATTACAGTTTTGAAGTAGCCACCAAAAAAATTTTTGATTTGGGGTCACCGCAACATGAGGAACTGTATTGTGTGGTCATGGCATTAGAAAGGTTGAGAACCACTGCTCTAAACTATGGAGTTCTCATGAAATTACTCTTCTACTTCTACACTGTCTATCTTGAACCCCAAATTCCTATTTATCTACCAGACCTACTGGCCCCCCAAAATATTATCAGTGGATTAGTTTATAGTTTGGTTGGAAATAGATTTGGTAATGGTGGTGGCAAAGTCACCCTGGTGGGTCCAGCCAAAATGGCTATGGCTTCACTCCCAGACATATAGGTTCTGGCTCTGGGTGGCTTCTTCATATTATGGGTGAAATCTTTTAGGCTACTGGAACACAGAAACAAGAGTGACAGGAACAGGAGAAATCCAGGTAGATCTCAGTGACAGGATGGTTGATAGCAGAAATAACAGAATCAAAGCAAATAGCTTCCAAAAGAAAGTCTGTTTTTCCCTGGCAGGAAGTGTTCTCTCCAAGCTCAAGAAGAGATAGGAACACTCCCATCTCCAGAACTCTGTTTGTCTCGTTAGATTTGTTCCTCACACTCTTTTGAACCTTTCCTGTTATATTCCATGCATGAGTCACTTGTTTTGCAAAGCAATGCATCTTCCTCCTCCAAAATACCTTATCTGTCTTTGCCCTCTTTCAATAGTTCATGTCCCCAGGCTTATACATGTATGATAGATCTATAACATCAGTTACTAGCATTCATCAGTTATTAACATGGGTAAAAATATAGAACTCATCTCTATTTCTATATTACTATAATTAGCTTACATTCTAACCACAATGATTTACCAAGAGGAATCTTTTGAAGATAACTAAATGACAGTTTTGTGTTTGTGTACAGTGTGTGGGTGTTTAAATTTTACTTCACTATATTTTTAGTTGCTCTATTCAAAATGAATACTCTTCTTGCATAGAGTTTCTGCCTTCAAATACTTTTAGACAATGAACATACCTTCCACCTACAATTTTCATTAAAACCAACTATTTTTATCTTCTCACTAATTTTAAAAACAGTGGTTGCTTATAAAAAACAAATCTGACTGAGAAAAGAATTATTAATGAAATAATTTCTCAAGGCAAAGATTTAAAATTGTTTGGGCTTACTAAGTGCTATATATGTCTAATGTTTTAACTCTTTTTGTATTATTCAATAAAAGATCGTTGTAAGAAAACATAGTAATTTTAAAAATTGAAGCAACATATTAAATTACATTATTTAATTCTTAATTTAAGAGTAATTAACTCATCAATATTAATGTCATAAATGGTCTGCTTCATGATATACAACATCAATCTTCCTACATGTTTTTTAAATCTGTATAAAGGCTGGATATCAATATTTATTTTATTAGCCAACTGAAGCCAATTCAAAATGGCTTTGATTTACAAATATTCATTAAATAAGAGTAGACATTTTAATACAGTTAATATCTTTGAATATATTATCTATATGCTCTGCATAAGGGATTTGATAAATACTTATTCAATCTAATTTGAATAATTGAATTGAATCTTTACTTTGTAAACCTATTTGTGTTCTAAATACAAACATAAGTAATAGAAAATAATATCTTGTGGGTGATCAATTTCTTGAAAATATATTCTTGTGTATTTTTTTCCTTATCTGTGAACTTTGTCAGTTCCTAATTCAATAGCTGGACTATGTCAAAAAGTTTAACATATGTTTTTTAAAGATGGTCAGTTCTTTGAAAATTATTTTTGCTACTTACTTTAACCAAATTGTATTTATGTATTTATGTATTATGTATGTAATATGTATGTACATATTATGTAAACATGTATTTAACCAAATACATAACCAATGATCTATGCTATTGTACAAGCAATCTGAAAATAGTTGAATTTATTGGTTTCATAGATATGCATTTGGATAGAGTGAAGTATGATAGAACTGAAGATACAGGGGACTGTGGGTCAGGAGAGGTTTCATGGTAAAGAAGAAAAGGTATGGATTTAATGTCAGAAGATAAGAGTATGAATCTTGAGAAACATGGGTAAATCTGAGCTCCAGAATTCCTATCTGTAGAATGAATGAGTGATCTTTTCCTCATTCTGAATCCTATGGTCTTGACATGAAAGGAATTTCTAGTTCTATCACACATGATCTAGTTGTTTGTAAGGCAAATCATGGTATCTCTTTGTATTTCAATTTCCATACTTGTCAAGTGGAATGATATCTCTCATCCTGGTTTCTTAACTAGGGAATATGTTATTTTTTTCCTTGTCTTATTTTTAAACAAAATTAGTAATAGAAGTTTGTTCCTTGTCTGTGTTTCCTCCTTTTCCTTCCAATGTACTTTCCTTTCTCCAAGTGCTACACAAAATATAAATTGCAAATACGAAGAGACAATTTGAAAATCATTGGTCTACCTATAAATCCAGAAATAAACAGATATTTTGACATCATGTTACAAGAAAACTGCCCTGATGTTCTTGAACAAGCAGCAAAATAGACATTAAAGAGTTCCTAGAACACCCTCTACACTAAATCCTCAAAAGACAACTCCCAGGAATGTAATGACCAAATTCCAGAGCTTCCGAGCTAAGGAGAAAATATTAAAAGAAGACAAAAAGAGACAATTCAGATATCAAGTAGCACCAATCAAAATTACACAAGATCTGGCAGCTTCCACACTAAAGGACTACAAGGCTTAGAATATGATATTCAGAAAGCCAAGAGAATTGTGTCTTCAACCAAGAATCATCTATCCATCAAAACTGACTATATACTTCCAGGGGAAAGTATGGGCATTCAACAAAATAGAAGATTTCCAAGTATTTGTAAAGAAAATTCCAGAACTAAGTGGAAAGTTTGATATCCAAACACAAAGATCAAGAGAAATATAAAAAGGTAATTAAGAGAGAGGGAAAAGTGGAAAAATGTTTCTTTATTCAAATCTTCTTTAAGGGCTTTAATAAGATCAAATTATTTATATTAGTAAATGGGGAAATGTTATTTGTAACTCTCAAAAATTATATTCACTATTATAGTAACTAGAGGAATCATTCATAGGAAGAGAATGGAGTAAGAAGTGCTATAAGATGACATATAAAAAAAAGAAAAGGGGAGGAGGGAATCAAAGATGGCACAAAAAGATACTTGAAGAAATGAAATAAATAGGATAAACTTTATCACACAAAAATAGACATTGGAAGGCGAGAGGAAGAATACTCTCATAAGAAGGAGAGGAAGAAAGTACTAATAGGTAATACTTAAACCTTACTCTCAGTGAAATCAATTCTGAGAGGGAAGAGCATCTAGATCCATTCGGGTATTGAATTCTATTTTACCCTACAGGGAAAGTAAGAAGGGAAAACTAAGGGGTGTAGGGGTAGGGGGAGTACAAAAAAGGAGGGAAAGAGATGGGAAGGGAACTTAACAGACCCCCCAAAAATAAGAAGAGAACACAAAGGGAGGGGGGAAAAGGGAAGCATATTAAGGGTAGGGAATAGGGGGACTGATTAAAAGCAAAACACTAGTTTAAATGGATATAACAAAAGAAGAAAGGACAGAACTAGGAGAGGATATCAAAATGCTGGGGAATACACAATTGACATTTATAACTTTGAACATGAATGGGATGAACTCACCCATAAAATGAAAACAAATAGGAGAGTGGATTAGAAATAAAAATCCTAACATATGTTGTCTCCAAGAAACACACGTGAGGCAGGTAGACACTCACAAGTTTAGAATTAAAGGTTGGAGCAAAATCTATTGGGCAGGAGTTGCAATCATGATATCTGTCAAAGCCAAAGTAAAAATAAATCTGATTAAAAGGGATAGGGATGATAACTACATCCTGACAAAAGGCAGTATAGACAATGGGTATAGACAATTATTGATATTTATCAATAATCAAAATGTATGCACCAAATGGTATAGCACCCAAATTTCTAAAGGAGAAATTAGTGGAGTTGAAGGAGGAAATAGATAGTAAAACTATACTAGTAGAAGACCTGAACTTACCATTATCAAATTTAGATAAATCATATCAAAAAATAAATAAGTAAGAGATGTGAATGAAAGCTTGAAAAAATTAGAGTTAATAGATATATGGAGAAAAATAAATAGGGACAAAAAGGAATACACTTTCTTTTCAGCAGCCTATAGTAATTTCACAAATATTGACCATGTACTAGGGCATAAAAACATGGCAAACAAATGCTGAAAAGAAGAAATAATAAATGTTGAATCTTCAGATCATAATGCAATGAAAATAATAATCAGTAAGGGCACATGGAGAGCCAAATCAAAAATTAATTGGAAATTAAATAATATGATTCTCCAAAATTGGTTAAAGAAGACATCATAGAATCAAATAATAATTTCAATGAAGCAAATGACAATGATGAGACATGCTTTCAAAATCTATGGGATGCAAAGAAAACAGTACTCGGAGGGAAATTTATATCCTTGAGTTCATATAATTAAAAATTAGGGAGGGCAGAGGTCAATGAATTGGGCATTCAAATAAAAAAAAGCTTGAAGGTGAAAAAGTTAAAAATCCCCAGATGATAACTGAATTAGTTATATTAAAAATTAAGGGAGAAATTAATAACATCTAAAGTGAAAGAACTATTGAATTAATAAAAAAAAGACTCAAAGCTGGTATTTTGAAAAAACAAAAACAATAGACAAAGTATTGGTCAGTCTAATAAAAAAAGGAAAGAAGAAAACCAAATTAACAGTATCCAATATGAAAAGGGAGATCTCACCTCTAATAAAGAGGAAATTAAGGCAATCATTAAAAACTATTTTGCCCACTTATATGGCAACAAATATGGCAATCTAGGTGATATGGATGAATGTATACAAAAATATAAATTGTCTAGATTAACATCTAAGATTTTTGAAAGATTTTAAAACCAAGCAAGAATTAGAAAGAAAAATCACAAAATGTAAAATAAATAATTTTGATTACATCAAATTAAAACATTTTTGTACAAACAACAAATGCAACCAAAATTGGAGGGAAGTAATAAATTGGGAAAAAAAATTTTCATAACAAACACCTCTGACAAAGGTCTAATGGTACCAAGAGATACTAGAAGAAATAGAAATAAAATGAATAGAATAATCTTTTTCACACAAAAATACACATGGGAAGGGGAGAGAAAGAATACTCTTATAAAAAGGAGAGGAAGAGAGTGCTAATAGGTAATACATAAATCTTACTCTCAGTGAAATCAAGTCTGAAAGGGAAGAGCATCTATATCCATTGGGATCTTGAATTCTATCTTATTCAACTGGGTAAGGGAGAAGGTAAAACTAAGTGGAATAGTGGGAAGGGAGTACAAAAAGGAGGGAAGGAGGGGGGAGGGAAATTAACACTCTTAAAAAAGAAGGAAACAAAAAGGGAGGGGCCAGAAAGGGAATCATATGAAAGGACGGGATTAGGGGGACTGATTAAAAGTAAACCACTGGATTAAAATGATATAGCAAAAGAAGAAAGGTCAGAACTAGGGGACGACATCAAAATGCTAGGGAATTCACAAGTGACAATCATAACTTTGAATGTGAATGGGAAGTACTCATCCATAAAAAGTAGAAAAATAGGAGAGTGGATTAGAATAAAAAATTCTACCATATGTTGTCTACAATAAACATACCTGAGGTAGATAGATACTCAGAAGGTCAGAATTAAAGGTTAGAGTAAGACCTATTGGGCCTCATCTGACAGAAAGAAGGCAGGCATTGCAATCAAGGTATCTGACAAAGCCAAAGCAAAAATAGACCTGATTAAAAGGGATAGGGAAGGTAAATACATCTCATAAAAGGGAGTTTAGACAATGAGGATATATCACTAATCAACAAGTATGCACCAAATGGTATAGCATCCAAATTTTTAATGGAGAAACTAGGAGAATTGAAGGAGGAAATAGATAGTAAAACTATGCTAGTGGGAGACCTGAACCTACCACTATAAAATTTAGATAAATCAAATCAAAAAACAAATAAGAAAGAAGTAAAAGAGGTGAATGAATTCTTAGAAAAATTAGAGTTAATAGAAATATGGAGAAAAATGGGGACCAAAAGGAATTCACCTTCTCCTCAGCACCACATGGCACATTCACAAAAACTGACCATATACTAGCTCATAAAAACATGGCATACAAATGCAGAAAAGCAGAAATAATTAATGCAACCTTTTCAGATCACAAGGCAATAAAAATAATTATCAGAAAGGGTACATGGGGAGCAAAATAAAAAAATCAATTGGAATTTAAATAATATGATGCTCAAAAATAGGTTAGTTAGAGAACAAATCATAGAAAAAATTAATAATTTCATTGAAGAAAATGACAATGGTGAGACATTCTTTCTAACCTTATGGGATTAAGCCAAAGCAGTACTCAGGAGAAAATTCATATCCTTGAGTGCATATATTAACAAATTAGGAAGGGCAGAGATCAAAGAATTAGATATGCAAATCAAAAAAACTTGAAAGAGAACAAATTAAAACACCCCAGAAGAAAACCAAATTAGAGATCCTAAAACTTAAGGAAGTAATTAATAAAATCAAAAGTGATAGAACTACTGAACTAATAAATAAGACTAGAAGATGATATTTTGAAAAAACAACAAAATAGACAAAGTACTGATCAATCTAATTGAAAAAAGGAAAGAAGAAAAGAAAATTAACAGTATCATAGATAAAAAGGGGGACCTCACCTCCAATGAAGAGGAAATTAAGACAATCATGAAAAACTATTTTGCCCAATTATATGTTAATAAATATGCCAATCTAGATGATATGGATGTATATTTACAAAATAATATAAATTGCCTAGATTAAGAGAAGAAATAGAATTCTTAAATAATCCCATATCAGAAAAAGAAATCGAACAGACCATGAAAGAATTCCCTAAGAAAAAATTCCCAGGATCTTTTGGATTCACAAGTGAATTCTATCAAACATTTAAAGAACAGCTAATCCAAATACTATACAAATTATTTGACATAATAAGCAAAGAGGGAGTTCTACCAAATTCCTTTAATGACACAAATATTGTACTGATTCCAAAGCCAGACAGGTCAAAAACAGAGAAAGAAAACTGCAAACCAATCTCCCTACTGAACATAGATGCAAAAATCTTAAATAGGATATTCGCAAAAGGACTCCAGCAAGTGATCACAAGGGTTATTCACTATGATCAGGGAGAATTTATACCAGAAATGCAAGTAAGGTTCAATATTAGGAAAACCATCCACATAATTGACCATATCAATATGCAAACCAACAAAAATCACATGAATATTGCAATAGATGCAGAAAAAGCCTTTGATAAAATACAACACCCATTCCTATTGAAAATACTACAAAGCATAGGAATAGAATGGTCTTTCCAAAAAATAATAAACAGTATCTATCATCTGCAATGGGGATGAACTAGATACATTCCCAATAAGATCAGGAGTGAAACAAGGATGCCCATTATCACCTCTATTATTTAACATTGTACTAGAAACACTAGCAGTAGCAATTAGAGAAGAAAAAGAAATCAAAGGTATTAAAATTGGCAATGAGGAGACCAAGCTATCACTCTTTGCAGATGATATGATGGTCTACTTAAAGAATCCTAGAGAATCAACTAAAAAGCTAGTCAAAATAATCAACAACTTTAGAAAAGTTGCAGCATATAAAATAAACCCGCATAAGTCATCAGCATTTCTATATATCTCCAATACATCTCAGAAGCAGGAATTAGAAAGAGAAATTCCATTCAAAATCACCCTAGACAATATAAAATACTTAGGAATCTATTTCCTGAGACAAATACAGAAACTATATGAACACAACTACAAAACACTTTCCATACAACTAAAACTAGATCTGAGCAATTGGAAAAACATTAACTGCTCATGGGTAGGATGAGCTAACATAATAAAAATGACCAATCTACCTAAACTTATCTATTTATTTAATGCCATACCCATTGAACTTCCAAAAAACCTTTTTTTTTACTGAATTAGAAAAAATGATTACAAAGTACAATTGGAAGATCAAAAGATCAAGGATATCAGGGAAATAATGAAAAAATGTGAAGGAAGGTGGCCTTGTAGTCCCAGATCTCAAATGATACTATAAAGTAGTGGTTATCAAAACAATTTGGTACTGGCTAAGAGACAGAAAGGAGGATCATGGAATAGATTGGGGGATAAGTGACCTCAGCAAGATTGTCTATGACAAGCCCAAAGATCCCTGCTTTGGGGACAAAAATCCACTATTTGATAAAAACTGCTAGGAAAATTGGAAGACGGTATGGGAGAGATTAGGTTTGGATCAACATCTCACACCCTGCACCAAGATAAACTCATAATGGGTAAATGACTTGAATATAAAGAAGCAAACAATAAGTAAATTAGGTGAAGACAGAATAGTATACATGTCATATCTTTGGAAAAGGAAATATTTTAAAACCAAGCAAGTTTTAGAAAGAGCTACAAAATGTAAAATAAATAATTTTGATTACATCAAATTAAAAAGTTTTTGTACAAGCAAATCCAATGTAACTAATATCAGAAAGGAAATAACAAAATGGGAAACAATCTTCATAACAAAAACCTCTAACAAATGTCTAATTACTCAAATCTACCAAGAGCTAAAGCAATTGTCCAAAAACTCAAGTCATTCTCCAATTGATAAATGGGCAGGGGACATGAATAGGCAATTTTCAGGCAAAGAAATCAAAACTATTAATAAGCACATGAAAAAGTGTTCTACATCTCTTATAATCAGAGAGATGCAAATCAAAACAACTCTGAGGTATTACCTCACAACCAGCAGATTGGCTAACATGACAGCAGAGGAAAGTAATCAATACTGGAGGGAATGTGGTGTAGTGGTGACATTAATTCATTCCTGGTGAACTTGTGAATTGATCTAACCATTTTGAAGGGCAATTTGGACTATGCACAAAGGGCACTAAAAGACTGTTTGCTCTTTGATCTAGACATAGCACTGCTGGGTTTGTTCCCCAAAGAGATAATAAGGAAAAAGACATGTACAAGAATATTCATAGCTACACTTTTGTGTTGGCCAAAAATTGGAAAATGAGGGGATGCCCTTCAATTGGGGAATGGCTGAACAAATTATGGTACATGTTGGTGATGGAATACTATTGTGCCCAAAGGAATAATAAAGTGGAGTAATTCCATGTGAACTGGAATGATCTCCAGGAATTGATACAGAGTGAAAGGAGCAGAACCAGGAGAATAATGTACACAGAGACTGATACACTGTGGTACAATCGATTGTAATGGACTCCTCCATTGGTGGTAATGCATTGATCCTGAACAACGCAGAAGGTTACAGTAGAAAAAACACTATCCACATCCAGGAAAAAATACCGTGGGAGTAAAAACAAAAGAAAAACAACTACTTAATGACATGGGTCATTAGGTGATTACCATTGTCGATCCCCACCCCACTCTTTTTCTTTTTTTTTTCATATCATCTTAATGCCCCAATCTTTCCCTATGAGTGATTCTTCTAATTACTCTAATGATACATACAATTTTTGAGAGTTACAAATAAAATTTCCCCATATATTAATATATATAATTTGATCTAATTGTAGCCCTTATAGAAGAGAGTTTGAATTAAAAAAAAAACATTTTTCTCCTTTCCCCTTTCTTTCATATTTACCTTTTCATATTTCTCTTGTTCTTTGTGTTTGGATATCAAACTTTCCACTGAGTTCTGGTCTTTTCTTCACAAATACTTGGAAATCTTGTATTTTGTTGAATGCCCTTACTTTCCCTTGGAAGTATATAGTCAGTTTTAATGGATAGGTGATTCTTGATTGAAGACCCAGTTCTCTTGCCTATCTGAATATCGTGTTCCAGGCCTTGTAGTCCTTTAGTGTCAAAGCTGCCAGGTCTTGTGTGATTCTGACTGGTGCTCCTTGGTATCTGAATTGTTTCTTTTTGGCTTCTTGTAGAATTTTCTCCTTAGCTTGAAAGCTTTGAAATTTGGCAATTGCATTCTTGGGAGTTGTCTTTTGGGGATTTAGTATAGAGGGTGTTCTATGAACTCTTTCAATGTCTATTTTGCCCCTTTGTTCAAGAAATTCATGGCAATTTTCTTAGATGATTTATTGTAATATGGTGTCAATATTTCTGTTAATTTATGGATTTTCAGGTAGACCATTGATTCTCAAAATGTCTGTCCTTCCTCTGTTTTCCTGATTGGTCGCCTTCTCAGTGAGATATTTTATGTTTTCTTCTAATTTGTCAGTCTTTTGACTTTGCTTTATTAATTCTTGCTGTTTTGCAAGATCATACCTTCCAGTTCCATAATTCTGGTCTTTAAAGACTGGTTTTCTTTTTCAGTTTGGTCTGCCCTGGTTTTTGTGGCTTCCAACTGTTTCTCCAATTGGGAGTTCTTGTCTCTCAGACTGTTGATCTCTCTTTGAATTATTTCCCATTTTTCTTGACAGAAGGCTTCCATCTTTTGGATAAGCTCCAATTTGAATTCTTCCAGAGCTTTTGGACAATTTCCCTTTTTTGTGAAGGTTTTGATTTTGTTTGAATTTCATCCTCTTTTTCTTCTGTAGCCTGGGTTTTTCCTCCATAAAAATTTTCAAGAGTCAATGTCTTCTTCTTGTTTTTCTTGGAGGCTCTCTATTGTTCCTGGGCAGAATGAGCCATCTCTATAGTGGTTTTTACTTCCCTTTTTGTCAGAAATCTGAGTGAGATGGACAGTTTCTCTGTTTATGGAGTTAAGGAGCAGGGCTTTTGCCTGAGGAGAGCTCTCAAATGTCCGCAGCCTTGCCTGTTTACTAAAGCACCCACAGTCTGTGCTCTCCAGTGTGCAGAGGTTTCCTGTGTAACTGCTCTCAGGGGTAGATCCTTGGCAGTTCTAGTCAGTTCCCAAGAACCTAGTGGTGCCTCTTGCTCACTCTAGAGGTGTCTTTCACTCACTCACTGTTTCTGGTGCACGTTGGCTCTGACTCTGTCTCCGTAGGTGAGGTGGGGGAGGGTAGATCAGCTCATGTTTGGGTACGAGCTTTTTCTCCTTCTTATAGGGTGGAAATGCTCAAACCCCATGTACCTTCAATGCTGTATCCTACTGTAGAGTTCTTCCGTTATTCTGAAGATGGTTTTTATATTCTTTTGAGGTAGTCAATTTTGTTGGGTGCTGGGGAGAGGAAGCGACTCATATCTAGACTGCTGCCAGGCTTACCCGGAAGTCTCAATATTTTTAAGAATTGTATTTGATTTTTTTTGTCGAGCAACAAAAGAAAAATCTATAAAGAAAAAAAGTCAACATGCTTATGCTCACATTAAACAGATTCAAATGGAGTTGGTTAAAAAGTTCATTTAAACTTGACCTTCTTCAACTTTCCAGTATTCTTATACCTTACCCCTTCACTAACTATCTGAAATCTAAGGATACTATTCTTGGTCTTCCTACTTGAAAAAGATGCTCCATCTCCTGATTGGCAATTTTAAATTGTCGTACCTACCCCACCACTTTTCCTGTAATTTGTTTCTTCCACCTCTTTATTTTTCATAATTTATTCATTTAGAATAATTTTTCATGGTTACATGATTCATGATTTTTCCCAACCCTCTTCCCGCTCCCCTCCCAAAGTCAACAAGCAATTTCAATAGGTTATACATGTATCATTGTTCAAAACCTATTTATATATTATTCCTATTATCCCTTTTAGGTCTTACTCTGTTCCCTTTCTATCTGTAACTCCTTACCATTATTTTGCTTTTTGTCTCCTCCCTACTTCCCCCTGTCCCTCCAATTACCTCCCTCTTCCCTTGTCTTATTCCCCTTTTACTTCTCTGTATGGTAAGATAGAATTCTATACCCCACTGGGTATACTTATTTTTTCCTTTCTGAGCCAGTTAAGATAAGAGTAAAGTTTAAGCATTACCAGTCACCACCCTTATCCTCCCATTTCTGAATTGATTTTTCTCACCTTTTTTGTTACATAGTTTACCCCATTCTGTCTCTTCCCTTTTCTCTCAGTGTAAACCTCTCTTTCAGATCTTGATTGAATTTTTACAGGTCATTCATATGCATACATAGCATATCATATATGTATATATATTGTTCTATATCATCACATTTACATAAACATAATATATCATCATATACATCATATTATCATTATCAGCTTACTTCTCCACCTGCTTTCTTTTTTTATTTTTTGCTTGGTACATTTTTTTTAATTTGGTCATTTCCAAACATTATTCATTGGAAACAAAGATCATTTTCTTTTCTTCCCTCCCCCCTGCCACCACCTCTCCCATAGCCCACTCACAATTCCACTGGGTATCACATGTGTTCTTGATTCAAACCCATTTCCATGTTGTTGGTATTTGTATTAAGGTGTTCATTGAGAGTCTCTCTTCATCCATGTCTCTTCCACCCCTGTAGTCAAGCAGTTGCTTTTCATCGGTGTTTTTACTCCCACAGTTTATCTTCTGCTAGTGGATTGTGTTTTTTAGATTCCTGCAGATTGTTCAGGGACATTGCATTGCCACTAATGGAGAAGTCCATTACCTTGGATTGTACCACAATGTATCAGTCTCTGTGTAGAATGTTTTCCTGATTCTGCTCCTTTCGCTCTGCATCACTTCCTGGAGGTTGTTCCAGACTCCATGGAATTCCTCCACTTTATTATTCCTTTTAGCACAATAGTATTCCATCACCAACATATACCACAATTTGTTCAGCCATTCCCCAATTGAAGGGCATCCCCTCATTTTCCAATTTTTGGCCACCACAAAGAGTGCAGCTATGAATATTCTTGTACAAGTCTTTTTCCTTATTATCTCTTTGGGGTACAAGACCAACAGTGCTATGGCTGGATCAAAGGGCAGACAGTCTTTTATCACCCTTTGGGCATAGTTCCAAATTGCCCTCCAGAATGCTTGGATTAATTCACAACTCCACCAGCAATGAATTAGTGTCCCTACTTTGCCGCATCCCCTCCAGCATTCATTACTTTCCATAGCTGTTATATTAGCCAATCTGCTAGGTGTGAGGTGATACCTCAGAGTTGTTTTGATTTGCATCTCTCTGATTATAAGAGATGTAGAACACTTTTTCATGTGCTTATTAATAGTTTTGATTTCTTTGCCTGAAAATTGCCTGTTCATGTCCCTTTCCCATTAATCAATTGGAGAATGGCTTGACTTTTTGTACAATTAATTTAGCTCTTTGGTAATTTGAGTAATTAAAACTTTGTCAGAGATTTCTATGAAGATTGTTTCCCAATTTGTTGCTACCCTTCTGATTTTAGTTACATTGGTTTTGTTTGTACAAAAACTTTTTAATTTGATGTAGTCAAAATAATTTATTTTACATTTTGTGATTCTTTCTAAGTCTTGCTTAGTTTTAAAACCTTTCCTTTCCCAAAGGTCTGACGTATACTCTTCTGTGGTCACCTAATTTACTTATAGTTTTCTTCTTTATGTTCAAGTCATCCACCCTTTCTGAATTTATCTTGGTGTGGGGTATGAGGTGTTGATCCAAACCTAATCTCTCCCACACTGTCTTCCAATATTCCCAGCAGTTTTTATCAAATGATGGATTTTTGTCCCAAAAGCTGGGGTCTTTGGATTTGTCATAAACTATCTTGCTGAGATCATTTATGCCAAGTCTATTCCACTGATCCTCCTTTCTGTCTCTTAGCCAATTCCAAATTGTTTTGATAACCACTGCTTTGTAGTATAGTTTGAGACCTGGGACTGCAAGTCCTCCTTCCTTTGCATTTTTTTTCATGATTTCCTTGGATATCCTTGATCTTTTGTTCTTCTAAATGAACTTAGTTATGTTTTTTTCTGATTCAGTAAAGAAGTTTTTGGTAGTTCAATGGGTATGACACTAAATAAGTAAATTAATTTGGGTAGGATTGTCATTTTTATTCTGTTAGCTCGTCCAACCCATGAGTAATGTTTTTCCAATTGTTTAGATCTAGTTTTAACTGTGTGGAAAGTGTTTTGTAGTTGAGTTCATATAGTTCCTGTGTTTGTCTCAGGAAATAGATTCCTAAGTATTTTATATTGTCTAGGGTGATTTTGAATGGAATTTCTCTTTCTAATTCCTGCTTCTGAGATGTGTTGGAGATATATAGAAATGCTGATGACTTATGTGGGTTTATTTTGTATGCTGCAACTTTTCTAAAGTTGCTGATTATTTCGAGTAACTTTTTGGTTGAATCTCTAGGATTCCTTAAGTAAACCATCATATCATCTGCAAAGAGTGATAGCTTGGTCTCCTCATTGCCAATTTTAATACCTTCAATTTCTTTATCTTCTCTAATTGCTACTGCTAGTGTTTCTAGTAAAATGTTAAATAATAGAGGTGATAATGGGCATCCTTGTTTCACTCCTGATCTTATTGGAAAGGCTTCTAGTTTATCCCCATTGCAGATGATGTTTACTGATGGTTTCAGATATATACTGTTTATTATTTTTAGGAAAGGCCCTTCTATTCCTATAAGTGTTTTCAATAGGAATGGGTGTTGTATTTTATCAAAGGCTTTTTCTGCATCTATTGAGATAATCATGTGGTTCTTGTTGGTTTGCTTGTTGATGTGGTCAAATATGTGGATGGTTTTCCTAATATTGAACCATCCTTGCATTCCTGGTATGAATCCTGACTGGTCATAGTGGATGACCCTTGTGATGACTTGCTGGAGTCTTTTTGCTAGTATCCTGTTTAAGATTTTTGCATCTATATTCATTAGGGAGATTGGTCTATAGTTTTCTTTCTCTGTTTTTGACCTGCCTGGCTTTGGGATCAGTACCATCTTTGTGGCGTAGAATGAATTTGGTAGAACTCCTTCTTGGCTATTCTGTCAAATAGTTTGTTTAATATTGGGATTAGTTGTTCTTTGAATGTTTGATAGAATTCATTTGTGAATCCATCTGGACCTGGGGACTTTTTCTTAGGGAGTTCTTTGATGGCTTGTTCAATTTCTATTTCTGAAATGGGGTTGTGAAGGTAATTTATTTCTTCCTCTTTTAGTCTAGGCAATTTATATGTTTGTATACATTCATCCATATTACCTAGATTGCCATATTTGTTGCCATATAATTGGGCATAGTAGTTTTTAATGATTCCCTTAATTTCCACTTCATTAGACATGACGTCTTCTTTTTCATTTTGGATACTGTCAATTTGGTTTATTTCTTTCCTTTTTTAATTAGACTGACAATACTTTCTCTATTTTATTTGTTTTTTGAAAGTACCAGCTTCTAGTCTTATTTATTAAATCAATAGTTCTTTGACTTTCAATTTTATTAATTTCTCCTTTGAGTTTTAGGATCTCTAATTTAGTCTTCATCTGAGGATTTTTAATTTGTTCACTTTCTAATTTTTTAATTTGCATGCCCAATTCATTGACCTCTGCCCTTCTTAATTTGTTAATATATGAACTCAAGGATATAAATTTCCCCCTGAGTACTGCTTTGGCTGCATCCCATAGGGTTTGAAAGGATATCTCATCATTGTCATTTTCTTCAATGAAGTTATTAATTGTTTCTATGATTTGTTCTTTAACTAACTGGTTTTGGAAAATCTTATTGTTTAATTTCCAATTAATATTTGATTTACCTCTCCATGTTCCCTTACTAATTATTATTTTCATTGCATTGTGATCTGAGAAAGTTGCATTTATTATTTCTGCTCTTTTGCACTTGTTTGCAATGTTTTTATGCCCTAATACATGGTCAATTTTTGTGAATGTACCACATGCTACAGAAAGGAAGGTATATTCCTTTTTGTCCCTATTTTTTTTTCTCCACATGTCTACTAACTATAATTTTTCTAAGATTTCATTCACTTCTCTTACCTCTTTCTCATTTATTTTTTGGTTTGATTTATCTAGTTCGGATAGAGGAAGGTTCAGGTCTCCAACTAATATAGTTTTTCTATCTATTTCATCCTTGACTTCCTCTAGTTTCTCCTTTAGAAATTTGGATGCTATGTCTTTTAGTGCATACATGTTGAGTACAGATATTTCTTCACTGTTTATACTGCCTTTTATCAGGTTGTAATTATCTTCCCTATCTCTTTTAACTAGATTTATTTTTACTTTGGCTTTGTCGGATATCATGATTGCGACTCCTGACTTCTTTTTGTCAGTTGATGCCCAATAGATTTGGCTTCACCCTCTTACTTTCACCCTATGTGTATCTACCTTTCTCATATGTGTTTCTTGTAGACAGCATATGGTAGGGTTTTGGACTCTAATCCACTCTGCTATTCACTTGCGTTTTATGGGTGAGTTCATTCCATTCACATTCAGAGTTATGATTACTAGCTGTGTATTTCCCAGCATTTTGATTTCTGCTCCTATACCTGCCTTTTCTTCTTTCACTATTTCCTTGTATACCAATGTTTACTTTTGAACAGTCCCCCTTGTTCCCACCCTTATTTTACTTCCCTTTATACCTCCCTCCCTATTTATCTCCCCCCCTTATTTTCCCTGTAGTCTTTCTAAAATTAACCCCCTGCTCCCTCCCTCTCTTGTACTGCTTCCCTCCCCACCAGACCGTTTGTTGCCCTTCTACTCCCCTATTGGGTGCAAATCTATTCTCTGCCCCCAATGGATTGGACTGTTTTTCCCTCTTTGAGTCACTTTCAAAGCACATAAAAGTTGAGTATTTCCTATCTCTGACCTCTTTACCCTTCCAGTGTATTGATATTCTCCCCCCTCCCACCATGAGCTTCTTTATGACATATAAATTTACCCCCATTTGTTTCTTTTAATATTAACCTATTTTTAAGCTCTAGTTATATATATATATATATATACATATATATATATATGCATACTCATGTGTATGTATTTTTGCATGCATATATCTATATACCTATTTATGTCTTGTCCTTTCATCCTATACAGTTTGTTGCTGTTCCCTCTAAGTATACTTCTTTTTGCTGCCCAGGTAATAACAACAGTTTTTAAGAGTTACCAATGACATCTTTTCTTATAGGGATACATATCATTTTAACTTATTGAGTCTCTTAAAAAATTTTTTTTGTTTTTGTTTTTCTTTCTTCCCCTCTTTTTTAATTACCTTTTGATGATTCTCTTGAGTTCTGTGCTTGGACATCAAATATTCTGTTCAGGTCTGATCTTTTCTTTACGAATTCTTGAAATTCATCTATTTTGTTAAATGACCATACTTTCCCCTGTAAGAATATAGTCAGTTTTGCTGGGTAGTTGATTCTTGATTGTAGACCTAGCTCCCTTGCTTTCCGGAATATCGTATTCCATTCCTTTCTTTTTTTCAGTGTGGATGCAGCCAGATCCTGAGTTATCCTCACTGTGGTTCCTTGGTATCTGAATGACTTCTTCTTGGCAGCTTGTAATATATTTTCTTTGGTCTGATAGTTCTTGAATTTGGCTATAACATTCCTGGGTGTTATCAGTTGGGGATGAAGTACAGGAGGTGATCTGTGGATTCTATCAATCTCCACTTTTCTCTCTTGCTCAAGGATTTCAGGGCAGTTTTCTTTAATAATTTCCTGTAATATAATGTCCAGGCTTTTTCTTTTGTTATGGTCTTCTGGTAGGCAAATAATTCTTAAATTGTCTCTCCTTGAACGATTTTCTAAATCCTCTGTTTTGTGAATGAGATGCTTCATATTTTCCTCAATTTTTTCATTCTTTTGATTTTGTTTTATAGTGTCCTGCTGCCTTGTGAGGTTGCTTGATTCTAGTTGTTGTATTCTGGTTCTTAAAGACTGGATTTCATCCTTAGTTTTTTGGTCGTCCTTTTCCTTTTGGTTGGATTTTCTTTGGAGGTCATCTTTCATCTTTTTCACCTCATTTTTCATCTGCTTTGCCTCATCTTTCATCTCCTTTGCCTCATTTTCCAGCTGGTTGATTTTGGCTTTTCTGTTTCCAGATGACTTATCTTAGTTTTTAAGTTCTTTTCCCAATTGTCTTTAGCCTCTCTTAATTGTGTTTTGAATTGCATTTTGAGTTCTTCCAAAGCCTGTATCCAATTTGCTGGGATTTCTCATTTTTCCTTTGCTGGGTCCTCCCCCTCTGTTTCATTTGCTCTTTGCTCATTACCTGTGCAGAAGCTGTCTATTGTAATTGCTTTCTTCTTTTTCTATTGTTTGCTCAAGTTTACCCCTTCTTTGCTCCCCGTATTTGGCTGTGCTCTTCCTCCTCTCATTTTGTTTTGGTTTTGGGGCTGTCTCCCCTCTTGGAGCTTTGTCAGATCTCTTGGTACAGTCTCTAGGGGAGGAATGTTAGCTTCCCTGTCCTCTGGAGGCTTTTGATTGGATTGAGTTCAACTGGGCTGGGCTGTATGTGGTATGAAGCTCTGAGGCTCTGAAGACTCCTGGAAGGTTGGGCCACCTAGGCTCTCTCCAGTTCTCTCCAGCTGCTTCTCCTCTGTCCACAAGTGCCTTTTCCCTCCTCCCTAAACTCTGAGGAGTTCTGATGGAATTAGATTTAACTGCATTGGTCTGGATGTGCCCCGAGGCAATGGTGAGACTGGAGCCCAATGGAGGGACCCAACCACAGCCCGTTTCTCCCTGGTTTCCCCCCCCCGCTGTCCAAGCTGGATGCTCCAAGCCTGGTGCCCCACTGCTCACAAAGTAGACCCTGTAAAACAGCACCTATGCCCACTCAGAGGTTCCCGCTGCTGTTGGGGGCTCAGCCCTCTGGGTTGTGGGAGAGGGGTCCTGGGACCTACCCTCTGGCTTCCCCTTAGCCCTGAGTATTCTCGGATTCTGGCTTTTGGGGGTGTACCTTTTGATTTGAGTCCAGAAGGAGGGTTCCCCGCTTCTGTCCTGTTGTTCAGATTGAATTTCAGTGCCCTAGGATCATTCAGTCTGTATTGGCTAAGGAAGGGTCTTCCACGAGGTATGAATTTTTGCTGCTTGCTAAGCTGCCATCTTGAATCCTCGTCTCCACCCGCTTTCTGGGTAAATTCCTTCTATCTTCTCTACAATTAAGAGTAATTTATGAGAATTACAAGAATCCTCTGTCCATGTAGACATATAAATAATCTTAAGGAGTCTCTCAAATTTTCTCTTTTGTAAACCTCAAAATTTCTTAGACTTATAAATGTTGGAAATTTCACCATTGGGAAATTTCATACTTGAAAAATTTCCTATTGATAGTGGGTCTTGACTATTGGAATGTGAATCCCATTGGCATGGGAGGTTCCTTCTCCTTCCCTTCTTATGATTACTTTAGGACAGAAACCTTTTGCTGAACAATGGAAAGGACTTTGACCTATGCTTAAGCATAGAAAAGGAATTTCTTTGAGTCATGATTGATTTTAGAATTGATACAATGGAGATACTTGGAATCAATCTCCACCCTATTCAGTCCTAACAGGATTGAGTAAGGGCTGCAGCCTAGATCAAAATTTAATTATTCCAATCTCTACCCTACTCAGGGTAACAGGATTTAGAAAGGGCTGTAGCAAAGGATCAAAGATTTAATTATTTGAAAATATGACCTTCAACAGACATGTGCAAAGCCACAGACCTCTGGGCGGTCCTGGGTTAAGCTAGAACCTCCATTGGCACAGGGAAATTGATGAACAGGTGATTGGTAGATGTGAGGACTGAGGGGAGGGAACTTGGATGGTTTCCTTAAGGATAGGGGGGTCTGGAGACTCGAGGTGGAGGTTGAGAAGTTGGTCGGTGTGGTTGGTGTGTGCTCTGAGAAGCTTGCTCTGAAGGAAGCTGAAGGTGGGGGCCTCTGAGACTGTTTCTCCATTTTGGTCATGTGAGTAATAGGGACTGATCTCTTTTCTTTGCCCCAGCTATCTAAGGGCTTGGGCCTTTTGGCCCAGCCTAAACAGAAGGGGTATTTAAGCCCTATTCCCTTCTCTCCCTTTTTCTCTCTCTCTATCTCTAATTCCTTTCTTCCTCCTATTGTAATTAAACTCCATAAAAGGTTGACTGCTGACTTGAGTTTTCATTTTGGAATTACATAGCTGAATTCCTTGGCGACCTTAAATTAATATATATCAGTCTTTTAAAGTGATTCCCTTGTAACACTTTCTTTAACTTTTGGGGCTGCTCTTGTATCTCATGTTTGAACTTCATTTTTTTTTAGGTTGGATTATTCCTCAGGAATGCTTGGAAATCTTCTATCTTATTGAGTGCCCATTTCCCCCATGAAATAATATACTCAGTTTTGCTGAATAGGTGACTGCATTGTAAACCTAAATCTTTTGCTTTCCCAAATATCATATTCCATGCCTTTCGATCCTTTAATATAGAAGTTGCTATGTCCTGGGTGATCCTGATTATAGCTCCATGATATTTGATTAGTTTCTTCCTGGCTGTCTTTAGTATTTTTTCCCTTGGCTTGATGACTCTTGAACTTAGGTATTACATTCCTGGAAGTTGTCATTTCAGGATTTATTTCTGGAGGTGATGCATGATTTTTTTTCAATTATAATTTTATTTTCTTATGCAAGGATCTCTGGGCAGCTATCTTTGATGCCCCAGGCATTGACTCAAGTTTTTGGTCTTGCTGTGTACTTGATCCAATCAGGCACACCCTTCAATGCCCTGTCTTGGAATTGCACCCTGAGCTTTAAGCAGAAAGATCAGTACTTAGCTCTAGCAGCCAACCTAAACTATATACTAAGTCCTTATCCAAGCCCAGAGTGGGATTCCAGGCTTCACTCTGGGCCTACACAGATCTGCCCACTTCAGCCCAGACTGCCTGGGGCTGGGACTCTGGACTTCTCCACAGGTTTGAAATTTCAACAGCTGTGGGTTGCCTTGTAACACGTTTTGCCCAGGCAGGATCTCAGAGTCTGAATGTTAGCTTGGACTTAGGTTGTAAAACTGAGTGGTTGGCTCTTGGCTTTCTCTTCCCTTCTGGCTAAAGCCTTTTTCTGGCTCTTCTTTACTCTCACTCCAGTTCCCCAGATGATCTCTGCCTACCTTTTGAGTTTTTCTTTATCTTGAAAGTTGTTTTACTCTGTCTCTTTGTTGTTGTTTTTTTTTCACTCCTGTATTCATTTTGTGGTGATATTTTAATCTTGGTCAGAGAGGATTCTCATGTTGATGTGGAACAGCTCTAATTCACTCCTTGATCTTGGCTCCACCCCCAGAAGTCCAAGTCCCCCCTTTTAAAAAGAATTTAAAAATATACCTTCCTGATTCCCCTTTATTACTAATGACTTCCCTTTTTTATTGCTTGTCTCTAATATACACAGTATTTATATTTGTACATATTTGTTGCAGGTGATCTCTTCTATTAAACTATGAGTTCCTTGAGAACAGGAACTGGCATTTTCTTTTTTTTTTATTCTCTCTCCAGCTTCCTCATTTTTACTTTTGAAATGTTAATGGGAGTTCTTTAAAGAAAGGTGATTTATAAATCTTATAAATATTCATATAAATTATAGGCCTACGATAGGAGAGGCTATCATTTCAAGAAGATTAACTATATCAGCCTTAAGTATGACAAAAATGCTACATGCATATGCATGAAAGCATTCCATTGAATAAACAAAACTCAGTTTCACTTGAGTTTCTTATATTTTGGATGCAACATTATTAGGAGTATTAGTAAGCATAAACTAGTTAAAATGACAGTGGATAATTTTGGGGAACCAGAGCTTTATTGTTGCTCAATACTGTGGTTTCTTGAAACCCCAAAATAGGCTGTAATATAGCATATATCCAGGCTAAGCAGTTTTGTGGTATAGTGGAAAGAGTGGTAGAGTTGGAACCTCACAATTCTATGCTGAAGTCTCATCTCTACCATTAATTAGACTTATGGCTTTGGAGGAGTCCCTGATTCTCTTCAGGTCTCAATTTCTTTATATATATATATATATATATATATATATATATATATATATATATATATATATATATATATATATATTATATATATATAATATGTATAATGTAAGATGTATGTATGTATATATTATATATATATATATTCTATGTATATAAGATATATAAAATAATATATGTAATATAAGATATAAGATGAAGGCATGGGCTAGATGTGTGATGTCACATTCAAAACAGAAATAGGTAGCTGTGAGTCACATATTGACTTTAAAAACTACAAATTAACAAAATGTTTTAATGTATTATTATTTATTTTCTTAAGAATTTTGTAATTACATTTTAATCTGATTTAAGGAGCTTTTTTAGCCTAATGGAATCCATAGGTTGGGAGTTTGACATATCTAGACCAAATGTTTTCTGTTTACTTGCAACCACATCATTCCTTAAAGTTTTTTTCTCTTAGGCTTTCTTCCATATATGAGTTCTAAGTTGTGGTCACTCTCCACTCCTCACCTCACCCTATTGTCATTATAATAACAGTATCAAAAACTAAAGAGCTGTAATAACACTCTTTTTCATTTGATATTTGAATGTTGCCAAGTGCTTTCTTCACAACTCTGAGAAATAATTTGTATATTCCTTACAGAGTATCATTTCACCTTTCAGAAAAAGAGACTAACGCTCAGAGGATAAGTATTTTCCCCATGATCATAGAGGAAATGTGTTCATCAGAATTTGAACCTTAAGGCTCCTGACTATGAGATTTAGGGTTAAAAACTTCTGAGATAAATAATTAAACCAACAACTGAGGATTGTAGTCAGGTAGATTAGAAAAGTTTTTGGTGGGGAATTAGCTAGAGCCAGGGAGAAATAGTATAGCCTGAAGACCAGAAGACTCCAATTTGAGATGGATGTAGATTGAAGGGTTGGAGTTTAGGACTTAGAATCTTTGTGTTTTAATCCTCATATTTTACCCTTGATTTCTAAATAAACAAATAAACTTTTGTACAAATCAGTCTCCAAGAAATGTGTATGCTGGCCCAGTGAAGGAAGGTTCACTTTGCCTTCCCTTCCTAATGGGAACTGAGATACTTACAGACAATTAAGTATCTAACCCACTTTCCTATAGTGGATATTACCATCAATGTACATTATTTCTTCAAGATGAAAGCATGTAGAGAAGTTAGGAGCTGGTGTATCCTAATTGCATATCTTTGCTATGTTAGAACAAGGTAAACTCAGTTTGATATTTAGTGACTCATTAGTGCCTTGTTTTGTCTCAGGATTGAGCTGAATTCAGACTGTGGTAGCTTTAGAGTAACACCTACCACACGACTCTGCATTACTAGAGAATCCTTCCAATTGGATGTCTGGCTCAGGCTGTAATGATTCATTTACAGTTTAACAAATGTCATCTTCCTATTGTATCTCAGTATAAGTTCTTTCTCTGATGCTTCTCTTTGTTTGGTATAGTTTTCTCTTGGAACATCAATCAAATTAATACCATTATTGCTTCTAGAAAGGGGGCATTAAGGATTCACCTACAAAATTTGTAACTTCAACATTCTCTGACTATAATTCCACTGTATCTCTCCCTATTAGAATACGGTAAAATATTTTTATAGTCTAACTATTTTAGAATACCTTGTGGACAGGGATAGTTTCTCTTTTGCATTTTGTCTCCCCAGAATTTACTAGTGCTGCTAAATTCAAGCTAGTAATATAAATTAGATAAATTTCATTTTGTTCTTGAATTATCCATCATGTATTTTTTATCCTTAAAACAAGCCAGAGATTATATGTCCACATCAGCCTAAAATTGTAGCCCAAAAATACTTTGCTATTTTCTGAATTCTTAAAATTTTTGTTTATTTTAATTTCTTTTGTTTCTAGTTTTTAAAAATCAAGTTTTCTTGTTTCTCATTACTATCTTGGGCTATATTAGACAGTCTAGAGGAGTCATAATAACCTTGGTTTGGAGCTAGTGGTTTGCATTTGAATTCTTACTCTGGTATAGTTAACTTTTTTGAATTTGGTTTTTCTACTCTGAAAAATATGAATAATAGCTCTTCTATCTACCACACAGAGTTTTTGTAATGAAAATATTTCATAAACTATAAAACCATATAAATGTGACCTATTATCAGAATTGACATAATCCAATTATCATTACTCATAAGAGTAATAATGTAATATTTCTTCCTTCAAACACCTTAAATTTTGTTCACATAGAGCAAAATACTCTTTGTTTTAGTCATGCCCAACACTCTGTGATTCCATATGGAGTTTTCTTAGCAAAACAATGGAGTAGTTTGCCATGTCCTTCACCAGTTCATTTTGTAGATGAAGGAAGTGAGGAAAATAGAAATAAATGACTTGCCCGAGGTTGCATAGCTATTAAATGACTGGGGTTGGTTTTCATGATGCCAAACCTGAAAAATATAATCTCAAAGGTCTCTTCAAAAGGAAAATCATGGAAATTGTGCTAATCTGAAAGTAAAAAATCTTTTAAAAAGAAAATACCCCCAGAGCCCTAATCCAGTGCTTTCTGGTGGAATGGAGGTGTCTTGATCCTTAAAAAAGGCAAAAATTTCCCCAAGTTTGGACTGTACGGGAACTCAATTCTTCTACTCTGGATAATAGTAAGGTGGTATGGTAAAGGGACTTAAGTGTGAATTCACTAATTTTGTGATTCTGGCTTTATCTCAATTTACCTCATATTCCTTATATGTAAAATATAGATAATAATAGCACCTGCCTCCTAGAGTTATTATAAAGATTAAATTAGATATTTATAAATTGCCCTAACAACCTTAAAGCACTATATAAATACTTGCTATTGTGATTAATGAATAACAGTCACCTTACGTTAGTCATAAGTCTTTCCCATGTCAGTTGGCATCAACATATGCCATGAAATGCTAAATTAAATACAAAAATAATTGCTGCATATTTTTAACATTTTTGTTTGGAAACTCTTAGGGTAAATTTTGTAACTAACTTTTTTAATATAAATTTTTACTTTGAGAACATTTTCATTTTAATCATTAAAGATGAAGTGACCAAGAGGAAAGGTGGGTTTTTTTAAACCTGGTAATCACATTTTCTATTAAAATGCTGCCTTTAAAAATTCTTGGAAAATGTACCAGATAGAAAAGTCTCAGGCAATTACATGTGAAGCTCATATCTGAATTCAGAGTTACTTTTGCAGCTGTGATACTAAGCAAAATTGCATTCATTTTTCCCTTCTAAAAATACAGAGAGTGGTTTCTTTCTATAGCAGAAAATGATGGTATTCATTTATGATCATTTATGTAATTTTATGACAAGAGATAGGAGTGAAGGAAAAAACCTAGATAGTAAGACAACCTATCATCTGTCCTTTCTTAGGGTCCAATTTTCTAGCTTAGGAAAGAAAGTCCATTATTTGGAAAGGAGCTGATATCATCTTATATATAAAATAAAGTGTCTACTTCTATGAAATTTAAAGATGGGGAACATTAAACCTAATGAGAAAATTTTAATTCTATATGTTCTTTATAATACTGATTGTTTTCATGGTGCCAAATCATTTTAAATAGCATTTTTAATGAAAAAGAAAATTAAGTTTATATTGAGATTTTTTATTAACATTATTTTATGTTATTGAAACATTGATCAAATATCTTCATTTTCATATGATTCTTTTTTTTTTAAACCCTTACCTTCCGTCTTGGAGTCAATACTGTGTATTGGCTCCAAGGCAGAAGAGTGGTAAGGGCTAGGCAATGGGGGTCAAGTGACTTGCCCAGGGTCACACAGCTGGGAAGTGGCTGAGCATTTTCATATGATTCTAAGCTATGCATGATTTGGGGAATAATGAGAATTTTTTCTTAATTTGCAGTTTTGTTTATTGAAAAAATGAACACAGTACTTGAAAGAAAATTTAAAGTGTAAAGAAACATTAAGTGGAGAAGGTGGAAGTAATGTAGCCCAGACCCAAAATATTTCAATAAATATTTGGAAAAAAACATATACCTCATTAAATAGTGACTAGGATAATGAAGGAAAAAATTACTGTGGCCTCCTTTGAGCCCAAATCACAATTTCAATCAACAGGCGAATAACAAATACAGGAATTGTGGAATAAATTTTAGGTAAGATCATAGACTTAGCACACAGAACTTCCAGCTAATCTAGGAATTGAGGGATGTCTGAGAGCAATATAAAACACAGAGTTGCTACAAGGGTCAGTAGTAAGGGGACACTTAGAAATTATCTCCATCTTATCTTCCTACCCAGAATAGCATCAAAGTGACCTCTCAGAGAATCTAGAACCCCAATTTCAGCTTGCTACCCTAGCTACATTGTCCAGAGCATAGTGCTATAATTATGACCAAATTAAACAAATAAAGAACAATAATGCAGTCTGGAATCCTCATTTATCCACAAGATTAATTAGAATGACTAAAGGAAATTGTGTAAGAATTTTAAAATACAGAAAATTATATATCAATTAAAAAGGAATGAGGGAGGAAAGAAATGGAGCTACAAAGGAGAGACGTGGAAAGTGAATTAACAGCTTAATCCAAGATGTACACAATATTATTCAGGTAACAATGGAAGCAATAAGTTTAGGAGAAAATGAGAAATGAGAAATCAAAGTCAAAAGATTGGGAGAATAGAAGAAATTTATAAAAGCAACTGACCTAAAAACTTAACAAGGAGATAAGGTTGTGAAGTATCACCTGGTAACTCGAAGGCCATGATCAAAAATATAGATCCTAGATATATTTCAAGGAATCATGAAAGAAAACAGTCCAAGCTTCTTAAAATAAGAGGACAAAACAAAACAAACAAAAAAAGCTAAATACCTATAAAAAACTACCAAAAGGGTAAAAAAAAATCTACTTCTGGTGGCTTCCCAAGACAATTCAAGAAGAAGTCTATCAGAATGCCTTTATTTAACAAACATAGTTCTAAAACCTAAAGCAGTGAAGAATAAAACAGCACCATAGACTAGTATCATCAATGAATATTAATTCAAAAATGTCAAGCAAAAATCCTGTAAATATGAGTGATGCTAGTAAACTAAGAAATCATTCATTATGACAACCTGGAATCTATACCAAAGAAGTGAGGAATGAATCAACATAATTAATCACATTAAAAACTCAGAAATCTATAACTTCATTGATGTTTTTAATAGATGTAGAAAAAGTCTTTGACAAAGTACAGCATTCCTTATACTAAAAATCTTACAGAGTACTAGAATAGACTTTTGTTAATATAATTGAAAAAAAAAACCTCTTTTCTAAAACCACAAGCAAGCATTAAATGCAATAGAGATACACTAGAACCTTTTTCAATAAATATTGAAGTAAAGAAAGGAAGCCTACTCTCCACACTGTTAGGTGTCAGGTTTGTGACTAGGAAATCACTTTAAAAGACTGATATATATTAATTTAAGGTTGCCAAGGAATTCAGCTATGTAATTCCTAAATGAAAACTCAAGTCAGCAGTCAAACTTTTATGGAGTTTTTAATTACAAACAGGAGGAAGAAAGGTATTAGAGAGAGAGAGAGAGAGAGAGAGAGAGAGAGAGAGAGAGAGAGAGAGAGAGAGAGAGAGAGAGAGAAAGGGGAGAGAAGGGAATAGGGCTTAAATACCCCCTCTGTTTAGGCTGGGCCAAAAGGCCCAAGCCCTTAGATAGCTGAGGCAAAGAAAAGAGATCAGTCCCTATCACTCACATGACCAAAATGGAGAAACAGTCTCAGGGGCCTCCACCTCCAGCTTCCTTCAGAGCAAAACTTCTCAGAGCACAACCTCTCATAGCAAAACCTCTCCAACCCCCCAGTCCTCAGACCCCGCTATCTTTAAGGAAACCATCTAAGTTCCATCCCCTCAGTTCTCACATCTACCAATCACTGTCCATGTCTTCCCTGTGCCAATGGTGGCTCTAGCTTAACCCAGGACCGCCCAGAGGTCTGTGGCTTTGCACATGTCTTTTGGAGGTCATATTCTCAAATAATTAAATCTTGATCCTTTGCTGCAGCCCTTCCTAAATCCTGTTACCCTGAGTAGGGTGGAGATTGGAAGTTTCAAGACCTGGTTCTGTCATTCCAAGTATCTCTATTGTATCAATTCTAAAATCAATCATGACTAAAATAACTTCCTGTTCTATGCTTAAGCATAGGTCAAAGCCCTTTCCATTGTTCAGCAAAAGGTTTCTGTCCTAAAGCAGTCCCAAGTAGGGAGGAGAAGGATCCTCCCATGCCAAGGGGGTTCACATTCCAATAGAGTTCTTACTATCAGTAGGAAATTTTTTCCAAGTATGAAACTTTCCAATGGTGAAATTTCCAACATTCACAAGTCTAAGAAATTTCAAGGTTTACTGTTGCCACTGCTGCCAGAGATTCCTTCCCTGTGAGCTTGCAGCAGACTACTCCTCATGTTCACAGTTCTCCCAGTGCAGCATCTACTGAACTTCTCATGTGCTGGGCTTCATTTCTGCAAGAGTTTGGCAGCTCTTTTGTAAACTCTGGGATGCATCTTAGCATTTACTGGGCTGGTCAACATGCCTCTAGTTCTTCTGCTCTTCCCTCTTACTTTGATGAACTGGGTCCTTCCAGTTGTGCATCTATGTTTTCTGGGGCTGAAACATTGATTTACTCTATATTTAATGGTTGTACTGCTCCAAAATTAGTTTTGATGCCATGTTTTTTGGATGTGCATGTCTGTGTGTGTGTTTGTGTGGGGGTTATTTGAAGGTAGTTTTGAGTGAGCTCAGAGCATTCCTTACTTTGCTGTCTTGGCTCCCAAGGGGAAGTAGGCTTATTTTATTTCTTGAGATTTACAATTCCCCCCACAAGAGCACATCACTATTTTGATCTGAGAAGTAAATGGAAAAATATTGTACAGTCTATACACAAATTAAAATTTATAATCACCTTTAAGAAATACAATGGATATTAGTGGCAATGCAGTGATCCTGAACAACTCAGAGGGATCGATGAGGAATAACATTATCTACATCCAGAGGAAAATCTGTGGAAGCAGAAACACAGAAGAAAAACAACTGCTTGATTACATGGGTCGAGGGGATATGGCTGGGGATATATACTCTAAATGAACATCCTAATGCAATCACCAACAACATGGAAATAGGTTCTGATCAAGGACCTAGGATAACAATGCATTTCATCTCACTTGCTGTGCAGATCATATGAGATTGCATGGATAATATTTTCTATTAACCTTAATTGTGCAACATAAATCTTAGGTCATTAGATATCAAGATATTCCATAAATTAAGATGAATCTATGATATGTGCTGGTAAGTTAATGGAATATTTTTTTTACTTTCATTTTTTTATTTTTCCTGAAAAGGAAGCATTGTGGCATATCACTATTCCCAGAGATCTCATAATTTCCTAGAACAAAAATAGTTTTTCTTTGGTGAGAACTAAGACTGCATTATTAGAATGAATTGGTGTCTATCCCTAGAGAGATTTTCTGATTAAAGTAGTCTTCAAGTAATATCACTCAACTTTGATTCTTTGTCTCTCATGGTAACAAAAAAGTTTATCTTTTAGCAAAATTCGTTTTATGTAACAACCCTAGCATTTTTAACAGCAATGGAAATTGAGTAAAATTAAGAACATTTAAAAAGAGATAATGAGAATATAAATTATATGAAGATTGTGTATGTTGGAGTCCTTAATGAAACTTATTTTTAGTATATAAAATTTAACAATAGAGTGTTTACATAATAGATAGAAAATTTCAAATATATGAAAACCAAATCCCTTCAATCTTTCTTAATTCATAGAATTAAATAGTTCAGATTATTTTAGAATATTTGCAATGTTGATATTTTAAATATATATGTAGATATATTATTCTCCACTTTTCTTTCCTTCTTGTTTGTAAGCTGATAATTGAACCAGAAGGATTCATATACCAAAGATCATCTTATCTTTTAAATCAACCATCCAACTGGAGTGACCTCATGAGAAAACATAATTTTAAATTATCTCCAACTTGATTTTGGAGAGAGTAGGGGCTTAGCTGAGCACTTGGTATATTAAAATGTTATTTGAAATGAATTTAAACTGGGAATCTCCTGATATGCCCAGATCAAAAAGCAATAGCTAAAAAACAATCTAGGAAGCCCTTTAGAAGAAAAGATTTTCAAAACTGTAATAAAACACATGAGGCACAAATCACTTCTAAGAGATAAATGTAGAAAGAGCATTTTTTGAGGGAAATATGTGCAAGAAAGTAAAATCATTACAAATTGGTAGCTCTTATTTAGCCAACCTCACAATAGCAGTACCATCCTTTACTCATTCCAACACTAAAACTATACTTCTGTAAAATAAGCCTCATAAGTTTTGAGAAAGACAGCCACTCATAACTTCATATTTTTCATCTATAAAATGAGAGTATTAAACTAAATGCTTCCTAAGGTGTCCTGCAGGTCCAAATACATTATACTGTGATATTTTGATCTGTTGATACAAATATAAACTATCTTCAAAACATGGAAATTTCACAGATGTCATTTTGCCTAACATATCCTCATATTTAGGCAACTGGAAAAGCAAAACATAGCAAAGAAGAGAATTCTATTTCTTCCCCTTCACTATCAATATATTAAATGGACAAGCAACACCTATTAATTAGATGTCCAAAGTGAATTTCAGCTATATTTCCTTTCTTTAAAGTGTGTGGATAGAACAAATTTCATATTTCCAAATCTTCATGTTTCCTTACACTATTCAAAACACCATCATATATCAGAAAATATTATTTTATTTTATATAAAAAAGAAAACAAACATTTAAAAATTCAGACTACTTTAAATTTTGGTTATTTTATTAATGATCCTGTTTAAAGGTTCACTTGCTTATTTAATGGATATTTTCAGAAAAATGGGAAATTGTAAAGACAGGAAAGGTTAAGCCAAACTGTGCATTACATTACATTACAAACTGTACATTATATAAACCCTTGATTTCTCTCTTGCTGCATCATGAATGAAGACAATGTTCACAATGTGTGAGTTCTTATCCTGAAATTCATCAATCTATTGATAGTTATATTTCAATATATGTTTTCCTTGTAATCCTCCATATTTTAGAATACACATATAAAAACAATACTCTGAAAAGGGGCACATTGTTTTCATTAGACTATCAAAAGTGCTCATGAAACAAAAAAAAATTAAGAAGTCCTCCTTTCTGTGATGTTTCTTCCAACTCTTGATCAAGCAATTTCTGAATATAGTTATGAAACAACCCTAGATACCTAATATATTTATTATTTTTATCATGGTTAATTTATAATCTAAATATCAGTAAATGTACATATAGTTCTATAGAGGTAAATATTGCTTCTAAAATATCACTTTCTTGTATTTATACAATTTTTTAAATTAAATATTAAGCATTTATTGATTTATACTCTATACTAAGAACTGAAAATAGAAAACCAAAAATGAAATAGTCATTTACCCTTTAGGAGCTTATAGTCCATAAATGGTAACATGTAGACATTATCTATCTGCCTTTTTCTCTAACATTTATATCTCTGATTGTCTGTATATATAAAATATATTTGTGATATATGTTACTTTAAAATTACTGAGGTAAGTATGTTTGCTAAAAATACTAAGAAATACTTATTCTTTGCAGTTATCTGACTCACAGTGGTTCTAGGACATTTTCTAGTGAGTTTTGAATATGACAAACTAAAATAACTTGAGGAACTATGGATACTAGAACTGTGGCATGATTATGGGACAAATATATTTCATCTAATAGAGGCTGAAAATTTGATTGCTAACCTTAAAATAATGTAAGGTTATTCACAGAGATCTGAAATCTAAACTGAAATAAGAAAAGAAAAAAAGAAGTGAAGAGTTATTTCAGAATTACATCAGCTAAGTTGTAAGTTTTAAGGGATGGATAGTTTATTTTTTTGTACATATATTGTTTTTTTTTAATTTAAACTTATTTTTAAATATTTTTCCATGTTTACATGATTCATTTTCTTTCCCTCCCCTTTTCCCTCCCCCCTCCCAGAGCCAACAAGCAATTCCACTGGGTTATACAAATGTTATCACTTGATACCTATTTCCATATTATTCATTTTTGCTATAGAGCAATCTTTTAAAGTATAAACCCCAAATCACATACCCATATATACATGTGATAAGTGATGTGATATGTTTTTATTTTGTATTTCTACTCCAAAGATTCTTTCCCTCAATGTGGATAGCATTCTTTCACATAAGTCCTTCAGGAATATCCTAGCTTGTTGCATTGCTACCAGTAGCAAAGTATATTGGATTGTCCCATAATGTTTTATTTTCTGTATACAATGTTCTCCTGGTTCTGTTCATTTCACTCAGCATCAGTTCATTAAGGTTCTTACAGTTTATATAGAAATCCTCCAGATCATCAATCCTGATAGCACAATAGTATTCCATCACCATCATATACCACAATTTTTTCAGTTATTCCCCAATCAATGGACACCCCTCATTTTCCCATGTTTTACCACCACAAAGAGTGTGACTAGGAACATATTTGTACAAATATTTTTTTTGTTATTATCTCTTTGGGGTACAAATATAGTAGTGGCATTGCTGGATCAAAGGGTATGCATTCTTTCCTTCCAGTATGATTGGATCAATTCACAACTCTACCTACAATGCATTAGTGTCCCAATTTTGACACACGGGATGGTTATTTTAAATGCTATTGAAGAGTCATTTCAGTTGAATAGAGAAATAGAATGGGAACAGAGCAGTCAAACCAGTCACTCACCAGATCAACCAATTTATCTAAGACACCCTGCCCATATGGAACAACCTTGACATACCACTGGAAACACCTATTCAACTTTAAAAAAAATTAACTCATTTAGGAAATTTTATGGAGAATTCCTGAAGCAGAAAGAGGATATGAGTGTATAATTCGAGGATTGTGAATTTACCTTGAGCACATGAGTTTTCCTTATTCAAGTGTGTCTTTGATAGGTTTCTATAACTATGTGCCTTTTCCTCCCTAAAGATACTGAGTAAATTAGTGAGAATATGACCTAAGCTTATGTATAAATTATGATGCATTTATTATGCATACATTTTCTTTAATATGTGAACAATTGGTATAAAATTATGATCATTATCTTATTGCTTATTATGTGGTTATGTTTAAGATATAAAAGCATCATCAGTTTTAGTTACTAGATGTGTAAATAGAAATGCACTAGTAGGGGCTCAAGTACTAATATGGTTATTTGGGAAGTATGTTCTTACAACAGCATTATCTCTAAAACCTCTGGATAATTTGATTGAAAAGTATGTGTAGTGGCTATATGATAGTAGTTAATCCCTAGAAATTAAGAGAAGTCAGTATGACAGTAGTTTGGAATGAGTGAGTGTGAAGACAGAATTATCTTTTTGTCTATTTTAATGAAATCAATCAGCAACCTTTAACTTAATCAATCAAGAACTCAAAGTACCCCAACTTAACACTAAGTAAGAGAGTTCACAAGTCATTTACTGGAGAAAACTCACATCTCCAAAGGCCATTGCCATCCCTGGGCAGTGCTAGTCAAATTAAAAGTCTGTGATTGGTTCCTATAAAGTAAGGGGTACAAAATAAAATGATGTCAAGAAAACTGCTTTTAAAAGGCCAGCCTGAGGACTGATTCATTTTCTCTTTGCATTGGTAAGCCAGACTGGAGGAGGAGACTTTTCCTCTGGATCCTGTGTTGTCTTGTGGTGATGAGTAAAGTGATTCCTTCCTTGTTTCTTCAGTGAGGAGACCCTCTCTGCACAATGGCACTTAAGAGGGACACTCCCTTCAGTTTGAGTTCGGGTGAGATTCGTGGCGAGCTAAGCCTCAAGTGCACTGAAAGTTCTTGGAAGATTCTTCAGCATCTCCTGGCTCCTTGGATTTGGGCTTCCTAATTCTTACGTGAGTCAGTCCAGAGAGTAAGTATATATCAATATAATCATATGAGTTGTGAGGTGCTATAGCATGTGTAACCATAGGTGATTCAATTTTCATTCAGACCAGCTCATGAAGATTATCAATTTAGAGGATGTTTTAGTAAAGGCAGAGTCTACGCCAATAAAATTATGTTCTTTAAAAATATTGTTGTTGTTCCTATTAATAGCCCACATTCATATATTACTTTGGGCATATGCAAAACAGATTAATTCAAAACATGGGAATGAATGTCATGATTGTCAGTCTCAAAGAGATTAAGCCACTTAATTAACTTTGGGAGTTGATTGCCACAAAGCTAGAGTTGGAGCCAGAGTTTGAATCCATATCTCCTAAATCCAAATGTGGCCCTATTTCCACCACATTCCACTTGTGAAATGTGCAATAAGAAATTGGGATAACATATGATAAACATTATGTGCCATGAATCCAAAGCAGTAGGGTCTTCATTCTAATGAATAACAGTTTAATTATTAAATATTATAAATATTTGAAAAGCAAGTTTAAGATTATTTGTATCATAATACTTCTTGAGGAAAAAAAAGTGGATGGGTCCTAACTTTTCAGTAAATTCTTAGCTCATTTCAGTTCACATTTCTTTTTCTTTTGTTTCCAGCTTTGCTTTTTTCTCCCAGAATTGACAATGCTGACAAATTGGAATAACCATCATAAAAGAAGTACATATTTTAAAGTTTGACATATTATTTTAAAGTCTAAAATACTGGCATAGTTGTCTTTTTGCTTATTTTTGTAGGACTCCCTTTAATAAACCTATAACACCTTGGTTCCGTTTCATTGATTCATTACACAAATATTTACTGAGAATTTAAATACATTCAAAGCATTGAACTATGCACTTTTGAAACATATTTTTCTGTACATATTATTTTTGTAGGCTTATTCCTAATAGTCCATTTATACTAGGATTATTTTAAATTATCATACTAATAAGGTCTTGCTTTTAAAATTATTATGCAATATTGATTTAAACAAAAAGACCATGAAAAATCTGATAATGCCAGTTTCATGAAAAATATTAATCTAAATAATTTGCATATGTCTAGATTTAAATATAAAGCATCTGACTATGTAAAGTGTATTTTTCTCTATACCAAATTACCTAATAAATTAATTTCTAAACTTATTTCAAGTTTTGGGGTTTATTCTTGCCTCAGTGACTATCAATATTACTTTTTTATCCTATGACAGTGTTTTCTCTACCCAACATCAGAGGGGTGTTCTTACAACTTTCCTGTCATCTCAGGCTATCAGAGTTATTGTTTTTTATCCTTTTTTGCCTCATCATGGGAGATGAAAAGGTTTTATTTCACTCTCTATGTGGGGGATGGTGCCCTTTTCTAATCAAATTTCATGATATTGTCTCTAATCAACTTCTGTCTTTTACTAGCTTGTGCTTCAAATAAAATAAGTCCCAGGGATAAACTATATAAAGACTTTATTCATTATAATAGAAATAAATCCAAGGGTGAAAAAGAATATTTCACTAAGAGAAATGGGAAAAGAGAAATAAAATGGGGTAAATTATATAACATAATGAGGCACAGAGGAAGGATTAATATTACAGTGGAGGGGGGAATGAGGGTGGTGACAGATAATATTTAAACCTTACTTTCTTTGGAATTGGCTCAGAGAATGAAAAACAGTCAGAGACATTGGGGTATAAAATCCTATCTTACCCTATAGAGAATTAGAAGGGGAATAAGAAAGGAGATGGTGAGGAAGGGAGTCAAAAAAGGGATGGAGAAGTTGCAGGGGGTGACTAAAAGCAAAAAAAAAATAGTGTGGAGGGAAAGAGTGATAGGACAAAGGGCAGAATTTAAAAAGGAAATGAAAATGGAGGGGAATACACAGATGGTAATTATAATAACTGTGAATTTAAATGGGACAGATTCATCTATAAAATGGAAATAGAGAGCATAATGGATTAAAAACTAGAATCTTGCCATATGTTACTTACAAAAAATACATTTGAAGCAGGTAAACACACACAGAGTAAAGAAAATGGGTTGGAGCAGAATCTAGTGGGCTTTAACTGAGATAAAGAAAGCATGAATAACAATTGTGATCTCAGACAAAGATAAACAAAAATATATCTGATTAAAGAGATAAGGAAGGTAATTATATCTTGATAAATGGTAATATAGATAATAAAAAATATCAGTACTTAATATATGCACACCAAATGGTATATGATCCAACTTTTTAAAGGAGAAATTAAAGGGGAATAAGGATGAAATAGACAGTAAAAGTATTCTAGCCCTTAACCTTCCATCATCAGAACTAGATAAATATAACCAAAAAATAAATAAGAAAGAGAGAAAAACAGAAAAAATGACTGTAACTTTTTCTTATCATAATAAAATAAAAATTCTAATCAAGGAGATTTTATGGACAAGCAAATTAATTAGAAACAAAATGATGCAATTATCCAAAACAGGTGTATCAAAGAACAAATCATAGAAAGAATCACTGTTTTTATTGAACATAATGAGAATGTGGGGACATTATTCAAAATTATGGGATACAGTCAAAGTAGTATTCAGGGGAAAATATATATATATATATATATATATATATATATATATATCCCTGAGTATTTATATCAATAAAAAAAAAGGGGGAAAGCATATTAGTGAATTGGATTTGCAACCAAAGAAAATAGAAAGGAACAAATTAAAAATCCCCACTTAAATACTAAATTGGAAATCCTAAAAACTAAAGGAAAAAATAATAATATTGAAAATAAAGGAACTATTGAACTAAAAAATAAGACTACAAGCTGGTTCTATGAAAAGAAATAGTTGCATTAATTAATTGAATTATGAAATGAAAAAAAGAGAATCAAATTACTAGTATCAAAAATTAAAAGTGATTTCACTTCTAATGAAGAAATTAAAGCAATCATTAGTATTTGCCCAATTATATAACAATAAATCTGACAATCTAAGTGAAATAAATGAATATTTACAAAAATTTAAATTGTTTAGATTAACAAGAGGAAGTAGAATATTTAAATAATCTCATCTAAAAATAATTGAACAAGCCATTAAGGACCTCCCTAAGAAAAAATCCCCAGGGCCTGAAGGATTAAAAAATGAATTCTATCAAAAATTTAAAAAAAATAATTAATCCCTATACTATATAAAATCTTTGGCAAAATAAGCAAAGAAGGAATCCTACCAAATTCTATTCATGACACAAATTTGGAGCTGATACCTAAGCCAGGAATACCAAAAACAAAGAAAGAAAACTATAGACCAATTCCCCTAATGAACATTGATGGAAAAATCTTAAATAAAATACCAGCAAAGAGACTACAGCAATACATCACAATGATTATTCACTATGACTAGGTGGAATTTATACCAGGAATGAAAGGCTGGTTTAATACTAGGAAAACTATCATCATAATTGACCATATCAATAATCAAACTAATATAAATTTCATGAGTATCTCAATAGATAAAGAAAAAAACATTTAACAACAAACAACACCCATTCCTATTAAAAACACTAGAAAATATAGGAATAAAAGGCCATTCCTTGAAATTATGTATAGTATTTATTTTAAACCCTCAGGAAGTATCATCTGCAATGGGGTTAAGTTAGAAGCCTTCCCAATAAGAACAGCTATGAAGCAAAGATTTATAACTACTATTATTTAATATTGTACTAGAAATGCTGGCTTTAGAAATTAGAGAAGAGAAAGAAATTGAAGTATTTAAAGTTGGCAATAAGAAAGTTAAACTATGAAACTTTGTGGATGTTATGATGACATACTTAAAGCATCCTAGAAAATTACCTAAAAACTAGTTGAAATAATTAATAACATTAGCAAAGTTGTGGGATATAAAATAAACCCACAGAGATCATTGACATTTCTATAAATGTCCAACAAAATTCAGCAGCAAGTCTTAGAAAGAGAAAATTCATTTAAAATCATTCTAGACAAGATAAAATAGCTGGGAATTTATATGCCAAGATAAACAGGGGAATTATATGAACACAATTTCAAAACACTTTTCACACAAATAAAATGAGATCTAAACAAGTGTAAAAATATTAATTGCTAATGGGTAGGAAGAGCTAATATAACAAAAATGACAATCCTAGCTAATTTAATTTACCTATTCAGTGTTATACCTATCAAGGGGCCAAAAAACTCTTATAGTACTATAAAAAATAGAAAAATTCATCTTGAATAAAAAATGATCAAGAATATCAAAGGAACTAATGAAAAAGATGTGAAGGCATCCTAGCATTACCATATTTTAAAATGTAATATAAAAGCATTAATCATCAAGGCAATTTGGTACTAGCTAAGATATAGAAAGGTGGATGAGTAGAATAGACATGGGGTAAATGACTTCAGCATTCTAGTGTTTGGCAAAGCCCCAAATCCCAGCTTTTAGAATAAGAACTCACTACCTGACAAATACTGTTGGGAAAACTGGAAAACAGTATGGCAAAAATTAGGTTTACAGTAACATCTCACACCCTATACAAAGATAAGGTCAAAATGGGTATATGATTTAAATAAAAAGTGATATTATAAATAATTTAGGGAAGAATAGAATAATTTGCCTGTCAGATCTATGGAGAAGGGGTGAATTCATAACCAAATAAGAATCAGGGAATATTACAAAATGTAAAATGAATAATTTTGATTATATTAAATTTAAAAAGTATGGGGCAACAAAATCAATACAACCAAGATTATAATGAAAGCAACAAACTGGGAAAACATTTTTATAACAAGCTTCTATGATAAAGACTTCATTTCTCAAATATGTAAAAAGAAAATTTATACAAATCCATGTCAATCCCCAAATGATTAATAGTCAAAGGATGTGAAAAGGCAGTTTTCAGATGAAGAAATAAAAACTAGCAATAACCATGTGAAAAAATATTCCATATTCCCCTTAATTAGAGAAATGCAAATTATAATAACTCTGAGGTAGCCTCTCATACCTATCAGATCAACCAATGTGACGGTAAAGGGAAATGATAAATGTTAGAGGGGATGTGTCAAAATTGGGACACTAATGTATTCCTGGTGGATTTGTAAAGTGGTCTAACCATTCTGGAGACAATTTAGAATTAGGCCAAAAGGACTATAAATGAATGCATACCCTTTGATCCAATAATACTACTACTAGGTCTTGTAATAGATAATAATAAGGGACTATATTTAGTTATTAATTGATAACTAAAGATCAGGCAGTTATTCTTTTGCCTACCCTCCCTTCCTCCCATTTCCTCCCTCTCTCCCAGCCTCCCTCTTCTTCAGCCTCTTCAGTTTCCCCTCCCCCCTTTTTTCTTCTCTTTCTAAATCACTCAGGGTGAGCTATGATATTTTAAAATGAAATAGTCTCTCTCTTTATCTTAAGTAAGGGGTTTATTTGGGGAAGACAGGAAAAGACAGAGAATAGAGGTAAGAGAGATGAGGATTTCCCTAATATTACTGTGAGCTTTAGGTTGGGAGATGTTGAGAGAAATGTCTGATAGGTCTGGATTTTGGTCACTATCATGAACAGAGCAAATCAGAGAGATATCTGGACTATTCTCCTTCATTCTTCTACCTTCAAAATCACCAGGTCACCTTCAGCTTGATTCTCCAAGAGAGAAATCAGCTCCTTCCTTCCCTCATACAAGGCAACCAGGAGAAGTCTGCAGTTGTTTTATTCCTTTAACTGTTTTCCCAGTAACATTCCAAATGAAATCCTCTCATTTGACTGACAGCTACTCCAAACTCAGCTGCTAAAAAATCATTCTCAATTTCTCTCTTCCACAGTCTGTATCCCAAAGAGATAAGAAAATGGACAAGAACTTGTTTGTACAAAAAATATTTATAGATCCTCTCTTTGTAATTTAATGATAAATACTCTCTTTGGTAACTTAAAGGGATTTCCCTCAATTGGGGAATAACTGAAGAAATTGTGGTATATGATGGTCATGGAATACTATTGTCCTATATGGAATAATGAACATGATAATTTCAGAAATAGCTGGAAATACCTACATGTATTGATGCAGAGTGAAATATGCAGAACCAGGAAAACATTGTATATAGTAACAGCAACATTGTAGAACAATCAAATATGATAGACTTTTCTCTTAAGAGCAATATAATTATCCAGAACAATTCCGAAGAACTTATGAAAAGGAATGCTACCCATCTCCAGAGAAAGACTTGTTGGAGTAAGATGGTAGATGGAAGCATATAATTTATCACTAGTTTATTTGGGTATATGTTTTAGGGTTTTGTTTTTATAACATTATTCACTTACAAAAATGAATAATGTGGAGACATGTTTTTCATGGTAATACATGTATAACCCAGACTGAACTGCTTGTCACCTTTGTGAGGGTGAGGGAAGGAGACAATCATATCACTTTGCAAAACTTAAGTGGAGATATTATTAAAATAAAATAAACTATAAATTTTTTTTGTTTTTTTTAAACATTATTTTATTTGGTCGTTTTTATACATTATTCACTGGAAACAAAGATCATTTTCTTTTCCTCCCCTCCCCCCCCCCGCCTTTCCCTCTCCCATAGCCGATGCATGATTCCACTGGTTATCACATGTGTTCTTGATTCCAACCCATTTCCCTGTTGTTGGAATTTGCATTATAGTGTTCATTTAGAGTCTCTCCTCAGTCTTATCTCCTCCAACCCTGTAGTCAAGCAGTTGCTTTTCATTGGTGTTTTTACTCCCACAGTTTATCCTCTGCTTGTGGGTAGTATTTTTTTTTTAGATCCCTGCAGATTGTTCAGGGAAATTGCATTGATACTAATGGAGAAGTCCATCACCTTCGATTGTACCACAATGTTATCAGTCACTATGTACAATGTTTTCCTGGTTCTGCTCCTTTCGCTCTGCATCACTTCCTGGAGGTTGTTCCAGTCTCCATGGAATTCCTCCACTTTATTATTCCTTTTAGCACAATAGTATTCCATCACCAACATATACCACAATTTGTTCAGCCATTCCCCAATTGAAGGGCATCCCCTCGTTTTCCAATTTTAGGCCACTACAAAGAGCGCAGCTATGAATATTTTTGTACAAGTCTTCTTGTCCATTATCTCATTGGGGTACAGACCCAGCAGTGCTATGGCTGGATCAAAGGGCAGACATTCTTTTATCACCCTTTGGGCATAGTTCCAAATTGCCCTCCAGAATGGTTGGATCAATTCACAACTCCACCAGCAATGAATTAATGTCCCCACTTTGCCACATCCCCTCCAGCATACATTACTTTCCATAGCTGTCATGTTAGCCAATCTGCTAGGTGTGAGGTGAAACCTCAGAGTTGTTTTGATTTGCATCTCTCTGATTATAAGAGATGTAGAGCACTTTTTCATGTGCTTATTAATAGTTTTGATTTCTTTGGCTGAGAACTGCCTGTTCATGTCCCTTGCCCATTTGTCAATTGGAGAATGGCTTGATTTTTTGTTCAATTGATTTAGTTCTTTATAAATTTGAGTAATTAAACCTTTGTCAGAGGTTTTTATGAAGATTGTTTCCCAATTTGTTGCTACCCTTCTGATTTTGGTTACATTGGTTTTGTTTGTACAAAAACTTTTTAATTTGATGTAATCCAGATTATTTATTTTGCATTTTGTAACTCTTTCTAATTCTTGCTTGGTTTTGAAGTATTTCCCTTCCCAAAGGTCTGACATGTATACTATTCTGTGTTCGCTTAATTTTCTTATAGTTTCCTTCTTTATGTTCAAGTCATTCACCCATTTTGAATTTATCTTGGTGTAGGGTGTGAGGTGTTGATCTAAGCCTAATCTTTCCCACACTGTCCTCCAATTTTCCCAGCAGTTTTTATGAAATAGTGGATTTTTTTCCCAAAAGCTGGGATCTTTGGGTTTGTCATATACTGTCTTGCTGAGGTTGCTTGCCCCCAGTCTATTCCACTGATCCTCCTTTCTGTCTCTTAGCCAGTACCAAATTGTTTTGATGACCGCTGCTTTGTAATATAGTCTGAGATCTGGGACTGCAAGACCCCCTTCCTTTGTATTTTTTTTTCATTATTTCCCTGGATATCCTTGATCTTTTGTTCTTCCAAATGAACTTTGTTATGGTTTTTTCTAAATCAGTAAAAAAAATTTTTGGAAGTTCCATGGGTATGGCACTAAATAGATAGATGAGTTTGGGTAGGATGGTCATTTTTATTATATTGGCTCGTCCTACCCATGAGCAGTTAATGTTCTTCCAATTGTTCAAGTCTAGTTTTAGTTGTGTGGAAATAAACTATAAATTTATAATAAATAAAATGTTTAATCCATAACTGCCATCATATAACATGGATCCAAGGCCCCTTACTTCTTCTAGTTGCACTTCTCTAGATATCCTAGAAGGATATATCAATATCCTTCTTAAATGATAGCACCTGGTACTAGACACAATACTTCAAATTAAGCCTAATAAGGGTAGGGTATGATAAGTGTATTAACTCTCTATTTTTGATATCTACATCCACTTTAATGTAGCAAAAGATTTCACTGGATTTTTAGGCTACCATAATGAACTGCAGATTTACATTAAGCTGGAGGTCCAATAAGAACCCCAAATCTGAAATTCTTGTATAGTCATGAATCCCTCATCTTAAACTTCTAAAACTGGTGTTTTGTAGCCAAGAACAAAACTTCATATTATTGCTATTGAGTTTCACATTTTAGGTTCAGTCCAATGCTAGCATTAAAACAGTAATACAACCAGCTCTGGAATGATCTCATTGTATTACTTTTAACATTATTCTTCATTTCTGTTTCTTCCACAAGAATATTGAGATACTTAAACAAAGTGTTCCATGAAGTCTTCCTTGATTCTCCTAATTAAAAATTAATGTTTTGATATTTTTCTTTGTTTCACTACACTTTACAATACAAAATTATTAATTATGTGAACATATAACTAATATCATAATTATATCATAAAGTTCTTAAATACTAGGATTTTTATTTTTCCTCTTTGTATCAGTAGGGTCCAACATAGTGCCTGGTGCATGGTAGACAGTTTTTGTTCAACATTCACCTATATTTCCAAACTGGTCCATGGTTTAGTCATTTAAACCCTGAAAAGACATTTCCAATTTTTACTTGTCCAAAGTGATTGCTCCCTTTAATTCCTTCAGAGAGAGAGAGGTCCACATTTTTAACGAGGGATCCCAGGATGTTGATACCTTGTAAAAAAGGTGAGATCTGATTTTTTTCAGTTACCCATTCTTTGTTTTCTCTGACTACATCAACTATTCAGAGTAGATGGGTAGAGGAAATGATGCCATATTAATTTGGTATATCTCCTAGTTACCTGAAAAGATTGCTAGCAGATATGACTCTTGCAAATGTTAAATTAGACAATATATAAATAAAAAAAAACAATTTTGTGTGTTTTGGTTTTAAGTCTGGCATGTAATTAAGTTTGGTTTTAAGTTTCCTTCTGGCAAGAATTAATAACTTGGTTTTGACTTCATGTTTCTAGAGAGAAAATGTGATTTGAATGATATAAATATGTATTGAAGAAACTTGAGGATAACAGATTATGGATCAATTCCATGTTTTATCTCATTGCCCTTCATAATATGCTAACAAAGAGTTGTCATTTTACTCAAAGAATTGTGGATAGACACCTGAACCCCAGAACTCCTGTGCAAAGTAAATGAAATTTTATCCTTCAGTAGTTTGAAAACAGCACTGATGCTGATTCTCTAAAGACTATCAAAAGGTACAGTAAATAAGAAAATCTCTATCCTACTAAATGGAAATTCATTCTGAAATGTTTTGCTCCTGCCTCTATAACAATAAATTTAAATATTGAGAGTTTAGTTACTCAAATGTTCCCTCAAGGAAATGAAGAAAAAGTAAAAGTAGGAGGAGGAAGAAAAGGAGAAAGAGAAGGAAAAGGAAGAGGAAGAGAAAGTAGAATAAAAGAGAAATGATGAATCCTTACAGTTTCATTCTTAATTTCTCTACCATAGGTTTAAAAAGTGCCATTTTAATTATGCTTTGATTCCCTTCTCTCCCTCCCTACATCCCTCCATTCCTTCTCTTCCTTCTTCACCTCCCTCATATTAAAATTGAATAAAACATTCCCAGTAATTATAAGATTAAGATTCTCTTTGTCTTCCCTCTCAGGTTATCCTGAGAATGATCCAGGGAAGGAGCCCCTGTTTCCTGAATATTTTAAGCCTTCTTAAAGGTATGTTCCTCTAAGATCTCTTAAAACTAATTTTCCCATTGTAACAATTTAAATTAGACTTGCAAATGATGAAATTTCCTACTGTGTCCCATCAATTATTCCTCTAGCACTAAAATGAAGCTTACCACTTGGTAATCTTCAAAGATCTATCCCAAACTGAATGAATTAGTGGAAATGTTCAATAAACTATTTATAGCATATCCTAGACAAAGGCAGTGCCATTAAGAGAAGCAACTTGGATCCATGTCTATCACTTCTAATATCTATTGTTTTATCCATAAGGAAAGAGTTAAAATCTTTCCATCAATTCTCTCTCCAGATTCCTTTGCTGGTTTTGATTTTTCTTCAAGTGATACTGTTTTCAAATATATCATTGAACCAAGTAATGCTTTTCCAAATCTGGACATTGTCATGTCAGCATTACCTGGCTGCTTCTCACTTCCAGATGTAGCAGTATACCCTCTAGAGCTGGGGAAGGGATGTGTGTGTGTGTGTGTGTGTGTGTGTGTATGTAAAATCCTTTTCCATCATTCCCAGAGTCTCTGTTCAAATCATGTTTATTCCCACTTAAGAGAATAGAATCACTCAGCTGAAGTTGCTACAGTCACAGCTATCTAACAGTTAACTCGAGAATATAATAAATGGAGCAGAGAGCTGCTTGTTAGAACTGAAAGAACTCTGGGAGCACAAATTCTGGTGACCCAATTCACTCAGCAAATATCAGTCCTTAATTCATGTGCAGCACCTAACTAGGTGCTATGAAATGTATAAAAGGATAGTGTTAATCAGATCCCCAGACAGTGCACCATGTCCTGATGAACAAAGAGAGCTTCACAAATAGAGTACTTTGGAGTTCTAACAAAGGGGAAAGTTAGAATTCATACCTAGACCTTGTAATTCTTACTCTTGCTTTTTAACATTGCACCAAACTAATATTGCCTAGGATATTGTAAAAAAATATTATATCTTGTAATTATTGAAAACCTTTCCTATTTGACCCCTAGTTGAAGAAACATTTTTGGGGGGGGGGCAGTGAAATAGGTGTAAATATAATTATTTCTGAAAGCATTTATTAGAGACGCATTATATGCAAAATATTATGTCAGATGTTGAAGATACAAAGACAAAGTTAAAAGTACTCTTTGCCCTCAAAAAGTTGCTACCTAATGCATTCAAAATGAAATTCAATTTACAAAATTATTAATTTTTGTAACCCAACTTTCTGTTGTGAAAAGTGAGAAAATTTTGTGGCAAGGTAGAAATTTACATCAAGGAGTACATGAGAATATTCAATCAACATACATTTATTAAGCACTGTTAAAAGGAAAGAAATTGGAGCAGGGAAACTCCTCAGGATGTTAAATGACTGGCTAGTCAGGTCCCGTGTTTGTGAGCCAACTAGTTGGAGTGACTCTCTCTTCCTAAAGAGAGGGCCAAGGGTTTCTCTATTACAGATAGAAAATTTGAAGAAAAATGGGAAATGGGAGTCTGTAAATGAATAGGGAATACCACTGGGGTTGAGTGGTTTGCTAGGTCTTTGCAGAATGCCTATCACTCCTCTATGTCCTTAATCAGGACTCCTGTCAGAGAGACAGTAATGGCTTTCAGATTAGAGTTTGATGTATCCTGAGCCTATTAGAACTGTCTCTCCAAAGTCCTTCTCCCTCCCTTCTTCCCTTTGCTTTCTTAAGATTTATCTGACTGCTTTACTAAAATGATGAAATGTTTATTGAACAGGGTATCAATGACTAATTTGGGAAAGAGGGAAGTAGGAGGTCCCTAACTCATAGGTGTTGAACCCACTATTCAAGTTTCTTTCACCCACAACTCAGCCAGGCTGGTCTGCCCCCTCCATGCCCTCTGTTCTGATCTTAATGGCTACCCTAGGCTAATCAAGTAAAAGGTTTAGTCTCTATAATGGCTGGAATAGATGAGAAGGATCTTCAGTTAAGCCTAGTTTTTCTCTAGGAAATCCTTTTGAGATAACTCGCTGATAAACTAATTCTCTCAGTTTCTTTCAGGTATAAGATGACAGGTTGATCAGGAAAATTGCTTCTTTGAATAGTTGAAGAAAATGGCTGAAAAGTTCTCTTGTCTTTTGAGAGTCTCTCAGGGAGCTTCCCTCACACTGGAGTCCAAGCCAAGAAAGAGTCCCCCAGGCTGCCTCTTCCCTCAGCATTCCAATGACCTCTCACCTTTGTCCTTGACCTCCTTCCTTCAGGGCTTCATTGTGAAAATTCCATTCCCTCAGTACCTACTATTGTGGTAGATACTAAGAATAGGAATGAAACAAAAATGAGGGCTCCCGAGTTCAAGAAACTTAGATTTTATTCAAAGATAATACATGTACATCCAAACCAATCCAACTTGTATCAGTTCATACTAAGGACATGCCTGCAGTCGAGCAAAAAAAAACTTCCCAAATAATAATAGAAAATTTCATCCTGACCTCAGGAAAAAAGCATTGCACTGGTTGTCAAGAAGATGTAGTTCCTAATCTCATCTCTACCACTAATTTGAAATTAAGAAAACCACTGAATATGAGATTAGAGAAATAAAATCTGTCCTATTTAGTTCACAAATTTTGTGTTTGGAAGAATAAAATAATACATGGGAAATTTTTTTAGAATAAAATTTTAAATGGACAAAAATGAGAGATATTACCAAGAAATATTAAATACCAATGTCTAGGGACTTTTTTTAAAACAATTTATCAACTCTTCTATATTGGTCATTATTGTAAGAGCACACTCATATATGACCAGAACCCCAAATAAGATAAAAGATATACTGATGTGAAAGATGACTCAAACAGTTCTTTCTCTGGAGGTGGATGGTATTCCCTGTCATAAGTCTTTCTGGATTGTCCTAGATCAGTGCATTGGTGAGAATAGCCAAGTTTTCACAGATAATCATCAAATTCTAGCCTTGGGTTTGGGCATAAGCTTTTGGTCTTACTCTGGGTTTGATCAGGTCAGGCACACAACATACTATTCTGAGCTTTTGGGAAGGGTTAGCCACTACCAAGATAGCACCCTGGGGACTGTCCCTGTCAGTTTTCAAAGGGTCTAGCTGCAGTTCTAAGTACTACACCAAACTGGGATCTATGTCCTCACCACAAGCCCAAGTTGGGTTTCATGGTCTAGCTCTGGGCCTACATGAATCAGTCTACACAGAACAGATTGCCCTGGGCTGGAATTTCAGACTTTTGGTATTTCTTGGAACTTTAAAGGGTGTGCTTTGGGTTGGAGGACTATTGGTCCAGGCATGGTCTCAGGGTCTTGATGTTTGACTTGGGCCCAACACTAGACTCTTTGTTGTAGATTCCTTCTGGCTGAACTCACCTCTTACCCTAGTGCCCCAGATAGTCTCTGCCTAACTTTCAGGTTATTCTCTTCTTGAAACTTGCTTCACTCTGTCGTCTTGTTGGTTCTTTCACTCCTGTATTCATTTCGTAGTATTATTTTAAGATTGGAGAGGATTCTCATGGTGATTTCAAGCGTCCCTGCTTCTACTCGACCATTGGCTCTGAAACACACACACATTTTAAAGCCTATAATTTTATATAATTTATATTCATTCTTTTTATATGAAGATTCTTTTCATTTATTTGCTTGTTACATTTAATTACCCAGTTAGTTCCTTCTCCCCATTAACAAAAGTATTGTTTCATCCACAAAAATGTATATAATATATATATAACATATCAATTTATCAATTCTTTCTCTGACATAAGCAAGTAATTCTTCAAACTTTGTTTCTTTTGTTCTAAATAATAATCTCTTGCTTCTGCTCAACACACTCAAAAATTTCATATAGGTTTTCCATTTTTAAACAATTAACTTGCTTATCATTGCTAAGGGTATACTTGTATTCCACCACAGTTGTATGCCACAACTTATTTAGCCATTCCCCCTCTTAAATACTATATGTTTTAAACTCATATTTACATACTTTATATTCAATTATATGTGTATATATAAAATATATATTCATATGCACATACATAAGCACATACATGTATATGCACGTACATATAAGTATGAACTACACACACACACACACACACACAACCTATCTCAGAGGCAAAATGTTAGAATGAATAAAGAGCTAGACTTGGAAACAGGAAACCTGAATTCAAGTATAGCATCTTACACATGTTGGCTTTAGGACTCAAGTCATCTGACCTCTAAGTGCTCTAGGCAGTTCTCTAATATCCAAAGTTTCAAAGAAGTTACTGACTGAAATTGCTAAGGCAGATTTTCATCTGGGAATTCCCTACATGGAGTCCCCTGTTGTGATGCTATCTTTATTCCTTCCTCACAATTCAGCCATTATGCTTTTTTCTACTGAGCATTTATTTTTATAAACTAATTGTTAAATTATCCCTTCACTGATATTTCTGGTCCCTATCTTATTTTCTGTCTGAAAGTTGGTCAAAAGCTTTTATTAAATGTAACCAAAGGCAGAACACTCTACAACGGCCTATAGCTCTCCCTTCTAAAAATAATTTCTTAGTTGATGATCAATTACCCTAAGACTCCATTCATAATTCCAGTGACTTCTTAGATCTAATCTCCCTTCCCAGGAAAGGAAATTCAGTAACTGTCTTTTGATCTTGACAACAACTCTAGGAGACAGATGCTATTGTTATTCACATTTTAGATATGAGGAAGCTGAGGGGTTAAGTGGTTTGCCCAATGTGAGTCATCACTACTCTGGAAAACAAGGCATATTTCCCTTGTGGAATGTAATTTCCTTGAGGGAAGAGACAATATTTTGTGCAAAGGACAAGAAGGATGTTTCATGAATGTTTATTGATTGATTGGTTGACTTAAAGTTCAGATTGCATAATATCTTGTTTTAAAAAGTGGTCTAAAAGCATTTAATAGAAATTCGACTTATTGACAGAAATTCGTTTGGATTATCATCATAGGATCTGGGGGACATTAGAAGTCATTTAATTTAATCTGCATTTTGAATATACAGAAACTGAAGCTTAGAGGAAAAAATAACCTTCCCTATGTCCTTTTGTCTTCTGACACCAAATCTAGTGTATCTTCCAGTATATCAACCTGTCTATTCTGCTACAAATCTGACACACTCATTGTATAACAAATATTTCTACCTTAAGCAAAGGCAACTGACTGAGTTATTTCGTTCTATATAAAACAAAGTGTATGCCACAGTATTCTAGAGTGGGATGTGACCTGTCATGTACTCCAAAAAAGATATGCTTTACAATATCTTTAATGATTTGTCACCTTGTCTTTACTTGAAGAATTTGAGGATATTCCAATGCAACTGCTTTCACATGAATAATTTCCCTCTCCAAATGTTTAATGAAACTTTCCCTCCTATTTTTGGTTAATTCTGTTGACTACAAAATTATTGAAATATATACCCATATGCATTATGTTTGTGTATATGGATGTATATATATATATATATATATATATAATATACATAAACATATACTCCAAAATGGCATTGTATATAGATGTATAAATATATTAAGTATATACATATACATATGTGAGATAAATATGTATATATTAAATATATATGGTTATATATGTATATATTGATTAAAAGGTATAGATGATAATACAGAATATACAAGGTGACTATATGACATCCCATTCCCCTCATGATTCTGATATTGTATTTTATATATTGCATAATTCTGTAATACTCTATAGCTATTTTACTATACTAATTTTATTAATTGTAAGAATTAAATTAATATTTTGATTATATTTTATAAAGTTTATTAGAAAGGTTAGGCAATCATAGTTCTAAATGTCTTAATTCCTCTAAATAACCTGACCACAAGTTGCCTAGCCTGCCAGCCCATTCCTCTTTCCCCCTTACCTGTCAGGTCTGTTCTCATGTTCATTCAAAAGCCCAGAAAAGAACTGCCCCCTCCCTTTTATTGACATATACCCCATAATGGATGCCAACCTGGTGTAACTGTGTTATGTGAGGAATGTTGATAGACAAGTCAGGCTACTCAGGAGGGGGTAAGAATAAGATCCCCTCAGTACACTAATATTGCTCCCCCTACCCCCATACTAGCTGGCTAAGCTATCCTTCTCATCTGCTCTGGTGTGACACTGGGCCAAAGACTTAGGTTTAATACACAGGTTTCTGCCTCACAACTGTTCAAAACACTCTTTCTTTATGTTGACCTCTACTGAATCATCATGGCATGCAGTACATTGATGCCAAAGGCAGAGGATACATCAATGGCATGGTTGGCCATTTTAGGAAACAAGATACAAGCACCAAGCTATAGGACCCAGACACACTGAACAATTTATTTGAGTTGAATAGCACTTATATTACTGACATCACCTCTGTAAAACTGGCTACATAAGGGGTCCCCTCTCAAGGCTCAAGGTCTTAGGTTGCCAACAGGAGTCTGGTTTGATTGTGATACTGGCCTTCTTTCAATAAACCTATTTCTTTTTGCCTTGGAGACTGTTTTATTTTTTGGTGTCTCAGCTAATAAATTTTCATCACACACTAGACAGTCATAACTTAAGAAATGTAATTTTATAGTGCCTCAGTAAAAGGAGGCTATTTTATCTCACTGGGAATGTTAGAGAAAAAAAATCTACTTGCAAACAACAATATCATTATTGGAGAATCAAAGGAAGGAAAAGTAAGAATCAATGAGACATCATACTCAAAGAGGCCTGGATGAGTTCAAATGGAAAGTGTCCAAAGCATTATCAGAGAAAAGAGTAGGTAGCATTGACAAGAAAAAAAATATATTTTTTAAATTAAATGACCATGAAGATACCTTTTCCAAATTCTGACTTTATTGTGATCCAAATCTAAGAGTCAAAGAATTATAGAGAATTACAAGAGGTTCTTTAAGGATGCCAAAGCATGATTTAGTTAAATATTGATTAGAAAATAAAATCTGAATGGACACATTTCAAGTAGATTTGTTGCTATGTTTAATTGAATTTGGCACTAATATTAATTAGAAATCTTAAATTATATACCTAGTTCTGGCAAAGCATAAACTGAAAGATAAAATTAATTTGGAAAAGACTAGTACAATGGATAATATATCATCCAAATTGATTTTAATGGAGCTAAAGCAAATTACCAAAGAGGGAAAAAAATTACAAAGGAAAGCCACATCATCTGAAGAGTAAATAAAAGGCATTTTTATAAATAAATTTTCTCACACATGATAACATAAATGATATTAAAATAAATAAAAATATCCATATTAACATAATAATAAATAGGCAATTTTAACAACCAAGGTTTAGAAAAATAGACTGAATAAGTAATAAGTGAACACTGAAAATTAGAAAAGAAATAGGTAGAGATGGACTCATATGTAAACATAATTATACTATATGCAAGAAGGGGGGAAGTCATCCTATTAAATTCTTTTCATGAGACAAATGTTTTAATATTTAAAGTAGAATGAGTTAAAAGGAAATAAAAGAAATTGTAGACCAATATTTCATAAATATTGATGAAAACTAGTGAAAAAATACCACCAAAGAGGTTACAGAAATATATTTAAAATATTTTTACTATCATCAACCAGAATGAAATTATGTCAAAATATTATATTCTTTTTTTTTTACAGAAATAAAGGAAAAATAGTTTGAGAAATATCAATGATATTTCAATTGTTATTGAGTCATTCCAATTTAATAAAAAGTGCCACCATACTCAGCTCAATTTATGTAATTAGTGTCATACCAGGGTAGCTAGATGGAAGAATGGATAGAGTGCTGAGTCTAGAGTCAGGGCATGATGGGAATAGAACTACAGAAAGATAATAGTACCACATGTGAATTTCAACCAGCAAAGAAAACCTATCATTTTCAATTCACTATGGATGAAGTACCTCCACTGATGCTCAGGAGTCAGGACACCAAAGTATTGCTTATTGACGACTAAAATACTTTGTCTCAAACACATTCAAAGATCTTTTTTTTTAAGTATGATACAAATAGTCCTTGAAAGAGAGAGCCCAAATACCACATAAGTTCCTGTAGCATTAAAGAAAATCAATATAGCCCTTTTTGAATTTTTTTTTCAAAAGGAGTTTCCTTTTCTTTCTCTGACTCACTTTTCACTTTACAAAGTCTGAGTGCTTTAATTCCTATTTCCTGTTTGATATTTGTGCCTCCCATTGTACTTCAAATTGTTGCTTTGCTGTTATTTAGGTCTTTCAAAAATTCTCTCAGAGTCTTCCTGATATCTCCTTTCAGAGTAAATGGGGACTAAAAATATCCTACTAAGGGCCAATTCTATATATTCTGCAACATTCTCCAAAAAGATGTCTGAGAGTTTGGCATAGAGTATATACTAAGAGATGTCACACCCTGAAATATGTCATTCTCAAGATCAGAGAAAGAAGTTGCGGACTTGCAAGCAACAATAATGAACACTAGAAAGCATCTATGCCAATCCTATATAACTAAAACTGTAGTCAGAAAACCACAGAACATTAAAGATGGAAGGAAATGAAAAAGTAATCTAGTCTCTGATATGATCTGGGTGCCCACTTCTTAGACAATTAATAATAATCTAGCATTTCTATAGTGCTTTAAAGTTTACAAAGCACTTTACAAATATTTTATATTCATTCTAACAAAAACAAGGTAGTATTATTATCCACATTTTGTAGATAAGGAAACTGAGGCAGTTGGCAGTTAAGTGACTTGTCACACATTTGTGTAGTAGATCTGTCACAACTGGAGATTTGAAGTTTGAGCTTGTCACATGAGAGCTTTTGCAAAAAGGAGATCCCAGATTCAGGAGTTTAAGACTAACAATAGAACTTAAAGTACTTGGTAATCCCAGTTAGGTGGGATTAAAACCTAATCAGATGTTAAGTACCCTTTGTCCTAGTAGTTTCTTCCATTGTGTCAAAGTCCTTTCTCAGATAGCCTAGCCCTTGGCTGGATCTTTCCCTTTTGTATCCATTATAAAGCATCTGCCCCTCCCTGATAATGCTGTCTTTAATTTATCATGCCTTTGTAGCCATTGTAAAGCCAATCAACCATACTCCCCAATCCCCAGTTCCTCAAGAGGTATATAAATTCCCCAAATTCTATTGTTAGTCCACTGTGATATCTACCTGAATATATCAGGGAAAGGAGAGCAGAAGGGAAGGAAGGTGAGCAAAATGAAGGGGAAATGAAAGAAGAGGAAAGAATGAGAAAAAATGGGAGAGTTAGAGGAGGAATTATGTTAGCCACTACTTGTATTAATTATGTTCTAGGTAGATAAATAAAAAAAGTAAGACAGTTCCTATTCTCAAGGAACTTATATTCTAAGAGAGGGAGTGGTAGTCAAGAAAAAGAGGTTTTGGTCAATAGAATTGTAGATGAAACCCTAGGACAGTTCATTACTATGTAATCAGTTGAGTATTGTTTATAGAAAATACAGGAAAAACATAGTGTGTATATAGAATGGCAAAGGAAATGACAAACTGCTGCTGTAATTACTTGTGTCTTGAAAGATAGTTGTATGGGTTGTAATGCAGAGTTTGGCACCAGTAGGTTATAATATGTTGGTAAATTTTCATTGACTCTTACCCACTAATCAGGACAGCTAAGGCAGCTTTCCTGTCAGCCAACGGAGAAGCTGACTCAAAATTAAATGGGGACTATATATGGGCATTTGTGGTCAAGAGGAGACAACTAGTAACTGGGGGAATCAAGATAAGCTTCCTAGAGTAGAGCTGAATATCAGCATTTTGAACTACAAAGCAATCACAAATGACCAATGTATTTACTGGAAAATTATCTGAAATGAGTTTGAAAATGTAGGATAGAGATATAGAAAAGATTTTACAAGACAGAAGACTTTATATTTTATCCTGTAAGCAAGAAACAGCAATATTAACTGACTTCTTAAGTATAGAATTATATGTTTAGGAATGTGTTTTAGGGATTAGTTTGGCAGCTGTGTAGAGGATAGAAAGACTAGCTTATTGGACATGAACTGATGGACTCTTGATAGTCCAGAGGATAGCTAATTATGACCTTACATAGGGTGGTAGCTTTGTGAGTGAAGAGAAAGGAACTGACACAGTGTAGAGTTTGAGGCACAAAGTTTTAGTCAATAAATGATTAATGTAAGGCATATTTTGAAGGTAAGATAGACTAAACATAATATCTAATTGACTATCAGAAGCCAAGTCAAGTCAACAAACATTTGTTAAACATTTACCATATTCCAGACTCTGTACTAATTATTAGGAATATAAACAGAAAGAAAGATAGACCACTGACTTTGAGAAGCTTACATTCTAATAGGGAAAGAAAATATATAAAAGTAAGGAGGAAAGAGAGAGAAGTGGAAATGATGATAGTATAGAGAAAAGAGGCATTGGAAAGAAAGGCTTAGCAGATAGCCAAAAGTAAAGTCTGGAGAGGAATAAAGGAAGCAAGGCAGAAGAAAAGTCAAAGATGCTCCTAAGTTTATACATATTGGAAACAAGAGGTAGCTAGGGAATACAATGTATAGAACACTGAGTCTCGAGTCAGAAAGACCTGAATTCAAATATAACCTTAGAGATTCACTAACTCTGTGACCCTGGACAAGTCATTTCACCTCTATTTCCCAACTTCCTCCTCTGTAAAATGAGGATAATAACACCTATCTTGCAAGTTGTTATAAGCATCAAATTAGATAAAAATTACAACGGTCAGAGCACAGTATAGATAGATATAAAGATATAATTATATATAGTTGTACATATATTAGCTATTATTATTTGGATGGAAATAGAAATAAGGAAGCTAAGGAGTTTTGTTTCTGTTTTTTTTTAAGTATTGAAAAAGAGATATGAGTTTTGCTTTGATTAAGGAAAGCTGAGCTCTCAAACACCTTTAACTTGGATGTGGGAAGGGTTAAGTTTCTCTTCCCTTCTAAAACTGTGGTTTCTTTCTTAGAAACTCATCCTTCCTTCCCTCTTCATTGGTAGGAGGAAACTTTACTTACTGGTGTGTTTCTTTGTAATCCAGCATAACAAAATGATCACTGTCACCATACCTGCTTCATCAACCACTCCTGGTGCTTCATTTCCAAGATAATATCTCAAGGAAACCTGGCTCCAAGTGTTATCTCACTGCACTCTAAACTTAGATATGTGACTGGTAGACTCCCAGCCATCTTGTTCTGGCACATTCTACTTGAATTTTCAAATCCTCCATCTTTTGAATGTTTTCACTCTTCTTTTATTCTCTTTTTCCCATTTTCATCATACACATTTCAGTAAACAGAATTGGTAGATACCTCAATAAATTTGGCTTTTCACAGATTGACATACATACTGCAAAAATTTAACATAGTAAAACTTAGTAACAAGAGTCTAATTCATGCACAAAACCCCCGAGACAGGAAATAAGTTAGGAGCTTGCTTCAGAGAAGCAAGAGACATTGGAATATATTAGGTATTTTGGAACTGGCCCTAATCTATGAATCATGTTGTGGATGGAAGCCTCTTTGACTAATTATTGAGGAATTCCAAAGATTTAATAATCTTCTGCTTTATGTTTCTTGCCATAGTGCTTTCTCTGGCTCAATAACTATTATACTCTTTTGCTAATTGTATTGAGACCATAAGACCATAATGAAAAGAGAAAAACATTTTCTTTGTGAAGACGCACAAGATTGAGAACTTCCAAGAATATCTCATCAACAAATTTCTATTCCTATATGTCATATCACTGGTTCCAGACTGTCCACCTCTGCATTTGTGTAATCAGAATCTGAACCCTAAAACTTCAATTCTCAGCATCCCACTTTCCCACATTGTGCTGATATAGAGAGGATATAAATTTTGTGTAACCCTGCCTCTCACTCTCTTCCTGTGATGGGGTTTGTTGGAGGTGGCATGAGTTGTGAGCCAGAAGAGTTTTTGCTCACATGGTCTTAATTATGTTAGAAAATTAGGGTTTTTTTTACTTCTATTTTCTTTTTATTACTTTTACTTCAAATGATTATTAATAAACTTTATAAAATATAATTCTTGGAATGTTGGATATTAAATACTAAAATTGATTCTTAGCCAGTGCATACTTGGCTAGCACCACTTACTAAAAGGAAATAGATTTGCAAACAATTTAATTCCATGCATATCCCAGTTTCCTGCCTATCTCAAACAGTTCCCATTCCATGAGAGCATTATAGAACTTGCACAGCTCAAAGTTTTGGTGTGTCTTTTCTTACTGCTTTTCCTGGGTGAACTTGTCCTTGCAATTAGCTTGAGTAATCCTGAGATTCAGGGGGTAGATTCATCTCCCTTCACCCCCTTGCCATTTGGCCTGCCCAGTCTCTGAAGCACTATGTGGTTTGTCCACACTATGTCCAGTGTGGGTATGGGGAACCCCAGACATGTAACCAAAGGAATCTAGATGGATGATTATACTGGAAGGGTGAAGGAACGTTAAAAAGACTGGAGATGAATTTTTAAGCCTTTTCAGACTCCATTGCTTTATTGATATTAACTCTTTTAGTTTGTTTGTTTTCTCCTGTCCAAATAGTGAAGAAGTCTCTGTAATGCAGCTATTGGAATTGAAGAAAAGGACTCTTGAATTCAGTTCCTGTATCCTGTCACAAATATTGTATTTGCTGATTGATTGCTTTATGATTTTTCTTTTAAGTTCACATATTGATCTAACCTATACTATTCTGTTACACTATGTCATTTTCAGTTACTATGTTTTGACCATTTAGCAATATGTGCTGTTACATTATCTTTATTTATACCCCCCCCTGTGACTGAACTGAAGAAAATACCATTGTAAAAGCCCATCGTCAACTTGGACAAACACTTTTCTGTGGCAAAACCATAGGTCCTTGTGGAAGCTGGGTTTGTCACCAGAGCCATTGAGGTCACATGTTGCCTAATCAGTCTTTTGTGCCTTTTTGTCATTGTTAATTGCCACATAGATGATGATGGATGGACTCCATCAAACTGGTTACAACCTGTATAAAACCTTAGAAGAATTTAATGACCTAAAAATTTAACTTGATTTTAAGGGATTTATCAGTATATCTAGGAGTACTATTATCTCTGACTGATCATTTGCCTACCTTTAAGTTGTTTGTAACAAAAGGTAAGGGTCCATTTAGTAGTTGAAGTGATGTGCAATAGCAGCATTTTATTCCTCACCTCTGTATTTATTAAAAATGTAATGGATGAGATATCAGAGGGGATTTTCACTGTTGTAGCCCTTGCCTCCACATTGCAATGGATGAGACATATAAATACATGCCTTTTAAGGATGTTACAGTCTCAAACCAAAGGAGGGAGTTTTCCTAATGGGCTTGGTTACCCTCCGGTTGGTTATAATCTCATCTAGAAAGTGGGAAGGTTTTCCTGGGGGGAGGGGGATGTAACCACTAGACAGGATTTCTATTTTTTTAACTCTTTAGCATACTCTACCCTTCCACCAAAATGATCGAGATTCCTGATAACATTTAGACCCAAAAGGTTTGCATCAGCCAGTACAGACTTCTTTTTTTCTGGGATACTCTGCCACATTTTGAAATTATGGCAATAATAGACTTTGTTAAAAAAAATCTCAGCCAAGATCAAAAGATTGGCTAGATCTGGAGAACTTGTGACAAGGATCCATAAATTTGAAAGGTTTTTGTTTTTTTGGGGTTTTTTTTTATGTCACACAGCAACTCATGTGAATCCTATATGATAGTGGGTTTGTTTCTATTGTCATTAAATGGGCTCTTGTGATTTGGGGGTATTTTGGTACTTATTTGTGCATTTCCTATTATACTACTGTTTTATAAAACTTTTACTTGGTGAAAATTGTTTGCACTCACCCTGTAGATCATGGCCAAGTTAAAAAGGAAATGGATCTTATTTTTGGGTGAGAAACCTTTGTATTCCACCTCTCCACACAGTGTGTCACTGACTGTGAACTATACTTTAAAAATTTTTTTAATTATTATTTTTTCTTTGTATGTGCAATAGAGTACTTGGGCTTTTTTTCTCTCATTTTTTGGTACCTGAAGCACATGTTACCAGTATTAATGTTTTTTTTTAATTTTGCACTAATATAAGTTTTCAATATCCATCCACCCCAATATTAATGCATACCCAAAAGCATTAGACTATGGAACCTGCCATTGATTATTAAATATTATGGAACTCTGATTAATGATTGTAACTGATTCTAGGAGAAGGGATCACAAAAATTTTGTAGTGCCAAGAAGCACAAGATCAAGGAGACCAACCAACCCCAATGCAATTGATGAGAATCTGTGCCAAGATAGAGGACTTGTTTGGAGGTTTGAGGAAGTGGTTGTTTGACAATGTCAGACAGAATTTCCCTGTGCCACGTTCAGACAAAGTTCCTTGGCATAGCTATGATTCTGGCTCCTTTATCCCTGAGAGTGAAAGTAAAATTAGACTAGGGAATGATATTTCCCATTTACTACAAAACAATCCAGTCCCTTTTCTGTCTTTCATAGTGTGGCAATTTTCTGTAGTCCTGGCTTCTGATTGGGTAATTGCATATTGCTGCAATATTCCTACAGGTTTGTGGGACATAAATCACTTTATCGGGCCCTGATTCCAGGACCTGTTATGGGCTTATGTTCTCTTGCTTACTCATAATTTTATATACTATTTAATTTTGATTTTTCTTCTGTTCTATTTTTTTTATGTTTTTGACTTCCTTTTTACAATTGATTCACATACCACATAAGTCAGCCATGTATCTCTAGGTGATCTGTGCATTTGTCAACACCCTCCTCAAGGGGGATTGTATATTTGGAATATAATTCTACATTTATAAAACTTTTCCTGTTTTAGAGTAATTTTATGATAAGAAACTTGCAACTTCCCTAATCAAAAAAGTGAACTGTTTGGAGAAGGCACCATGGTGATGTCGGCAGAAACCTCACATTGCACCAAAAGATCCAGAATGAACTTTGGGATGTAGTGAAATTGAACTAAGGGGAGTTGAACACATTTATTTTTAATATAAACTCTTATGCCAGAGGGGACTGCCCCCTTATTAGATTTTTGTCAATGTGTCTATCAATCGTTGGTTTTGTTTTCTTTCTCTATTATCTCCCTCTGATCTGCAAATTATTGTAATTTTGCCTTAGAAAGTGCAATACTGTATGTATCTCTAGTTGAAGATCTTTAGAGATATAAGTTTATTATGTGTACTGATTCCATGGAGAAACTAGGCATGTAATCTGGGAGATTTCTACATGCTCATTTCCCATGGGAATCATAGGAGGAATTGTATAATCAAAATCCAAACCCTAAAACTTCATTTTGCAAGATCCTACTTTCCTTCTCACATTATATGCTGATGTAGGGAGGATATACATTTTGTGCAACCTCACCTCTCACTCTCTTCCTGTGATCAGGTTTGCTGGAAGTGGCATGAGTTGAGAGCCAGGAGAGTTTTTGCTCATGTGATCTTAATTTTGTTAGATAATTGGGATTTTTTTTACTTCTATTTCCTTTTACTTCAAGTGACTGTTAATAAACTTTATAAAATATAATTCTTGAAGTATTAGATCTTAATTTAAATCCTACACATTGCAATACTCCTGAAACTTAGAATTCTTTTGGGACATCCTATAATCATGGGGAATTGTGAAATGGCTAAAATCAGAAAAGGATGTTGGCAAGAAGCAATATGCTGGCTCCAATCTTCCCCATTTTTGACAAATTTTGAGGTAAATTTTCTGTCCTCTTAAGACTAGTGCTCTAATTTTCTCAGGTTTTCCCAATGCTAGCATGAACTCAGACATAAATAGAAATCAAATATAATATTCTTACTGGTCTTAAAGAAGGTTGCTACATCTAAATAGAGGAATCCAAATAAAGTTGATATGATCTCTGAAGTAGAAGGACCAGAATAAAAATCTGACTAGAGATATAGTCAGCACACTGTGTCCAGTAAATAGGAGAAGGATGATGACCCAATAAAGAAGAATGAAAAGTAGTTAGCAATGTAAAAGTAAAATCAAGTGAGAGAAATGGGATGGAACCTTAATGATTGGAGTGTATGAAAAATAAGACAACTGGGGTGAAAAGACAACAGAAAGTCGAGCACAGATCTTTAAGGAAAAAAAGTAATAATATTATAACTTATAAGGAAGTTAAAGGCAACATTTTTGTTCAGATAGGCATATTGGGGTTGATCAAAAAAGTTTACTGCTTGAGATAGAGGGGATGATAATGAGTAATGACAGATTGAAATAAATATGGTCTATTCACATTTGTCTTCATTTTTTTCTGTCAAGGAAAATTACCTGGATTGGAAAGAATGAATAAAAAATAGTTAATATTGAGTTGATATTATAGCTAAATGATGATCTAATAATAAAATACTTACCTACCTCTGATCAATTCAAATCACCTGGTCTATATAAAAATCCTAGATACTAACTGATGAGTGTAATGATGAACAACTGCCAGTGCTTTAAAAAAAATATCACAGTCAGTGGGAGAGGTACTGCTGTACTAATTAAGGAAAAGTGATATCCCAATCTTCAAAACTAAAGACAATTGATTATGGAAGCTTTATACCAATGAGTTTGACTCATTTCCTGGAAAAATTCTAGGGCATATTATTGAAATATATTAAAGAGACAATGGTGGTAAATAGAGAAGTTGCCTCAGAGTTAGGAAGACTTATGTTTATTGATGACATATTGACTTTATTATCCTGCATAAATCATTTTATCTCTACTTGCACTAGGAAATTCTTTACATTCCAGACGGCATCCAGAGCAAGAACATGATAAAGATGATTGTAGAATCAAAACTGAGCAGATCAGCTATTAGTAAATGAAGAAATGGCTGGCATTTTGAGCCGTCTTTAAAAAGAGTCTATACCCACAATTTGACAAAAAGTTCTGGGAAAACTGGAAAACAGTATGTAAGAGATTAGGTTTAGATCAACATCTTGCACCTCATAACAAGATAAATTCAGAATAGATAAATTACTTTAATATAAAGGGGGAAATTAAGGCAAAGGTGAACATAGAATAGTATACCTGTCAGATATATGGGAAAGGAAAGAATTTAAGACCAAGCAAGAGATAGAGAATATTACCAAATGTAAAAGGAATAATTCTAATTTTTTTATTCTATTCTATTATTATTATTATATATTTATAATATAATGTTATGTGTATTATATTATAAATATATTATTATTCTAATTTTATTAAGTTAAAAAGATTTTGTACAAACAAAACCAATGAAACAAAATTAGAAGGGAAGTAATAAATTGGGGTAAAATATCTTTATAACAAAAACCTCTAACAAAGGTATAATTTCTCAAATTTATAAGGAGCTAAGTCAAATATTAAAAAAAATCAAGCCATTCCCCATTTGATGAATAATCAAGGGACATGAATAAGCAGTTTTCAGATAAAGAGATCAAAACTATCCACATGCACATGAAAAAAAATGTTCTAAATCTTTCATAATTAGAGAAATGAAAATCAAAAGACTGTGAGGTACCATCTCACACCTAGCAGATTGGCCAATATGACAGTAATGGAAAATAATAAATGTTGGAGGGGTTGTGCCAAAATTGGCACCCTTATATACTGCTGGTAGAATTGTGAATTGATTCAACCATTTGGTATTATGCCCAAAGAGCTTTAAAAGAATGCCTTCCCTTTGATCCAGCCACACCACTGCTATGTTCATACCCCAAAGAAATAATAAGGAATACAAAAATATTTATAGCTGTGTTCTTCGTAGTAGTAAAAACTTGGAAAATGACAGTGTCCATCGATTGGGGAATGGCTGAACAAGTTGTAGTATCTGATGGTCATGGAATATTATTGTTCTGAAAGGAATGATGAACTGGAGGAATTCCATGTAAACTGGAAAGACCTCTAGGAATTTATGCAGAGCAAAAGGAGCAGAACCAGGAGAATATTGTACACAGAAACTAATGCATTGTGGCACAATCAAATGTAATGGACTTCTCTACTAATAGCAACTCAATGATCCAGGACAATCCAGAGGGACTTACAAGAATGCTATCCATATCTAGGGAAAGAACTGTGGGAATAGAAATGCAGGAGAGAAACGTAATTAACCACATGGTTCGATGGGTATATGATTGGAGATTTTTACTTTAAATGATCACTCTATTGCAAATATTGGAATTTGATGTGGAAATCAGTTTTGAACAATGATATTTGTAAAACCCAATGGAATTGCTCATCAACTCAGAGAGGGTGAGGGAAGACAGGAGGGAAATAACATGAATCATGTAACCATGGAAAAATATTCTAAATTAATTAATTAATTTTTAAGAGTCTATAATAGAAAATTTTGGACTTTACAGTCCAATTAGAAAATCAGAAGCAACTGAGGGTACTTTTGAGATAAGAGCAGCAAAGTGGAAATAATCTCCATGATGAGGAGTTTCCATCATGATTAGATTATCCTAGGTGAGAAATGAAGAGGATGATAATGGAATTGAACCCAAGAGAGTAGATCATGGCAAATGAAAAAGAAAAATATTCCCAGCTCTTCCTTCTCTGCATTTATTGATTTTCTTGCCTATTCTTTCTTCTCATAGATTATCAATGTGGGTTTCTAAGGATCCTAACAACTCTAAAGTTCAGTTATTTTACTCTTTCCTTACCACATGACTTCATTATACTTTCATCTACATTTAGACTTATTTAGTCTATAGATAAGTATAAAAGGGTGCAAGAGATTCTAAGTGAGTGGATGGAAGGACTGAACATGGTCCCAGGGAAAAAAAATGCTTGTAAAATAGAAAATTATAGTAAAAATCAAGTCTCTGCAAAAGGAAAGACACAGATAAGAAAGAAAAAAAGAAAGATAAGAAAAAAGTCAGTGTTTAGCTGAAGTTCCCAAATATCTACAACTTCTTAGAAAGTACAGTCAATTTCTTTTTAACTCATTTAATACAAAATTCTTCATTTTTAAAATTATATTCAATGCATGAGCAATGAGTAATTTTGAATTCCAGAAGATGATTACTTATTCCTCCTGGTTCCTGCCTCTCACTTCTGAACTGGAAAAAAAATTGCTTGTTTCTTTCAGAATCAAAGTGAAACAAGTACCAAAATGTATTCAGCTATTCAATGAGTCATTTAGATTGTTCAATTTCTCTACCAATATTCATTGAGTTATAATATTTCATCCTGTCTTCCATTTGTATAGTCTTATTGTTGAATGAGGTAATGGCCCTTAGCCATTGAGCATGGAGAAGCTAGGCTAATGGAAACTTTTCACCAGATATCATTTTTATAACTATAACCAGGGTGATTTTTAATAAAAAGAGTCTACCATGGTAGAGAATCATTGCTAAAATTATTTTCCACTTCTAATCTTTTCACTGACCTACATTCATTCACCACAACAAATTCAACTTCTCATTTAGTTTCAAAGGCTTCCAATAACTTTAGCCTGCATTAAGGACTGCCAGTACAGTGCTAAGAGTTATCAAATCACTTATTCTGAGTCTCATACCAAGTTTGAGAACACAGATGATATCATGGCTTAATTTAAGAGAACAAGTTTAAATAAACAACTTTCAGAAAAATCCAAGTAAAGCCAGGCTTCCCAAAAAGAAAAAAAAATGTTGCATCATTAGATCTGAAAGGATGAGAGATACCAATATGCATAAGATGACAGAGCTTAAATTATCTAGCTTGTTAACCATAGTTGGTAAAGGGTAGTTTGTTGATTTTAATAGCATATGTTTTCTAGAGCCAGTGTGGAATAGTGGTTAGATGGCCTATTTTTGAGTCAGAAGATTTAGGTTCTAACCCAGTCCCTGACACATACTAGCTATGGGTCTATGACCTAGAGACACTACTTTTCAATATGCTCACTCATTCTTTAAGACTATGCATTACAGGTTTTATGCTATTCAGCATATGAGGAGAAAGATTCTACATGGGAAATGGTATTTATTGATGAATTCCCACATCTAGAACCATAGTCATAATAAATTATATATGCATATTTACAGAAAAACATGGGATGATTTTTTAATTCATAGATATTCTAATAGGTATTTTAGCTAGCTAAATAAATCCACTTCAAAATAGCTCAATAACTAAAATTGCCCTTTTTATTCATTTTCTGAGGGCTCTAAAATAGGACATTATACAATTACTTTCCTTTCAGAAATAGAAGGCAGTGGATAAAGAAGTCGTCATTAATTTTGGTTTAATTAATTGAAATTGATACTCTCAGAACTGAACAATTCTCTTGGAAGATCCTTTGTTTCTTTGAATTATTTCAGTTAGGTAGGCTTATAGCTAAAGAGGAAGAAAATCTGCCCAAAAGTGATACAGAAGGTTATTTGACAAATAACACAAGTACCTGAATCAGTCAGCTATATTTGTCTCCTTTCCTTTGAATCAGACTATAATGTACATTTTTGTAAGGGATGATTTAATTGAAAGCAAGAGATATTGTATAAAATTTGAAACAAATATCTTTGTCAAATTCTACCTTTTTCTTTTTCCTGTGGCACTTGGAACACCCCCTCTCAGACATGGATTGCCAGAAAAGTTATCCCAGTTTCAAGGCACTGTATAGGTGGACACCCACTCAAAACCATAGCTCATAAGCCTTTGTGATGTGCTTACTTTCATTAATTTAATAGAGAACACAATAGTTAGAAGTAGAAGATGTTTAATCAAATAGCATTATAAATACAGCATGAAAATACCCCCATCCCTGCATGGTTTAGGTACTGCAAAAGAGGTACCAAACTTCTAGGATGAAAATGGTATTACATGAGCAGAGAACATGCATAACAAGGGAATGCAAATGAAGATTAGAATCTAGGAAACACATGGGGCCTAAGAACTTACATAAGGATATAAATGTTAGTAAATCATATTTCCAGAGCATATACTTTTGGAAGGCACACATATAATGACATATGTTATATAGGAATGCTAATGACTTATGTGGGTTTATTTTGTATCCTGGAGCTTTGATAAAGTTTTTGATTATTTCAACAAGCTTTTTGATTGATTCTCTAGGACTCTCTAAGTAGACCATCATATCGTCTGCAAAGAGAGTGAGAGCTCCTCATTGCCTATTTTAATACCTTCAATTTATTTTTCTTCTCTAATTGCTACTGCTAGTGTTTCTAGTCCAATGTTAAATAATAGAGGTGATAATGGGCATCCTTGTTTAACTCCTGATCTTATTGGGAAGGCTTCTAGTTTGTCCCCATTGCAGATGATGGTTGCTGATGGGTTTAGATATATACTTTTTATTATTTTTAGGAAAGGCCCTTCTATTTCTAGGCTTTCTAGTGTTTTCAATAGGAATGAATGTTGTATTTTGTCAAAGACTTTTTCTGCATCCATTGAGATAATCATGTGATTTTTGTTGGTTTGTTTGTTGATATGGTCAATTATGTGGATGGTTTTCCTAATATTGAACCAGCCCTGCATTCCTGGTATAAATCCTACTTGATCATAGTGGATGATCCTCCTGATCACTTGCTGGAGTCTTTTTGATAGTATCCTATTTAAGATTTTTGCATATATGTTCATTAGGGAGATTGGTCTATAGTTTTCTTTCTCCATTTTTTACCTGCCTGGCTTTGGAATCAGAACCATATTTGTGTCGTAAAAGGAAATTGGTAGAACTCCTTCTTTGCTTATTCTATCAAATTGTTTGTATCATATTGGTATTAATTGTTCTTTGAATGTTTGATAGAATTCATTTTTGAATCCATCTGAACCTGGAGATTTTTTTAGGGTGTTCTTTGATGGCTTGTTCAATTTCTTTTTCTGATATGGGATTGTTTAGGTAGTCTATTTCTTCCTCTGTTAGTCTAGGCAATTTATATTTTTCATAAATATTCATCCATATCACCTAGATTGCCATATTTGTTTCCATATAATTGGGCATAATAGTTTTTAATGATTGCCTTAATTTCCTCTTCTTTAGAGGTGAGATCTCACTTTTCATCTTGGATACTGTCAATTTGGTTTTCTTCTTTCCTTTTTTTTTAATTAGATTGACCAGTACTTTGTCTATTTTATTTGTTTTTTCAAAGTACTAGCTTCTAGTCCTATTTATTAAATTAATAGTTCTTTAACTTTCAATTTTATTAATTTCTCCTATATTTTTTGGATTTCTATTTTAATCTTCATCTGAGGATTTTTAATTTGTTCACTTTCTAGTTTTTTAATTTGCATGCACAATTCATTGACCTCTGCCCTCTCTAATTTGTTAATATATGAACTCAAGGATATAAATTTCCCACTAAGTACTGCTTCGACTGCATCCCATACATTTTGAAAGGATGTCTCATCATTGTCATTTTCTTCAATGAAATTATTGTTTCTATTATTTGTTCTTTAATTAATCAATTTTGGAGAATTGAATTATTTAGTTTCCAGTTAATTTTTGATTTGCCTGTCCATGTACCCTTTTCATTGCATTGTGATCTGAAAAGGTTGCAATTATTATTTCTGCTCTACTATACTTGTTTGCAATGTTTTTATGTCCTAATACAGGGCCAATTTTTGTGAATGTACCATGTGGTGCTGAGAAGAAGGTGTATTCCTTTTTGTCCCTATCTATTTTTCTCCACATATCTACTAGCTCTAATTTTTCTAAGATTTCATTCACTTCTCTTACCTCTTTCTTATTTATTTTTGGTTTGATTTATCTAGTTCCGATAGAGGAAGATTCAGATCTCCCACTAGTATAGTTTTATCTATTTCATCCTTGAGCTCCACTAGTTTCTCCTTTAGAAATTTGGATGCTATGCCATTTGGTGCATACATGCTGAATACTGATATTTCCTCATTGTCTATACTGCCTTTTAAGAGGATGTAATTACCAACCCTATCCCTTTTAATCAGAACCATTTTTACATTGACTTTGTCAGATATCATGATTGTGATTCCTGCCTTCTTTTTATCAGTTGAAGCCCAATAGATATCCTCTTACTTTGACCCTATGCGTATCTGCCTTCCTCATATGTGTTTCTTGTAGACAGCATATGGTAGGGTTTGGGAGTCTAATCCACTCTGCTATTTGCTTGCATTTTATGGGTGAGTTAATTCCATTCACATTCAGAGTTATGATTACCAGCTATGTATTTTCCAGCATTTTGATTTCTACTCCTAGTCCTGCCTTTTCTTCTTTCACTATTTTCTTCCACACCAATGTTTTCTTTTTTAATCAGTTCCCCTAATTCCCACTTTTATTTTACTTCCCTTTCTACCCCCTCCCTTCTCATTCCCCCCTTATTTTCTTTACAGTCTTTTAAAACTACCCCCCTACCCTCTCCCTCCCTTGTACTGCTTCCCTCCCCACAAGTCCATTTGTTACCCTTATACTTCCCTATAGGGGGCAAATCAATTCTCTGTCCTAATGGATTTGATTGTGCTTCTCTTTTCGGGTCATTTGCAGTGTGTGTACAAGTTGAATATTTCCTATCTCCAACCTCTTTACCCTTCCAGTGTATTGATGTTCTCCCCTCTCCCATCATGTGCTTCTTTGTGACATATAAATTTACCCCCTTCAGTTTCTTTTCCCATTTCTTTTAGTATTAACCTCTTTTTTTAGCTCTAGTTATATAAATATATATGTACCTATACATATAAACTTATATATATGTATTTATGTATATATATAGTAGTCTCTCGGTGATCGAGAATGACTATTGTCTTTGTGCAGTTTCATCTACGGTGTACCCTCATGTGGCTTTGGAGTCCAAAGGCTGAGGAGCAAATTTTGTGGCACATGGGGCATGGGACTCCAGTTGTTACGGGAGGTGCAGTTGTGGCCTAGTGTCGGCGTTCACGCACAGCGGCAAGACGTCGATGTCGCTCATCTTCAAAGGTGGTGGCGGCATGGTTAATGTGGGTATGCCAGCTGCTTCTGTCAGAGGCAGCGAGTTCTAGTTGCTTTGGTGTAATGCCAGCCCACTTCAAGTTGAACTTTAGCTGATCCTTGAATCTTTTCTTTGGTTGGCCTTGTTTCCTGAGTCCAGCTGACAGTTCATTGTAGAATACCTGTCTTGGTATTCTCTGTGGGTCCGTGCGGATGACGTGTCCAGACCATCATAGCTGGGTTTTCAGGACCATGACTTCGATGCTGGTGGAGTAGGCTCTGTCGAGGACTTCCTGATTGGTGATTCGGTCCTGCCATCAGATCCTCATGACTGACCAGAGGGGGCGTTGGTGGAATTGCTCCAGCTGTTTCATGTGCTTCCGGTACAGTGTCCATGTCTCACAACCGTACAGGAGCAAGCTGAGGACCACTGCGTTATACACTTTGAGCTTCGTCGCAGTGCTTACACCTCTGTGTTGGAGGACTTTGCAGCGCAGCCGCCCAAGTGCCTGGCTGGCCTTTTGGATCCTGGCATTATTCTCGTGGTCTAGGGACCCGTCATTGGCAAAGGTGCTTCCCAGGTACTTGAACGTGTTGACATTAGAAAGCTGCGTGTCATCGATTGGCTGGTTAGTTGGCCTCCCTGGTGCAGGTTGGAATAGCACCTCTGTTTTGCTGAGGCTGATAGTCAGGCCAAACAGTTTTGTTGCGGTGGAGAACCTGTCCACAATGATTTGGAGATGATTTTCTTGGTGGGCCACGAGAGCACAGTCATCTACAAAGAGAGCTTCCAGGATGAGTCTCTCTGTTGTCTTTGTTTTTGCAGTCAGGCGGCGAAGGTCAAATAGTGAGCCATCCAGTCGGTATTTGATGTAGACACCCAGGTCTAGATCTGTCACAGCATGTCATAATACTTGGGTGAAAAATAGGTTGAATAGTACCGGAGCAAAGACACAGCCTTGTTTCACGCCATTGGAGATGTTGAAGCGATCGGAAGTCTCTCCACCAGATAGGACTTCCCCTGTCATGTCAACATGAAAGAGCTGGATCAGTTTGATGAATTTTGCTGGGCAACCGAGCTTGCTGAGGATCACCCACAATGTGTCCCTGTTCACTGTGTCGAACGCCTTTGTCAGGTCTATGAAGACAATGTAGAGACTCAATTTCTGCTCAAGGCATTTTTCCTGCATTTGCCTCACCATGAAGACCATGTCGATGGTGCTGCAATCTGGTCGGAAGTCACATTGTGATTCAGGCAGGTTCTGCTCTGAAACAGATGACAGGAGTCTGTTGAGTATAACACGGGCGAGGGTCTTTCTGGCAGTGGAGAGTAGTGAGATGCCTCTGTAGCTGTCACAGGCTGCTCGTGAGCCTTTGTTCTTGTATAGGGCTACGATGTAGGCATCTCTGAGTTCTGGGGGAATGTCTTCCTCTTCCCATATGCTGGTCAGTACTATGTGGAATGCCTGGAGCGCCTTTCCATTTAAGGCCTTGCACACCTCGGTTGGGATCCCGTCTTTACCGGGTGCCTTGCCTGCACTCATTTGTTTGATGGCTTTTTGGACTTCCTCTATTGAAGGAGGGACATCAAGTTGTTCAATGGAGCAGTTTTGGGGGATCTGGTCAAGGGCGCTTTGGTCGACTGAAGAGGGTTGGTTGAGAAGCTGACTGAAGTGTTCTTTCCACCTGTTGCTGATGCCTTTTTTTATCTTTTATGAGAGTGTCACCGTCAGAGGATAGCACGGGAGTGGGGGTGGGTTTTGATGGCCCATAGACAGTCTTGAGGGCACTGAAAAATTGTTTGTAGTTTTTCATATCAGCAAACCGCTGGATTTCTTCTGCCTTTTTTCCCCACCATCGGTCTTGCATCTTCCTGATCTCACACTGTGCTGTGGCTTGGAGAGACTTGAATCTGTCCATTTTAGGAGCAGAGTTTGGGTTATTTTGCCACTCCATAAAGGCTTTGTTCTTCTTGCTCAATAGGTCTTCAATAGCAGTGTTGTTCTCGTCGAACCAGTCCTGGTGGTTGCGTTGTTTTTGGCCTAGGACTGCCTTTGATGTTTCCTTCACTGAGTCTCTGAACTGGTTCCATTTCTCGGTTGAGCTTCCAGTGAGTGGTCCCTTGGCAGACAGCTTGTTGTCCTGGCTGGACTGGAATGTTTGCAAATAAGATGGATCTCTAAGACGACTCACATTGTAAAATGCGCGAACTGCCTGGGTGCGTTTTGGAAGGCGAGGCGCAATGCGCATTTGAAGTCACTCTAACCAATCAGTGGTCTGCCCAGCATTCAGCTCCTCTCATGGCTCTGGTGATCTTTACATCCTGGACGTCTCGCCGGCTTACAATGATGTAGTCAATGAGATGCCACTGTTTTGATCTTGGGTGCATCCATGTTGTTTTATATTTGTTTGCCATTCTGAACACAGTGTTTGTGATGGTGAGTTCGAACTCTGAGCATTTGCTGAGTAGCAGTAGGCCATTTTTGTTCATTTTGCCCACACCGTGTTTGCCGAGCACTCCTTTCCATCTTTCATGGTCCTGGCCAACACGGGCGTTGAAGTCTTCCAGTAGTATCAGCTTGTCATTTGTGGGCACTGAGTGCAGGACAGCACTCAGGTCAGAGTAGAACTGCTCAATGGTCTCCTTTGTGCTGGTCAGTGTTGGGGCATATGCGCTGATGATTGTGGCATAACGGTCTTTGCTAAGAGGCAAATGGATCTTCATGAGTCTCTCGCTGATGCCCACAGGCAAGTCTGGCAGCTGTTTGAGCAAACTGGTCTTGATAGCCAGGCCAACACCATGGATTCTGTCTTCATTTGAGGCTCTACCTTTCCAGAAGAAGGTGTATCCAGTGGTGGTTTCGCTGAGTGATCCCTCTTCTGGTAAGCATGTTTAGCTTAAGGCTGAAATGTCAATGTTACATCGCGCCAGTTCTTTACCTATTAGAACTGTTCTTCTCTCAGGTCTTGGGGTATTCTCTCTATCAAGTAGTGTCCTGATGTTCCATGCTCCTAGTAGGAGTTTCTTTGTATTTTTCTTTTATTTTGACCACTTAAAGGGGATGACCCGCCAGCCGCGGTGTGCTGACCAGGTGTTTGTAGGGCAGGCAATGTTTGGGACACCTTTTCTAGTCCCCTCCCTTGATTAGGGTGAGCAGTGCTGTCCTAGAGAGGGCTTCTCAGTCGCCCATGATGCTGCCGAACGTCCCTGCTGCCCACAGGGCTAAGCGACCACTGGTCTGTGGGCCTCCTACATGCAGGATCATGACTACAACTGCCAGTGGTCACCTCCACCTGTTGCATGGTCAATCCCCTGTCACCGCAGGTCTTGAAGAGGGTGGAGGGGGTTAGGATGGATGAGTGTACACAAATATACTTGTGCATGAAAGATATTTAAGTGGAAAAGCCGATGCACAGAGACAGTCCCACTCTCTCGACTTTGGAAGCCTGGGTCCAGTGGCACGAAGGATTGTTATGTCTGGAGACTTCCTCAGCTGCATTGGATGGCCATGTTGTCTTTTGTGCTCCAACACACTCTGAGCACTCCACAGTGCTTTGCTGCATTGCCCTCTCAGCCGTTGAACCTTCTTATTGGTTTCTTCCATCTGTTCAGCCGAAGCACTCTTCATATGCTGGGTGAGCAAAGCCCTGGTTCACCATGGGTCGATGACCAGATGGCTACCCTCACAAGGTTTGGCTGGTCTGTCGAAGCTGTTGCCCGGCGTGTGGCCGCTGCCACATGCTAGCAGCTACTGGGAGCCACAAGTGAGAGCTGGGTGTCGGGGGGGGGGGGTCAGAGGGGTCAGAGGCTGGAGAGCTGCCATATATATATATACATATTTATGTCTTGTCAGGTTATCCTATATAGTTTGTCACTGTTCCCTCTAAGTGTACTTCTTTTAGCTTCCCAGGTGGTAATAACAATTTTTAAGAGTTACTAGTGACCTCTTTTCTTATAGGGATAGATATCATTTTAACTTATTGGGTCTCTTAAGAAAAAGGTTTTTTTCTGGATTTTTTTTGTTTTTCTTTTTTCCCTCTTTTTAAATTATCTTTTGATGATTCTCTTGAATTCTGTGCTTGGACTTCAAATTTTCTGTTCAGGTCTGGTTTTTTCTTTACAAATGCTTGGAATTCTTCTATTTTGTTAAAAGACCATACTTTCCCCTATAAGAATATAGTCAGTTTTTCAGGGTAGTTGATTCTTGGTTGTAGATCTAATTCCCTTGCATTCCTGAATATCATATTCCACTCCTTTTGGTCATTCAATGTAGATGCAGCCAGATGCTGTGTTATACTCACTGTGGTTCCATGGTATCTGGATGACTTCTTCTTAGCAGCTTGTAATATATTTTTCTTGGTCTGATAGTTCTTCAATTTGACTATAACATTCCTGGGTGTGGTCAGTTGGGGATTAAGTACAGGAGATGATCTATGGATTCTTTCAATCTCCACTTTTCCCTCTTGTTCTAGAATATCAGGGCAGTTTTCTTGGATTATTTCCTGTACAAGTATTATGTCCAGGCTTTTCCTTTTGTCAAAGTCTTCTGGTAGGCCAATGATTCTTAATTTGTCTCTCCTGGAACAATTTTCTAAATCCTCTGTTTTGTCAATGAGATGCTTCATATTTTCCTCAATTTTTTCATTCATTAAATTTTTTTTAGTGTCCTGCTGCCTTGTGAAGTCACTTGATTCTAGTTGTTGTATTCTGGTTCTTAAAGACTGGATTTAAACCTTGGCTTTTTGGTAATCCTTCTCCTTCTGGTCTGATTTTCTTTGGAGATCATCTTTCATCCTCTTTACCTCATCTTTCATCTCCTTTGCCACATCTTTCATCTTCTTTGCCTCATCTTTCATCTACTTTGCCTCATTTTCAAGCTGGTTGATTTTGGCTTTCAGGACACTATTTTATCATTTTAATTCAAGTGCCTCTGTTTCCAGATGATTAATCTTAGTTTTTAAGTTCTTTTCCCAATTTTCTTCAGCCTCTCTTAATTGTGTTTTGAATTGTATTTTGAGTTCTTCCAAATCCTGTGTCCAATTCTCTTGGATTTCTGTTTTATTGTTTGGTGTTTCCTCCTGCTCCATTCTGTTTGTTCTTTGTTCATTGCCTGTATAGAAGCTGTCTATTGTAATTTCTTTTTTCTTTTTCTGTTGTTTGCTCATATTTGCCCCTTCTTTCCCCCCCCCCTGTAGTTGCCTGCACTCTTGCTCCTCTCATTATGTGTTGGATCTGTGGGTTTGAGCTTTTCTGTTAGTCTTTCCTCCCGGAGTTGTGTCAACAAGTCTCTCAGTGCAGTCTGTGGGGGAAGGGTATTGGAGATTTCCCTTCCCTGTGCTCTGGAGGCTTTGGTTGGATTAAAGTCCAACAATCTGTAATGGAGGGGTGTTGGAGCTTGAGCTTCCTTGACCTCTGAAGAGTGGTAATGAGATTAAATCCTGCTGGATTGGGCTGAATGTGTCCTGAGGCCAAAACTTCCTGGAAGGGGAGAGCAATATGGAGGGTCTTCACTGCTGCAAACAGGCTTCCCATTCTGTGCTTCCTCTCCAGCTCCTTCCCCATCACCTGTATTTGATGCTCCTTGCCTGACACAGCCCTGCCTGCAAGGTACTCCCTCCAGACCAGCTCTCTTGTCCAACCAGAGGTTTCAGCTGCCACTTGAGGCTTAGCACTCTAGGTGGGGTTGGGGAGGGTCCTAGAACCTTTCTTTTCCCTTCCCCTTAAACCCGAGTATTCTCAAATTCTGGCTTTTGCGGGGTTTATCTTTTAAATTGAGTCCATCAGGAGGGTTCCTTGGCTCTGTCTTGTTGTTAGGTTTGATTTTTCAATCCCCTGGGAGCATTTAGTTTGTAATTGGTAAGGAAGGGTTTTCAGAGGTCTGAACTTTTGCTGCCTCTACACCACCATCTTGACTAAGCCCCTCTATTAGAGTCTTTATGGCATCTTATGGTCAACTCCAAACTGCCTCTCATCACCTTAAGATACAACTTCAACAATTAAAGTAAGGGGAAACTTGATAAAATATCATTTAAGTGAAGTGAATAGCATATTTCCTATTGTAGTGTATATCCCTGATAATGCAAGAGTTAAAATAGTTGAAGATATAAATTGTAGTAGATATAAGAATGGGTGAGTATATTTGTGACCTCAGAAAATATGTTTCACCATAGTGTCTTGTTTTAAATAAAAATATAAGGTGGTCGCCAGGGAAATATTCCAAATTATTCAAATACTCAAGTCAACTGGGTTTTATAGAGAATTTAATTAATAATACAATGAGGAATCAAAGAAAGAGAGAAAGAGTAAGAAACGAATAAGTATGAAGGGCCTTAAGCCAACATGGCCTAGACCTGAGTCTTAAGAGAGATCAGTCAGTCAGTCTTTTATCACTCACCACAAGGTCTAAGCAAGGATTCTAGTGACAGAGTCTCCTCAGAGAGAGTTCCAGCCAGAATCTTCCTCAAAGAGCCTTCCAGCCAGAGATTGTTTCAAAGGGCCTCTCTCCAGCCTCCAGAGGGACATAGTCCCCTCAGAGGAACTCCAGTGAGACCTCCTTAGAGACTGTCCTCCAAGAGCTTCCCTTCTCCAGAGCCTCTCTCAAGAGATTCTCCTCAAACGATCCTCATAAGAGATTTCTTTTCTCAAGAGAATCTCTTTCTTATATAGGGGGTTTTCTCCTATGTCACCTCCCCTAAGTTCTTCCATCTACCAATCACTGTAGACATTTTCCAAAGGACAGCCCATTCTAAAAACACTGCTGGGTCGACTAATCCCTTTAGTAAATTTGTACCAGAACAAACTTCTGAAAAAGTTTTCACCTCTTTGCTCCTGGCAAGTTTACAAGTTGCCTGACCTTTAATAGGTACTTAGCACCCCATTGTATTAATTCTAAAAATAGGCATGGCTTAAAGAACTTTTTGCCTCATTATAAGTATGGGTTTAAGTACTTTCATTGTTTAGCAAGGAGTTCTCTCCCCTAAAGCAGTCCTAAGTACAGGTGGAGTAGAGATCCTCCCATTTCTGATCCAAGTAGAGTTCTCACTGTCAAAATGGGGAATGTTCCCAGTAGGGAATTGTTCCAATGGAGAATTCCCCAATGTGGAAATTTTTAACATTCACAAGTCTGAGAAATTTCAAGATTCACAATCCACCCGATGATCATTGGGAGACTAGTCTCCCCATTGATCATTTAACATAATCATTTTGTAATCCTAAATGCATTTCTAACTATAGATATACACAATATTCGATTTTTCTAAGAGGAATTAGAATAGTGAGGGAGGAAATAGAAAAGAAAGAAAGCAAAACCAATGTTTTGCTAGGCACATTGAAAGAAAGCCAAATTAGGGGAAGTCCCTTTTGGCATAAATGTGTACATTTACAATAAATGTTCAATCAAAGTTCAGTTCAATCAATCATATCCAAAGTTCACTCTTGATCTTCTTATTGTAGTGTAGGTTTTCCGGTATCTTTCTACAACAATTCATTATCTGGATTTAGGAGTTTCAAGCTTCTTTCTTGAAGATCTTTTCTCAAACAAAATTCAAAATCTTGGATATTTATAACAATACAATCTTAAACAAAAAAATTCAAAAATTCTTAGATTTTAAATTAAAATACAATCCCCCCTGAAGTAGGTGTTAAAAAACATCCAGTTCAACTCAAAATACAATGTTTAGTTATGGGGGTGTATGAGTCAATTATTAGAAGAAGAGAAAAGCACAATCAAAAACATAAGAAAAAAATTCAAAATAGGTCTTTGTATAGGTCCAATTTAGAGTAATTTCTATCCCACAAGTCTGTAGGAAAGAATGCAGTAATATTTCACTTAGCCATTTATAGCCAAGACTACAGGAAGTTGCCATAATATAAGAAAGAAAAGAATTAGAATTCTATTTTGATGGGGAAATGTCATTCCTTTGTCTGACCTTTTTGTCATTCTCAGGGATATAGGGAGCCAGCATAATAGTCAAATTTTGTACTTGTATGAGTACTTTGCAAAGAGTGTAGATACAAGGAAGTACTACGACTTAACGTATATCAAGTGTCGCAACCTCGAGTCTCACATTAGTATTTCCTGTGTGTTCTTTTCAGCACTATTCAGGTTAAGTCTGTGCTCCTTGTTTTTTATCCCCTTTTTTCTAGAATCAGATACAAACATTAATCACAGTCCTTATAATATTTTATCAATAAATGGCAGGTTCCCATAGTTTAAAGCTTTTTGGGTATTCATTGATATTATAGCAAGAATATATATGTTAACTTGTATTACTGCAGAAAAATATTATATTAATTATGTATACCTTTAGTACAAGAAATGAAAAAAATCAAATATTCTGATCAAAAAATAAAAGAAAAACAATAATAAAAATTAAGGAAAAATTAGTAATTCAATGTGTTCTCAAAAAACAGCATCCATTTGTCTATGGATTATTATCTCCAATGCATGTGATAAGATACAGTCAATCAGTCTCAGCAGAAGATGCTTTCTTCACATGTGAGCAATGAATCCAAGAGTCTTTTTCTCCAATCTTTATGGATGTTGGAGTAGTTAACAATATTTGGAATGGTCCTTCCCATGAAGGCTGAGTTGCTCCAGTTCGCTTGAAATTCTTAATATAAACTTTATCTCCTGGATTCAGGTCATGCAGAGAAAAATCTAATGGTCCAGCTTGTACTGCAGCTCCGGATTCATGAAGTTCACATAGTTTGTGCTGTAACTCCTGTATATAGGAAGCAATAGTAGAATCTCCTCCTAATAATGATGCATATGCAGGGGAACAAGGTTTAGCCTGTAAAGGCGGATGTCCAAAAAGCATCTCAAACGGTGAGATATGTAGGTCTCCTCTAGGCCTGCTTCTAAGATAAAATAGGGCCAGAGGTAGGATTTCAGGCCATTTTAAATGTGTCTCAATGCATAATTTTCCAATCATAGTTTTAAGTTCTTTGTTCATCCTCTCAACTTGTCCTGAGCTTTGGGGATGATATGGAACATGGAATTTTGGAGTTATTCCCAAGCAAGAATATATCTGATTTAGGACAGAATCAGTAAAATGACTTCCTCTATCTGAATCAATACGTGCTCATAGTCCAAAGCGAGGAATAATTTCCTTTAAAAGTATCTTTGCAACAAAATCTGCCGTGGCTTGGGTCACAGGAAATGCTTCCGGCCATCTGGTTAGTTGATCTACAATTACTAGACAAAATTTATAACGTCCAGCCTTTGGCATTGTTATGAAATCTATCTGTAGATGTTCAAAAGATGTGTAAGCCAGAGGACGTCCACCAAAGGCTTTTCCATGAAATGCATGTTGGTTATATGCCTGGCAGGTAGAGCAGGCTGAACATACTTTTAGAGGCTATAGTAGTTATACCAGGGGCTATCCATACTCTCTTGACAGAGTCCACGATACCCTGGGTGCCAAAATGACTATTTTTATGAATAGATTGACAAATTTGGTTATAGAAACTTCTAGGGAGTGGGGGTTTTCCTTCAGAAGACACCCATACTCCATTAATATGTTTTGCTTTGAATTTTTGCTTCCATTTTTCCACTTCCTTTTCATTATAGGAAAGTGGTAGATTTAAATCATCAGTGGTTGTTAATGTTAAAATTAATTCAGGTCCTTCTATGGCTACTAGCTTTGCAGTGGCATCTGCTTGATCATTTCCTCTAGAGACAGGGTCAGTGCCACCTGTATGGGCAGAACAATGAAATACAGCTAGGGCTTCAGAAGTTGTAGAGCAGAAAGAACTTCATTAATAATTTCTGCATTAGCTATAGATTTTCCAGCTGAAGTGAAAAATCCTCTCTGGAGACATAACATTCCGACTGAGTGACAAATGCCAAAAGAATATCTAGAATCCATATAACTTGTTGCTTTTTTATCCTTGGCAATTATACAAGCTTGCTTCAGAGCTATGAGTTCTGCTCCTTGAGCACTAATGTTAGAAGGTAGTGAAGCTGACCATTCAGTGGCAAATTCTGAGACTACGGCAGATCCAGTGTAACGTACACCATCCCTCATAAAAGAGGACCATCGGTAAATAAAATCAGATCTGCATTTTCTAAGGGAGTGTCCAAGAGATTATCTCAAGGCTTTTCTGCCATGGACACTAATGTTTCACAATTGTATAATGGTTCTCCTGAAGTTGGCAAATCTGGAAGCAAGGTGGAAGGGTTAAGAGTAGTAATCAACCCACTCCACCAAAGATTCCACAGAAAGGAAAAATGCCTGTGTAATATTTATTGGGAAAGGATGGGTAGGATATGAAAAACTGGAGGATAAAATGAGGTTTATAGTAGGATATGGATAAGTTGAGGGGAGAGAGGGATTATTGCTCAATGAGGCAAAGGAGAGAGATGCCACCTGCTGAGAGAAAGCAGAAGGGGTCCAATGAGGACTGTTTGTTTTGAATGACTGAACTGATGCTCAGCTCCCTCTATACACAGAAAAGATAGTCCACTTATCTGACTGCAAATTCAAATAATATAAAGTTTATTAACCAGTTGGTATTGGAGTTTTTTCTCAGCTTCAGAGCTGAGGCCAGGCCCCAGAGGCTGGAAGAGAGCTTCTCCCACTCCCATCTATTCTATAACAGTCCTTGCTTTGTCAATTCATAATCTTAGCAGTAGGCAGAAAGCAAACAAGAACAGTTCTGACCTTCAGAAGTGATTAGGCCTGAATCTTCGGGCTGAACCAAGAAGAGGCACACCACTCCAGATTAGGCTGAACAAGCTCCTCCCTCCTCCAACACCAGGCAGGAAGTCCATCTCGGAAGGAAGGAAGTGCTAGACACAAGACCCAACTGCCACTCCCAGTTGCCCTTTCCCCCACCAACTGTCAGTCTAGTTTCCTTTCCACAATCATTCTCTTTTTTTGTTTTTACCTTCCCAAGGTCACTTATTTATATTATAGTTACCAATTTACTAAATCTACTCTAAGGATTCTTTGCAGGAAAGTTTTGGCAAGGGTAGTTTTGGGGTTTACAATAAATTCAGTACAATAAATGTTTGAACAAAACTATTATAAGAAATTTGAATCTTAGTGCTAATACTACTTACTCTAAGTTAACTAAAATTAATACATTATTATGGAAATTATTTACATATAATACAACAATATACATTATTCCACATCATGATGTCAGTCAAATAGAAATATCTATTGATCTTTCTATTTGCCTAAGACCTTATGGAACTAACTATATACATATTTACATTTTGCATAAATACAATTTCAAACACTTGTTTATATAAACAAGGTCTCTCAATATGTTAGTTTGTGATTTTGTGTTTTGTGTCTAATAGTGTTGTGTTGAAATAATACTTATCAAGTTCCTTCAGATTTCCACTTCTCATGTTGACTGATGGATCTCTTCTTTCTTCCAAGTTATGTAGTGATGAATGCTATTTCATTAATATATGAAATTACTTCTGTTTCATTTTTTCAACATACTCAGTCTTACATATAAGTCTTGTTTTCCATCTGTCCTCTTCTTATATAAACAAATTTACAAAGTTCAAAGTCTTAACTCTCCATTTCAGCTTTTTTTAATTTTCTTGATGCTTTTCCTCTGGGCTGGTGTAAAATCTTTTCCTTTGGGATTCTTTTCCTCTGGGATGCTTTTCCTCTGAGTTGCTTTTCCTCTGGGCTGGAAAGTTGTCTCAAACATTATGTATCACTATTATTTCTTTGTGGTGTACTTTTTAAGTTAATCAGTTTTTGTTTTCATTTCTCAGCACTATCTATTGTCTAATTATCTTCTATGTCTGTTACAGTGATGTTGAACTTTTTCTGGTTTCATGTGGGAACAGTGAAACCATGAGTCTTTCCCTGCAACTTTTATAGCTGTTGGGGTAGTAAGCAATACTTCGTGTGGTCCAGTCCATTTTATGTCTGTAGCTAATTTTCTATTGAAATTTTTTAAGTATACCATGTCTCCTGGTTTAATGTTGTGCAAATTGTAATCCAGGGGTACTGTTTGTTGTATCAAGCCCATATCATGCAACTCTGCTATTCTTGTCTGTAAAGCTTGTATAGATTTTGTTAATTGACAGTCTCCACCTCTCATTGCAATATAAGCTGGTTTACAAGTCCTTCCTTGCCAAATTGCATGTCCATATAGCATCTCAAATGGAGAGATGTGCAAATCTCCACTGGGTTGTGTTCGAAGATGGAACAGAACTAATGGCAGAATATTTGTCCATTTTTGGTGTGCACAAAATTTTCTTATCAATGTTTTAATGTCTTTATTTAATCTCTCCACTTGCCCTGAACTTTGGGGATGATGTGGTGTGTGGTATGTTGCTTGTATTCCTAGATTTTTATAAATTTCATTTAATATTGACTGAGTAAAGTGACTTCCACAGTCTGAGTTCAATTTTGAGTGAATCCCAAATCTAGGTATGATTTCTTTTAATAGGGTTTTAACCACAAATGCTGCATTGTTCTTTTTGGCAGGAAAAACTTCTGGCCATCTAGTCAGTCTGTCTATGATGACAAGGCAATACTTAAACCCTTTGTCTTTTGGCATACTGATAAAATCTGTCTGTATGCATTCAAATGGAGTATATGCTAAGGGACAACCTCTTAACCCTTTAGTCTTATAAACTCCCTGAACTCTTATGGTATATGAGGATATTCCTGGTGTAGTCCAAAATCGTCTCACTGAATCAATCACAGCTTGGGTTCCACAGTGTCCTTGTTCATGCATTGCATTGCACACATGATAAAATAAATTTTTAGGCTGGATGGGCTTGACTAGTTGCAAAAACCATATTGGAACTCCTCCAAATTTATTTCCTGTCTACGTCATCACATAAGGACAGGAAGAGGGTGGGGTAATGGGAATTGTAGTTTTACTGGGGATAGTAGTCTTGCTGGGGATTGTAGTTTTTAGGGTAATAGATTCAAATTACACAGCAATTACTACCCATCTTATAAAAGACAATATTCTCAATAATAACAGAAAAACAAAGTATTCTAATAAGTACTTTTTTTGAACTGGGAAAAAGACAGAACTATTGAGTAGTCAGAAAAAAAAACACATTTTTAATTAGGAGAGGGGTTCAGTGCATTTCTTCAATGCCTCCACACAGAGTCCCATGCTCAACACCCACCCAAAGCCCAATGACTCTGGCTATTCTGGCTACCAGCCCTTGGGAGTGCCAAACATGTGAGACTAACAGCTCTGAGGCATAAAAGAATTTGGGGAACTTATATACTTTTTAAGGGAACTAAGGGTGGGAGAATATAGTTGATTCACTTTACAAAGGCTACAAAGAAAGCAAGGAGTCCTAGACAGAATTATCATGGAGAGGCTGATGCTTTACAATGGACAGAAAAAGGAAAGATCCAGCCAAGGCTGGGCTGCATTGGAAAAGAACTTTGACACAAAGGGAGAAACTATCAGAACAAAAAAAGGTATTTAACACCTGATTGAATTTACTAGCTCCACCTAAAATACTGTAAGGTCTATTATTAATCTGAAACTTGTGAAGTTGGGGTTTCCCTCTAGGAGAAATTCTCATGTGACAAGGTCAAACTTAAGGTCTTCACTTTCAAGGCAACTGAACTTGGGGGCCTTTCAGATCTCACATGGCTATAAATTTGGGGGTTTCTAGATTCCATGTTAATGCTTTATAGGACAAGTATGACTATAATATCAGAACCATGTAGTGAAAGAGAATTATAGGCTGATATCATTAATGAATGGAGATAGGGATAGAACCTATGATTTCACTCATTTCACCCCATGTGAAGAAACTGTATTCATCAATGTAGGCCAGCACCTTCTTTTCAATTTATCACTTTAGAAAATTGCTTAGAGTACAGAGAGATTAACTCATCCAAGAATAAATAATATGTCATGTGTGTGGTTTGAACTCATGTTCAAGTCTGGCTTCAAGTCTAGCTCTCTGTTCACTAATACTTGCTGCCACTGAAGTCCTCCACTAGAGACATCCATTGGGTTAAATCATTAACAACAAATCTTTGTGTACAGTCTTTCGATCATTTCTGAGATTCATATAACTATTGTAATCTATCCTTTATCTTTTGATATTGTTTAAAAGGACCACAAAATAAGTTTTATTGAATCTGAGAGAATTCTATTGAAAACTCAGTAAAGTCTTACAAACTGGAACTTCTTTGAATTTTCTTTTTGTTTTTCCAGGATTTGGCACAGTATTTACAATCCAGCAAACACAATGCTTTTGTTCCTGCATTTATTCATTCATTTATTTATTCATTCATCCATTCACTCCTTCAGTTGGTCGATCAGTATTCACATGGTCTAATAGTTGTGAGAATTAAAATAGTTGAGGTCATAAACTGTAGTGATTAAAATAGTGGAAGACTTAAATTATATTCAGTTTCAACTTACAAATTATTTATTTATTTTTGAGTGAGTCAGTTGCACAGGATAACATATTTTGAGTTGGAATTGTCTTTAGAAGTCAATGAGTATGCCCTCATTTAATGAAATTGAAGATCAGAGAAGTAATTTTCTCAGGTCACACAGCTAGTATATGTCCATGGTGAGATTTGGATCTATGTTTTGCTGACTCTAACAAAGCTTTCAAGGCAGTCTTATCTTTATTGCTGTCATCATTAAATGCCAAATTGGCTTCTAATATTCCTCATGCTATTCTTACAGGATCAAAGTATACTTTTGTATCCATACTCAATTACTTGTCCTTGATATTGTTTGTCATATTGTAATAATTAAAATGGTGACCAAAATGTAATAGTTAAAAATTTGGTTTAACAAAACAATAATGGTTTAAAAAATTGTTGTGGTTGCTATTTACAAAAGTTAAACTATGAGTCAGTAGACTGTTAGTAGCTTTATTTACAGAAGGTTAGAGATATAAAAGTGGGAAGTATAGGAAGGAGGTGGAAAAATATCACCTAGCTAAAAAAATATCCTAAGTCCTAATTCTAGTTCCTCCAGACCACGAATGCAAATATCACCAGAATACAAAGTCCAGATCAGGATGCTGAAATATGAAGAGCCAAAGATGTTAAAAAAAAACAACACCCAGAACCTTCAGTACACATGAGGCCAAGACCTCCAAGAATTCCACCAGAGCTCATGCTCCCTAAGCTAATGGCCACCAAGAGTCCAGAGAGCCCAAGAATCTACCAAGCATGAAGAGCCTAAGAATTCAAGAGAGTAAATCTCTCTTAGGGTCCTTCCTGTGTACAGTATTCTCCACTCATAAGCTCTCCTCAAATCAATCATTGCCTTTCAATTTGCATAGGACTGGGTGGGGGGCGTGTGGAGTGCTTGGGGCCTTTCAAAGCATGAACTTTCTTTTTTAGTGACTAAGTATTAAGTAGGGATTCTTTAAGTTCTTGATTAACTTAAAATAAACAAAGGGAATAAAAAATTCCCTTTCACAATATTAAGAATCATGGACTTAGAGGTGCAAGGGACCTTACAATAGCAGTTAAGTTATCTAAGGTCACCTAGATATGTAATAGGGGATTATTTAAGTAGAAATGATTATTCAAGATCAGATCTGCCAATCACCTCCCTTCCTTCCTCCCTTCACCCTCCCTGGTTACCTCCCTCATTGTCTCTCCTCCTTTCTTCTCTCCCCTTCCAGCTGATTCTTCTGTTAGTCTCTCTAAAATCAACTCAGAGTGAGTATTATGGTATATCAAATAAATTACTCCTTTCTCTTCTCTAAAATTAAGTAAGGGGTTTATTTGGAAGAAAGGGAAAGATAAGAAAATGGAAGGAAAGAGGGTTCAGGGTTTTCCTAATACTAGAATAATTCCTAGGTAGGAGGATAGTGGAATATAGTTTAGATTGGGAAATTTGGTTAACAGGTCTTTGAAATTCAGCCACTGTAGTGCAGCAGAGAGAATCATAGAGTTGGACTTTTGTCCTTCTTACTTTCTGTCTCAAGGCAAAGAAACCCAGTTTTTCAGTTTGTCAGATCCTCCTCAACAGTCTTTCCTGGTGACCATTCCAATTAGAATGTTCTCCTTGAAGAAAAAAACACCATTCATAAGCAAAGGATAAACTATGGGAGTGGAAACACTGAGGAAAAGCAACTGCCTGAATACAGAGGTTGAGGGGACATGACAGAGGAGAGACTCTAAATGAACACTCTAATGCAAATACTATCAACAAAGCAATGGGTTCAAATCAAGAAAACATCTAATGCCCAGTGGACTTACGTGTCGGCTATGGGGGGTGGGGGGGAGGAAAAGAAAATGATCTATGTCTTTAACGAATAATGCTTGGAAATGATCAAATAAAATATATTTAAAAAAAAAAAAGAATGTTCTCCTTGAGTGACAGCTCAGCAATCCCACCTACTCCTGCTCTGTTGCAGACTTTTCCTATTTACTCTCCTCTATATATAGTAAGTAACAAAGTGAGAATTTAAACTTAATTCTTCTGACTCCAAACACAACACACTTCTTACTCTATTTTGCTAGCTTCACAAATCATTTTTTTAATGGTTGATAAACATACACCTATTGTTCTCTTTAGTCATTATTTCCTTTTTCCCTCATTAGAATTATTTATACTTGTTTTCAAAATTTCAGTTTCCTTTCCCTTTTGAGTCATTTCCCCTACCACTTGATTCTACTTATCTTTTAAGTGAACTTTCTGAAAACTACTCAAAACCTAGTTTGCATGTAAGACTATACTCAGATTCCAGCTAAACTCTCGTTAACTCTAAGAATTAGAGCACCCACATTTTAACCAATAAATAAGATCATTCCCCCAAACATAACAACCTTTATTAATAGGGCATATGATCTATGAACAAAAGATGAATTGTTTGCCTAGCTCTAACACAAAAGACACTCAATGAATCCTGCTTCTCTTTTATATGAAAATGGATCTTCTTTCTAATTGACCTGACAGAATTCCTTTGGACCTCCCTTAGGAGTCCCCATCTCAACTCCTTTACCATTACTTCTTTACAGGGGAGGTAGGTTAGGGAAATGCTGACCCAGTCTGCTTTCAAATGCTTTAGGGAAAATGTTTTTTATTTAGAGATAAAGGAGGAGATGTCTCCACCCTGCCCCTAATCAAAAGATAAAAAGTCTCAACCCAATATTGGTTCTAAGGCAGAAGAGTGGTAAGGGCTAGGCAATCCAGGTCAAGCCACTTGCCCAGGGTCACATAGCTAGGAAATGCCTGAAGTTAGATTTGAACCCAGGACTGCTGGGAGCCATCAGACCACGATGCCTTGACAGAGTCACATGTGGTAGCTAGCTGGGGAGACCACAGAGTGGTCCTTGGCAAGATGCGAATGCCCACCCAAACCCAAAGTTTACATGACTTCTTTCATCAACGCCCCTTACCTATGAATTGACATGATTATTATTTCCCCTAGTCTCAAAATAAATAATGCAAGAACAAAACACATGTACCCTAATTCTCCAAAACATCACCAGAAGATCAGACTCTTAAACTCAATCCCAAAAATACTATCATGGGTTAACTTTTACTTAGGTACATAATTCCCAGCAAAACTGCAGCTACAGGCCAAGCCAAAAACTTTCCCACATACTATACACAGCCTATTCTCATGAAGTCAGCACACAAATCAATCATAGAGGCCCAAGAGATAAGTACAAGTACATCAAGCTTCAGTATGCCTCAGTGACTCGATCACACAAATCGGTAACTCCATAGAAGCCACCAGTCTAAATTTGAATTGTATTCCCAGTCCCCTCAGCCTCCATGATATGATTGTTGAACTGTCTTCTAAGAACTGCTGATTAATTATTCCATTTTATTAAAAGCAATACATAATTTTCCTTGATTGTTTGTAAGCTCAAAACTTCTCACAGGGTAATGAGAAAATTAAGCCACCTGTGACAAAATCATTTATCTTGTGTGCAACCTTTATTCTGTCTGTAATCACAATACAAGAATATAGAATGTTAATCAAGTGATTTGTTAAAAGTCGATGTATCACTTTTCCAATTATCTCTCTTTGATTTTGTGTATCTGCATGCCAAGAGAATGGGTATAAAAATAAAGATCAGACATCAGGAAAGCAGAGCAGCTATCAGATGCAAAGCAATTCCATGGCTGTTATGATAAAGCTGTCTTCTATTTGTTATTTTTGTTGACTGATCATTCGCCACCAGTCAGATTACCCTGGAGTCTTGGGCAAGGGTGGACTTTGCCCGTGACACAGGACCTCCAGACTCTGAGCCTGGAACTCAATCCACTAAGCCACTCAGCTGCCCCCACCAGTTAGATATCTTTTGAGGCTGGAAACAAATTGACCTTCATAACTTTGATTTAATAAACATTTCATATAGAAATATTACTAATAAATTATACAATTCCATATTAATTTTCCTCAGAATGATCAGTTAAACTGCCTCAAATTTTCCCTTCATCTATACTGTGGGAACCAGATTTCCTTTGTTGGTCAATCATATTTAGAATAACAATTCTCTTGTCATTCATTTCATTTTTTGTGAAAAATGAAGACCTTTTTATTCAGTCAAATTATTAATTTCTCAGCTATTTTGTGTACTTTACTTCGAGAGAGCATCAGAGCAGATGAATGGATAGTTTAAATCCCCTGACATTATAATATTATGCTTCTATTCCAGATTTATAATCTGTTTCCTTAAATCCTTGTCTAATTCCTCCTTCTGTCTAGTCGAGTTTATTCTGGTAATATTGCTTCTGTTTTTATTTCTGTCACTAACTTAGAACTCTCTCCCCCTTTTAATTGTCTGGAATTTTTATGCTCCTAGGCTTTTATCCATTCATTTCTCCTTTAGGCTTCATCTATTTATTTCCATTTAAATGAAGCACAGCTATGCATAGTCATTTTTTTAGTCAGGAGGTATAGTCCACCAAATCACAATAATACCTATGAAGTTAAATTCACTGCCTTGCATTTCAAGTTCTAATTTCCCCTTTTTATGAGCAATATTTTGTTAATAGTCTAATTAATGTCATATATTTTGGTTTTTGCTATTTTCTTGAGTAGTTTCCTATAAATTTCTGATGTTCTGCAATGATTTTTTCCCCATCTTATACCTACTATTCTATGGACAGAGATTACAAAATAGTATCTTTAATGTAAGTGGCATTGTATTAACTTGTTTGAATCAATGAAACAAAATTTGTTTTTCCCTTTGGTACTCTAAATAAAAAAAGAGAAATAATAATGTTTTTTTATTGTAATTCCTAGACATTGTCATTTGATTATCTTTTAACTTTGATATGAAAGGAAGAAATGAATTTTTTTTAAGTTTATACTTGATCTTTGTGATTATATCACATTATTTATGTTCTTTCTGTTTATATTGTTTTAGTCATTATGTATTTGATTTCCTGCCTCTCCACTGTGAATCTGCTAACATAATCTCCTTAAACTTCATTCTCTGTTACTATTGCATTATTTTGATGTAGCACAGTTTTTTTAGTCATTCTCAAAATGATAGGTACAATGTTTCCAGTTATTTGTTAATATAAATAGTTCTGTTATGAATGTCTTGAAACCTTTTTTTCTCCCTTCAATGTTTTTGAGGTTTATTCCTAGCAATGGTATTTCTGGCTTAAAAATATGAAATGTTTTGTTTCTTGTTTTATGTCATTCAAAATCTTTCACTTTTATCCTCTCTCTCCTCTAAATGCATTAATGTCTTTTCATGTAAATCTTTTTGTGTAACTGAAATGATCTTTTTTCCTCTTTTTATCATCTGTTCTATTCTTTGTTTCAAGATATTTTTCCCTAGTCATAATTTTAATACTATACTTTTGCACTAATTTTGTGACTTATTTATGATATGACATTTTAAATTTAGGTCTATTATATATTTGGAATTTATTATAATATATTTTTTATGCTGATATAAATCTCTTATCTAAGTACTTATTTTTTTCCAGACTATAATTTAATAATTTTTTTGTAATTTATTTGAATTTACCAATCAGATACTGTTTTGGAATATTGAAGGGAGGGATTGAGTGGTTAGCTCACAAACCTGTGCCAGAAAAGGAGATCCTTCTTTAGTATTCTTTTTTTTTTAAACCTGTAAAGGTTTTGGAGAGAGTCAACTAACCAGTTATTACCATGGAAAATAACTATACTAGAAGAGTTAGTGGGAAAATTAGGTTGGGATCTGATAGCAAAGGATGTTAAAGAAAGCCACTGAGGTTTATTGAGTAAGAAAGCAAATGGTTAGACTTGTGCTTAAGAAAAATCATGTTTCCTTAGATAAATAAGCTACAACTCTTTGCATTAGTTAATAATCTACAATCCTTGAACTAGATGATATTCTAGGTCATTCCATTTAACAATTTGTTCCTAATCTTCCCAGTGGTTACCAAAACTTTCTTTAATGCCCAGGGTACCAGGCAAGGCAACAGAACCCACATATAAAAGTAAAGTCACTCACAACAATAAAAGTTGAATGTCACACTGTTCTTCTCACTTACAAGAAAAATGGTGATATAATAGCAATCAGATGAGCCATCCTAACTAATGTCTACCCAGAGATTTCATTTCTCTGTGCTTCATCTGCTTCCTGAAGGCAGGCTCAGAGGAGCAGAGGTACTAATATAGTCCTCAGGGAGGGATAATTCCTAGCTACTACTCACCATTCCCATAATTCATAAGACTTGGCTTCCATAGAATTATGGCTCATTGTTAAGTTCATGAGGCAGCCTGATACAATATTGTACATTAATGGTACTTTAATATAATGAGGTCATTATGTAAGGATTCTAAATAATACATCAGAGAGCCTAGGGAATACTTTCCAAGAATGAGGCCCCTAGATCATAGCTATTCTTAAAAGAGAAAAATGAATCAACTTTCTTTTTACGTGCCTTAAATATATAAATATCTTAGTATAGTTAGTAATATCTACCTACTTTGACCCACATTTGGAAAATTGAATAAAAGTCAAAGGGAATTTTAATTTTTTAGAAAAGTATGAATGTCATTTAGTGACTACTTAAAATGCTTTCCCATTTTTATTTGATTTTAGAAAATTTTCTTAAAGTTACCATAATGCCAAATTATGATTGAATGTAATACCAATAGTAGTCAGATAAATATCGGGAGTTGGGAGATGGAGTGAAGTAGATGCAATTATATTCTACAGTGGAACTCATCAGTGAGAACTCAAAATCTGTGCCCTACTGGCCAGAACAGATGATTATCATGGATGAACTTTGTACTAGGCCTTCAGGCCTAGAGTGCATTCTCTTCTTATTTCCAACACCGAGAGCCTCTTTCTTCCTTTAAGACCCAACTCTAACCTATCTTCTGCATGAAGCTATTCCTGATGACCTCAGATACAAGTTCTCCAATAATTATATGTGTGTGTTTATAGTACATTTTGTATTTATTAATTTAATGAATAATAATTATCTTTTTGTATTAATTTGTTCTCTCCTTCATTAGAATATAAACAGAACACTGAAACTGGACCAAGGAAAACCTCAGTTCTTTGAGATCATTGTCAGATACTTACTGGCTATGTAGCTTTGGGCAATTCATTTAAATGCTTTCAGAATTTTCTCAGAGATTCCCAATATGTGAAATTGGAGGTAAAAACAAAAAGAAAGAAACAAGTAGCAACTGCCTCCTGGAATTGCAAAAAAGATTAAATGGTATATCTGAAAAATACCTTTCAAGCCCAAAAGCATAGTATAAATGTTGGGGAAAACACTACCTATATAATATATAAATATTATTATTGTTATTGTTTCCCTAGACCCTAAATGAATGCCTGAAAATTAGATGGTGCATGTGTGTGTGTGTATGTGTGTGTGGTTGTAACTAGTCAACATCAATCAGAAATAATAAAGACCATAGCTGTTCACTAAAATCTCAAACTAAAAGGAATGAATAAATTGAGAAGTGGGTGAGATTGAATAGTATGATTTGCTGGAAAATCCTTGCCCTGAAAAGACTATTTTGGGGGGCATGGATAGCCCATTTTCTACAAGATATGCTAGTGTTTCTCAGGAGCAAGGCCAGGAGTGAGCTAAGAGCTAAGGGAAGTGAAATTGACCAATATAAGAGGTGGCTACACAAAATACAGGAATAAAGGAACCTGTTAGCATAGCATTCAATAAAAACAAAGACACCAATTACTTGGTAATGTCTCCCTAGTCTACAAAAACTGATAAAGAAATTGGAAAGCAGTTGAAGTAATTAGGTGTAAGTCTTGCCTTTGAGACCAACACTTCATAGCCTGTACATAATAAGCTCTAAGTAGGTATATTCTACATATACAAAGCAATACAATAAACATTAGGGAAGGAAATATCTTTCACAATCATGGAAAAGGAAAGAGTTTTTTATCAAACAAGAGACAAAGATAAAATGTATGATTTCGAATTGCATAAAATTTGCAAAATTGGAATCAATGCTATTAAAATCAGAGGAGGGACATTTAACTGGGGAAAATGTTTACAGCAAGTTTAGCTGACAATGCTTGAATATTGAAGATAATTAGGGAAGAAAATCAAGTACATAATAGCAAATACCATACTTAAGTACATATGAAGGTACCTTTTAAATAAATAAAAACAAACCCAAAATAACCATATTAAAATGTTTCAAATAATTAATAAGAGAAATATAAGTTAAAAAACTCTAAGGTTCCACCTCACACCCTTTATATGTACAGTTCTTATAATTGTGACAGAAGCACAAAGGAAAAATGAGTTAGATGCAAAATTAAATAGGAGGAAAAGACTCAGTTATAACGAAGGCATTACATATATCATTTTTATGAGATGAATTTGTCATGTATTAAAAACAAGGACAACATATGGGCAGACTGAAAACTGTTACTAGTATTGAAGTTTTTAAAAGACCTCCAAAAAACATCTAAAAGGCTTTGGGTAGATCCCCCATGTTGTATTTGGAGGACTCAGAAAAAAATCACAAGAGATAAGAAGACATTCCTATGTTGAAATCTTTATAGTTGAATGGTAGGAAGGTGAAGATGGAAGTAGAAGAGTGTGCCTTAGATTTGAACTCAGGTCTTCTTGTCTTCAAGCCTAGTGATCTATATAATGCACTACCTAGTTTTCCTCCAATGAGTCCCTGGAATGCCATAAGTCACAAGAATCAAGTTTATAACTATGTTGTATATTCTCCTATCAAAATCAGCTAAGATTACATAAGAACTTTGTTCATTGATCCACAAAGTAGTGATATCAAACAGCATAGTAAAATAGTTTGTCTGTAATAATTATAGATAGAGACTTCAGAACTGGTTGACATCCTTGGATTTTTCATTCACAGGGGGAAGCATTCCCTTTCAGCTCAGAAAGTCATTTGAAGTAATTGCAATTTTGGAGTCAGAAGACTGATTTGAGGCATGCCCAAGAGTTCTTCAAGGGCACACAGTTTGTCAGAGACAGACCGGGAAGGACTGTGGATTGTAAAAGCAAGGCAGTCCTAGTATCACTGGAAAGACCTTGCTATCTCCATTCAGAATGTAAATGAACTCAGCTGGGGAGAATCAGAGGCACAAGAGAAGCAGCTGAAAGGGAAAAGCAAAGCAAGGGGAACCAAAAGGAGACACTGAAAAAAGTATTCAAGTATGTCAGAGAAGAGAGAAGATGAGGTGATCAATTAAAGCTTACAAATATCTTGAAACAGAAGAATCAAAATGAAGCAATCACTTGTATTCTATTCTCAAAGGAATAGTTCTGTTCTCCCCCCAAATTCTCCCCATATCTATCCAGTATCTGACACTGTAATATGTTACTCATTTTTTTTAACTCAAATTTAGGACAAAGACTTAAATATGTCTGAATGTCATTTGCCTAATTTTGCACTTTGAACTCTTGTGAATACACAATAAACTCCCTAAAACATTAGAGAAAGAGACAATAAGAAGCTCAGGGATATTATATTGCCTCAAGTCTAATAAAGGGGCTACTTGTAGCCACAAAATATAGCTAATTCTAAAATGCTCACTATAAAATAACAGTCTTGAGAAAAAGAATGTTTGCCTCTGTATAATATTAGGAATATGTAGTTTATTTTTTATAACATGGAAACTACCGAAGTCACATATTTTACAATAAAGTTAGAGGCTACTGTGAACATTGCAAGACATGCAATATGGCTGGTTTTCCAAAAAAGGGTATAGGAATGCCATTTTCCTGTACATTTTTGTGAACTATAAATATCTTTATAGTTGGACCTTCACTAACAGTTTTATTTAAAATTTAAGGTCTATTTTGTTAGGTTTAAAAGTTTTATGGATAAGATTTTGATATTTTAAGGAGATTAAATAATAAGAAGGAAATCATGGACATACTAAAAATATTTGAACATATTTTTGTTGAAGTTAATATTTAAGTGACTATTGTGCTCTTTAAAATTATTAAAGTTACCATGGAAAAAAACAATATATGCCTAGTTAAATCTCAAGCTTTTATGTGAGAAAGAAAAAAAATAGGGTAAAAGAGATGTGTCCTAGGTAAGATTTAGCCTCACTTTCTAGAACAGAGGAAGAAACAGAAAGTATCAAATATATTCTAAATTATTGTTCTCTAGTACTTTCTATCTACTTGCCTACCTCTTACTATTTGTATATGTTTATCTATGTGTATATACATATACACAAAATGTGGTGAAAATTATTGATTAGCAAAAATGCCAATAGAAGAAACAAAGTCTTCAAGCAAAAAAAAAAATAGGTTTATTGAGAGAGGGCCAGTCTCACAATAAAGCCAAACTCTGGTCAAGACAAAAGACTTTGAGCATTATAAGTGGCCTCATATACCCAAAGATTCATTGCTCTTTATATACTCAGAAGCTGTGGCATATCCTCATGTTTGAGTAACATCTCATGTCTGAGTAACAAGGGTTCCTAAGTATCAGCAAATATGGAAGAAAAGTGACATAAAAGATATATTGGTGTGCTTGATGCTCAAAGAACAAGTCACACCAAAGGTGCTTGATCAATGGGATTAAGGTAAAGTGCCTGAACAAGTTCAAGCCCTCATTCACTGGATAAAGTACTAATGTGATCATGAGGGGTTGCAAATTGTTTCTTAACTTATGCTAACATTGCTTAACTATGCTAGAATAACAATTTTGATAAAACCAAGACTGATGCTAGTAATAAAAATAATCAAAAAGAAAAGAGGGTAGAGATTTTCCATTTACAATATGCATACATATAAAATGCACATCCATATAAAATATATGTCTATGTATACAAATGAATATATAGAATTTATACATATGTACATATTTTATACAGGCACGTACAAATTCTCCAAAGATGTTTAGTGAGATTGTGAAAATTATGTACTAGACATAAATAAAATAAGTATTTCTTACTAATCAGAAGGCTACTGAAAAGGAGGAACTTGGATAAAATGTGAAGGGCCAGAGATGAAAATATAGAAGTGTGCTGGATGCAGAAAATAGAATGTAAAAGGGAGTTTGAAATTCTCAGGAAGGGATTCTGAGAGCCAGGACTGGTAGTTGGGAGAGTGAGGAGTTCGTGGAGAACACATCTCCTGAACGGAGCTCTCTCCAGATAAAGTGGGAAATCTACAAGAATTGCCTACTTTGGTTCTGGTTGTTCCTGATTGATCCCAGACATCTCATTGTCATCTATTGACTCCCAAGGAGACATTAACGATGAAATTGACTTGGACTTCTTAGTTACCTCAAGTGGGCTCAGCCTACAGACTGTGGTGGCTAGATCATTTCTGTCACCATCCTCCTGATTGATCAACTAGCTCTGATCTTAATTCAAAGACAGTTTGAATGGACTTAGACTAGTTTATTTAGACAGGAAGGTGGGAACTAGATAGAGGGGGAGCAGAATAGGTCCAACAGTGTTGGACACCAAAGAGATCCATGAGGATCAGAGGGAACTGGTATAGATTTGGGAAAAGAATAGGGATTTTCCTAGCCCACTATCTTTCCCAAACTCCAGAATACCAACTTTAATAAATCTACTTTTGTTTACAAGAAAGTCAGATCAGGTTTGTCAGTGAACTCCAGGCCTGAGGGTATCCATATTGCCTTTAGGCCAGGGAGGATCAGCTAAACAGATTCAAGATTCAACTAACCTAATCACTGGTCCAAATTACCATCATATACTATCCAAATATTCTCATTTAACAGATGGCAATGTTTTAATTACCTTGAGCTCTGGGGAAGTACAAAAAACACTGGATTTACAGTCAGAGGATCTAGGTCCCAATCCTTACTCCTGTGAATTTTAAAACTACTCCACCCTACTCAGACCGTACTTTAGAAGATTTGATTTAGCTATTTCCTGATTGGTAACAATGAAGATACTTGATCTTACAGAATTGGGTCTTGGAAACTCTACATTGCTCCACCCTAGCTAGTTTAACGAGGTCAGGAATGTCTGCACCATACTCAAGGATTAAGTATCTAAGAAGATGGCCTTCAAAAGACATGTGCAGAAACAGTGTATAGACCCCTCGGTTGTCCTAAGTCAAGCTAAGCTAACATTGGTACAGATGAGACACAGGAAAGTGACGTAAAACCATCTATATAGGGCACATCACTTCCTCTCTTCAGCCTTTTCCCCAGAAAGGCAGCTCTGGCTGGCAGCGTGCTAAGCATTCCGACATCTTGGTGTGGTGGCAGCTATTTGTCTGGGTTTTGGCAGTGAGTTTGCCCTTGAGCTAATTAAAGTTCAGGCATCTTGGCTGAGCCCTCTTGGAGTTCAGGCTGATTCCTTCATCTTTTACTCTCCAAAACCTTACCTTCCTAAAGCCTCTAATCTTCCCCCGGTACAAGCCAGGCAGGAGAAATCCTACACCCTTTCCTTCTCCGTTCTTATTTGAGATATCCATGGCGACCAATAATTAATATAATTTAGGTCAAAACACTAAAATTATCCTTTACACTCCACTGCTTAGTACCTATGACTTCAGGTAAGTCATATTTCCTCTTAGAACCTCAATTGTCTCATCAGTAAAATAAATAAAGTGGATCAGATAATTGATTAGGTTCTTTTTAGCTCTAAATCTCTGCTCCTTCTATAACTACGTCTTCAGTGGACTGAACAATAACTGGAAAAAAAAAGATTTGTAACCACACACACTAGGTTACCATGAGATTCAAATATCCAACCTTTATTCTATAAGAACTCACACATCTAAATGCCCATACTAGAAAGGCAAAAAAGAACACATATTGCTGAGAATACGACATGCATCCTGGCAGAAAGCCGATCAAGTTAGCATATAAACATGTGTATTTTATATACAGACCACAGATGGATGATGAACTGAATCTGTAATTAAATAAAAAGAATTCAGATTTTATTGCATTTGGAAGGTTATATAGCTCTTTCAATGATTATAGACTACTCACTACCACAAAATTACATCTCATTAACCTCTGTGATCCCAATGTAGTTATTCTAGTCCTACTGATTCTTTATCATGGTAAGGATAACCTCTAAGAGGAGATTATGATTTTTCTGAGGCTAGTTCAGTTGTGCATAATCTCTGGCAAAGCCTACCAAGACAGAGTGCTTCATGTGTGATGGTCCTGGCAATAGATTGATTCCATGCTGTCCAAATGAACCAGCTACACTAAATTTCCAGAGGTTCATTTGACTGAATTAAAAGAAATGAATTTAAGGCTATGAAATTTTTAGCCATTTAATAGAATATCTCCTAGTTATTAGATTTATTAGAATCTATAAAATATTAAAAGAATAGCAAAGGTAATCAAAGAACAAAAGGAAATTTTTGCTAGCATTTATTCAGTGATTTATATTTTGCAAAACTCTTTATGCTGTTATCACATTTGATTCATACAACAGTCTTGTGAATTGGTTACTATTATCACCTCAATTTTACATATGAGAAAATCATCTGAGTGTTGTATAATAGAAACCCACAGACTCAATATAGATAATTTAGGTAAATAAAGTCAAAAAGCCAAATTTCTCCAACTCAAGATAGAAAGTTACATTTTACTGGAAGAGGACCAAGTCCTCCAATAAAAGCATTCTCTTGCATGTATTACATTGTTGGATTCCTGCAAGAGACTCTATCCAGAGGCAGAGACCTGGTTTATATACTGAAGCAGTAACAAAATGAATATTTCTATACAAGGTTGATGACATACCACAAGAAATAACATCATATAAACCTTGTTTAGAAACAGTTATCCAACTACAAAGCTGATTGCTTAGTTCATTTTGGAAATCCCATATTAATCTAAAGGTCAAATCACAAGGCAATACCCTTATTTAGACAGATAGCACTGACCATTATCTCAGACTTATTTGATTTGGGGGAAGGATGGCTATTTCCAAACAGTGAAGGGTGCATGGCATTTGCACCATATTAGGGCAAGAGATTCAGATAGTCAGCATCTTATGATAAAGGGAAGTACAAACTTAGGGAGGGGTTACAAATCCCCTAGGAAGCAGTTTTTATGACTGACTTCAGATGATTCTAATTTCAAATTCATTACACTATCCATTAAGCCCTCCACTTACTTGGGTAGATTTTCTATGAAAGACTAGTGGGACAAGAATCAGCTAGGATAAAATTATGGTGAATTTTAGTTTAGAAATAATTTGAATCTTTTAACTCAGTTGATCCTTAACAACTTTGTGAGGTCAGTACTATGAGCATTATTGTGTTCATTTTTCAGGTAACTAAACTGATATTCAGAAGGACAAAGTAATTGATTCAATCACAACTTGTAAGTGGCAGATTAAAACTGTTAACTAAAATATCCAGAAAACCAATCAATGTCTTCATTCTTCTACTCTATGGGATAAAGTCTCTATCAGTAGCAATAAATAGTGAAATAGCAGATCTATTCAACGTATCAAGTTTAACCTTAAATTTCATAGAAGATCTAGTGGATTACTCCCCAAATCTTCTGAACACAATTCCAGAATCAATTACTGATCTTTCACAAGTAACATATTCTGGGTTTAATATTAGAGTTTTGCATATGGTTTCAGGCAAATAATTTTTAGGTTATGTTCATTTATTATATCACAGATCTTCCAGTAATTGAATGTTTCCTTCCACTGAAAACTCTCACATGACAGAGAAATATAGCCAACAAAATAATTAGATATGATAAGGTTTATACCACAGATCTTCCCCTATGTGAATGTTTCCTTCCACTGAGAATTCCCACATGACAAATGTTGGCTAACATCGCCAGGCAATATGTTCCAACATGTGGTCTTTAGGACAGAGACTGATAATTATTACAATAATAAGAAACTTCAGCCTTCTCTCTTTTTCCAATTATAATCATGCAATCTGTATCTTATTGGGCTTTCACCCCTTTTCTTTGCATCATTTTAAGTAATTTAATACATCAAGGAAAAAGTCTGTGCCAGGTGTAAAAATTAAATTTATACCTCAATAATAAAACTATTATATTTTATGAAGTTTATTAAATGATCATTAGAAATCAAGGAATAAAGAAGATACAAAATAAAAACCATGTGCTCATGACTCGTTAGTCATTTCTCAAAATGTCCCCACCTTACCAACATCACTGCTGATTCTACATCATGCCCAAGAGCATAAGAGCCTTAATGACCACTTCCTTTATCTTCTGTCTACAGGAAGTACATAATGACAGGAAGTCAGTGTGCTCTTGGGATATGTAGTTCTTTTTTTAGGGTAACAGATTTTCAACTATACACAGGCACTCTGACTACTCACTGAGGATACAAATACAAAAAAAAAAAGACTGCCTTCAAGTAGTATATATTTGTCTAGTGACCTCAAATGATTACAAATAAGTAAATATAGGGTAGATGCTAAATAAATACATAGGGTTGTTTGTTTTTGTTTTGTTTTGGGGTTTTTTTTTGAGAAGGGAAATAGGTGAGCAAAATAACTTGGATAAGCAGGAAAGGCCTCTTGAACTACATTATACTTGATCAGAATCCTGAAGAGAATTGGAAATAATATTTTAAGTGACAGTATTCATGTTGTGGGGAACACAATCAAACAACAATCTCATGGAATTACAATGAAAAAAACATTATTCTTTTTTTTTTAACTTAAGAGTACCACCTACTGCACTGACACCTTCAGTAAGAATCCAGCTGACTAGGATCCAAGGGTAAAGGCCACAATCATGACAAAATACCTTGGTACAATCATGGGAAGCTCTGGGTGCTGACAAAGCAGTTAGCAGTGAAGCAGCTGGCAGAAAGAAGTAGAGAGGAGATGGGAGTAACTACCTTCAGCCACCACACCTTCAGCTTCAGCTTCAGCTTCTGCTAGCACCTGGGGAAGTTCTGGTTTCAGAGGATATTAATGCTCCATCAGCCTAATCTAGTTAATCAGCAGAGCATAGAAGAAGCCCCTTCAGGACAGAAGAGACCAAACTGACAGATCCAGCAAATAAATAGAGGAGTAAGATTACAGCCAGTGATGTAGGGAAAGAAGGAAAAAAATATGAGCAAACAATAGAAAAAGAAAAAATAAATTACAGTCCACAGTTTCTATCCAGGTAACAAACAAAGAATAAATGGAACAGAGGAGGACCAAGGAACAACAATTCAGGAACTCCAACAAATTGACACAAGCTTTGGAAGAACTCAAAACAAAATTCAAAAAAATAATTAAGAGAGGCTGAAGACAATTAGGAAAAGAACTTAAAAAGCAAGATAGCTCATCTGAAAACAGAGGCATATGAACTAAAACAAGAAAATAGTTTCTAAAAAAACAGAATTGACCAGCTTGAAAATGAGGCAAAGAAAGTGAAAGATGGCCTACAAAGAAAAACTGACCAAAAGGTAAAGGATAAACAAAAAGCCAGTGACAAAATTTTGTCTTTAAAATTTAGAATCCAACAACTAGAAGCAAATTACACCAGGCAGCAAGATCAAAAAAAAAAAAATCAAAAAATGAAATAATTGAGAAAAATATGAAATATCTCATTGATAAATGTACAGACTTGGAAAATAGATCCAGAAGAGACAATTAAGAATTATGAGACTGCTGGAAAATCAGGACAAAAGAAAAAGGCCTGGACAATAGGAAACTATCCAAGAAAACTTCTCTGACATTCCTAAAGTGGAGTTTGAAAGAATCCACAGATCACCTCCTACATTTAATCCTCAATTGACAATGCCCAGGAATATTATAGTCAAGTTCAAGAACTACCAGACCAAAGAAAAAATACTACAAACTGCTAAAAAGAAACCATTCAGATATTATGGATCCACAGTTAGGATAATGCAGGACCTGGCTCCATCCACATTGAATGACCAGAAGGCATGGAATATGATATTCCAGAAAGCAAGGGGACTGGATCTACAATCAAGAATCAACTATCCAGTCAAACTGCTTATATTATTGCAGGGGAAAGTATGGTCATTTAATAAAATAGAAAACTTCTAAACATTCCTAAAGACCTGACTGAAAAAGAAAATTTGATACCCAAACACAAAACTCAAGAGAATCACTAGCAGGTGATTAAGAAAGTGAAGAAAACCCTTTTTTAAAGGGGCCCAATAAGTTCAAATGATTTGTATTTATTCCTATAAGAATTCTGGAATCAATTAAATTAGGCTTTTCCATCTACATAGGATGGACAAAGTAGATAAAGAATATCTATTGTTCAGAATTTAACAAAAATTTAGATGGACCTCATAAAAGTGGTTTTACAGTAAGCATATATAGGACAATTAATTCAGATGCACAATAAATTGGGCCCAGAATTTAACAAGTAGAGAAGTGAGGACTGAAAGATTTGCAAAACTGAAAAGCACTTTTATTGGCTCCAAGCCTTTTCCCATGAAAACAAAGGCCCAACCTCTTCAACACTAAAATTTTGCCAGTGTTTTAATATGACAATGAGACATAGAGAGCAAAGTGAATGGTAGGTAGCAGCCAGCTATAACATAGCACCAACAACAAATCCACCAAACAGGAAGAGAAAATGGGCTGGTCAGACAACAAGAGCAAGAAGAGTTATAAGAATAGCCAAATGGTATCCTCACAATGTCCATGAGGATAAATTTAAAAAAGGTCCCCAACTTATTTACAAACTTATGGGAAGACATGGAAAAGATTCATTGGATGGGCAGGCATTAATGGATTATAATCTTTCTCACAGTTTGGAACTATTTTATTTGCTCGATTCACAGATCAATTTGAACACAAAGTATTTTCATCAATTTAAACAATTACAGATTGAGTAACTGAGCCAAATAGAGATCAAAGAACTTACTCATATATTCATTGTAGAATTAGAATTAGAATCCAATGTTCTATTCTTTGTCCAATTCTTTATATGTTAAAGTTTGATACCTTTGTGGCAATTCATATTTTGGTTGGAGGAGAGAGTGGGAAATTTAATCTTAACAATAAATGACTTAGAGACAATATGTAGATGCTTACAGACTCGCCAAGGTAAATTCTCTTTGTAATTCAAAGAACATTATTCATGTTTGTCTTTCTATTTGAAAATATAAACAGGACACCATGTTGGTTATGACTTCCTTATATGGAAAATAAAATTGCTTTTCTGCTTTTTCTACTTTCCAAAGGTAGATTCAAAACCCAGAATGGATTTGAAGGACTAGTTTTTTGAAGGAATGTAATTCCATTAAATTTAATGGGATTAAATTTTTATTAAAGAATCTAAGTCTAATCTACTGCTTTGGCATCAGTAACACCTGTGGTAGAAGAAAGAAGTGGACCCAACATTTTCAATCACATTTTTTGACTAATTTCATGTTAGAATAAGCCCTATTTCAGTAAAAATAGGTAGTCAAGACAGCCCTTATGTTTTCATTTTACTTTGCCCCAGTTCTTTTGTAAGACCAGCCAAATGATAGAGGTCATCCAATCTCAGACTCTAAGTCCAATGACAATAGTAACCTCTTTCCCTTCCTTTGAATCACCAAAAAGTTTATCTAAGATTAGTGACTGACCATTTGTGAATTCAAAGTAGCTATATATTTTATGGGTACAGTGTGAAACAACTTATATTCAGAATCCCTCTTGCCCCATAGATACTTCCCTTTTCTATGGAACAAACGATGTTTCTTCTTGTGTTGACTTTTAAACTATGGTCCAAAATAAACAAAAATACATTTTACTGAAAAAAAAAAGAAAACAATTTGGAAATTGTGAACATAATGAAATGAAGTGAGAGTTGACTTAAAGAAATCAATTGTGGCAATTTCAGTATACTGGTGAAATAGGATGAAGACATATTCCTGTATTGACTGTGAAAATGGAGGTGTACTTATGAGATACTGTGTAAGAAGAAGTATCAATCTAAGGATTGATTGCATATGTGGGGCAAATGGAAATGAGGAGTCAAAGGATGACACTGAGGTTGAGAACTTGGATGCCTGGAAGAATTATAGTTCCCTGGACAGAACTTGGGAAGTTTGAAAGAAGCCCAGGTTTTTAGGAAAAGATAATAAGTTCTACATTCAACATGTTTAATTGAGATGTCTTAAGAACATCCAGTTTGACAAATCCAATAGGTCATTGGTGATGGAGGATTATAGTTTAGGGGATAGACTAGGAATGGACATATAGATGTGGGAATCACCTGCTTTGAAGTAGTTAATCCTTTAGAAGCTGAGAAGATCACCAGGTGAGGCTGCAGAGAAGATTGTCCAGGATAGAGGCTTGTGTTATACCTAAAGATGAAGTTTGTAGGGAATGACAAAAATGAAAAAATTTTAAAGACTAAAAGAGAGAATCAGAGTGATAGGAGTAATATTGAGAGTCATAAAATACCCAAAGAAGAAAGTATGCATGAGCATTGATGAACAGTGTCAAATATAGCAATGATTGAGAAAAAGTCATTAGATCTGGCAATGAAGAGATCATTAGTAGCTTTGAAATTAATAGTTTTATTTGAGTGATGAGGTTCAAAGCCAGATTTCAAAGGTTTTTGAAGGAGAGTTAGAATAAATAGAACCAAGAAAACAAGAGAGTAGACTTTTTTTTAAAAGAAGAGTGGCTGAGAAAAGGAGGAAAAATATTAAATGATAGCCTGAGGGCTGTCAGTGAGCTTTTAAAGGAAGGTCTTTTAGGGAAGAAGATTTGATCTTACTTAACTAAAATCTAATTACTTAGTTATAATTTTAGTCATATATTTACAGTTCTCTAGATGTTTTTGATTTTTAGATTCATTTGCAGTTGTTTACTTTAAATGACAAAAAAACAGACAGAGAATCCCCTTCTCTTGTTCAATTATGGCAATATGAAACCTTTTTTTAAGGCAGACTCTTCTCCTTTCTCCAAATCAAGCCAATTTTCTTTTTTTTTTACAAAGCAGGAAAATGAATGATTCATGAGCAATGAAGAGGCATTGAAAAGTCTAGCAAAATCAGTAAGCAATGGTGGCAAATTCAGATTGCATAGAAAATAAAAAGATCATGAGTCTGTGACTAGCTTGGAATACATTCTTGAGAATTCATAGAAATTGACATGGAATATTAGTCTTGGAAGGGGATCAAAATAGTAGTAGTCTCTTGGTAACCGAGGATGACGATTGTCTTTGTGAGCTTTCATCTGTGATATAAATGAGTGTGCACGAAGGAGATTTAAGTGGAAAAGTCAAAGCACAGAGACAGTCCCACTCTCTCGGCGTTGGAAGCCTGGGTCCATTGGCACAAAAAATCATTACACCTGGAGACTTCCTCAGCTGCATTGGATGGCCTTGTTGTCTTTTGTGCTCCAACACGCCCTAAGCACTCCACAATGCTTTGCTGTGTCCCCATCTCAGCCGTTGAACCTTCTTGTTGGTTTCTTCCATCTGTTCGGCCGAAGGAGTCTTCACATGCTGGGTGAGCAAAGCCCTGGTTCACCAGGGATCAACAACCCAATGGCTACCCTCACAAGGTTTAGCCGGCCTGTCGAAGCCGTTGCCCAGGGTGTGGCCACTGCCGCATGCTAGCAGCTACTAGGAGCCACAAGTGAGAGCTGGGGGTCAAAATATAACCAGTTAATTTTACAGATGAAGAACTCCAGCCTCAGAGTTGCTACCTTTTTTTTTTAAGAGTGGATACTATTAAACTTTGATCATAAAATCATCTCAATTTAATTGTACCTTATTATTAAAAGGGAAAATACTTTTATAAATTCTTGGGAAATGTTTCTCAAATTTGGATGGAGGTGGAGGGAGAGTAGAAGCAGTTGGCAACAGATATGAGCCTTGGAAAGTTCTATGGATTCTCTTAGGATAAGAAGGAGAAACAACCTTCCAGGCATGAGGTACAATCTTTGCAAAAATGCAAAGGCAAGAGATAAATTTCTGAATTCAGGGAACAGTAAGTAGATCAGGTTGACTAAAATATAAAGGCATAAAAATAGGTAATATGAAATGTCTGAAAAGGTAGACTAGAACAAGATTGTTAAAGGTTTTAGATGTCAAGATGAGAAGCTTTCATGTTCTTCTAGGAAAATAGAGCACTACTGAAAATCTTGAGTAGAGGTCTGACAATCAGATCTGTTCTGTATGAAGATTATTTTGGCATCTCTATGGATGATGGATTAAGTTTAGTTTCCTCATCCATTCAATGTCGATAACCACGTGTATGGACCTACCTTAAATTTGTTATGAAGAAATCAATTCATAAATCTTCCATGGAATTATTAATTTACAACTATTACAGTATTTTAATGTAAAAGACTTTGCACTGAATTTTGCACTGAATAAACAACAATGAATAATAAATGTCTTTCCTCAAAAAAATAATAGTGTTGTAGAAGAAATAAGAATGAATGAAAATAATTACAATAAAATGAAAGACATTATGTGTCTGTATGGTATAGATAAAAAGTGCTACAAATGTTATAGGACATAGATATTGCTTTTGGCAGTAGTAAACAAGATAGATTTCCCCCAAAGTGTTGCATTTTCATTCAGTAAAAATTTTTAAAAATGTATTTTAATAGAAGTTTTGTGGGCACTGTTCTCTGAGAGGATTCTACAAGATTGGAGAAGGGGGAAGTGATAAGTTGTGGTCCACATATGCATGTGGAAGAAATCCCAAATAATAGGTGTATTGGTTTGTTTTACAATAAGTCTTAAAGCAGTAAATAAATTTTAGATCCTAAAGTCTCAAGGAGTAGTAGGAGAAACTCAACTGTGGTAGGACCAATGTATTCTCTGGGATTTGCCAAATCACAGATTAGTAAAGCCAAGAGGGGATGTAGAGACTAATCATCAGGTATATATTTAATACCTAATTTGTTGTAGGTACTGTTTTAAGTAATTTTGGAAAGTTAATAGTAATTTTTTTAAACTGTTTTTGGTCTTCAGTACAAACTTTTGATTTTAAAGCTCAGTTTGATTTTAGGACTTTAAATCAAGAACTGTTTCTCCCTGAGGTCATGCTTCATTTGTCTACCCCTTTTGTCTTTGGTAAGAACCAGCAAGGGTGGAGACAAGCTCTTTGTTTTTTCATAAACAAAAATTCTCTTAAATAAGGAGATCAGCTGACTCTGACCTTCATGTTCTTAAACATTATTCTATGTGGAGAAAAATGCAGCCATTTTTTATTGCCATATATTGTTCTTGGGACCTGGAAGACCTGCCTCTTATCCTGATTAAGGTCTGAGTTAGAGTCCCTGGAAAGGAGCATAACAAAGAATATAAATTGACTAAGGGGACAGGAAGTCAACACATTTTTTCTTGGAACCATTGACTTGAGAGGTATTTATGGTCTGACTCTGGACTTACTTAGCTGCTTATGAAGCAAGTGACTGGAAGCATGGGAGAGCCAGTGGCTCTTAATCCCCTGAGCTCACAGTTACCCACCCAGTCAGTCAAAAATCTGGTGCTTCTCTCTTTATCTGACCCTCATTTTGCTATTTAATAAATAATAATTATAAAATTAAGGTATGATCTCCCAAGAATTTTAATTATAACACAATTGAAAACTGGATGCCATAATTCCACAATTTCTGCCTGATTTCAATGATCTTTTATTATGCTGGGTCTAGAGATGAACATTGCAGTAAGGATCATTGTAGAAATAGAGACTTATATAAGCAGAACAGAGGTACAAAAGTACATTTTTCAGAAAACAGGAACTAGGATGATTTTTTAGACACAAGGATTCTTGAATGGGAAAAGCAGAAATGAGGCAATAAAAATAGATGGCAGATTTTGGAAGAAACAAGTGCCAGACAGAATTTAGGTTTTCTTCCAAATGCTACCTCTAATTTTGTGGTGATTTTGGTTTCATTTTCATTTTCCAATCTCTAATCTCCATAAGGTAATGTAGATGTATTTCTTAAGAGATTAAATATGAATGCATTTATTTAATGTCCTTCTAATGTCACATTGCTTTGTAGGAAAGGCAAAGGAAATGAACAAGAGATAGAGCATTTCTGAGAGTTATAGTTGCAGCATAAAATACTAATATTTGTGATTCTGTCAATTTAAATTTGGCATAATATTCCCAAATCCTGAGTTTGGTTCTGGATCCTGAGAGAAGACTCCAAAGATGTCCCTGATCTCAGAATGGTGCAATAGACAGTGTTTCTTTATAAAAGCTCTCGGCTGTGTCTGGGAAGCACCAAGTCTGAAAACTGGATGGAGAGTTTTAATTTTAGATCTAATATGGAAAAAAACCCTACATTCTTCTGCTGACAAGGTTTAATATTGCTCATTCCACATGTATGATGGAATAGAGACAATGAAGGGCAACTTGGTGGCCAAGTAGATAGAGTGCAGTGTCTGGGGCCAGGAAGACTCATCTTTCCTAAGTTCAAATTTGTCCTTATTGCAATTCCTTCTTCATTGACTGTGATTTCACCTTTTTCATTTCTGATACAGGTAATCTGGTTTTTCTTATTTCCCTTCCACCTCTATCAAACCACTTCCTTCCACTCTTCCCCACTCCCAGATGAGAAGAAAAGTTGGGCTCAGAAGGACTCTGATGGGTGGTGGTATCTGTGTACCATGTACAGGTTGGTGGTTGGTGAAGGACAATGATTGTTGTGGGAAGGGAATTTCCCCCCACCCAAGGAAGGAAATATAATCCCTCCCCACCAAATCCTTTGTTCAATATAATGGCTCTGTTCTTAGTATTATTAAAATTGTGCTTTAGGAGCATTAATCAGTAGTGAAATAAGATTGGAAAAGGAATGAGACTGAAGACAAAGAGAACATTTAGAAAGCTATCATAAGAATCTAGGTGTGAGGGAACAAAGATCTGAACTAGGGCAAAAACACTGATGTGAAAAGCAATGGATGGAGGAGATACTGTGAAGGAATAATTGACATAACTTAGCAGCTAATTAGATATAGAAGATTACTCATCTATTATCATAACTCTGTACTCTGGCTCTCATTCTGTTTGTATCACATTTTCTATCTTTATATTCCATTTTTATAAAAGGTAAATAGACAAATGAATTTCTCATGAACCAGATTTCTGACAATTAAGAATAATTATGGAAAACAAATTTTAATTTGAACAATTCACTGAGTTGTCTAGGGAAATTGAAAGGGGAGGGCCTACTTTATCTGAATAAATTGTTATTTTGAAATAGTATATTCGCTGCTAAACTGAGAAGTCATAAACAACAGAAAAGAAAGTCAGCATTATAAAAAAATAATTCTTTTTCCATAGAGAAAAAAAAGCAGTAACATTGAGCCTTTGATAGAAAGTCTAATAACAAACCAATAGTGCTTTCTAAATTATTGTCTATCATTTGTTTAAGCTCCTGCTATGAAATACTTTTTAGCTATTCATAAGATTCATTATTGGCATAAGATGCAGGAAATACCACATAAAGTTCAAGTTTTGAAATCTGTTTAAAAATAAAAGGCAATAAAGCAAAATGAGCATTTTTAGGTGTTTCATTACATGTTTAAGTGTTTTACTTGCCAATTATATTCTAAATCATAATAAAATAGAGTGTCTTGGATGATCTCAAACTAAAAGATTCATTCAACCTATCCAAATACTCAGTTTGTTTTCAAAAATAATCAGAAGAAAAAAGGAATGGCCAACTTCATTAAAGAAATAGTACTTGAAGGAAGAATAAAATTGATTACTACATGGATTCAAGATAAGGCGATGATGTTTAGGAACAGAAGAAAGAGTATAGTGAGAAAAAATGGCAAAAAAAATTGATTTGAAGTTGAAGAGTTCCAAATCAGAGTGTTTTATACAAAGTTTCAAATCAGGAAAAGAGTAAAGTTTCTTTTTATTCTTTCTTGAGATTATTCCATGAATCTGCTATTAAAGTGATATTTCTGATTCATCAGCCATCTCTATTGCATGCAGTAAGCACACTTATAATAGTGATATTATGCTTTGGGGAGACATATTTCAGGAGTTAAAACTTATTTAAATTTTCCTCATGTGTAGTTCAGATGAATCACATAAATGGCTGAAGAGTCATCCTTAATCATGTCTTAAGTATTGTGAAATCACTGGTTTTTGGACAGATCAAGGCAAACCAAAAACAGTGTTCACCAAGACATTAAATAAATAAGTGAAGCTAATCAACATGGGCTTAGATACACAGAAGGGGTTCTAAGCACTTCTCTCTAATCAATCACCTAGTTGATCAAAGTAGCAAGAGTTATTACAGAGAAAAAAAATTAGTCCCTCTGCATATTTTTAGAAAATAAAAATATTTCAAACCTAAATTTCCTCTGCCATAAGTCAAGGGCAAGATAAGTCAAAGGCAAAATTATTTATTTTACCAAGCAGTAAAAGCTATATAGGCAATCTTCAGAATTTATCAGTTACTTATAAAAAGTATTTCTCTAAGTTTTAGCCATAATAGTTATATCAAAGTCATATAAAGACAGGTGAAAAGATTCTTAGAGGCTGTCTAATCTAACACCTTCATTTTACAATTGTGAAAACTAGGACCCAGATATAAAATAGCTTACCCAAAATCACACAAATAGTAAGTAGCAAAGCTGGGGTTTGAATTCTTTTCTTCTAGCTCCAAATCCAATAGAATAAAAAAATTCACTAACCCTCAATATCATTTTGTTTAAACATTTTTAAAATTTGGGTTGAAAGAAAAAAAGTGGTTCCTTGCCTTTTTCAAAGAGATGGGGCACTATTTGTTTAGGACCTTGCATGCAATGTCAGACTCATTTGTTTTGGTCCATTTTGCTGAACTGCTTTTTTATGCCTCTCTTATTTTATTCCATATGACTCAAAGAATAGAAGGTTGGGAAGGAATATATACAAAAATGAAGCTAATATAAAACATTAATAAGAATGTCAACATTTAAAAATAATTTTAATCATAATTTAAAAAATCAATACTAGGATAGTAGTAAACATTTCTTGCAATACCTTTGCCACTCTGAGAAGTATGTAGTTTGACTAGATCTCCTTTTCCTCATTGGACTCTACTGTTATTAGAGCTTTATGGAAGTCTCTCAATTAACTCTGGACAACTTTCAAATATTTCTAAAATGGTTTTTTTAAGTCAACAAATGCTTTGAATGTCCCAGTCAACTATCTAAAAGTATAAGTAATAAATGAGTTACCCATCTGTATTTTTGGAAAGAGTCTGAACATTGGGCAGTTTTCTACACCAAAGAAATTATAGGTCAGACCAAATATATATGCACATGTATGTGCATAAGCACACATGTGAGTGATATAATATAACCACGTATTTTAAGTTTGTATAGAATTTCACAGATTATTTCCATCTGAAACTCACATCAACCCTTTAAGACATACTAAAATTAAAATTATACCCATTTTTTAATAAAAAACTGAGGTTCAGAGAAGGTAAGTGGCTTGCCCAAGGTCATATTTCTAATATTTGTCAGAGGCAAGATATGAATTCAGGTCTTCCACATTTCAAGGATAGCATTCTACATATTTAGATATTAATTCTAACTATGATGCCCCCTCCTAGGAAAAAATGGGAATCAGTTTTTTGAGGGACTTTTTCTTATTAAATGGTTTGCCTTAAATATTTCTTAGAAAATGTCTGGATATTCATATTTGAGATTGTCATATTTATGGTTTTAACAGCAGACAAGCTTGCCAGCAAGCCTTTCCCCTGTTGATGATTTCATCATAACATGTTCATTTTTAGGAATGGCCCAGACCACCAATTGATCATTGTTTGGAATTTATCCCAATAACTTAATCATCTCCTCCCTGATAAATTATTCTCCCATTGGTGAGTTCTACCCGGAGCCTCTATTTTGAAAAAAGATGCAGTCTAGCCATCTATCTATCCCTCATTCTCTGGACTTCATTAATATGTCCCTAAGATGATATTTTCTTCCTTCCATCTCACATCCTCCCTTCAGTTCCCTTTTTAGGTATTATCTTACTTTATTTGAATATAAGCTCCTTGAGAACAGTGGCTATCTTCCTTCTTGCTTATATTTGTGATCCCAGAGCTTAGTTTAGTGACTGGCACATAGTAGGCAATTAATAAATGTTGGCTGGTGTGAATTTCAAAACTATTCCACCCTAATCCAACCATTCTTTAGAAGATGTGATTCAGCTATTTCCTGATCAGAAACAATGGAGATACTTGGAATAACAGAATCAGGTCTTGGAAACGCTGCATTTTCCACCCTACTTAGTTTAATAAGATTTTGAAGGTCTGCATCAAACTCAAGATTTAATTATCTGAGGAGATGGCCTTAAAAAGACATGTGCAAAAAAAGGACAGACCTCTGGGCTGTCCTAAGTCAAGCTAAGTCCTCATTGTTACAGATGAGACACATAAAAGTGATGTAAAAACGTCCATATAAGGCATGTCAGTTCCTGCCCTTTTCCCTCTTTCCATGGAGAGACGACTCTGACTGGCAGTGTACTAAGCGGTTCGATATCTTGGAGTGTTGGGTGGTGAGATTTGCCCTGGAGCTGATTTCAGGTTCGGGCATCTTAGCTGAGCCCCTTTGGAGGTCAGGCTGATTCCTTCCTCCTTCATACTTCAAACCCTTTCTCCCTTATCTCCTGATCTCCCTGCCAGATACTAATCAGGCTGGGGGAGAGGGAGAGAAAAAAAACCTATTCCTTCTTCTTCCTTCTTCTTAATCTTCTCCACTATCAATTGAATCACCATAAAATTTGGCAGTTGACTTCAGTGTTTTATTATTTGGGATTTCCCTCAGTGACCACTTAAATTTAGATCTTTTCAGTCTCAACCATAATTTCACCCTTTACAATTGTTGGTTGATTGAATTAATATAGCCCCTAAGGAAGCTAAAAGATGATTTTTTTAATATTCCATGAAATAAAAGGTCTAGGATACATCTGGTTAGGAGGATATATAAAGTCCATAATCTAGAACAGGTCCCTTGACAAACTCACCATCAAATGAAGTGGTGATGACTAAATCACTGGTGAACTCTTTTATCTAGTCAAAGACTTCACAAGAACATGGCTGGAAATCTATGGACTCTCTAAGTGATAATACACCAGGAGGACATAAATCCAGTTTGTGTCTAATAAATGGTGTCTGAGACACAATAAGGGAAGAAACCCTGATATTTTGCATAGGTGACTGGGAAGAAGATAGAAACACTCTTGAATGAGGGTTTAGGAATATACTTATACTTAATTTAAAACTAACTAAACTTTAATAACTATGTTACTAAACTAAAAACTTAACCTCCCAAATATCCCAATCTAACAGCAGGAGTTCAAATCAAATAGGGCCAGGAATTTCATGTTGTTAGATTTCCAAGTAAGCCCTAATGTCCAAGTAATACTGATATTGCCAGTAGCCAGATCCAGGAAAAACTCCTTCCTCAGTTGATCACAGGGAAAAATCCTCCTCAAGACTTTATCTCAACTTCTTTAGGAGAGAAGACATCAGTAGGGCAGCTGGAATCTTCACCTAGATCCCTCAGGCTCCCATGTGACCTTTGATCATATGCTCCTGTCAATCATTCCCTAAGGTTTGCATCTCTCAGTTGTTTTTTTTTTTTTTTGCAACAGTTTTTTGCAAATTGCAAACCTTTTCATCCTTTATCACAGAACTGATATGCTCCATCCAATTTAGAAATGAGAGAGTATGACACCCCTGGCATTTAGACTGAGGACAAAGCTAGTCTAGGCCTATTCACTCTATCCAAGATTTCAGGAACTGTTGAAGTCTACTTATAAAAAAATCTGATCTAAGAACTGAGACTTGAAAGAGGTGTAAAGAACATAAATTTTTAAATGCAGTGAAGAGACACTATAAATTAAGAGAAGCCAAAGAACAAACCTCAGAAGAGAGTAGCACTATAATACACACAAATAGCTCATGGTAAAAAAAATGACTTGGTCATAAAGACTTCTAGAATTGATGTATTATGTGATATTGTGTTAAAATATAAAATTAAAAATCTTATAGAAATAATTTGACATAAAATGAATAATGTTGAATAAAGTATAGAAAACTTTACCTCAGTAGTAGATACCTTAAAAACATAATGGAATAAAGAGAAGTCAGTTTTTAATGAAGAAGAAATATTAGAACAAGTTAAGAGACTTAAAAATGACAAAAACATATCTTGTAACTACTGTCCTTGAGATAGCTTAGCAGCCAGTTTGGTGTTTCTTTTTATTCACCTTTGCAGTGTTTTCATCTTATTTCTCCTGGAATCAACATTGTTGTATTGAAAAGAGTACTAATTTTGCTTTGACTATATAATATTTACTATCTATATAACATTAGAAAGGTAACAAATTCCATTTGACCTGGTTTTCTCATCTGAAAAATAAAAATGATCTCTCATAATCCCATTTGCATTGGCTCCAAAGCTCTACTCTTGTCTCTTCTCTCAATTGTCTCCTGGATTTTGATGCCTTTTGTCAAATTATTTTTTAATCTGTTTAACACTTCTGGGACACAATTTCTTCTACTGTAAAACTTGGAATAAAAGGATATGGATAATGAAATTTATTGTTCATTCCAAGTCTAATATTCCACAAATTTGTCATTTCCTAAAGGAGTTTCTGTTTACTATTTAGACTTTAGTGTATTATATTTCCCTCTCATATAGGACTTCAGAATTATTCCTATTAATAACTCATTAATATAACACATTAAGGTTTACAAAGTATCATCTTCGTGACACTTTTTAAGAAGAAAAGGAGAAAATTAATTTATATTTTTGAGTAGCAAATAAATACTATCCACTTTCCATAAAAACAATTTGTTTAAAATGTTTTATAATTTTTAAATACCAAAATATAGATTCCTGTAGAGATTTCAAACAATGCACCAATTCTAATGGTATTATGAAATTGCCCCTAAAATATTGCTTGAAGGACTTATATATGTAGACCTCAAGAGATAGAACTGATAACTAGAAATAGTAAGGCATAGTTTTATATATATATATATATATATATATATATATATATATATATCTTTTTCTCAGATGATTTGCTCTAATGGTGGGGGGAAGAGAGAGAGTTAACTGGGTATTTTATTAACAAATTATATCAAAAATTTTATTAACAAATACATAAATATATTCTTAAGTAATTGCTTATAAGGGGAAAACATAGCCAAGATGACAGAATAAGGAAAGAACTCACTGTTCTTTCCAAAATTTACCTCTAAAAAGCTATGTAAATACTTCAAAATGAATTATGGAGTAACAGAAACAAACAAACATATATATAGTGAAAAAAAATTCCATTAAAAGAAAGCCTAGACCATCAATAAGAATATCCATCTCACTGTGGTAAGAAAAGAGTACAATCCAGCATAGTTGGCATCTGGGCAAGCCATCAGCAGGCATTGTCATAGTAAGATAGATAGGTCACCCCTATCCCTCAGTATTGGCCAGCAAGTCACCTTGGAAACCAGGCACAAAATGGTAAGGCAGCCAGGTTTCCCCTAGGTCCCTATATAAATCCCCAACTAAGGCAGACCACCACCATGCACTGTAACAGGCACACACACAAGAATCTTAGGATAGTATCCCCTTCACTCTAGAAGCATAACCCAACTTTAGCATGATGAATGAGATAATTAAATGGACTAGAAAAATTAGCAAAAGACAAATAAGGAACTTGATCACAAGAACTGACTATGGTGACAGGGAAGATCAAAATATAAACTAATAAGAGAACAACAATATAAAGGACTATGTGCAAAGCATCAAAGAAAAATGTGAAATGGTATCAGGACTCAAAAGAACTCATAGAAGGCATCATAAAGGATTTTGAAAATCAAAGGAAAAAATTATTCAAGAGAATTCAAAGAGAATCATATAAAAAAGTCAACAGCTTAGTAAAGGAAGAACAAAAAAATTGGGAAAAGATAGGAAAACTTCACTGAAACAAACAACTCTTAAAGAGCAGAATTGCCCAAATGGAAAAGGAGATACCAAAGTTTAATGAAGAAAATAATTCCCTAAAAATTAGAATGGGGCAAGTGGAAGTTAATGACTCTATGAGAAATCAAGAATTGAGCCAAATTTATAAGAATTCAAAAAATTCCCCAATTGACAAGTACTCAAAGAAAATAAAAAGGAAGTTTTCAGATTTAAAAATCAATACTATTTATAGTCATATGAAAAAATGATCCAAATTCAAATGCTCCATTGATTAGAAAACTGTCAATTAAAATAATTCTGAGGTACCACCTCGCATCTATAATATTGACTAACATGACCAAAAAGTAAAATGATAAATGTTAAAGATGTCAGAAAATAAGGACACCAGTACACTGTTTGTTGGTGGAGTTATGAACTGATTCAACTTTTTTTGAGGGCAATATGAAACTATATACAACACACTATAAAATTGTGCATATTCTTTGATACAGCAATACCATAACTTAGTATGTATCACAGAGAGATAAAAATAAATAAAATCAAGAGGAACTATTAATGTATTTTAAATATTAATTTATTATAAAATAATTTTTATTAAAAATAATTAATTTAAAATATTTATATCAACTTTTTTGTGGTGATAAACAACTGAACATTGATGGGATGGCCATCAGTTGTGTAATGGCTAAACAAGTTGTATATGATTATAATGAAATACTATTTTTCAACAAGAAATGAGGAGCAGGATGATTTTTTGAAAAACAGAAAGGCTTCTATGAGGTAAAGAAAAATAAAGTGAGCAGAATGAGGACTACATTGTACATAATAACAGCAATATTATGCTATGATCAACTGTGAATGACTTAGAAAAATAATGATCCAAGAATAGCTCCAAAGAATTCATAATAAAAAAAATCTGTCTACTTTCAGAAAAAGAATTGAAAAATTCTGCATACAGATTAAAGCACACCATTTTTAAACTTTGTTTTGTTCAGGATTTTTTAAGAATGTGTCTTCTTTCATAATATGAAAAATTTAGAAATATATTTTACATAATAGCACATTTATAACCTACATCAAATTGCTTAGAGTCTCAGGGAGGGGGTAGCTAATTGGGGTTGCAAAGAACCTGGAACTCAGAGCACTAGAAAATGTTAAAAATAGGGGTTTTTACATTTAATTGGGGGAAATAGGATATTACTGAACTGAACAAAGAAATTATCCATAATCTCAACCAGGGGATAATAGACACGTTATAAATCTCAATTTAATTTCTGTCAGTATTGAAAAGGATTAAATTACCACATTGTTACCAAAATCCAATTGCCTTACTTAAAGGTTAAAATAGGCATTGAAATCTCTTTATATTTCTAACATAAACAGGAAAGAACACAGCATTATTTTCAACATATTCCCTTGACTCTCTCACCATCTGTATGAAGAGCCTTAAAAGAGAGAATTTGTCTTTCAATATTAATCTCCTAACATTAGAGATGAAATTAAGAAATTCTTGTCAAATCACAGCTGTTTGAATTTTATGAGAGTTGTGATAAGGCAAGAAATTTAAAGTAGTTAATACTCTCTGGAATTATTCCTCAAAAACTGGCAATAATATTGGCAATAAGGGTTTGATGTTGAAAGTATGTGTTAGCATGGAGACTCCTGATGAAGCAGAGCAAAACTTTTGACATACATTTACTGGTGAATTCATATAAATATTACTTACGTTGGTTAGTGTTGTTGTTGTTCCTCAGGCTAAGCCTGGAGATGAGAGTATATGAAAAAATATAATATAATCATAGCAAAATGCTAGTTAAATACTCAGAGATACAAATATATAAAACAGAGACATAGCTCTAATCTGGTTGATACCCTCTGAAGATATAGGATGTCAAATAATGAGTTTGCTAGTGTGACAGACAGATAGGACCCAAGCTCCTCATACATTCCAAAAGGATTGGTTTAGGTTAAAATAAAATTAGTTCTCATTTTGAGTCATTAAGTTTGAGATGTCCATGGCATATTCAGGTGATGCTCATCACAGATATAGGAATCAACTTCAGAGTGATAACTGAGCCCTTAGGAGACTATAAAGTTAAAAAAAGATTGATTACAATGTGTTAAGAAATTCCAAGACATAAGAGATAGTACATGAATGATGGTTCAGCAAGGAGAACTGAGAAGAATCACTCAGATATATAGAAGAAATCTAGTATTTGACATTGTAGAGAGATCAAGAAATATCAAGCCTAAAGAAAAGTATTTGAATTAGAAGCCACCAAAAGCAAATTAAGTAAAAACTTAAATAGAATTGCATGCATTTTAGTACAGCTGAAACTTCAGATTCATAAGATAAATGAATTATAGAAACTATTGGAAAAATATAAAATTAAATATCAAACCTGGAAGGTAGATGAAAATGTAACAATTTTAGGTTGCTTAAATTTCACAGAACTTAGAAAACCTGTAGAATCTATTATATTTCATTAAAACTTCAAATAAAATTTCCTTATATTTCATTAAAACTTTAAATGAAATTTTGCAGATTTGGGTAACACAATTGGAAAAATGAAAATAGAAAGATTATAATGACTTCCTACATAAAAACTCAAGAATAAACATTCCTACATATTTCAAAATCAAATTTCAATGAAATGAGAATAAGGAAAAAGTATGATATGTTATTAAAAAAGGCTGAATCATATCTTAAAGAAAAGTAGGTTCACAGCCAACTTTTCAAAGAGAATAAGATATGCTAACAGATGTTAGAATAAAATTTTAAAATGAAGAACTACTCACATTGGCTTTTGAATTATTTTTCAGCAAAACTCAATCTTCATAAAGACAACTGAAGGGAAAGAGAAATTAACATATATGTATATATATATATATATGATTGACTATGTGCCCAGCACTGTGATAAATACTTTTGAAATTTATATTTTATCTCATTAAATGTTACCCAATTTTCAAAAAAATTAATATTGTTTTTAAAATTCTGAGTTCCAAATTTTCTCCTTCCATATGATGCTCCTCCACCTTTTCTCTATTGAGAAGACAAGCAATATATCAATTATAATTGTGAAATCATATAAAACATAATTCCATATTTGGCATATTGTAAAAAAAACAAATAAAATGGAACAAAAATAAAGTTTAACAAATATGCTTCAATCTTCACTCGGATTTCATTCACTGTCTTTTTGGAGGTGGATATTATTTTTCATCATTTAATAACTTTGAAAACGTCTTGGAACATTGCTTGATAAGAGTTATCTAAGTCCTTCAAAATTAAACATATTTACAATATTGTAAAAATGGTCTTCTGGCTATGTTCACTTCTCTTCCGTCAGTTCATACCTGTTTTCCCAGCTTTTTTTCTGAAAACATCATGCTCATCATTTCTTATTGTACAATACTATTTTATCATCATGAAACACCACAATTTGTTTCTCCATTCCTCAGTTAATGGATGCCTACTGAACTCTCTTTTCTAGGCATAAAAACATCTGGCAAATCTGTGCTCTGAATTCCCTAACCTATATCTGGGTCATGTTGATTCTACCCTCTGATCCTGGACTTAGCAAGAATGTTTCATTGACTATCTCCCTAGGCTTCCTGTCTGTTGTTAGGTTCCATGGAAACATGTATGTTGAGAATGAAACTGTGTGCTAAGTAGATGTGTGATTATGAGGGTATAAAATAAAGCCAGGCCTCAGCCAAGGTGGAGCAGTTTATCTTGTGAAACATGTGCTGCAGGCTGAATGTGAAAACTGTGTCCCATCCATTATTTTCCCGACACCATCCCACTTCCAAGACCCCATACCCTGTGGGAGGCTGGCCCGCCCCACAGCATACATAATTTGGAAAAAATATCTTTGGCAAAAATAAAAAGTAAAACCAAGTGATTGATGTTCAAATTAAATTGAATAGAACTCCTAATAACTCATCTAGTTTCATACAACCACTGTTCTAAACAGAAACTAGTCCTCCTCTTGATAATCTACCTAATGCTTTCGGTGCTGGCTTCTTTTTGTGGCCAATTAGTTAAGCAGTATTCTTGAAGAATTCCTATTCAGTCAGGCACTCTGCTAAGTTCTGAGGTCACAAAGACAACAGTGAAAAAGTATCTTTCCTCAAGGACTAAGTCTAGAAAAGGAAGTAACCAAAAAGGTAAAGAAGGATCAAAGGAGAGATAAAACTTGAGGTGTGTGGGATGATGCTAGCTTAAAGACAAGAAAAGAGAGAGATGCTCAATTCTTTTTTTTTATGTTTTCTACACAAAGAAAAATGATTCTTACATTGGAAATGTCAGGAACTTGGTACCCAAGATATATAAGGAAAGAGTAAGATAGTATCCAGGTTTCCTGGATATCAGATCAACTGGTCAGATAAACTACATTTTCAGGTACTGAAAAAATCAGGAGATGTGATTGCTAAGTAGTGATATTTGGAAAATCATGAAAAATCGGAAAGGAACCACAAGACTGAAAAAGGACCATTGCTGTTCCAATTTTTTTTAAAGTAAAGGCAACAAAGCTTGCTAATTATATATTTTCATACTTGACTTGGATTTTTGTGTGAAGCTGAAGCTAAGAGGTCTAATTACTTTCTCAGAACCTCATAGCTATTAAATGTTTGAGGCAAGATTCAAACTCAGATTTTCCTGATTCTAAGTCCCATTCTACTGTACCTTCTCACTTCCTAAGGGTCATTCCTTTGTGTAGTTCATTGAACTAGTCCCTTTTAACTCTTTAATTCTGCAAATCTATTATATATTAAAAGACAAGAATATAGGAATATGTACAAATTAAACACACAATACTTAATTGAGAAGAGTCTAAGAAATGGAAGAATCAGGAAAAGTCTCTTGAAAGACATGGAAATTGAACTGATCTTGAAAAATAATCAGGAATTTGAAGTCAACTATATTAGGGCTTGATAAACTACTTTTCTCAGACTTTTAGATGAAAAAAAGATTGTAGAAATAAAGCCAAGGACTGATACAAACAGCCTAAAGTAACAAGTAAAGTAGTCTTTCTGAAACACCTAACAATAGGCCACCCTACTCATTTCCTTTGAGATCTGTTTTAATACTGTGTTTTATGCTACAATGGGTAAGTGAATGAACCAAATATTTGGTTTCAATCCCCCCCAATCACTTAATGTTGTTTATCTGTTTCTCCTACTGTAATTTCTAAACCACTTGACACATGATGTCATATGATATAAAGGCTATCCCAATTCATGAAAAATTCATGTATTATTTAGTCTGCCAATTTGAAACAAAATCAGGACCAATAAATTTTCCAATGAACATATCTTCTTTAATTATCCTGGATGTGATCTGTACTCCAAAGAATCATCTATATTACAGAGAAATTAACATGTATTTCTATTGAGTCATTGTTACTCTGGTTCACTAGCTAATAAATCCAGAATATCTTTATTTCCTTCCTTCTTCCTTTCATTATTCTAAAGTAATTTCAAGGCTATCACTCTTCCTGTTTACCTAAAAAGAAAATCTTATTAATAATGGATTGTTCTGTGTTTTATATTCCCCCCTTAACATCCTCTCTCCTCTCAACATTACATTTTAAAATTATTAATTTTAAAATTAAAAAACCTGAATGACAATATAGTGATTTGGAGCCTGTAGAGCACAAAATATTATCTCTGTTCCTGTTATGGATCATTAATAAAAGAAACTGATTGCTCATATTCTTCACATTTTCATACATAGGTAGGAAACAGGTACACTTTTTAAAAGTCAGTTTAAAACTTGAATACTCAAATAGACACAGAAGTGTAGGAATCATTAAAAAGTCTCCAGAGTTTCAATTTTAAAATAAAAAAAAATAATCACATTGTTAAGGCTTTCCATATGAACTGGGAAATTTATTTTTTACTCAAATAGAAAACAAAAAATAAGCCATTTAAAAATTAAAAAGAATTCTCAAATCTTTTAGGTAAGCAGTCAATGTAGCACAAAAACAGGAGAGGTTTTGCCTTTATGTCTCAGTCATGGTATTAAAATGCACACGCTCATCAAGCCATTCTCCAATTGATAAATGAGCAAGGGACATGAATAAGCAGTTTTCAGTTAAAAAAATCAAAAGTATTAATAAACACATGAGAAAGTGTTCTAAATCTATTATAATCAGAGAGATGCAAATCAAAAACTCTGAGGTATCACCTCACACCTAGCAGATTGGCTAACATGACAGCAAAGGAAAGTAATGAATGCTGGAGGGGATGTAGCAAATTTGGGACATTAATGCACTGTTGTGAATTGATCCAACCATTCTGGAGGGCAATTTGGAACTATGCCCAAAGGGCACTAAAAGACTGTCTGCCCTTTGATCCAGCCATAGCACTGCTGGGTTTGTACCCCAAAGAGATAATAAGGAAAAAGACTTGTACAAGAATATTCATAGCTGCGCTCTTTGTGGTGGCAAAAAATTGGAAAATGAGAGGATGCCCTTCAACTGGGGCAACTGAACAAATTGTGGTATATGTTGGTGATAGAATACTATTGCGCTCAAAGGAATAATAAAGTGGAGGAATTCCATGGGAACTAGAACAACCTCTAGGAATTGATGCAGAGTGAAAGAAGCAGAACCAGGAAAACATTGTACACAGAGACTGATACACTGTGGTACAATCAAATGTAATGGACTTCTCCATTAGTGGCAATGCAGTGATCCTGAACAACTTGGAGAAATCTAGGAGAAAAACCACTATCCACATTCAGAGGAAAAACTGTGGGAGTAGAAACACAGAAGAAAAACAACTGCTTGAGTACATGGGTTGAGGGGATATGGCTGGGGAGGTAGACTCTAAATGAACATCCTAATGCAAACACCAACAACATGGAAATAGGTTCTGATCAAGGACACAAGTAATACCCAATGAAATTGTGCATCAGCTGCGGGAAGAGTGGGTGGAGGGGAGGGAGGGAAATAATGTGATTATGGTAACCAAGGAATATTGTTCTAAATTGACTAAATAAATTAATTTAAAAAATAAAAATAAAATACACACACACACACAGGCAAAGATGAAAACAATTCTCTCTTTAATTATGTCCTTCATAAAGGCTTCTAACAATTCCTGTCAGATACACAATGCAGATCCCAATAGTAATGAGGAATTGTCATGGGAGGCTGTTTACACTGAATTTATTACAAAGAAGTTACAATGTGATAGTTCAAAAAAGAAAGAGAAGAGAAAGGAATAACCATTCATATAGCACCTACATATACTTGGACTAAATGCTTTACAGTTATTTCATTTGATCCTCACAACAATCCTATGAAGCAAGTGCTATTAGGACTCCCATTTTATAATTGGGGGAACTGAGACAGATAGAAGTAACACACCCATGATCAAACACCTAATAAATATATAAGGTTAGATTTTATCTTGTCTTCCTGAATTCTGGTCCATTTCTCAAGAATTTTACTTCATTTTTGTTTCATGAATGAAATTCATAATATCATTGTCAATTTATCAGAGCAAATATGCTTGCAAATAGCGATTTAATAAATTTGTGTTGAATTGAATTAAGGACAATTTGTTTTAGAAAGAAAATGTTAGTCAGTGAGGAGATATTCCTCTGGACTCCATGAGCCTCCAGATTCTATCCTCTGTTAAATTTTATAATTTACCCAAAAATTTTAGACAAGATATTCTACACTGAGATTCCATGTGTTTATTTGCTTGCTTACCATATGGTCTTCTCAAAGTTTCCATATTTGATAAACTACATTCCAAACTACATCAATCAACCAACAATTTAAGATTGATTCATTCTTTCATCCATTTATTTATGTAGACATCATGTCCATATTTGTATCATATAAAGAATTTGTGAAGATCCATTCTTTTTCTATTTTCACAAACAATTTGTATAACACTATTAATGTTTAATAAAGTTTCCTTAAAAATACACCAAGTCCTGTGTTTATCCCAACTTGTGGAGTACATTTATAGCTCATCCAATTTCTGTTCTGAGGTTGGGCTATTTAATTGTTCTATTTCTTATTCTATTAAAATGAGTATTTCATATTTTTATAATATTCATCAACTTAATTTAATTTATTGGTTTTGTTAGTATGTTGGTTTAAATGGCTTCTTTTAGTATCTTCTATTTCTTTATCATAATTTTTGGTACTAATCATTTTTCTCTCTTTTCTATAAAATTATCTAATGGTTGATATGTTTTATATTTTAAACAGCCCTTAGTTTTCTTTATTAAGTCAATGAATTTTTTCTTTCAATTTTGTAAATGACTTTTTTAATTTTCAGGGTTTTTATCTCAGAGTATAATTATGTTTTTTATTTCTAGTTTGTTTCCTTTATGCATGTCCAATGTTTTATTTATTCTTTCTCTTTTTATTTGAATAAGAATTTATATATGTAAATTTCCCACTAATGACAGATTTGGTTGTATGCCAGCAACTGGTATGTTTTCTCATAATTATCTTTAATGCAAATATCTTTCATTCCTATGATTTGTCCATTTACCCAGCAATTCTTTTCAATTAACTTAGTTAGTGTCCAATAAATATTAATATACCCTTCAGTTCTCCTTAATTGATTATAATTTTATTTCAGAAATATTTTGTGGATATGTTTCATAGTATCACTATTCTCTAATACTTAATCACTTTTTATTCATAGGACATGCAAAGCAGAAAAATATTGAATAGGAATTTTACAATTAAATTATTTCTAGAGATCTATTATCTAACTTTTATAGATTTCTATTCAGATTCATAACTTTTATTTTTTAAATATAGGTTGTCCTGGTTCTGAAAGAGTAATGAAGTCTTTTGCTGTTCTAGTTTTAATTTTTCCCTTTGTTGACTAGTTTAGCTTTTCCCTGAAGTATTTAGAAGTCATATTTATTAATATTTAAATATGGAATTTTTAAATTAACCCATTGTCTATGATACTTTTTAAAAATATAATTTCCTTATCTCTGATACCTTGCCTTTTTTAGCTCTGCTGAAGCATAATAGATGTTACAACAGTCTCTTAATTTTATTTTTATATTTCATTTATATTGTATATAAATAACTCTTTAATGGATTCTGATTTCTAATCCATTCTGCTATTCACTTTTATTTTATGGATAAGGCCATATCATTGACAAACACAATTATTACCCTTAAATGTCTATTTCCCTTCATTCTATTATTTTATAGTTTGCTACTCTCTTTGCCCTAAGACAACTCTTTACAAAGAAGATTTTCATGACACAGGGATATAATCAGCAGTGATTCCAAATGCTTGATACATTTTCCATTCCTCTGCTAATAACCTCACTCCAAACTAAACTCTAAGTCCTTACATTTTCTTTTTTTATACCTCTCCTTCATCCTCCCACCCAAGATTAGGGTTTAATTTTTAATTTGCTAATAATTAATGTTTTCAAAAACTACTTTTCTTATTATTTGTATTTTCCCTTTCTCTTGCTCCCTTCTCTTTCTCTGTTAGGTTTAATGTATGTCTAAGGTTAGGCACATAGAGAAATGGATTGAGTAGAATCTGGAGTCAGAAAGATTCATCTACCTAATTTCAAATCTGGCTCCAGGAACTTACTATATGAATAGGGGAAAGTCATGCTATTTTTCCCTAGTTTCCTCATGTGTAAAATGAGCTAGAGAAAGAAATAGCAAACCACTCCAGTATCTTTGCCAGGAAACCCCAAATGGGAGTCACAAAGAGTCAGATACTACTGAAAAAATGACTAAACTACAACACAACTTCTACTTCATAATTCTAATATCTATGTGTATTCTATACTTTTTGAATCAATCATAAGAAATAGGGTAAAGTGACACCCACTTCTCCTACTCCTGCCTTGATTATATAGACTTTTACTAGTGCCCTTCCATTATTAGGTAAAAAGTCCTCGTAGCTTTTTCTACATTTCAAAACAAGTTTTAATAATTTTTTTCTGATATTTTGAGATGCATGTTCTTTTCCCTTTTCCCAGTCCTATCTATTATACAAGATGGTAAATAATATGATATAGCTAGTATATATATATATATATATATATAAATAATCATGTAATACATATTTCCATGTTAATCATCTTGTGAAAGGAGACACATATCACTTACACTAGAGAAAAATTCATGGAGGAAATAAAGGAAAGAATGGCATGCTTCAATCCCCATTCAGACTCCATCAGTTTCTTTATGGCAGTGAATAGCTTTTTTCATCATGAGTCTCTTAAAGTTTCTCTGGATCTTTCATCCCTTCCAACATTTGTCATTTTCTTTTTTGTCATATAAGCCAGTCTTATAGGCCTGAGGTCATACCACAAAATTGTTTTAATCTGCACTTCTCTAATTAATACTTATTTGGAGCATTTTTATATGTCTAAAGATAGCTTTAATTTATTCATCTAAATATTACATGTTCATATTCTTTGACTATTTGTCATGGTACCATGATTTTCTTCCCCTTTTCTTCCTTTGTATATCCTATTTCCCCAACTGTTTATTTTCCTCACTTAAGATCAATAAAAAATAATAAATGCACTTATAATCTTGACTTATTTTCCTCTTTCTTGGATTCCTGTTGATTGGATTCTGAGTGGAAACATGTACAATGTTCCCCATTAGAAAGTAGAGTTGGCTCTCATAAAGTATATTTTACTTTCCCACTTGCATTTTTGCATATATATATATATATATATAATATATAAAAAACCCTATGTTTGTATTTAAAAGTTTCTATTCTGGCCTGATATTTTCATCACAAATATTTGGAAATATAAGGTCCACTTTTTTCACTTTAGGTTTATACTCAGTTTTGATAAGTAAATTTTTCTTGCTTGTAAGTTTTTCCTTTTGGATTATCATATTCCATGTTCTCCACTCTATTAGAGTGGAAGTTGCTAAATGACCTATAACTCTTATGGTTATTTTCTCAGGACTTGGTCTCCACTTTTTTATTTAGGGAAAGAATTTGTTTTTGTCTATATTAGTATTGCAGTCCTCAGTATACTATGCATTTAAGAAATACAAACTGAGTTCACTTTTTCACTTTGTTTTGGCTGCTTGACATGCTCTTTCTTTGACCAAATGTTCCAAATTTTGGCTATGAAATTGCTGGGAGTTTTCATTTTGGGGTTTCCTTCATGAAGTAGATTCTTCTTTTGTTCATTGGCTTAACATCTTTATTTAATATCAATTCTTCAAAGTAATGCCAAGAACAAATTAGAATGTATGGAAGTGTCAGTCTTCCCTGGCCATTCTCCTCTCAGTATCATTCTCCCCACTCTTAGAATAAAATTCCTTGAGTTCAAGGACTGTCAATTTTTTTTTTCACTGACATCTACTCTAGTGCATAGTAAGAGAAACTGGAATATGTTGATAGGGATAAAGCAGCTTCTTGGGAGAATAAGATGAGCCAGCCAATGCTAAAAATTAAGGGCCCTTTATATTTGACATGTTAAAGACAAGGAAATGTGTTTTAACTGAAGACTCACAAGGGAAAAGAGGAAAGATTGAGGGTTAAGGATGTCACCAGAGACCCTTGGTATAATGGTCTTTAAGTAATAATGGAAAGGGGTGTGTCACAGTCCTATGAGAGATTGCTTCCAGAACTAATCTCATAGCTATAGCAAGCTCTCACTGGGGCAACTAAATCATTCTTCTCTCCTTGCCTCAGGGCAGTTCTGTCAGCTATGGAGTCAGAAAAATTCTTGAATCATAGTTCAGAGAACTATTACAGGGAAGGATGGGTCTTCAAAGAGATAGATCTGACTATTGTCCTTCTACTTATGTCACTGAGAGGAGACAACAATCACTTAGAAAACTGGAAATTACTAACCTGTAAAATAAGATGTAAGATATAAAAAGAAGAGGGTTCCAGAGAAAGGATTGTATAGAAAAGAGTCCAATACATCTAGTAGGAAGGGATGTGTAGAGGACATGAAGTTTTTTGTATGGAGAAAAAGTAGCCAGAATAAATCAGATATTTCCATAAAATTCAATGGTCATTTTTAGTTTTTTCAATTACCTTTAGTTCATGTTCTTTTTACCTCATGAAAATTCAGGGGCACAAACATAGAGAATCATGCCTAGAAATCAGATGCATTGTTAATGGTTAATCCCTGTTTTATTACTGAAGATAAAGATAATATTATATTTTATATCTTAAGCTACTAATTATTATTCAGTGAAATAAAAGTTAATAGTACTCAAGGGATATGTAGCAATTTTTTGCAGCAAATAAAGAAAATTTATTTAGTGGAAAATAAAGAAAATTTATTTTTATATTATATATAATATATATTATAAACTTGATATTCATAGATATAGGTGTTTTACATTGATTTCAGTTACTGATAAAATCCTATTACATATAAATAGAGATTATTAATGAACTGATGGAATAGGAAGCAATGGTCATGACAATCTAGCTTGGATTCATAAAGAGGCCAAATTAGAAATATTTCATTTCATTTTTGTACAAGATTAGTAAACTGGTATATAAAGGAGATGTCATAAATACAATCAATATGGATTTTAGCAAAGGATATAAAAGTGTTACATGCTATTCTTGTGGAAGATATAGAAAGATATGGGCCAGATAATAGTATATTTAGACAGAATTACTAGACACAAGGAATAGTAAATAAATGAAAGTTCAGTATCAGATTTGAAGGAAATCTCCAGAGGAATGTCCCAGGAATCAATACTATATAATTTTTAAAATTTAGAATATTTTTCCATGGTTACATGATTCGGCTTCTTTCCTTCCCCTCTTTCCTCTCCCTCCCAGAGCTTATGAACAATTCCATTCAGTTTTACATGCATCATTGTTCAAAACCTATTTCCATATTATTACTTTTTGCAATAGTGTGATCATTTAAAGTCAACATCCCTAATCATATCATTGAACCATGTGATCAATCAGATGTTTTCTTTTGCATTTCTACTCCCATAGTTCTTTCTCTGGATGTGTATAACATTATTTCTCATAAGTCCCTCTGAATTGTCCTGGATAACTGCATTACTGCTAGTAAAGAAGTCCATTACATTCAATTGTGCCACAGTGTATCTGTCTCTGTGTACAATGTTTTCCTGGTTCTGCTCCTTTCACTCTGCATCAATTCCTGGAGGTCATTCCAATTCACATGGAATTCCTCTAGTTCATTGTTCCTTTCAGCACAATAATATATAATGTCTTTATAAATAACTTAAAGAAATCAAGGGTAGCATGCTTAAAATACTTGCAGATGGCACATAAAGCTATAAAATATGTCATAGAATGTGGATCAAAAATGATCTTTACATGTTAGAGTTTGGAGTGGAATCTAATAACATTTGATAGGAATAAATAAAAAGTTATAGAAATAAAATATTGAGTAGATATGGCTAAGTTACATTTCATTTAAACTGGGAGTTTTAGTAGTCTGGAGGATCAATATAATTTAAGCATTTAATATGGTAGCCAAAAAAGGTAACAATATTAGGCTACATTGAGATTATTAGGGATAGTATTTCCATATTCTGGTATGGTCAGGCTATGTGTAGAGTATTATAAATGGTTCTCTATTAGCCAGTTTTACTATCTTTTTGTTAATTTCTTCTCTCTAGGTTTTTATGACACTTCCCTTCTGATTCTCCATCTCTCTAACCACCTCTCACTATCCTTTGATGGATCTTCTTTTGGTTCATACCTGCTAGTCATAGGAGCCTCTCAGGGCTCCATTCTCAGGCCTGCCTCTATTCTATTTCACTTAATGATCTCATAAACTATCATGAATTTAATTATTATATTTATGCTAATTGTTCTTAAATCTATTATTTTCACCCTTAAGCTCTCTCCTAACATCAATTCTCACATTTCTAATTATCTCTCAGACATCTCAAACTGGATGTCCTATAGACATATTAAATGCAATGCCCCCTCCACCCTCACTTTAAAAACTTCATTAGGGGCAGCTAGGTAGCTCACTTTCTATCAGTGAATAGAAAGCCAGACCTAATGACAGGAATTCCTCAGTTCAAATCTGGCCTCAGATACTAGCTGTGTACCACTGGGCAAATCACTTAACCCCAATTGCCTAGCCCTTTTTATTTTCTATTAGCTTGGAACAATACTTAGTATTGATTCTAAGACCAGAGGTAAGGTGGGGTTGAGTTATCATTTATATATATTATATATATATATATATATTTATACATAAATATATATCACTTATATATTTTTCATAACAATAACATAAACATGATTTATTATAAATCCATAATCAATTATAATAGGCTTATCTAAGAGAAACAAATTCTCATATTAATTATGACCAAAAATGTATCTCATTTATCTCCTCTACTCCTCAAGAAGGCATATAATATGATTTTATACATAAATTATCACATAACATCTATTTCTCTGTTTGTCATGATGTGAAGCAAGACAGATTGCTTAAACTGGAGAAAAATTCATGAAGGAAATAAAATGAAGAATCGTATGTTTCAGTCTGCATTTGAATTCCACTTGTTCCTTCTGTGGGGGTAGATCTCCTTTTTATCATGAATCCCTTGTAGTTTTCATGGAAGGTAAAGGCTTTAAAAAATAATAATTTAAAAAATGGCAGTGCTCTCTATTACTCCTTGGATCAAAGAGAACACTGTCTGTTTGTTATCCAAAGACCTTCATTACCAGCCCTGCACAAAAAAGAAACCTTTTCAGTTTTCTTACTGTCCATCTCCTCACTTAAAACTACACTTTCTAGAAGAAGCCTTTTCCTCTACCCCAAATTCTAATGCTTATTTTTGGTGATTGTTTCCAATTTATACTGTATTTAGGTTGATTGCACATTCTCCCTCTTTAGATTGGGAACTCCTTAAGAAGAGAGATGATCTTTTGCTTTTCCTTTTATCCCCTGCTCTTAACACAGTGTCTGACACATAGCAGATGCTTTTAAAACGTGTATTGACTTATTACATCACATTTTAAAGATACTGATATGCTAGAGAATATATCGAAAGGATGAATGAAAATTCCCAACCTTGTGTACTTCCTTATCCATACCATATAGTTTTCAATTATTAATGAATCATATAGAATTCAATCTTTTTGTCTGGCAAGAAAGCTCTTACCTATCATTCTTGCTACACATTGCCTTCAAGCATTATTTTGGCATGATAGACTATGTCTAATATGTCTATTATGAATGTTTTTTGAAGTTTATTTTTCATGTGGTCCCTGTAGATAGACTTGCATATCATTCATTTGCTGAATTTTGAATTATAGTAAACATCAAAGGAAATTCTACTCTCTTAAGTTTTATTATAGTGACTCATATGTCAATTTTATGATTTATATTCTTGCTTCTCTTAAAGATAGCAGGTATAAATTGAATAGTTTTTTATGTCTCCTAAACTCCTATTGTTCTTCTGGAGATCATCCAACTTTTTGGTGTTACTAAGGCACTTAAGCCAAGGATGCATATTCTTTGCAGTAGTACAAAGATGGCTATTTATTATGATCTTCCATGCTGATATCATTTTACTTTTAAGTAAATTAGGCAACTTGTTTTGATAGTTCTGATGTTACAAATATTCAAAAGAACCAATTCTTTATTGGTAATTTTGATACCTGTCTTTTCTTCATCATGATTCATCCCATTCATACCTTCTTAGATTTTTAAATATCTGTAGGACTTTATTCACAAGCAAGATGCGTTTGGCCAACCTAGTAGAATTTGGAAATATATATGCAGTCTCAGTATTTGGTACTGGCAGAGAACATCCAAATGATCTAATCCAAATGCCATTAATTTATAGAAGAGGAAACTATAACCATGGAGGATTAAGAGAATCTCCCAAAGTGACACAAATAAGTAAAGACACTTGGTTTGCCAATATTTTCAAATTACATTGTTTTCTCTAGAGTCACTAGTTTGTCATTAAGCTGGAAATGGCTTAAGGTCTCCACCTGGGTGGAAAAGGAGGCAATTTTTAAAGGGTGGTGGTCAGGGATGAGGTAACCTGTATTGGCTCTATTGAGCAAAGTTAGGGTACTTGTGTCCACATGATTGTATGCCCCTAAGGGGGGTTTGCTTTGGGGGTGGGGGCTTTTGGTTCCCAGGCTTATATAGTCCTTAGTATGGTACAGAGAGTATAAATTCAGAACATCAATCCATCATGGATTTGTCAGGTTGCAGCACAGGAAGTAATAGTGCCCTATGAAGTGGAACTACTTACTACTTGCTTTGTTCTGGAGTTCCAGAAGGTACGGGGAAAGGGGGGTACTATGAGGGAAAAGGGGAAAAGGGAGCTGAGACCTATCAAGACTTAACAAGTGTGACAAAATTTTATAATAGTCATCTTTAAATATTCATTATTAATAATCTTTATAACTTAAGTCGTTAATAATTTTCTAGTACTATAGAACTCAGTTCATTGTCAAGGTTGGGAAGGCAAATAACTATTCTAGAATATTTAAAATTTGGAAAAATCTAAATAATTCCTATTATATTTATAAATTGTTGGCATTGAAAAATGCTATTCTGTTTTCACTTCAAAAAGTTTCTTTTCCCCATACTTTAATCTCTTAAACCACCTCAAAATTTTTATAAGTGTAACAGACTACAAAACTGGAATGAATGAAAAACAATAGTTGTAACTCCAACCTAGTGTAATCAATAAAGGACTGATCTCATAACTCAGAATAACTTGGTTAAAATATCTCTTCTGATGTAAATTTTTTGACCAAAGGAAAATAATTTAATTATTAAAGAAATAATGATAATAATATATATTTAAGGTTTATAAAAGATTATGATAACCTATCAATTTATCCTTACAAAAACAGAGATAGGTGGAATTACTAAGCCCAATTTTCAGATGAGGGAACTGAGAAAAACAGATTCAGTGACTTCCCTTAAGCCACACAGCTAGTAAACTGGTAAAATGGAATTTTAATTAAGCATTTTCTGAATCCACGTGCTTTACTGTGTACCACGCAGCTGCCTTGAAATAAATTTGAGGCTTCATAGAATTCAGTGGACCATAGATGAGAAACCATTGCTTAATAGCATCAGTTCCTATTATGGAATTTATAGCATTGGTAAAAGGAGGTTCATATTTTAATAATTACTTAATAGCACTTTTAGTAGTAAATCATTTCCAAATTATATCACAAATATATTTTTTCCTTTATGACAAGCATATAAATTTTTGAGGCATTATAGGTTTGTTTCTTCAGCATAAAATATCATAATGCACTCAATTATTTTGGTATTTATAGAGGAATGATATAACTAGGTGACCCAGTGGATAGAATGCTAGGCCTACAGTCAGACATCTTCCTCACCTCAAATCTAACTTGAGACATTTAGTAGCTATGTAACCTTGGGGAAGCCATTTAATACTTTGCTTCAGGTTGTTCATCTGTAAAATGAACTAGAGAAGTAAACAGCAAGTCACTTTTGCCAAGAACACCCCAAGAGGAATTATGAAGAAACAATTACAGCAAACTGACAGTTTTTTACATGCAATATAATCTTGTAATTTCTCACCCTGTTACCAACTGATTTCCAAACCATTTCAAGGGTTTGACACTTAAAAGTAAACTTATTTCACTTCTGAATCATGTGACCAACAACATGGAAACCTAGATATCTTCTCTGATCACCAAGAATTCTAAAACCTCTCCAAAATAGAAATTATGCAACAAAAAGTAACTCCATATGTCTCCATAGTGTAGAACAACCAGGTTAAAAAATAAATTAAGAACCAAAAAAACTATAAAATGATGCTTACTGCCCCTGAGATAATAGCACTTCTCCCTTCATGTCCATGTTACTGGCGGAGAAGATACTAATAGAACCTATGATCTGACATAGCCTTACAACAAAACTCTTCCCCTTTACCTTAAATCCCCTCCCTACATAATTTTTTATGCCATTGAGACTCTGGCTCCAAATTCTGGCAGTATGTTTCTGCTATTAGAAATAGACAGTAGTCGTGCAAAGCTCAGATAATGGGGAAAATCCCATAGGACCTGTATGGCATCTCTTTGAACTGTGGATGCCAAATCAGAAAACTAATGGACAAAGGGAGCAGGACACAGACTACCAGGACAGTAGATGATTGTGTATATATGGAGGGTTGGTTTGGAGGAAGGGTGGCACCACTTTACTAGACCTGAGGGAAATACTATAGCATCTATCTGGGTCTAGTTCTTATCATCTAACAATTATTTAAGAAAGAAACATAGACCAGTGAACCATAAAATACCCCTTATGAGAGATGGCTAAGTTGAGGTCTAGTCCCAAGGAAAATATCATCATAGGGAATAGAGTCAGAAAGTAAATAGGAGAAAATCTGGAGTAAAAAAGAATGAAATTTCCAAAGATCTCAGAAAGCAGAAAACTCAAATACCATGAATATAAGTGGTTAAAGAAACTGAGAAAACATTAACAAGAGAATTAACTATGACTTGCAGAGCTAGTAAACAATTTCAGGTAGCAATGAATAAAATACTACAAATAACAGAAAATGCTCAAACATTTAATGAGTTAGAGGACCCTATGAAATGTGAAGGACAAATCCAGGGAAAAGGTAACCAGGAAAGAATTTAAATCAATGGTGAGTTACATAAACAATATCAGATATGGAGAGAATATATAATCTTAATCTGCATAATATTAAAGATTAAAACTCAAATAATGCAATAAAACAAAAAAAATTGACAGATTGTATGAGCAAAAAATCTGTATAAATTAGTCTTTACAAGAAACATTGTAAAAACAAAAAAGACCAAAAAATGAAGGAATGGGGAAATTATCCTTTATCAAGTGAATCTAATAAATTAAGGTTATAATTATGATTTCAAACAAAATAGAAACAAAAAGGATAAACAAGGGAACTCTATAATACTAAAAGAAACCATGAAAATCAAACCAATTTCAGTGATAAAATGTATTTCCCAAATGTATTAGCACCAAAATAATGAAGGAAAAATCATCTGTATTTCCACACTAGAGATACAGATAACACAGCCACTATCCACAAAAAGCTTAACATTTAATGAGAGGCTTAAGACTACACAAATAATTCAGATATTACTATTTCATAAAACACATTTGTTTTTAGTCTAGTACTCTCGGAAATAGAACAGGCCATTATCAGTCTATCTTAGCTAGGTGATACAAAACATCAGGATAAAGTTCAGATAGTCAAGTGTCTTTGCAGGTTCAAGTACATTCTCAAATTCAAGATGATTCTTAAACAGAAATTAGTAGTGAGATTAGATTGAAGTTTCCAAACAGAATACTCACAGTTGAAAAAACCCAGCCTCCAGGTTTTCTTAAAGAGTTTTTTGGATCCATTAGGACCTTCCATGATGCTCTCATTGGATTTATATATGGATTTGTTATAGAAGTGGTAATTTTTAGAAAACTATTGTATGTGTACCAATGCTACCTTTACTTCATTATTATCCCAGACCAAATAATCTTACTGTTGCTATTATTGCTGAAGGCAACTGATGGCTCAGTGTATAAAGCACTGAACCTAGAGTCATGATAACTTGAATTCAAATCCAGGCTCAAGTATGTCCTAGCTATGTGACTCTGGGGAAGTCACTTAATCTTTGCTTACCTAACAAAAGGATTCAGTGGCTCCACTTTAGAACACAATGGAAAACCACTCTAGTATTTTTTGGCAAGAAAACCCCATAGATAGTTATAGTCTATGGGATCACAAGTAGTTATTGCTTACAGCTGTACCAATATAAAAAAAGTGATTATAGATTTAATGCTATAACAGTCAGCCAGCAAGGGGATACTTTTTTAAAATAGACAATATAAGAACATTTGAAGAACACCAAAGCTAGAATATCAAAGGAAATTTTTAAAAAAAAATATAAGAATCATGAATTAGTGCTTCCAGGAATCATAATATACAATAATCATCATGATTATCTGAAATTGTTTAAAAAATAGAATTGTAGATAAGTGGCATGAAATACCAGAATAAAAAATTCTTGAGTTTAATAGCTTGATATTCAGCAACTCTAAGAACTTGAACTACTTGGGGAAGAACTCCCTATTTTAAAAAGAATTACTGGGAAAACAGAAAAGCAATGTGACAAGAGCAGGTTTAGACTAGCATCTTATAACATATGCTACAATCAGTTCTAAATAGATAATTTGAATTATATATATATATATATATGTATATATATATGAATAGATGAAGGTATTTTTCACAATCCTGACTCGGACAAGAATTCATTAACAAACAAGGAATTGAAAGTACAGCACAGTAGAGAATATTGGGTTCGGAGTTGGAAAAGCACAAAGTAAAATCCAGCCAAGGGAAAAATCCAGGTTCAGATACTTACTAACCATGTGACCATGGGCAAAACATTTTTAAGATAATCCCTGTAAAAGATAAGAAGCGACTTCCTCAATGGATGAGGAGCCAAATGATAAGAACAAAAAGTACTCAGATAATTGCAAACCAATACTAAAAATTACTACTAATTTTTAATTTTGCTTACAGAATCCCCAAATTTGTCCCTGTCCCTTGGGAACTTGCCTTAAAAGAAGTCCCATACTGACCTTGTCATAGACTGAACAATAGACCACCAACCATCCATTAAGTATCCTGAATCCATCACCCTTTTTGTCTTAGAAATTTTTCTTATTGTATCTCATTGTACCATTCCCTGGTACCCCAGCCTCTGGCTATAGTCTTTTTCACAGACCTACTTGTAACCATTCAGTATGTGTTTTCTGTGCTTAATTTTCCAGAAGGTTTTTAGAACCTCAAGTTCTTCAGCTCCCTGGAAAATCTCCTTTGGAGGGGCTTTTTCCTGGAGACATTTTCCCAGAATCCCAGAGCTTTGGCTCTGTGTAATATCTAGCACTTGACTCTGTATAGCTGCCAATGAGGTCATTGTCTTCCTTGTCCTGATTAAAGACTTGTTCTTTCTAAGTACTAAAGTGGTTGTGTTTTTCAAGACTGACATATTTGGAGGTCCCAGTAAGATCCAAAGTTGTTGCTCCCTAAGCCACCTGCTCGAGGACTCAGGATGTGTATGCCCACAGGAACCTACTGAGTTCTAATCTGGACTCAATTTAGCAGGTTTGCTGGGTAAGTAAAACTCCTGAACAATAAATTCATGTATTTGGTAGTGCTTTAATCAGAAGTTTGTTGAAGTATGGGCAATCACAGTTTTGTGCCTGCCCCAGCCAATCCCCACCCCCAGACCCTGGGATTGCTGCTGAGTATATGTCCATAACTTATAGACCAGGTACCTGTCAATATTTAGATAAGTCACAAAAAGTTGCCTAACTGAACCCAAGCATTTTTTTTTACCAAAATGGGGTTCAGTTAAACCTGGCTGTACAACCTCCATATTCATATGTATATATTTTCTTTTGTGTGTATGTGTTTAATTGTATGTATATGAGTGAAACAAGATGGCTGAGTCTCTCCCCATCCTTACCCTACTAGAAGAAGGAGAGGGATGAATACAGATGAGAGATGAAATAGCAGAGCAAAAAGAATCTCTTTGTATGGTTGGCTAAAACTTTGAATGGAAGTTGAGCTGGAGTGTTGGAGCCTAATTTATTAAACCTAGTTCTGTAGTTTTGGTACCTGTTTTAGGGCAATTGAAATGGAGAAAAGTTCCTCATGATATGAAATGCTATACCTTAAGATTTTTTTTAAATGGTTGTAAATTTTTGTGAAAAAGCTTCTCATAGAAGCTGGAGAATTTAAGTTCTGGTTTTGTCTATAGTGTATTTCTAATGTATTTCTTAAATCAAGATTACACTATAATAACTATAAAAGCTTACAAATCTAATTTTAGTCACTAATGTTAGAATTTGTACTAACTTTTGATTCTCCCAAAAGCTGAAAATACAGAAACTTGCTGTCTGGATATCTGTAACAATTAAAGTAGTACTTGGCATAAACTGTTACAGATAAAAGAGTGGTTGCCTTAAATTGTGACTGCGGAAATATGGTTTCAAATCAAAAATATAGAGGTTGCCAGGGAAAAATTCCCAAATATGAAATATACCCAAGTCAGCTGGGTTTTTATGGAGATTTTAATTAATACAAATAAGGAATTAATGAAAGAGAGAGAGTAAGAGGAAACAATGAGAAAAGGGCTAGGCCAGCCCAGGCCAGCCTAGGTCCAAGCCCTAAGAGAGAGATCAGTCAGTCTTTAATCACTCACCACAATATTTGTCCCAAGCACAGATTCTAGTGCTCAGAGAGACCCACCAGTTCAACTCCTGATCTCCACTTCAGCTTCCAAGGCTGAATTTTGCTTTGGCAAGCTGCATCCTCAGAGAGTTTTCTCAGAGAGAGTCCTTCCTTTCAGCTTCTGACCTCCTTTTTTAAAGAGAATTTTCTCCTATGTCACCTCCCCTAAGTTCTCACATCTACCAATCACAGTAGAAGTTTTCCAAAGGACAGACCATTCTTAATTCACACCTGACTCAACTTTTGAGTAATTCACACCTGAGTAGACTAAAACCTCACACCTCTTTTGTTAAGGCTTGTCCCTTACAAGTTTGCAAGTTGCCTGATCTTCATAGGTACTTAGCACCTTCCTAAAAATAAACTTAGCTTAAGGCTTTTGCTTCACTATAAGTATGAGTTCAGTACTTTTTCTTTCTTCAGTAAAGAGTTTACAACTTTATCTTCCTCTAAAGTATGCTTACCAATGGGTGGAGTAGAGTTCTCACATTCCTGACTAAGTCCCTTCATTGTTTAAAATGGGGAATGGTCTTAACCAAGTGTTTTGAAGTAGGGTCTGAGAATTTTTAAGATTCACATATCAGAATCTCATGAAACATGGGAAGGTCCAGAATTCATAACTTTATATTTAGTGTTTTCCTTTACAGAGTTTAGCATGGTAAATGTGGAAAATATTGTATATCAACAACAGTTAATTTTAATGATACCAGCAATGACACACTTTTTTATCCTAGGTATTAACTCTTGATTTGAATGTTGTGATTTCAAAAAATTTAAGCTATTCTGTCTAGAGAACATAGGACTTTTCTGATTAACCTACATGTGTTCTAGAATATAAGAAAGTTAATGTGAGTTTGGTTAACTTCAGACCTGACTGGTTATTGAAAATGGATAAGAAACATTAGGGGAAATACTTTGCAATTAATGGTAAAAGACCTTGAGAGTTTAAATTGAATAACTGTAGTTCCTCTTGGAAGAGGCCTCTGCCTTAGACCAAGAGAAATTCAAAGCTGATTCAAATGCAATCTTTTCTTATAGCCATAAATGATAGTGGAATTAAAAAAAAAGAACTAAATCGGAATCCCTGGAACCCTAACTACTATCCCAGTCATTTCCTATGGAGCCAAAACCTAGAAAAAAGGTTATCCTACAGCTTGGAACGGGGAGGAGTTCATACAGCTCTACAAGGACCCTTATAGGCAAAAGGGGAAAGCCTTCACCCAAAGACTACTGAATTAGCTAATTATCTTTTTTTTTCTCTTTCTTTCATTGCATTTCAGATTTTTCCCTGAACCAATACATAAACTGGCATTTTTAATTCCCCTGGGAATTCTATTGATATCTACCCTGAGTGAGGTCCCTTTTTAAAAGCTGCAATTACGGTAAAGGAAAAAAAGATAAATCTCATATCTAGCTAGAATAGGAAAATTTCAACTCAGTTGTGTTCTACTTTGTTCTGAGGTTTAATATAATATCTGTTCATTTGAATATTTTAAACAAAATTTCCAGAATGCTTTTCTTTCTAAGTTTGCATAATATGTTCAGTATCTAAGTAGAATTGGAGAATATAATTATTTATCAATCTGATATCAGGAGAATTTAGGAAAGAATAGTGGGGCCTGATAGTTTTTATGGATTTTTTTAACAACACCTTATTGCTATATGGAACCCTAAACATGATTGGGGAGAACTGTCATTTGAGGTTAAATTGAGTGTGAATGTAATTAGAAGAAATGCAATGAAAACTGGTTGGTGATGCAAGCAGAGCTATGGATATCTTCTGGTAACTACAGGTATAGTTCCAGATCATGGGAAAGTTGAGAGGGTACTCAACTGGATTCCTTAGAAAGAAACTTCAGTTTTACAACTGGCAGGTTCTGCACATGGCTATGCTTTATACCTCACATTAATAGTTCAAATTAGGGAAGTACTTCTCCCTTATTTTAATTATTTCCCTCTTCTCTCCTGTTATAATAAGTTTTCTATGAACATGAAAAGTAGAAAGTCTTAGGCTAAATTGGTAATATATAGGAATTGAAGAGGCAGATGTGTGGAATAAAATTCTCAGAATGAGCATTTAGCTCATAAAATCTGGTTTGTTACCTTTTTGCTGGTTGAGGACTCCAGGATAGGCTTGAAAGGGAGACAGATGAAGGGCAGAAGAAGCAATGAACAGCTCAGTTGCTTCCATTGCCTTACCTGAGATGGTTTGGACACACAGGTGTTTTGATTTGTTGGTCAAAGTCTGGTGCCAGGGTGGAGGTGGGGACTATCAGCAGAGTGAGGAGGAGTCTTGTGTATATATTGCCTGCTTGCTGCTTTGTCAGTGGGCACTCCTTAGCCCATTGTGAATTTTAAAATTAAATTTTAATTATTATTTTAATTAAATAATTTTAAAATTACTCCACCCTAATTAGACATACTTTAGGGGAAGATAAAGTTGTAAACTCCTGATTGAACAATGAAGGTACTTAACTCATACCTTATAGAGAAGCTAGAACTTTAAGCTAAGTCTATTTTTAGATCTAATACAAAAAGTGTTAAGTACCTATAAAGGTTAAATTAATCACAAAAAGGTCAAGTAACTCACAAAAGGTAAGCTTAACAAAGAAGTGTGAAGTACCTCAGAAGATATAATCTAACCAGAGAAGGTGAGAACTAAAGAGTGGATAGTACTGGAGAAAAGTGTCTACTGTTATTGGTAGAAGGGAAAATTTAGGGGAGGTAACATAAGAGAAAATTTCTTTAAAAGGAGGCTAAAAAATTCAGTTCAGACTCTGAGTTCAGTTCAGGACTGGAACTCAGCCTGGAGGATCTCTCTCAGACAGCTTCCTGGAGATAGTCTTGTGGTGAGTGATAAGAGACTCCCTTTCCCTTGGGCTCAGGGAGGTCACTTTGGCCAAGGCCTTTAACTACTTCCTGGCTCACCCTGAGCAGGAGGAGTTTAAATTAACTCTTCCCTCTCTCTCCCTCTCTCTCCCTCTCTCCCCCTCCCTCTCTCTCTCCCCCTCTCTCTCTCTCTCCCCCTCTCTCTCCCTCTCCCCCTCTCTCCCCCTCTTTCCCCCTTCCCTCCCTCTCTCTCTCCTTTAATTCCTTCTCTCTATATTAATTAAATCACCATAATTTCCAGCTGACTTGGACATTTTATTATTTGGGAAATTTCCCTGGCAACCAAATTAATTTAGAATTATCAAGTCACAACGCTAAAATTATCCTTACAGGATCATTGGAGTGCTCTCTATCATGAAAGGGAATAAACAACTCACTGTTTTTACCCCTACCTTCTGACTCTGATCTTGTTTATTGTTGTGAGTGGGACACTTGTAATCCATTTTTATCCCACACAAAGGTATATAGAATTTTTTGCTATTCAAGCAATTAAAAAAATTACCAGTAGGAAAGAGTGACCTTTGTCTTGTTACACTAAACAGAAATCCATTTACTGAAATATGTTTTAATGTGGTGATTATTTGATATATAGAGAGAAGCAGATCCTGAAAGTGCACAAGAGTTAAAGGAACCTGAAATAGATATTAAAATAATAGTTAATATGAGTAGAATGTCTAATTTTTTGAGCATGGTTATGGTTGTTAAATCATCAATTAAAAGTAATTAAAAAATAGTTTAGATCCTAGTATCTCATTCTCCAAAAAGGGGACATGAGAATGTTGAATTTAAGGGACTTTCCAGGCTGACCTTGTCTTAGACTAAATAATAAACCTTAAAGAACCCAATGATCTCAACTTATATAAAATTAGTAGATTTAATCAAATCTTAAAGTACCCTTTTGTCTTAAAGTTTCTTCCATTGTATCAGAGGCCTCTCCAATGTAGTCCAATGCCTGACTGGAATCATCCTTTTCCTTTTATCCATTGTAAAGCTTATCAATTGAACCTTCATGTCTTATATTCCCCAAAAGGACCCCAAGTTCTTTAGTTCATCAGAAAAAAATCCTAGTTTGAGGGTTTTTTTTCCCTCGAGACATTGTTCCTAGAGTCCCAAAGTTTTGCCTTTCTGTAGTATCTAGTGCTTGACTCCATATAGTGGCCAAATCTAAGCTTTGTCTTCCTTGTCCTGATTAAAAACTCATTCTTTCTAACTATTTTAGTGGTTCTGTGTGTTTCAAGTTTGACATAATTATAGGAGTGTAATAAAAATAACTGATGTTTCCCTTCACATGCAGCAAACTGTTAAAAATGAAAAAGATAGAAATAAAAGTTAGATCTACTATAAAAAGATTGGCAGAGTATGCTGTTGTTCAGGTTGTAAACTGGTCCAACATTAATAAATAGTTTGGGGATTATATTTTTTAAAGTTGACTAAAAACTTCTACACTGCAAGATCTTAGTGCTAGGGATATATCTGAAGGTCAAATACTTAAAGTCCACACACATACACATATACATATGCATATATACTCAAAACATACACATATATGTTCAAATATATTTTACAGATATTTATATACATATAGATGTCAATCAATTGGGAAATAACTAAACAAATTATCATTCAGAAATAGAATAGTACAGAAATATTGAAAAGTAGTAGATATGAAGAATTCAGAGAAAAATAGGAAGGCATGTGGAAAAATAAATGAGCAAGTATATAATGAAATTATTAGAAAATAATATACAAAATTATTATAAAGTATAAGTTGAAAAAATCATATAATGAAACCAGATGATGGGTAATTATAATAGCTAAATTTTGCCCTGGAAAAAGGTTGGAAAAGTCCACCTCTCTCCCTTCTTTCACATATGAGGAAATATGTGTATGGATTATTGCATATTCTATATTCCCATACCCTCTCAGTTTAGACCCTGCCCAAAAGCCATGCTAACTGAGGAATATTCACTTCCTGTTTTTAACCATTTTTGATGGAGAATAGTAACCTAAACAAAACCTATTGTTTTTGGAAGGCTTCATTCATCATCCTTTTTATTTTATCCTGTATTTGCCAATTTCTTATTATGTTTCCTTTTTCTGTTATAATGTGAGCTCCTAGAAGGCAGGGATTATTTCTCTTTTATTTTTATATCATCAGAATTAATCACAGTGCAAGGACATAGTAAAGGCTTAATAAATGTTCTTTTTCATTCACTCAGACATTTATTAATTTCATATTGTTATACATAGAAAATACATTATTTAGTTTAGGCAAATTTTTTTGATATTTATAAGGCAAAAGTATTGTGAGGGAAGTATATATTTGCAAATTAATATATAAATTAAAAGTCATTAAGAAAAAAGAAATACAATAATATAATATAGATAACTAAAAATTTAACCCACCACTTAAAAATATACCTAGCATTTGTTACAAAAATGTTCAATTATTTAATTAATTACATTAAAGATAAAATTTTTAAAAAAGTTTTTCATTAATCTATAGGAAGATCATCTCAAATTACTCTTGCAACCCTCCTTTTCTTATAAATGAATTTTGAAATTAATTGACTTAAATGATCTTGCCTTTGGAGCATTTCTATTCATTTAGACTTTGCTGCTTAATTTATGAAGGGCATATTTTGATGACACTCATTACTAGTTTAAATCTGAAAATCATGAGCATATCAAAAAATTCATTAAATAAGTCTTCATTGAACATAACAGTTTAAATGAATTTTTTTGTTGTTGTTGCTCAGTTATTTCAACTGTGTTTCACTCTTTGTGACACCATTTGGGGTGTTCTTAGAAAAGATACTGAGAGGTGTAAAATTTTAAATTAAATCTCAATAATAAAAAATATTATATTTTAGGAGATTTATTAAGGATCACTAGAAATAAAAGAATAAAAGGGAAACAAGATAGATACTATGTGGCCCTGGCTAGCCATTTCAAAATCCCCACTCACCACCACCATAATTGCCAACAGGGCCAAAGAGAGGGTCATGTCTTTGCCTGATATCCCCTATCTACAGGAAGTACGATGTAACAACAGGATGTCAGTGGGCTCCTGGGAAATGCAGGTTTTTTTAGGGTAACAGATTTTGAATTAATTATACAGAGGTTTGCCATTTCCTTCTTCAGTTCAATTTAAAGGTGAATAAACTAAAACAAAGTAAAACCATTTTTCTAGGATCAAAAAATTGTAAGTGTCTGAGGCCAAATTGAACCTCCAGTCTAGCATTTCTATCCACTATACCTCCTAGCTTCAATAAAATGAATTTTTATACTGTGTTAATAGAGAATTGCAAATACTAAAGAAAAGTGTCTATGGATATCTCTCCTTTGTATTTTTAAAATATGCAAGAATAAGATATATTTAATTATAAATGATGCCCAGGCTCTTTTTATCAACATGTATTTCTTGATTCTTAAATTATTTCTTCTTAGTCTATTTTCAAAGGGAGTTGATATTTTACACTTTCTTCTTCATTTTTCAGCATTATTAATTTTGTTTTACTATTTCTTCCTCTCTCAGAGTAATTAACTTGTGTTTAGTCCATTTTAGTTTTGAAAAAATCTATTGCTTGGATAAGGTTTTGTCTCTCATGATAAGTTGTTAATTCTATTTCCAGTCTTTCCTCCATTTGTTTTCCATTTATTACTTCTAGGGCTCTAATTTCCACCATAAAATAATTTTTAACTCTTAAAAACAAAACTTACTTCATTTATTCCCAAGAATACTAGTTGAACTTGTGTTCATTCTGTGTTTTTTTCTTTTTTCTTTTTTGTATTTTAGTTTATATTGTTTTTCTCTCTTATATTGTTTATTTTCTCTTTCTGGATTTGTGTTTTGGGCATTCAATCAATCACTCAATGAAAATTTATTTAAAAACCTACTATCTGCCAGACACTGGGCATTCTTGATAATATACCAGCTCCTTTCTTTAAAATTATTTTATTTTGTTTTTTTGTTAGTGCTATTGGTTTTGTTTTGGTTTTATTTTGCCTGTTTTTCCATCCTTATTTCCAGAACTGGGGCTTTGTGTGAAGAGAAAGTTTCATGCACTTAAATAAGGAATGTTTCTGCCTTGCTTGATCACATATTGCATTCTCTTGAGTCCTTATGCTGCTTTCTTTAGTTCTGTACTTTGTTTTTCAAGGATGTAAAGATCATATCAAACTATATACATGTGCCCAAAATCATCTGTTTCAGGATGAAGTCTGATCATAGCCCTATATGTCTGAATTTTTTAAGTCCTTGATCTCATTATGGATATATGTTACACAACTATATGTGTGAAGTACAATAACCTCCATCCCATAGCACCCCCAATGATTTGACATAGGTATCACAGACTAACATTGTATTTAACAGCCTGATGCTAGCATTTTGCTGTATATTTGTCCCAGGCTACAGTTCTACTTGATTTCTGCTCCCTCTAGCATGAACAAATGAACCATTGTCTCTGCCAGAAGGAGGGAGAAAAAGAAGGAAAGAAAAAAAGAAGGAATTATTATGTTCTGAGAACTGAACTAGTTGCTTTATTATACAAATATAAAAAATAGATAGTCCCTGTTCTCTGGGAGCTCACAATCTAACAATGATACAACACACAAAAGAAAGCTGAAAAATAGAAGGAAGGGGAGAAGGAAGATGGAGTTTTGGTAGAAATGGTGGGAAAGTCAAGAAAAGATAGAAATTAAGGGATATCAGAGTATCTGTCAGTCCTGTCCCTCTCCTTAAATAAGGAGTTTATGGCTCCATACTCCATCATAGGGATAGATATACTGATGAGGAATAACAAGGTTGATTTGATTTTTCAAGTTCATGAGATTTTTCCAATAATGAGTTTACTGGAGGCATAGTAGAGAAGGCCAAGAAGTTCAAAATGAATATATCTAGTAAATATCTGATGACTTCTCTGTCCTAAGTCTTACATACTAAGACTTCTCAATCTCCCTATGTAGACTTGGGCTAGAAAAATAACTCAGAATTTCTCTTAGATTTCCTGAAACAAGTGTGTTGTTACTACTAGGTATTGACTGGAGTACCTGGGTGTTTGGAGTTAAGTTATACTGCTTTCTCCTACTCCCTCATCTTGGCTGCAATCTCATGTATCAACCCTTAGGAGTACCCTAACAGATTAGATAGTTTTAAGCAGAGACCTGGTGATGTTCTTTGTCTGTCATTCAGTTATCAGTGCAACTAAGTTCATAGAGACTCAGCATCAGAGTGATGAACCATCAGGACATGAATAATTTTGATCAAGAAACAAATGAAGGGTTTTTTTGGTTTTGTTTTGGTTTTTGGTTTTATTTTGTTTTATTAAGGCAGACTGCAATTCTGTGCAGATGGAAGAAATGTTATAAAAGGAAGAAATTGTGGCTCTTTTAAAGTAAAGAAGTCAAAAGAATGAAAACAATAAAACAAAGTAATAAATATTGTAGTCATTCAGCTGTGTCCATCATTTTTTTCTTGGCAAATATACTAGAATGGTTTCATTTCCTTCTCTTGCATGGCCCCATTTTGCAGAGGAGGAATCAAGGCAAATAAATGTTAAATGACTTTCCTAGGTCACAGAACTAATACCTATATGAGGTAATATTTAAATTAGATTTTCCTCATTCTATGGTTGGTGCTTTATCCACTGCACAGCCTAATTTTAAGTTCATTGATTATCTTTCCCCTCTTGTTCCTAAAACAATTTAGGAACTTTTTAAGCAACCATTTTCACATTCTACTGCAGTTCTTTTTTTCCAGATTACATAATGATATAATTTTTTAAAATTGTTTTGTGACATTTTGTGATACATGTGCTCTCCCTCTTTTCACTCCATCCCCCCTTCACAAGACAACAGGAAATATAATATATATTGTAAATATTGAGTTATACTATATATTTATATGTTCATCGTGTTGTGAAAGGAGATACAACTCTTTAACTTCAGAGAAAAATTCATAGAGGTAATAAAGTAAAGAATAATATGCTTCAATCTACATTCAGACTTCATGAATTCCTTCTATGTGGTAGTCTTTTTTCATGAGTCCCTTGGAGTTATCCTGGATCCTTATATTGCTGACAATGGTTGTCATTCATAGTTGATCATCATAGTTCATTGCTATTACTCTGTACCATGTTCTCCTAGTTCTGCTCATTTCACTTTGCATCACTTCAGATCAGTTTTTCTTCTACTGAAGAGTTCTAATGCCATCCCCAACAACCTTTGGTGAAAATCCTATAAACCAGACTCAAATCTTAATTTCATCTGTGATGAACTTACTTCTTTCTCTACCTTCTAATACAACCTGATAAAGAACTTGAAAGAAACATTTTTGAACAACTAGATTTATCTCAGGAGACCTACCTTCATTTAGTTCCAAACATTTCTTATCCTGCTTAAAGCAAGGATTAATTCTTTCTTATTTAATATTGATGCAAATCAGAACCCAATTCTGCTTTATTCTTCATTTAGTACTCCATCCTAAGGCCTACCCTGTCCCCCTGAAAACTTAATCATCACTACCATGTGTTAACAATCATGCATGTGCAACTCAGCTTTGAACTAAACTCCTGTTTTTTTGAATAATTGAAAGTTAGGCTCCTTATTTCTACCAGAATCCCAATTAGCAAATATTCAAGATGACCTAATCCCATTTAGTTACAGGAAGCAAAATTTTAATTTAAAAGTTTTAATGTGTTTTATTTTAATTTATGTGTTTTAATTTAAAAGTTTCTCTTGACAATATATCAGTTTCTCAGGAATTATATTTTATTACAAAAATCTTCTTTTAGTTCTTTAAAAGGCAACGAATAGGTCATCTTTTAGGTTAACATTCCAAGAGCGGAGCTGATGAGTAATCATCTCCTTACTCATTAATTTTTATTTGCTAAGTTCCCACTGGATGCATCACACTGCACATTTATTAAGTTGATATAGTACCTTCCTTGACAGTTCTATATGCTTTGTTCACAGGCTTTAATGTAGGGATGCTTAACCTGGGGCCCATGAACATATTTTTAATATGTTCATGAACATATTTTTAATATGTTCATGAACATATTTCAATATAATTAGGTTCCTTTGTAACCTTACATATTATATTATATGCATTAAAAAAATATCATGAGGAGTGCATAGATTTCACCAGAATTTCAATGGGGCCCATAATACAAAAATAAATAAATAAATAAAAGTCTCTGCTTTTATAAATAAGAGGCAAAATGTCTATTAATTTAGTTTGATGTGGATACAAGTCCTGCCTCTTCCACATACATGCAAACTGGCTGACCCAATCAACTCCAGAACAGTTGTCAATATGAAAAGCAGAACTTTTCTCACTAGAGGGCTCCATCCAGTCAGAAAGCCATCGACCTAGAACCCACAAAATGTATATACATAAATACCTGTCAAAATATACACACATATATTGTTGTTGAAAAGGACCAATGATATCACAAGATGAGCACTTGCCCATGAATTAGAAGTATATTATTAGCAATTTGCGACCCTAAAAGCTACATTTCCTGGTAGTCCACTGACTTCCTATCATTATGTATCCTGGTCTAGCTTTGGTGCTCTTTACTTCCTGTCGGTGACTATGGTGGTAAGTGGGGATTTTGAACAGGCTGATTAGCCACAGGCATATAGTTTTTATTTTGTTACCTTTTTATTACTTTTTTCTAATGATCATTTAAAATATTTTAATATATTTTAATTATTGATGATTAATTTGAATTTTTACATAAGTCAGGCAGTTGTACAAACTCATCAGCCTCACTCTCTTCCAAATAATTGAAGAACATTAGCAATAGAAAAGTCAGGACAACTAGTGATATCCTGGGATGCAGTAGATGACTTAGGCAGCTTCAATGACTGACCAAGCTCTAACCAACTTTGTAGTGCCTACTTTGGTCATCTTTATGGCTATTTGGGAATAAATTATTCTCATCAACCTATTCTTCTGAAAGAGGACTTCACAAGCTTCAGCAGATGCCCCCTAACTCACTAAAGGATTTGAAGACTATTGGTAAACTTCAAACTAGTTTAACTTGTTTGCCAAGATGGTTTTACCAAAGTGTAGTGACTGTGCATGCTACAGCACAGGTGAGAATTCTGAAAGATGAATACCAAAGGTGGATGATTTGTCCTGAAAAGAGTGTAAGAAGCCCTCACATAAGAGATACTAGTTATCCCTAAACATTGAGTATGCCCACAAATGTATACATATGCATGCAGAGATTTGTGTATGGATAAATAGTAAAAGTATTTTATATGTACATATTTTTGCATATTATCACTGGGCATATGATCTAATTTTAAATTATGGAGCATGTACATATTCTACTTTTAAATATATGTGTTTATGTTACATATGAAATATATTTGCATGCATACTCATTTATACAGGGGTGATATGTTTTAAAAGGAAGTTTATCCACAAAGACAACTGTTAATCAAATTGTTTTAATGTAAAATGCATTTCCTATTGTTTTAGTAAGTTTAAGGTTTTCAAAGAATAGAAGACATCATGATAAACTGCTCTAAACACAAGATTAATTGAATAATATACAAATTATATGGATATGCCTATTCTTATAGAGAAAGTACAAAAGGGTATCCTGTGCATTCCTTGATCTCTTTGCCACTCAGTAGGTACCCATCTTTGGATGACCTTGAGAAATGATGCTATACTCTTAATTTTTCCCAAGTCCTGACTTCAAGGAAATTATAATGTAGTAGAGTAGTGGTCTTTCAGAGCATCAACAAGATCAAATTATTTTTATAATACTAAGATATTATTGGAGTCCTCTAAATTCATGAATGTGCAAAAGGCATCTGAGAGCAAATATACTGAAAACTGCTGTAGTGGAGGGAAGCAAATAACTGTAACATGAATTAGAAAACTAATATAAACAAAGGAGAGGTTAGATAGAATGGTTTGATAGATTTATTAGAAGATGTTAGGAATACTTCTAATTAGGTTTACCCAGTGACATTTATAGCAGAACCTAAACTGAATTCTGAAATAATGGATGAATAACTGGATGAAAATTCATTTATTCAGGGATTACCAAGTGCTTTGTCAAGCATTGTGCTAAGATCTAGGATTGAATATAGAGAATTTTTTTCTATTGAGGGAAAATATCCCCCATTCTGTATGAATTCATATTCACATTCACATTCAGACTGCACAAAAAGCAGAGGTCAATTTCAGATCAGAAAGAATCAATGGTCCTTACAATTAAGCAAGGTGGATAGCAAGACTATGGAGTCCAGAAGGTAAAGCAGTAGGGTAAATGTTAGAGTATCATTGGATAAGTACTACTGCACAGAAGTGAAAGAGGGAAGGGCAGTACTGAAAACAGAATAATCCTATATTCTTGGAACTCAGAATGCAAAGTAAGATTAGAAGCATAGAATGGAGACAGAGTGTTAAGGGCTTAGATTGTCACAAAAATTTTTTTTGTTATTTTTCTTTGAATAATTTATTTTTAATATTAATGAATATTTTTCTCTTTTCTATGCTCTCCTTTCCTTCAAAAAAAGAAATCTTCCCATGTCCAAAATATATTTCTGTATCTTGAGTCCATCATATCTCTATAAGAAGGAATAGGAACTCCAAAGTTATAGATTATCTCTTGATTATGACAAATTAATGGCCTTTTCTCAATCATTATTCTTCTTGAACTTTCTGAGGTCATCGACCCTGTTTTTTACTCTTTTCCTTGATACTTTTTTTTCTATAGGATTTTGTGACTAGTGAGTGAATCATGGTTCTCTTCCTGTCTGACTACTGTGAAGAACTGATTACTTCTACAAAAGACTTGCAAGCAAATGCAAGAATAAAAGTTTGAAGACCAGTTAATCAAGAAAATTCCAAAGAAGAATGTGGCCAGGCTGAAGGCAGTTTGCATAAGCTGGCACAAAAACTGATTTTCTCTCTTCTTCATTGAGACTCTGAGGAAGAAACTGACAGAGAAGATTTACTCTGAATTTCTGGCTATTGGTTTATCCTTGAAAGATTTGTGGCATAGCTTTTAGGATCTTTTCAAGTCATTAACAATATCCCCTTAAAGACAATTCAACCTTTACTTTCTTTACATTGAATTTATAATAGATTAGGGAAACCATAAATCCCCTCTACCCTATCTCAACTCCCTACCTTTTCTTCCTTAAAAATAAATCCCTTTTTTCAGTATTTTAAAGTGAAATCAATCTGTTGAAAGCTGCTGTCAATTTACCAACTCTGAATAGCTGTGGAAATCAACTGAAGGAAGAAGGAAGTGGATGGGGGGAGGAGGAGTGAGAATTTGGTCTCTCCTTTAGCCTTGCTTCTTGGTGTTACTGTTCCAGCCCTGTCCTTTACCTTAAATACCTTAGTAAAAGAGCCTCTAATACAATTCCCCTTAGTCTTCTTTGTTGAATCTTGATCTAGGTCATACTCTTATGTTTTCCCTGGATACTGTTTCTTTGGGTGGTGTTGAGATGATGAACTCACATAAACTATCATGTCTATGTAGATAATTCTTTTATCTATTTGTCCAGTTAGAACTCCATTACTGACCTCTAGGCTTCCATTTTCAATTGCTTATTGAACATCTCAAACTGGATTTCTCATTAACAACTCAAATTCAATATGTGCAAAACTAAAGTCATTATTTTTCTCCTTAAAACCTTCCCTCTTCTGCCTTTTCAATTAGTATTACAGGCATCACCAGTGTCCCAGGCTCTGAGGCTTATAAACTATAACATATATATATATATATATATATATATATATATATATCCTCAACTCATCTTTCTCCCCTCCACTTATCTAATCTGTTTCTATGTTATATATATTCTAGTTTCATAATATCTCTCATTTATTACCCCTTCTATCCTAAGACACTAGCACTACTTAGCACAGGCCCTCATCCCCTATTTTGAACTATTACAGCCACCTGCTGATTAGTATGATATATTATCCTCCTCTCTAATTTCAAATTAATCTTCCTAAAGCACAGGTCTGACAAAGTCATCTCACTGTCCAATAAACATAAGTAGCTTTTTATCATCTATTTCTAAAATCAAGTACAGAATCATATGTTTGATGTTTAAGGACTTTATAATCTGACCCCTTTCAAACTTCCAGTCTTGCACCTTTGACCCTCCACATAGTCTGTGATAGTAAAACTAGCTTCTTTGCTATTCAAGGCATTCCATCTCAAGAAAATGAGAATTTTCACTGGCTGTGCCCCATGCATGTAATTCTTTCCCTTCTCATATCTATCTTCTGAATTTCCATAATTCTTTCTGGTCCCAGATAATAGCCTGCCTTCTGGAAGAATCCTTTCTTAATCAATCTTAATAGTAACACCTTTTCTCTAAGATTATCTCTACTTTCTCTTATTTATGTGGTATTTGTACATAGTTTTTTGCATGTCTTCCCCATAATACTGTGGACTCCTTGAGAGCAATGACTTTTAAAATTATTTTATTTATACATTCCTTTGTGTCCCTAATTCTTAGGACAATGTCAGGCACTTGCCAACTGTTTAATAAGTGTTTGGGGTTTTTTTGAGTAGGAAGCAGATAGCATGTTTTATAATTGGTGCTCTGGAGGCATTGGTTGTCATGAAATTGATCTTATTTGGCTTATAAACCTTGTTAGAAACTGTTTTTTTTTTCACCTTTCCAGCATTATTTACCTTACTCTCACCCACCTTCCTTGTATCCATTGACAAATTGTCCTCCTTCATATTCCTCAAATACAATCTTCCATCACCCAAACTGGAACATTTTCACTGATTGTCCCCCATTTAGAATGTTCTTCCTCCTTATATTTACTTTTAAGCTTATCTAGAATCTCTTCAGTCTCAAATAAAGTCCCATCTTCTAAATGAAGCCTTACTTAGTCTTCCTTAATTTTATTTCCTTCCCTCTAAGACTACCCCCAGTTTTTCTAGTATATACTTTATTTGTTCATAGTCATTTATATATCATCAACTCCATTAGAATACAAATTCCCTGAAAGCAGAGTTTTCTTCTTGCCTTTTTTTGGGTGGGAAGGAATCTCTAATAGTTAAAATAAGTTCTGGAACATATACATCCTTAATTAAATGATTGACCAATTTTTAAATCTTTTAAAGTTATTTTTCTTTACAGTGTTATTGTGATCAGATTTAAGCATTAGGAAAATTACCTTGGCAGCTGCATGGAGAGAAGTGAGTGGTGGCTCTTTCCTCATCCGAGTGGCAGAGAATCAACCTATGGGGATCTAAATAAAGAGATTCATTAAGATAGAAGATAAAGGGTAGATGTAATGTATATACTAGATTAGGATCAACAGTAGTTGGAAACAAATTGTGTAGAGGGGCAGAAAGGAACACATTAGAATAAAGAATTATTGAGATTTTGATCCTCTCTATTCATGAAAATGATGATATTAGAAATAGAAATGGCTAAATTAGGCAGAAGAGAAGGCTTAAGGGGAAAATGAGTTTGGTATATTAATAAAATGTCTATAGAAATGCCTAGAAGGAATTTGAAAATGAATGATCTGTGAGTCATCTGTTTCAAACAATAATTGAAGTCATGGAAGTGTAATGCAGCAGAAAGGAAGAATATATAAATCAAAGAAAAGGAAGTTAAGAATGGAACTTTGGGGAGGTAAAAAATCAATAGATGAAAAATAAAAGGAGTACCAGAATGAAGCACAGAAGCACAGAAGCCAAGAGCCAAAAAATACCAAGGAAGACAAGATAGTCAAACTGAGAGGCCCATTAGATGATTAATTAATTAATTAATGTCTCATGTACTTAGACAAATTGGTTGTAATGTATTATTGTAGGCAAAAGATAAATTGGAGGGAATAAATGAATATAGTATATTTTTTTAAAAAATAAGTTTGCCAATTATGAAGATTAAATTAACTCTCCCCTGTCCATTTTTAGATTTAATCGCCAGAAGCATGTACACCTCTCTTATACTTTAGTGGGGGAGGTCTGTGACCCATGTGTAAGATAGGAGGTGATGAATCAGAATCAAGTGACTGCTCCCTAGGCAGTCGTAAGCAAAGCTTTAGCTGTAATTGGTACACGTAAAATGGAATGCAGTCACAGGAAGTGATGAAAAGAAGTTTTTTAAAATGAAAAGAACTTCCTGTGAAGAAGTCTTTTAGGTTTTTTGTCTACAAGTTGACCTTGGAGGAGTTCTGGCTGAGGACCTCAGACTGCTTCTATCTTCTTTGGAATTACCACGTTGGGTGAGTGAAAAAGGCTGATTCCTTTTTTGGATTTTCTTAAAGGACTAGCCTCAGGAGAGGCCTACCCTTTTGAGAGAGGCTTCCTGTATCCCCAGGTTCTCAGCTCAAAGCTAAGGCCCCTCCAGCTAAAGACTGATTAGCCTTGCCTGGGTTGATCCAGGGGTCAGAGCAAAATACTTAGTGTGTAGGTTAGATATATTACTCTATACTCTCTGATTTTCTTACTTCACTCTTTCTATATTTTATAAATAAATAGTTACACAAAAATCATTTTGGAATTGATTAAATTCCTGGTGACCCTACTCTTAAATAATCTAGTCCAACCTTTTATATTAACCCCTTAAACCAATATAGGGTAAGTTAGAAATAGTATCAAAAATTAATAGGCTATTTGGGTGAAGGGAATCTTTTTTTTTAAGAGAGGAAAATCCTGAGTATGCTTTTATGCAAACAGGCAGGAACTAGTAGAAAAGAAGACATTCACATTGATGGACGTGAAAAGATAGATGAATTTCTCAAAAGAGATCATAGAAAATGAGATCAAGGGCACAGAGAGAGGAATTAACTTTGGTAAGGAAGAGATATACTTCAACTTCTAATACTGAAGGAAAAGAGAGGATAGAAGAGAAAATTATATTTTGAAGTAGGGAGAGGAGTCAGAGTTCAAATATGATTGTGTCATTTGCCTCAGTAAAATAGAAAATGAGGTCAATTGGTAAAATTATGATGGTGAGATGTAAGAGAATTGAAAGGAAAGGTGAGGATTTGAATAGAAGAAAATTTATGAGATGACAATACAAGATGTATAAGAGAATTGTAAGCATGGGGACACAGATGATATTAGAGAAATTAATGTGTAGACAATCCAGTCTACATGGGTTGGTGAATGTATTGTAGCACTCTCCTACTCAAAATAGCAGAGAAGATAAATGGTAGAAGATGTTTAATATGGGGAGTAAATAAAACATACAATAAAAAAACAAAGATGAAAAGTGATTTAAAAGGGGAAAATGGTCTACTCTTAATGAAACATTTATTCAGGATTTTGAAAAAGAGGCAGTGTGAATATAAAACAGTGAGGATAATATGAGAAAGCAAGAGAAATCAAAGGACAGAAAATTGTAATACTACAGAAAAGATTCCAAAGAAAAGGTCATGGGAGAGTGAGAATAATAGAAGCTTGTGGTCAGAAAGCTATGGCCAGAGTTGTATCCTCAGTTCATAAAACACTGCCTAATAGATACTTAAATGTTTGTTGAGAATGATGAGAGTCAAATTAGTGCTGGAGCTGCATATGGAGCCTGAGGAACTCAGGTCAGATTAGATGACAACAGATTAGATAAGAAAGTAGACTGTAATGTGCCAAAATTATTGAGCAAAGGATATGTAACCAACAAAGGAAAGTAACCAGGCTCAGAAGAGGGCAATCTAATTGGTCAGTGCGAACATCAAAGGAAGAGAGGTTGTTGAATGATGGTAGTACCACAAGGGGTTGTAGGTAAACATAGGAATCCAGGGAAGGAATATCCAATATTGGACAGTTTGGCAAAGGTTGAAATGTCCTCAGAGGAAATATATTGATGGAATAACATGGAAGTCATGTGCAGAGATCAGGAAAGTGAATTTGATAATGAGCTAGATGTCTTAAAGAGGACAATTGGACAACAGAGGGAAATAAGGAATTTGGAGGAAGGGAGATAAGATGTACAGTGATAAAAGGAATATCAAAGGATAGCAGAGAATAGTTGTTTGCCTCTAGGATAGAAGTGACTTGGGATAACAAAGATGAGAGTTTCTAAGAGAAATGGAAGGATTTGTTATCTATAGGGTAGGAATGATACATAGTAGGCAGAAATATATGTCATTTCTAACATTCTAATTAAACATACTTGTGGCTCCCTCCCCATAATTGTGGCTATAGTAGTAGCTTGATAAATATTTGCTAAACTAAAATATACTGAGCCAAAATACTAAAGGCTTATTTTTTTTAAGCATCTCAATATAACGGTGACAAAATTACACATGATGATATACTGATCAATTCTCATTACCATATCCTTGCGAGATGAAAGTATTTTAACAACATAAAGTTCTTTACTGAATAAAATACTATTATTGTCATTATCCTTTTTATTCCAACCCTTTTATCCTCCAGATTCTTGATAGCAAAAATTGAACAGGAAGTGAATCATATTCTTTGACCAGGAAAAGAGAAGGGAAGTAAGGGTGGTATCCCAGTGTCCCCTCTGACCACCCAGGAGACTCTGACACCATTGTGATTCATTAGTTTTTATATTAATCTACCCAACTTAAATTTCTCTATTTTCATTTTTAATCAAACTTTAGAAGCATTTCCTTTGAGAATTTTGAGTAGAATAAATGAACAAAAGCACTATACAAGAGGGATGCTGAAGCAAGAAACAACTTGAGATACTTATTTGGTCAGTTGAACCTCAAGAAAGAAGAAGCATCTTTCAAAATGTTGTTCAGTGAGACAAAATTTTATTCATGTCCCGTTTATACGAAATCAATTCAGGATAGTGCCTAATACTCTTATTCTGAGAAGGCCTTCCAACTTCTCCAAGAAAGTAAAAGACTGGGGTTTAGGAATGAGCTGCCTGGATTCCTCTTTTTATATAATACTGACTGGTATCATCACACTTCGCTTGTGTCTTCACTCTCTAAGTTCATATTGACCACATAGCCCACAATTTAGCCATTCCTGGTTATTGCTGTTTCTCCCAGTATGTGAAGGAAGAACGAGTTAATTTATTCTCAAGAGTCCAATCCTTGTCTTCTTACCTCCACACTGTGAACAGGCTTTAATATAGTTAAAATGTGCCCTGTTGAAAATAACTGAATTATTATTCATCCCCAATGAACCCAAAATGTAGTCGATTTTGTATCTATTGCTGTGCAGAACTGGCCTAATTAAGAAATGGTTAAAAAAAACTACTTCTGCTAGAGTGTTATTTGAATTAGATTTGGCTTTCCTCCCCTGAACTCTGGTTTACATATTGATCATATTTTATTCTGAAAATGTGTCTTTTTTGGATTTTAGGGACTAATCCCTAAAGTAATGATAACATCATATGTGCAATGGCTCTCATTAGTATGTCTTTGGGAAGTTTCTTATAATGCCCAGTTAATCCATCCGAAATAAAGAATCTCACTTTTTGAGAAAAATACAGTATATTTAATCAAACAAATTTACATAATCTTTGTAAATTGCAACACCATGACATTTCTGGATTTCTTTAAGTAACCAGAGGAAAATAATTAAATATCAGCTGGAAAGATAGGTACTCAGGGAAATATTCTTTTGTTATGCTTTTTCTATTAACAGGTATTTTTAAAATTTCAAAAACTAATCTTTAATAAAAACAAGGTCTTAGCTTAATCCTTTTTATGACTCAAATAATTTACATGCAGTGCCTGTGAATGAATAGGAAAATATAAAAGATTAATTGTTACTTTCCATATTGGGAGTATATAAATGCTCCTTATGCTATTTGGAAATTTTACTAAAATTTGGGGACATTTTTCATTCCAATTTTCAAATACACATATCTACTTTTGTATTGCAGTTATTATAGCACTGCATTTACTTGTATAAAATTGATGTTGTTTTTCAAATACACATGCATAAGAAAATAGATACTGTGAGTTATTTTCCACTAAATTCAAATTTTTAAAAATATCATTCTTACATATGCAGTACAGCTTCTATATTTTTATATCCCAAATGAGATAATTGTGAAGCAACCAGCATAATATCAGGAAAATAGCAGGCACTTAACAAGTACATGTTCCTTTCCCATCCCTTCTAATTCTATTGTTCTCTTTTTGAGAGAAGTCTTCTTGTAGAATGTTTTGATTACTTGGTCTATATTTCTTATCTTCAAGGACTTCTTCCTTAAGATCTTATCTCTTTTGTCTTTATGTCTGGCATTTCCTTGCATTCTTTTATTCTTATTCTGAACTATTTGGAAGGTCCTTTGACTCTTTTGCTTCTCATTTCAAGCAAATTTTATGTAATTCAAATGTAAAAAGTATTATTAGCAAACATTCTATTAAGTAGCTACTAAAAATGCAATTGATTGAAGAATTCATCATGATTTTAAGGAATGATGGCTTGATTTGTTTCATCCAAATTAATGTTGGTCAGTCTATTTGCCTTCATCAGTGAAATCCTAGAACTTAATATCATAGTTGAGGAGCTAAATTATCTGTAAAGCTTATTATTTGGTATCTTTTAGAAATCTCTTATCAACTTAGTAAGCTTTGATCATTTTCTAAAATCCTGTAGAGACTAATTCAGAACCTTTCAGGCTAACATCTTTCTTACAGAACATATACAGGTGATATGATATGCTTTACAATGCCAGAACAATATTTTGTGACTGAAGAAGGGCAAAGAGCCTTTCTTCCCCAAAGAACTTGCTGGGTAATTCAAAGTTTTTATCAGTAACCCAAACTGAAAGATACTTCTGGATACCATTATAAAATGCTATGAATTATGAGAAAGAACAATATTTTCCCCTCAAATTGCTTAGAAAAATGAAAAGATATGCAAGGGCAACTTAAGTTTGCAAGAAAAACTACTTTATCATTCACATAAAAAACACCAAAAGAAACATCTATATAATGTTTTTTTCAGACAGTCATTAGAACAGGACCAAATATATGGTACAAAAAATATGATCTCCAATGTGAAAACTATCCTTTGTTACAAAAGTCAAAAGTTATTACATTCACAATACTTGTATTCCCGACACAACAATGTGTTGAAGAAGCAAACAATAAACGTGACCCACATAGTCTCTAGGGATCTAGACATAGTATCTGTAAGGGAAACTGATTTCATTGGAAAAAAACACACTTTAGGAAAAATATTTTTGACTTGTTTGTTTCTTATTCTAAAATATTCATACTTGGGTCAAAATACAGGCCAAGAAAAATAAACTGACCTGAATATAGAATAAATCTCTTATTCCAAGTAAAAATAAAATGGAAAAAATATAGAGGAATTCTATTTCATAGATAAAATGTTCAATTACATAAATTCTAAGCACTTTAATAATTTAGTACCCTAATTATACCTGAAGGGGAAAAGTAGCCAACTTTGAATTATTCCACTTTGGTTGCTAAAATAAACAAAAAAAACCACTTTGTTTTCCAAATTTTCTTATTCCACCAACAATAGCTTCTAGCCCACAAAAATCACAAGTGATTCACTATCATTTTATGCTGCTTTGAAGTTCCTAAAGTGCTTTCCTCTTAATAATACTGAATTGGGCAGTGCAAATATTATTTCCATTTTACAGATGAGGAAATTGAAATAAATGGAGATATAGTGACTTGTCCATGCTAAAATAGCTGGTAAACGTCAAATGCTCTCACAAAAATGAATGATTTTCTATTATTACATCTCCTTAACTTCCATTTATATTCTAATAGTAGTACTTATATGTAAGGGAAAAGTTGAAGAGAGATACAAACACCCTGAGCACCTTGAAAATTCATAAGCTGATAATTAACACCAGAAGACCTCCATTTTTGGTGGACTGACTTTGTGCTTACTTAACATAGGAATTATATTTTATTACAAAAATCTTCTTTTAGTTCTTTAAAAGGCAACGAATAGGTCATCTTTTAGGTTAACATTCCAAGAAGCAATGAGCAGAAGAATTTTTTTGTGTATAGTTGGGAAAGACCATGTTCTCTTTGAGAATTCAACTACCAGAATTCATTCTGTTTGGCAGATGTTGACATCATTCAAAAAATCACAGAGTACACTAGAAGAGAGGAAGGAATTTGGGAGACAGATGGATGGGTGTGGACTGAAGCATCTGGTAAGGAAGAGAAATAATGACTATGGAACCAAAAGTTATTGTTTTCTACCAAGATTAGCAGAAACTGAAGTTTCCTCCTGTTCGTGCAGAGTTATTCTATACTAAGACATCGCCTGACACATCATAGATATTTAATAAATGTTTATTGAACAAAATTGAACAGAAAATGTTGATTCAAAAGTACTATGTCAATCTTTTGAGACACCTTTCCATGCTGGAAAGTTATAAAACTTTGAGAACACACTAGCCCAAAACCAAAGCTGATGGTATCTCAAACTTCATGATAATCATCAAGTTATCTGATAAATTCATCACTAAAACATGTTTTACTGAGATCTAAAATTGAATCTGAGGCTGATTTTGCAAAACAGGAGAGAAGCATAGATTAGTCACCTATTTTACAAATAGATGTTAGGGTGATGTTTTGTTGAGGGGAGGGGCTAATAGCTATGATAAGTGTTTGCTATTGATAACCTTTCAATAAATTATTTATCTTGTAATTTTTTTTGTAAAAGAACGGTCCCAATTAGTTCAATAGTTGTATTATTTGAAGTCATACAGACTATTTCCATTGACCTGAAACCAATACATACATTTTACATAATTATATCTCTTGCTATTATGATTTTGAGCACATGTGATCACTTAAAGCAATTCATTCTTCAAATTCATTGGGACTTAAATGTACTCTGATAACATATATGTTCCACCCTGACTTGTTGAGCTTCAGTGAAATGAGGGGGTTTGATGAGCAATAACATACTATAATGCCCTCCCTATACATATTCACATGATATTAAGGGATGCTATAATTAATATTAAAATTTAAGTACCAGTGGTAAAATCACCTCAGTGTCAATATTTTCATTTGTGAAGCAAAGTCACTGAAAATAAGCTGCTAAAGATTTATTTTTTCACTATAGGATTGCCCTTTTTAAATGCAAAATGCATTCAGAGGTGGTACACAATTTAATTTCACCTTGTTGTGGTTTCTTTTCTCATTAAGCAGCTGAAAGTAAGAAAGAAGTAGAAATAAAGCCGAGAAGGAAGTGTGTGAAAGTAGTCAGAACAGAGTAATGACAATAAACTTTGAACACTTCATAATTTTAACAAGGATAACCCCAATTAGCTATGTGTAATTGTATCAGGGAACTGAATCAATGTAAAAGTTCAGCAATCAAAACATTTTAGGTTAAAAAGAGAAATAGATTATTATAAGTGTATTTTAATGATTTCCAAGTGACCACTCTATTTATCTCACATTAATCTGGAGATCACCCTAACTTTTTAAGTACACTGAATTCTTTCTATATCTCTATAGACATAGACATGTGTAAGTATGTCTGTATGTGTCCATGTGTACAGAAATATATAACAGAGCCAATCTTCCTCATCTTTTTCAGCAGCAATTACTGGCCAAATGCCACCAACAGGAAGGGAGAAAGGAAAAAGCATTCATTAAGAATTTACAGTGTTCTAGGCCCTGTTAAATACTTTATATTTGATTTTTACAACAACACTGGGAAGTAGTTGATATAATTATTCCCAGTTGAGGAAATTGATTCAGAAAAGGTTAAGTAACTTGCTAAGAGTCACAAAGTTACTAAGTGTCTGAAGTCATACTTGAACTCAAGTCTTCCTGACTCTAGGCTTAGGGCTCTATCTATTGTCATACATGACTACACAGAAGCCCAGGAGCCCTGAGAATGATAATAACATCAAGACCATATAAGTCATACTTCCAGATTTCATAGGCACTTCTAGGAAAGCAAATTCTATAGAGAAGGGATAAGCCATCCCTACCAATAGTCCACCAATTGCCACATGCTTCAGTAAGCAACCTGTCTAGCTGAAGTAACTGATACCCTAAGGTAGGAGCATTAGGCAGCATGTGTCAAGCAGCTCAAACCACCACCTGGTTGTCTTTCTTCCTTCAGACTATGATGGAAAGAGCCCAAGACCCTGAATTCAAAAGCCTTAAAAATATCAATGCTTCTAGCCAAGTGCTAGCAGTCATCATTTTGGGAAGTAATCCATATGGAGATATAGCCTGGCAACTACTCCTCCAAACTAATCACAACTACTGAAACCCAGAAAAGAAGGTCCTTTCTGCCAAGATCCCCTTGGCATTGTCTAATGGTTCAGCATCAGAAACTAATATGATTTTACCCGTAAAAGAGGCACTGACATCTATTTTCCCTCTGTACTATAAAGATTATGAGACTAGCAGTGGAAATCTTCCATGTTTTATCTCTCCCATAAAAGAAGAGTTTCTTGAAGAAAAAAACCCAAACCTTTCTTACTTTTCAATGTATATCCCAAGCACATAGAACAATGCTTTACATAAAACAAGCACTTAATAAATAATTTATTTACATATTCAATAAACATATTAATTTATTGAGCATCTATTATATATGAGACAATGTGTTAGATTCTATGGATATAAAAGTTTATAAAGGTTATGAATATATGAATCAGGAGTAAAAATTGCTGGCCTTGTAATCAGAAAACTTTGCTTTTAATTCCATGTACTAGGGTCTAAAAACATTGCAAAGAAATCCAAAAAACCAGAAATAATGTGTAAATTTTTCAGATAATAATATGATAAAAATTATAATTAGTAAGGGTATAATGAGAGGCAAATTAAAAATTAATTGGAAATTATATAATCTGATTGTCCAAAACTGGTGGGTTAAGGAACAAATCATAGTAACAATGACCAATTTCATTGAAAAGAATAACAATGAGAAAATAACATATCAAAATGTGTGCGATACAGCAAAAGAAGTACTGGGGGGATTTATATCCTTGAGTGACAATATTAACAAAAAAGAGAAAGAAGAGATTGACAAATTGGGAATACAACTAAAAAAACTAGGAAAAAAAAACAAATTTAAAATGCTCAGACGAAGACCAAATTGGAACTTCTAAATATCAAAGGAGAATTTAATAAAATTGAAAGTAAAAGAACTATTGAACTAATAAATAAGACTAGGAGATGGTACTTTAAAAAAAAAGTAAAATAAAGTATTGGTTAATCAAATTAAGAAAAATAAAGAAGAGAACCAAATCAAAAATATCATGAATAAAAAGAGTGATCTCACCTTTAATGAAGAGGATTAAGGTAATTATTAAGAGTTATTTTGCCCAATAATATGACACTAAATATGTCAATATAGGTGAAAGGGACAAATATTTTAAAAATATAAATTGCCTAGATTAAGAGAAGGGGAAACAGAATACTTAAATAATCTCACATCAAAAAAAAAAAAGAAATTGAACAAGCCACCAAAGAATTCCCTAAGAAAAAAACCCCTGGGAGAAGTAGATTCACAAGTAAATCCTATCAAACATTTAAAAATCAATCAATTACAATACTTTACAAACTATTTGACAAAATAGGCAAAGAAGGCGTATTAGCAAATTCTTTTTATGGTGCAAAACAGAAAGACCAAAAACAGAGAAAGAAAAATACAGACCTATATCCTTAATGAACATAGATGCAAAAAATTAAATAAAATACTAACTAAAAGGCTACAGCAAGTTATTACAAGGATTATTAACTATGACTAATAGGGACTTATAATAGGAATGCAAGAATGATTTAATATTAGAAAAACTATCTGCAGAATTGACCATATCCACAACCAAACTAATAGAAATCACATGAATATCTCAATACATGCAGAAAAAGTCTTTCACAAAAGATAACACCCACTCCTTTCAAAAACACTAGAAAATATAGAAATAAAAGGGTCTTTCCTCAAAAGAATGAACAGAATATATTTAAAACCATCAGCAAGGATTATCAGCAATGGGGATAAGTTAGATGACTTCCAAAAAAGATGAAGAGTGAAACAGGAAAGCTCATTATCACCGCTACTATTTAATATTGTATTGGAAATGCTAGCAGTTGCAGTTAAAGAAAAAAAAAGAAATTGAAAGGATCAAAATAGGCAATGAGGAAATTAAACTATCACTTTTTGCAGATGCCATGGTTGTTTACCTAGAGAATCCAATTTAATCAACTAAAAAGCTAGCAGAAATAATCAATAATTTAGCAAAGTTTCAGGGTAAAAAACAAACCCTTATAAATTACCAGCATTCCTATACATTTCCAACAAAACCCAGAAGCAATTGTTAAAAAGAGAAACTCCATTTAAAATCATTCCAAATAAGATAAAATACCTAGAAATCTAATTTCCAAGACAAATTCAGGAATTATATGAACATAACTACAAAACACTCTTCAAACAAATAAAACTAGATCTAAACAATTGGAAAAACATCAATTGCTCATGTGTAGAAAGAGCCAATATAATAAAAATGACAATCCTACCTAAATTAATTTACTTATTCAGTGCTATACCTATTAAACTACCAAAAAACCTTTTTTATATAATTAAAAAAATATTACAAAGTTCATCTGGAAGAGTAAAAGATCAAGAATATCAAGGAAAGTAATGAAAATAATATGAAGTATGGAGGCCTAATGTTACCAGATCTCAAACTATACTATAAACCAGTGATCATCAAAACATTATGGTACTGGCTTAGAAATAGAATGGTGGGTCAATGGACTAGACTTGGCGTAAATTATAGTAGCAAGATAGTGTTTGATAATAATTGGAAAAATATAAGGCAATCATTAAAAACTACTTTGCCGACTTCCGGGTAATCATGGCTGCAATCTAGACGCCACACGCTTCCTCTCCCCAGCACCGAACGAAATAGACTACATCAAAGGAGCATAAAAATCACCTTTGGAGGAACAGAAGGACACCCCAGTAATCCCAGTACTCCACAGAGGCGAAGGTATGTGGGGTTTGAACATTTCCACACTATAATAAGGAGGAAAAGCTTGCACAGAAAAGTGAACTGAGCCGCCCTTCCCCCACCCCACCTCCCCCACCAAAGCAGAGTGAGCTACCTGAGCGCTCACTGGGACAGCGAGTGAGTGGGGAACATCTCTGTCTGGGGGGGGGGGGGCACTCCAGGGTCCTTGGGATCTGGGGACTGCCAGGAAAAAACATCTCAGGGCGGTTTCACTGGAGAATCCAGCCCTTCAGCGGAGCTGTACTTGGGGCAGCTGCGCAGAACATCTCCGCAGAGCTAAACACCAGGGGTGGACCACGCACTGATTATCTGGGCGGAGCTGAACACCTGGGCAGTGTGGCTGTGATCAGGGACCCAGCGCTCTAAGAAACCTCGGAGGCTGGGAAGAACTAGTCTGAAGCAACCTAAATTCACAGAAAAACCGCCCATATAACCCAGATCCCAGACCAAAAAGGAAAAGGGAATAAAACCACCAAAGGGATGGCTCACATGGCCCAAAATCAAGCCTCCAGGAAGAAAGGGAAAAAAGTGACTATTGAAAACTTTTATGGTGGAATTCCCCAAGGAAAAGAGGAGAATGAGGAGGAAATCCAAAAAAATTCAGAACACACCTCCCAAAATGGAAACTATCAACAAGCTCTGGAAGATCTCAAACTGGAACTTATCCAAAAGATGGAAACCTGGAAAGAAAAATGGGAGAAAGAGATCAGCTGTCTGACAGATAAGAATGCTCAATTGGAAAAAGAACTCGAAGCATCCAATAGAAGGGCAGACAAGGCTGAAAAGCAAAACCAGTCCCTAACGACCAGAATTAAGCACCTCGTAGAAAGCGAAATGATAAAACAGCAAGAATCAATAAAGCAAACCCCAAAAATTAATGAATTAGAAGAAAACATAAAATATCTCACTGAGAAGGTCACAGATCTGGAAAACAGAGGGAGAAGAGAAAATCTCCAAATTATCGGTCTCCCAGAAAAACCAGAGATAAACAATAAACTCGATATTATTCTACAGGAGATTATAAAAGAAAATTGCCCTCACGTTCGGGAGCAAGGGGGCAAAATAGAAATAGAAAGGATTCATAGAACACCTTCTATACTAAATCCCCAAAAGACAACACCTAGGAATGTAATTGCCAAATTCAAGAGCTTCCAAGTAAAGGAGAAAATCCTACAAGAAGCCAAGAAGAAGAGCTTCAGATATAAGGGGGCTCCCATAAGGATCACACACGACTTAGCGGCTAACACACTAAGAGACCGCAAAGCATGGAACATGATATTTAGAAAGGCAAGAGAGCTGGGTCTCCAACCAAGAATCAACTACCCAGCAAAACTGACTATATACTTCCAGGGGAAAGTATGGGCATTCAACAAAATAGAAGATTTCCAAGCATTTGCTAAGACCAGAACTCTGTGGAAAGTTCGATATCCAAGCACAGAAAGCAAGAGAAACATGAAAAGGTAAATATGAAAGAAAGGGAAAAGGAGATAAATCTTATCTTTTTTCGTTAAGACAAACTCTCTTCTATAAGGACTACATTTACATCAAATTATATATATTAATATGTGGGGAAAATATTTTGTGGAACTCTCATAAATTGTATCATCATAAGAGTAGTTAGAAGAAACATGCATAGGGAAAGATTGGGGCATTAAGAAGATTTGGGGAAAGTGGGGGTAAAGAAAGGAAAAGGGAGGGGGGAACCATTGATAATACTAAGATTAACTTCAAGAAATAGGGGGAGAAATCAATAGAATAATCTTTACCATATAAAGATACACATGGGGAGGGGAGGGGAAGAACTCTCATATGAGGAGAGGAAGAGAGCATGAAGTGGAATTACTTAAACCTTACTCTCAGTGAAATCAAACCTGAGAGGGAAGAAAATCTAGATCCAGTGGGATCCTGAATTCTATCTTATCCATTAGGGCAAGAAAGAAAGGAAAATTAAGGAGGGGGAGGGGGTAGGGAGTATCTAATTAAAAAAAGGAAAGAAGAAAGGCAAATTAACCGCATCAAGGATGAAAAGGGGGATCTCACCTCCAATGAAGAGTAAATTAAGGCAATCATTAAAAACTACTTTGCCCAACTATATGGCAATAAATATACCAACCTAGGTGATATGGATGAATATTTACAAAAATATAAATTGCCTAGACTAACAGAAGAAGAAATAGTTTTCTTAAATAATCCCATATCAGAAAAAGAAATCCAACAGGCCATCAAAGAACTTCCTAAGAAAAAATCCCCAGGGCCTGATGGATTCACCAATGAATTCTATCAAACATTCAGAGAACAGTTAATCCCAATACTATACAAACTATTTGACATAATAAGCAAAGAGGGAGTTCTACCAAACTCCTTTTATGACACAAGCATGGTACTGATTCCAAAACCAGGCAGGCCAAAAACAGAGAAAGAAAACTATAGACCAATCTCCCTAATGAATATAGATGCAAAAATCTTAAATAGGATACTAGCAAAAAGATTCCAGCAAGTGATTAGAAGGGTCATCCACCATGATCAAGTAGGATTTATACCAGGGATGCAGGGCTGGTTCAACATTAGGAAAACTATCCACATAATTGACCACATCAACAAGCAAACCAACAAGAACCACATAATTATCTCAATAGATGCAGAAAAAGCCTTTGATAAAATACAACACCCATTCCCACTAAAAACACTAGAAAGCATGCATCGGGTATGGGAGAGGGAAAGGCGGGGGGGGGGGGGGGAAGGGAGGTAAAGAAAATGATCTTTGTTTCCAGTGAATAATGTATGAAAACAACCAAATAAAATAATGTTTTAAAAAAAAACTACTTTGCCCAACTATATGGCAATAAATATACCAACCCACATCATATGGATGAATATTTACAAAAATATAAATTGCCTAGACTAACAGAAGAAGAAATAGTTTTCTTAAATAATCCCATATCAGAAAAAGAAATCCAACAGGCCATCAAAGAACTTCCTAAGAAAAAATCCCCAGGGCCTGATGGATTCACCAGTGAATTCTATCAAACATTCAAAGAACAGCTAACCCTAATACTATACAAACTATTTGACATAATAAGCAAAGAGGGAGTTCTTCCAAATTCCTTTTATGACACAAACATGGTTCTGATCCCAAAGCCAGGCAGGCCAAAAACAGAGAAAGAAAATTATAGACCAATTTCCCTAATGAATATAGATGCAAAAATCTTAAATAGGATACTAGCCAAAAGACTCCAGCAAGTGATCAGAAGAGTCATTCACCATGATCAAATAGGATTTATACCAGGGATGCAGGGCTGGTTCAATATTAGGAAAACCATCCACATAATTGACCACATCAACAAGCAAACCAACAAAAATCACATGATTATTTCAATAGACTCAGAAAAAGCCTTTGATAAAATACAACACCCATTCCTATTAAAAACCCTAGAAAGCATAGGAATAGAAGGGTCTTTCCTAAAAATAATAAACAGTATATATCTAAAACCATCAACTAATATTATCTGCAATGGGGATAAACTGGATGCATTCCCAATAAGATCAGGAGTGAAACAAGGATGCCCATTATCAACTCTATTATTTGACATTGTACTAGAAACACTAGCAGTAGCAATTAGAGAAGAAAAAGAAATTGAAGGTATTAAAATAGGCAAGGAGGAGACCAAGTTATCACTCTTTGCGGATGATATGATGGTCTACTTAAAGAATCCTAGAGAATCAACCAAAAAGCTAATCAAAATAATCAACAACTTTAGAAAAGTTGCAGGATACAAAATAAACCCACATAAGTCATCAGCATTTCTATCTATTTCCAACACAGCTCAGCAGCAAGAACTAGAAAGAGAAATCCCATTCAAAATCACCTTAGACAAAATAAAAAAATTAGGAATCTATCTCAGAAACAAACACAGGAACTATATGAACACAACTACAAAACACTCTCCACAAAACTAAAACTAGATTTGAACAATTGGAAGAACATTAACTGCTCATGGGTAGGACGAGCCAATATAATAAAAATGACCATCCTACCCAAACTCGTTTATCTATTTACTGCCATACCCATTGAACTTCCAAAAAAATTTTTTTACTGATTTAGAAAAAACCATAACAAAGTTCATTTGGAAGAACAAAGGATCAAGGATATCCAGGGAAACAATGAAAAAAAAAATACAAAGGAAGGGGGCCTTGCAGTCCCAGATCTCAGACTATATTATAAAGCAGCGGTCATCAAAACAATTTGGTACTGGCTAAGAGACAGAAAGGAGCATCAGTGGAATAGACTCGGGGTAAGTGACCTCAGCAGGACAGTATACGACAAACCCAGAGAACCCAGCTTTTGGGATAAAAATACTCTATTTCATAAAAACTGCTGGGAAAATTGGAGGACAGTGTGGGAAAGATTAGGTTTAGATCAACACCTCACACAGTACACCAAGATAAATTCAAAATGGGTGATTGACTTGAACATAAAGAAGGAAACTATAAGAAAATTAGACAAACACAGAATAGTATACATGTCAGACCTTTGGGAAGGGAAAGATTTTAAAACCAAGCAAGACTTAGAAAGAGTCACAAAATGCAAAACAAATAATTTGGAATATATCAAATTAAAAAGTTTTTGTACAAACAAAACCAATGTAACTAAAATCAGAAGGAAAGCAACAAATTGGGAAGCAATCTTCATAAAAACCTCTGACAAAGGTTTAATTACTCAAATTTACAAAGAGCTAAACCAACTGTAAAAAAAAAAATCAAGCCATTCTCCAATTGAAAAATGGGCAAGGAACATGAACAGGCAGTTCTTAGCCAAAGAAATCAAAACTATCAATAAGCACATGAAAAAGTGCTCTATATCTCTTATAATCAGAGAGATGCAAATCAAAGCAACTCTGAGGTATCACCTCACACCTAGCAGATTGGCTAACATGACAGCAGAAGAAAGTAGTGAATGCTGGAGGGGATTTGGCAAAGTAGGGACATTAATTCATTGTTGGTGGAGTTGTGAATTGATCCAACCATTCTGGAGGGCAATTTGGAACTATGCCCAAAGAGCGATAAGACTGTCTGCCCTTTGATCCAGCCATAGCACTGCTGGGCTTATACCCCAAAGAGATTATAAGGAAAAAAAAAACTTGTACAAGAATATTCATAGCTGCGCTCTTTGTGGTGGCAAAAAATTGGAAAATGAGAGGATGCCCTTCAATTGGGGAATGACTGAACAAATTGTGGTATATGTTGGTGATAGAATACTATTGCTCTCAAAGGAATAATAAAGTGGAGGAATTCCATGGGAACTAGAACAACCTCTAGGAATTGATGCAGAGTGAAAGAAGCAGAACCAGGAAAACATTGTACACAGAGACTGATACACTGTGGTACAATCAAATGTAATGGACTTCTCCATTAATGGCACTGCAATGTCCCTGAACAATCTGCAGGGATCTAAAAAACACTATCCACAAGCAGAGGATAAACTGTGAGAGTAAAAAACACAAAAGAAAAGCAACTGCTTGACTACAGGGGTGGAGGGGATATGACTGAGGAGAGACTCTAAATGAACACCCTAGAGCAAATACTAACAACACGGAAATGGGTTCGAGTCAAGAACACATGTGATACCCAGTGGAATCATTCGCCGGCTATGGGAGAGGTGAGGGGTGGTGGAGGGAGGAAAAGAAAATTATTTTTGTTTCCAATGAATGTTTTGAAATGACCAAATAAAATGTTTTTTAAAAATAATTTAAAAAATAAATAAAAAAATAATTGGAAAAATAAAATACCTTTGAAAATTTAAAAAAAAGAACTGAAGGAAAGTGAGAACTATTAAAATTTATAAATGATAACACTATAGAGGAAAGACAACTGAAAGACTTTAGAACTCTGATCAATATGATAAACCATGAGTCCAAAAGAATGAAGAAACATACCACTTACTGCCTGAGAGGTAGTTAATGATTTATAATGCCGATGGAATTATGAATTTTCAAGAATGTCTAATGTGGAAATTTATTTTGCTATACTATGTAGCTATGTATTTAATGGTGTCTTCTTTGTTTTTCCCTCTAATTTGTTCAGTTGAGGTGGGTAGTGGGAGAGGCAAATTAATAAAATGGACTTATTAATTGAAAAATAAAAATAATAAATATTTTTCAAATGCACAAAGAAAGAAATGGCAATAAAAGATGTGCAAATATTACTTAGTGGTGGCAGATAAGAGGAAGTAGTGATTGGAGGAAAGAGAGAGAGGGACTGGATAAAAGGAGACTGTATAGAACAGAGATTTTAAACCTGGAATCTATTGATATGTTTCAGAAGATTCATGAACTTGTATGAGAAAAAGAATACATTGTTTTTTCACCAACACTTAGCTTCCTTTGTAATCCTATGTATTAATTATTTTGCATTTAAAAACTATTACTCTGAAAATGGTTCCATGGCCTTTACCAGATTACTCTAATAGTAAACTAAAACTTTTAAATATATAAATAACCTCTGATTTGGAGACTATAGCCAAGAAAAATATAATGAGTTGTCAAACTAATGGCTGATACAGAAAACTGGGGGAAAAATGATATTACAAAGACAGGGGAAAAATTGAACATCACAACTAATTAGACATGAATATTAAAGGAGAAATAGGAATAAAAGGTAACTTAGCTTCCAGGCATAGTTAACTGAAAGTAAATTGCTAAATCTTAATTTGGTAAAGGAATTAAATCTTCAATATACACCAAGCTTATCTCACACTCATACTATTGCTACATTGCTTAAAACAGACATTCACCTTCCATAAAGGGTTTATCATTGGCTGTTCATTCATCTGACCTGATAGTGCCATAATATTCTACAAGGGCAACTTGAACTCTGTTAGCAAATGAATAAATCATATTTGAAATGATCATTTGGATATTACTGTGGTATCCAGCAAAACTGCAAAAACTGAGCATCAACTAGAAAGAGAAACTATCTAACCTCTTCTGACTTTCCTACGTGATTCTTGGTCTTGAATCCTGAACAAGCTGAACTTAAATGATTCATCGTCATCATCATCATCATCAATTTAGCTAGCACTTGTATAGTGCTTTAAGGATTGCAAAGACCTTTATAAAATTTTATTCTCAAAACTCTGGAAAATTGATGCTATTATTATCTACATTTTACCGAAAAGAAAACTCAAGCAGATAGAAATTAAATTATTTTCTCAGGGTCACACAGATTGAGGTATAAATTTGAACTCAGGTCTTCTTGACTCCAACACTATTACACTGTATTACCTATCTGCCTCAGTAAGCAGGCAAGCTTGAGTCAGGAAAAGCTATGAGGAGATTCACAAGAATAGTCAATTGTAAAGACACCACCAGTTGAAACACAAATGTAACCATATTTCAGTGTCATGACTGGTACTCTATAATAATAATACATAGCAGGTACAGTTACTTTTGTTCTACAATCTGATTTACTATTACTAATAATTTCTCAATACAATACATTTTTAATTCTCAAATAAACTATCGAAATTGCTTTGATGTTTTGAAGGTGAGTCTTTTCATTGAATGTAAAATCAGAAAATCAAACTGAGAAAATTATTGACAGAAAAACAAAATCAGGAAAAAATAACAGGCTTGACAGGGAAGAGAGGTTCAAATTCAGACCTACTGAATTTGGAATACTCACAGAAAATCCAGACCGATGTACCCATCAGGCAGTTTAAAATGTAAGGCCAAAGCTCAGGAGGGCTTGTTTTCTCATTTACTAGATGACCTTTATTTTAGTTCTCTCATGGCTCAAAATCCTATTTCACATGTATGAGAGGTCAGTTTGGATGTTAAAATCAAATTTCTGTGAGTAGTGATATGAGAGAAACAGACAGAAACAGAGGCACAAACACAGACAGTGACATAAATGAAAACAGAGACAAAATCATGGAGAGACAGAGTTGGAGATAGAGAAGTGAGAAGATAAAGCAATTTTTAGTAGCTTCACTCTATGTCGAAGGCTGTGTTAAGCACTAGAGATACAAATACAAGCAAGCAAGATGGTTTTTGCTCTCAAGTAGCTTAATTTCAACTACCGTCCATTACTTTACAAAATAAAATATCAAGGGGAACTAGAACTGATGAGAGTGGGGGATACGGCAAAGCATACAGCATAGAGATGGCCAGAAAGTGCAGTAGATGTTTGGTTCTTAGCAAGATAATACCAAAACAGGGCTAGCAAAGCTTATAGTTATACCAGTGATACAATTTATTTTTCCAGTGATTTGGGGTAGAAATGTTGGTCTGAATGGAGATGGTCTGGCTGGAGAACTTTTGCTTTAGAAACTCCTAGTACTGAGGAAGATTGTTTTGCAATATGTAATCCCAAAGAGCTAGTGGAGACATTGAGAATTTAATTAGTTTAACTTTAGTTACAAGTCAGTATGGTAGAGGCAAAACTTGAAGTCAAATCTTACAAAACTAACCTTCAAGCCACACTGAATCTTGTGTTAGTGACAGATATAGATAGGAGTAGAAGTACAGATATAGACCTAGTCCCATGTCTATAGTTATATAGTTTATACAGAAAGACATATATACATAAACAGAGGTAGGGAATGAAATATAAGATGCTAATAACTCATAATGAAAATGGACTTGAAAAATTTGATTTTGTCTACTATAGCATTCTAAAACCTTTTTTCCCCTAAAAAAGCCTGTTGAGAGTTTTGCAAGGAAACTCTTTAAAGGAATTTCCTTCCTGACAGAATGGGTTAACTGCTATTATAATAGTGTCCTTTTTCTTTAACATCTTAGTTAGCTTTCAGATATTGCTCCAGTGCCACTCAAAGTAAAATGCATTCATTCAGGTGTGCAATAAACCTTTAAACAGAAAAGATAGAAAAGACTAAAAAAATCCATAAATACAGTTTCCCTCAAGGAATGGCAATTAAAACAAATGGTTTCTAAAGCCAAGCAAAGAGATGGTGAGCAATCTTACTTAATAAATCTTACATTTCCTGCACTGGATATCTCATATTCCATTGAGCTGAAGGACCTGAAAGAAAGAGAACTGAGAAGTGAAATAAGGGAAAGCCCCAAAATGCATTAAGCATAGTCGTTTTATCAAAAGATTGGTTGGTGGGGGAAAAGGGGTGCAGCTAAATGGCTTAGTTGATAGAGAGCCAGATCTAGAGGTGGGAGGACCTGGGTAGAAATCTGAACTCAGAAACTTCCTAGCTGTGTGATCCTGGGCATGTCACTTTCATACTCTTCCTTGGAAAAAATATTTGGTATTAATTCTAAGACAGAAGGTAAGGGTTTAAAAAGAAAGATTAGAGAGAAAACCCAAATTAACAGTATCATAGATGAAAAGGGAGACCTCACCTCCAATGAAGAGGAAATTAAGGCAATCATTAAAAACTATTTTGCCCAATTACATTGGCAATAAATATGCCAATCTAGGGGATATGGATGAATATTTACAAAAAATATAAATTGCCTAGATTAACAGAAGAAATAGAATTCTTAAATAATCCCATATCATAAAAAGAAATTGAACAGGTCATCAAAGAATTCCCTAAGAAAAAATCCCCAGGGCCTGATGGATTCACAGGTGAATTCTCTCAAACATTCAAAGAACAGCTAATCCCAATACTATACAAATTATTTGACATAATAAGCAAAGAGGGAGTTCTACCAAATTCCTTTAATGACACAAATATGGTACTGATTCCAAAGCCAGGCAGGTCAAAAATGGAGAAATAAAACTACAGACCAATCTCCTTAATGAACATAGATGCAAAAATCTTAAATAGGATACTAGCAAAAAGACTCCAGCAAGTGATCAGGAGGGTTATTCACTATGATCAGGTGAGTTTTATACCAGGAATGCAAGGATGGTTCAATATCAGGAAAACCATTCACATAATTGACCATATCAACAAGAAAACCAACAAAAATCACATGATTTTCTCAATAGATGCAGAAAAAGCCTATGATGAAATACAACACTCATTCCTATTGAAAACACTAAAAAGTATAGGAAAAGAAGGGTCTTTCCTAAAACTAATAAATAGTATCTATCTAAAACCATCAGCCAACATCATCTGCAATGGGGATAAACTGGATGCATTCACAATAAGATCAGGGATGAAACCAGGATGCCCATTATCACCTCTATTATTTAACATTGTACTAAAAACACTAGGAGTAGCAATTAGAGAAGAAAAAGAAATTGAAGGTATTAAAATTGGCAATGAAGGGACCAAGTTATCACTCTTTGCAGATGATATGATGGTCTACTTAAAGAATCCTAGAGAATCAACTAATAAGCTAGTAGAAATAATCAACAACTTTAGAAAAGTTGCAGAATACAAAATAAACCCACATAAGTCATCAGCATTTCTATGTATCTCCAACACATCTCAGGAGCAAGAATTAGAAAGAAAAATTCCATTCAAAATCACCCTAGACAATATAAAATACTTAGGAATCTATCTGCTGAGATAAACACAGAAACTATATGAACACAACTACAAAACACTTTCCACAGAACTAAAACTAGATCTGAGCAATTGGAAAAAATTAACTGCTCAAAGGTACAATGAGCTAACATAAGAAAAATGACCATCCTATCCAAACCTATCTTTTTATTTAGTGCCATACCCATCAAACTTCCAAAAAAAACTTTTTTTACTGAATTAGGAAAAAAAATAACAAAGTTTATTTGGAAGAACAAAAGATCAAGGATATCCTGGGAAATAAAGAAAAAAATGCTAATCAAGATGGCCTTGCAGTACCAGATCTCAAACTATACTATAAAGCAATGGTCCTCAAAACAATTTGGTACTGAGTAAGAGACAGAAAGGAGGATCAGTGGAATAGACTCGGGGTAAGTGACCTCAGCAAGACAAGTCTATGACAAGCCCAAAGATCCCAGCTTTGGGGACCAAATTCCATTATTTGATAAAAACTTCTGGGAAAATTGGAAGACAGTGTGGGAGAGATTAGGCTTGGATCAACACCTCACACCCTACACGAAGATAAACCCAGAATGGGTGAATGACTTTAATATAAAGAAGGAAACTATAAGTAAATTAGGTGAACACATAATAGTATACTTGTGAGATCTTTGAGAAAGGAAAGATTTTAAAACCAAGCAAGAGTTAGGAAAAAAATCACAAAATGTAAAAGAAATAATTTTGATTACATCAAATTAAAAAGTTTTTGTAAAAACATAACCAATGCAACCAAAATTAGAAGGGAAGCAACAAATTGGGAAACAATCCTCATAACAAAAACCTCTGACAAAGGTCTAATTACTCAAATTTATACAGAGCTAAACCAATTGTACAAAAAATCAAGCCATTTTCCAATTGATAAATGGACAAGAGACATGAATTGGCAATTTTCAGTTAAGAAAATCAAAACTATAAATAAGCACATGAAAAAGTGTTCTAAATATCTTATAATCAGAGAGATACAAATCAAAATAACTCTGAGGTATCACCTCACTCCTCACAGATTGGCTAACATGACAGTAACGGGACGTAATAAATGGTGGAGGGGATGTGGCAAAATTGGGACATTAATGCATTACTGGTGGAGTTGTGAATTGATCCAACCATTCTGGAGGGCAATTTGGAACTATACCCAAAGGGCGCTAAAAGACTGTCTGCCTTTTGACCCAGCCATAGCACTGATGGGTTTGTACCCCAAAGAGATAATAAATAAAAATTCATGTACAAGAATATTTATAGCTGTACCCTATGTGGTGGCAAAAAATTGGAAAATGAGAGGATGCCCTTCAATTGGGGAATGGCTGAACAAATTGTGGTATATTTTGGTAATGGAATACTAGTGCATTCAAAGGACAATTAAAGTGGAGAAATTCAGTGGGAACTGGAACAACCTCCAGAAAGTGAGGCGGAGCAAAAGGAGCAGAACCAGGAAAACATTGTACACATAGACTGATATACTGTGGTATAATCTAATGTAATGGACTTCTCCATTAGAGGAAATGCAATGTTCCTCAACAACCTGGAGGTATCTGTGAGAAAGAACACTATCCACATTCAGAGGAAAAACTGTAGGAATAAAAACACCAAAGAAAAACCACTCCTTGATTACATGGGTCAAGGAGGATATGATTGGGGATGTAGACTCTAAATGAACATCCTAGTACAAAGACCAACAACATAGAAATGGGTTCTGATCAAGGTCACATGTAATACCCAGTGGAATTGTGTGTAGGCTATGGGAGGGGTGGGGGAGAGAAGGAGGAATAGAAATTGATTTTTGTAACCAAGGAATAATGTTTGAAATTGACCAAATAAAAAATAATGTTAAAAAAAGAAAAACAAAGATTTTTGTGGACTCAGTAACAGAAACTTTCTTATCTCTAGTGCTAACTTCTGATTAGTTAGAAATTGTGTAGTTGATCAAGCCTCAAAACATGAAAATTGGACAGAAAGCCATTGTTTCAAAAGGAAGGTGTGTAAAGAGATGATGGGTCTTGAAATCATTTAATACTTTTTGGTCAGAAGATCTGCGCTGGCACCCAACTTCTCAACCTCAACACATATTCCCATATTTAATGCTCTTTGGGTTATAAATTAACTATGTGTTTTCTGTATACTCCAAGTTCCTATAGGAAATAGCTCACTCCTCTTCAGAGACAAATTTGAGAAATCAAAAGCACTTGTCTCAGAGTGCTCCCTTTTTCTATGGGCCAACCAACCTTTTTCTCCATCTTGGTTTATAATTATAGACAAAATAAATTATTTTTACTGATTAAGTCTCCAAATTATAAGTAGTGCTATGTGGTATATAAATGTGCCAGGAGGAGGTAATAACTAGCATTTACATAGTACCTTAAGGTTTGTAAAGCATTTTCATATCTTATCTCATTTGATCCTAACAACAACCTTGTGAGTTAGGTATAATTATTATTCTCATTTTACAGATGAGGAAAATGAGGCTGAGAGGTTAAGCAATTTGTTCAGGATCAGAAAGTTTCAAAAGATCAAAAAGTTGTGAAAAGGGGGAAAGCACCTAAGCGATGAGGATAAAAACATATGCAGAAACATCAACCCATGTCTATATATAGTAGATGGGTGGCTTGAGATATAATAAGAAAAGAACAAATTATTTTGTATCATGTATGCTTTTTTATACACTACTGAATACTGAAATACTCTTCCTCTGCATTCTTACCTTTTAGAATCCCTAATTTCCTTCAAAGTTCAACTCTAATATCACTAGCAAATTGAAGCCTTTACTCATGACTTAGAGGCCTGTATCTCTCCTGTAAAATTATCATGTATTTATTTTGTCTACATTCTTTAATATTCATGCTGTCTCCCTCAATAGAGTATAAGCCCAATGAGGGTGAGAACTGTTCTATTCTTTTATTAAAATTCCCAGTATCTAGCATAGGTTCTAAATAAAAACTGGTTGATTTATTGATTTAATCTAACTAATGCTGAAGAAATTAGAAAACATCAAGTGATATAGGAACAATGACCAATCTGATGTAATGACCAACTAACTACTCTAGAGAAACCACTAACAATTCAGATGTCAACTTCATGCCATATTACATGTTAAAAAGAATAAAATGGGCACTTTGGAAAGAATACATATTTGAGGGACTTTTTCAACATTGTTTTCTATCTCACATAGAAAAGAAATGAAATGAATAGATTTTACTTATAAATATGAACTAACCATTGATCTTATCTACTGGACTCATATTTCACTCAATACCTCTTTTAGAGTTAAAAATAAAACAACCTCTTTTGTCAGTATCCCTAAGTAGAAAAGCAAAGTCAGACCAGGAATTGATTGAGAACTTTCATTTCAACTTTTACATAAGGCTAAGCAAGACCTCTAAGTTAAATGTGATTCCATAAGATAGCCTACAAAGTCTCATTAAAGCTATATTCAGCCTAAAGCAAATTATATCATTACTACTAGTTGTGATTTTTAGTTTTAGGCAAATTATTTTGGCAATTGTTTTTTTGCTTTTGTTTTGGTGGAGCATGTTGAGATGTGCCACGCATTCTCATTTTGAATTCAATATATTACAATCATTTGGGGATTTTGTTTTCTCAGTCAACTGTGACTAAAAAAATTTGGTATACTATAAGGATCAACCATAAAAAACTTTCCTTTTTCTTTCTCATGTTTTCACAAAGGAAACTGTCAGAGTTTATATAAATTATATTCAAAAAGTATATTTTAGAATAATGCTTTATCAATTCAATTCTCCTGAAATTTTCCCTTTCTTAAAACTGCATATAGCTGCCTTAAAACTTATTTCACCTCAAATATTAATTTTCTCTGTAATTATTTGGTCAGGTACAGTTATAGATTTCATACATAAATGATAAAATTGGCATTTATGTGAAGACAATATTGTTGACATAATTTTCCTATTCTTGAGTAAACATAATTTAAAATGAGGTACTTCCAGAAAAATGGCTGGGTGAGAGGTTATTTCAAAGGCTAGAACCTTTCATTATCTGAAAATAGCCAGATAGTCATTGAATTAATAAATGTTGGACATTAAAAAATAAAAGGAAGGAAAATGGAATAAGGAAGAACTCATGTAAAAATGAATAAAGACTTAAAAAAAAGTCATCCACTGAAGAGATTCCAATATAATGCATAAAAGTAGTTTGGTAAAAGAAGGTAAGGCAAACCTGCCTCTCTTTCCCCCAAAAAAGTTAATACTTCAAACTCATTTGGAACCCTAGAAATGATAATGCAAGATTCTTCAGAGTAGATTCAAAATGTCATTAAAAACAATAAATAAAATGATTTTTGAGTTGTCAAAAAAGAAACAAAAAAACATTAGAGAACTGGCTATTTAGAACTAGAGGAAAGCCTCTAGAGCAGAGGATACTGAAAAAGAGTTTGGTAGATTAAGGACTCAGGAATACACAGATGTAAGAATGAGTGTCAGGTTTAGGGAAAACACAAAACAACAATTGTAAAAATGCTTGAGGTTCCTATAAGCCAAAGGACTAGCCTTAAATGTAGTGTACAGTAGGGAGAAACTATAAGCAGTTCTAGATTGCAAAACAAAGTCATTCCCTAGAAAAAGTAATCCAGTTCAAATGACCACTTTGAAAGTGAAGACAGCATGGTATATTACAGAGAATTCCCATTAAGGAATCAGTTTAAATGCATTTCAAAATACTTTCTCAGGTTTACTACATTCTCAACCTTAGTCAAGTTACTCACAACTTTAATCTTTAGTTTCCTTATTTATAAAATTAAGGGAACAGACTAGATAACTTCTGAAGTGCCTCCCAACTCTAAAACATATGTTTTAAATTGTGGGAAGGTTGAGGTGAACAAAGGCAGAATAAAATGAAATGTTCTGTATATATCATTAAACCCTAAAACTTAAGTTCAAAAGGACTGGGACCATTTCTCAACCTATACTTCAAAATTTCAATGGTTCTATTTTTTCATCAATGTGAGCATTCCTTCCAATGGTGTTGATATTGAACTGGCTCTGCTTTCTCTTTTTTTGATGTTCTAGTCCAGTGAACCTTTAAGAGGAAGAGTGCTGGGCCCCACACCCCAGACTGAGTGCCATATCCCACACCAAGTGCCAGGGGTACCCTGCCCCTCCTTTATCCCACATAGGGGAGGGAGAAAATGCTCCCATTGGACTGCTGGACAGAGGGGTGGGTGGTGTGAAAAAAAGTCATCAGGCATGGTTAAGATGGGGAGAGGAGCACCTCCACCTGAATCCCTGTGTCTTTCTAAAAACAAACTCAGTAGGCTAGGGGAGGGGGGGATATATGACCACAGAGAATGCTCTGCATGCCATCTTTGGCACCTGTGCATAGGTTCATCATCACTATTCTAGTCCATGTTTTCTCATACTCTATGATGGAAGAAAAGAAGGAAAAGAATGGAGAGAATGGAGTAAGACAAGCAGGAAAGGAAAGGATATTTATTAAGCACACACTATATGTCATTAATTGTACTGAGTTTATAAATAATATCACATTTGATCTTTACAACAATGCTGGGATGAAGAAACTAAGGCAAATAATAAAATGATTTGCATGAGACAAATGTGAACTCATCTTCTTGACCCAATGCACTAAAAGCCTTGCTCTGGGCCTATTAACATTCCCTGGGCACCAGTATATTACAGATACCATTCAGTCGATGTTCACTAACTCATTATATAACTGACCTGTTTTGCTAGTTCATTTTCTGAATGATGTCTTTTATACCATTTCTTTTAAGCCTTTCATCATTGATAATATGCTATAACATTCTTACACTGGAGAGACAGCTTCTCTTCAGCCTGTAAGATGACCTGTAATTTTAATTTTTCTGGAGTTTGTGCTATTCAATAATCCACAGAATAATGGTGCTTAAAAGAAATGGGGTTTTGTTTCAAAATGTCATTGGGACCATTGAAATCAATGCAGAATTTTCCAGATTGCTAAAATGGATGACATCTCTAAACTAGTCTTCATTTCTCCAAGTGTTTAGTAAAAGGAAATGTTTAACAATAGAAATTATGATGTGTTTTGAATCAGAGGTCCTGGGTTCAAAGGCAGGCTCTATTACTTGCAATTTATATGAATTTGAAAGAATAGCTTAAGCTCAGTTCTTTATCTATGAAATGTGGAGGCTGGCCTATGATTTTAACAAATCACTTACAGATCTAAGTTGATAATTCTATAGCATATTGTACCTACTGCAGAGTATGCATTAGATATCTACTAAATATTTGTTGAATTGATTAAAGTTGGTGAAATGGTTTTCTAGGGGGATGAAAGCATATAAATAAGTAAGGTTTCCAAAAATATTTTAAACTTTCAGGAAAAGTTTTGGAAGTTTTTCTAAAACTAATTAAGGGATTTTACATTTTTTAGGTGGTAGATAAAAACTTAAATTAAGAAATGGAGAAATATTCAGTTTGGGCCATTGCATAATTTCATAACTCTCCCAAACTAAAGAGATACCAATTTATAGTGTCCTTAATTGCTTATTTATGAATAACAATTTACAATGTGTTCCAATCTTCCATAAGATGTGATTTTAAATATTTAATAATTTTAATACTTTAAATATTGAATTCAAATCTGACCTCAGACACTTTTAGTAGTATGACTTTGGGCAAATCACTTAAACCCTATTTTTCTCTTCCTCATTTTTAAAATGGGGCTACAATAGAGAAGGAAATGGTAAACCACTCCAACATCTTTACTAAAAAAATGTCCCATGGAGTCAAATAGAATTGAACACAACTGAAAGACAATAATGAAAAAACCCTAAATGGATAAATGTACATATGTCTTTATATAGTCTCTGTGTATTTATGTATATATACATATATAATAAATCATTTTCATTTGTGCTAAAGCCTCAAAACCATAAGTATTAGTCTCATATATTGCCCAGATAATAAGCATATCAATGAAATTTAAAATAATTATGCCACACTATCATAGTAATCTAACTGATGCTTATATAAATAGTATTTTATTTAAATATTACATATTATTTGTATATATGAGGAGAGATGTTTCTTGATGTTACTGTAATTTTCAAGAAGAAAAGGTCAAATTCATTAACATGTAGCAAAGGAAAATGTCACTGTAAGTTGACTTTGGCAAATAACTAGTGATCTAATAGTAAGCCTGGAACTTGGCTGTCCCCCAGCCTCTCATGCTTCCCAAAAGAAACAAAGAATGCACCAAAAATGTTCAGAGGAAAGAAAAAATAGAAATATTTTAAGGATTCAATTTTTAAAAATCAAGATTGAAAATTATGATAGATATATTTATTTCAAAGTGCTTAAGGGAGCTATACTTTTAGGCAAATATACTCCCTCTATAATAATACAGAGTGCCATAATCTGACTTAGTACAAACAACCTTCTGATAAAATATATACATGTATATGTATATATATATATATATACATATATATATATGTATTTCTGAAATTAGCTAGGTCACTTCAGTCAACAAACTTTTTGTAGGTGTTAATGATTAAACATATCTCAAAAGAATGATTTTGCATGAGAATGCAACTTTATTGATTATGTCAAGTTTATTGGTTAGGCTTATCTCATAATCAATGAAGTAATATAGATCTCCATGGCTCTGTCATGATCAGGGGTGATCCACACTGGGTCAGGCAGCTTAATAGATTTTTTAGGACATCATTATTCAGCCCCTCCCCTACACAGAGTTAAATTTTTTATTCCTGCAACAGAAGCTCTTGGCATATTTAGTTGTTATATTCTAATGTACCAAACCATATCCTTTTTAATACTATGGTTAATATTCTATTATTATAATTGACATCTTATACACAATTAGCTTACAAATTGAGTCTAACATTATATGTGATCACTCTGTTCCTAATCAATAATATAAAGGCAATAGAACAATTTTCCTTTTAGTCTAGACTCAGGAAAACCAGAGTTCAAATGTAGAATCATATATTTACTAGATGTGTGACCCTGGAAAATTCACTTAAACTCTGTTTGTATCAGTTTTCTCAACCACAAAATCAGGATATTTGTTAAAGGTGCTTAATATAGTACCTAGAACATAATAGGTGATATAAATCCTTATTCCTTTCCCTTCTCTTTTTCTCATCTTGGAAGAACTTGCCAAGCTAAGCATGAGGAGGGAGAATACAGCTTTAGTACAATGTCATATTTTTTAAATTCCATTTCAGCTCCCAGTATTCATTTCCACCCTCATCCATATCTGATGTTCCCCATTATGTCCTTTCATTAATTTTAATAGAAATATTAAATTTAATCAAAATGAGAAAGAGCTTCCCATTCTACATTTTCAATGAAATTTTTTCATTGTTCATTATCTCTTCCATCAATTCTTTCACTTCCCTCCCAAAATATGCTCAGATTTTTCCAATCGAAGGAGAAAAAAAATTAAGTAGGGACAAAACAGTATAGAAACTGGGATAACAATCAGGGGTCCTGATAGTACCCATGCCCTCCATACAATCTGACCTCAGACTGCATTACACTGTTGAAACTGCTCTGTTAAAGGTCATCAATATCTTAATAATCACCAAATCCAATATTCCCTTTGTATTTCTCATCCTCCTTAACAATTGTGAAATATTTGGCATTGTTCATCACACCCTACTCTTTCAAGATACTGTGTTTTCTTTTCATTCCTTAACACAACCTACTCCTCTGGTTCTTATCTTACCTCTAACTTTTCCCTCTCTGTGTCCTTTTCTAGTTCATCTTTTCAATTCCTTAAAGTTTTTCTGAGGCTTCTGTCCTTGTCCCTCTTCTTTTCTCACTTTTCTATTGATGATATTATTCATTCCTACAGTCTCCTCTCTGTTTTTATATAAAGACTACATAAGTTTGCTTTGATAACAAGAACACCAAAAAAGGGCACGTTGCTGTGCTATACTTCTCTTCAACCTTTCCCTTCTAGAATTTCTAAAGCCTTCTTTATACTTATTGAAACTTCCAGAAAATGGGCAAAGCCTGAAACTATTTAATGTGGAGCCTAGACTTAATGAAGGGGTTTGAAAAGCATGTGAGAAAGAAATCAATGTCTTTTCCCACAACCTCAAAAAAGATTTAACATGAGGCTGAGTAAATGGGTGCTACATTGGTTACTTAAGGTAGGGAAGAGATGAATATAATGGAATTAGCATAATTTAGCTAGGAGTAAAGGGTAAGGACTTTCAATTGAGAAGAGTAAATCCAGAAGTCTTACAACAAACTGAGTAGCTCTTTAGTTCAGTGATTTGGTTGGGCCCTGAAACTGGATAATCACAGAATAGAAAAATATGCTACAAACTCTAAAGCATGTTGGCACTAGAACTTTTTAACTGTGAATACTTCCCTGAATGGCCAATGCAAATGGGAAACATCAATGGAGCAGAACCAATAAATAGGAAGATGAAGAAGAGAATGAAGAATAATTGATGATTGCAGTGAAGAAAGGGACAGGAGTGGCACTAGTGTCAAATTTCCAAACATCAATGAGAGGGTGGAATGGAAATGACAAATGGGTCTTAAGGAACCTTAGCATGTATACTGAAAAAAAAAATAGCAAAGCCCAATGGGCTGTTACAAAAGAGAACCATGAAGCAGAAAAAATCTCAGTCCCATATGCCATTGAAGTGTAAGCTTTCTCTCACTTATGAATTTTCTGGGGAAAAAAAAGGTCCCAAACTCTTTCTCACTGGAATGTTGCATCTATGAAAATCAATACTCTTGTGTATAGGAGGTAGCCAGGACTGAGATTTTATTGTATCACTTCAGAAATCAGTATTTGTTTCTAGTCTGTCCTAGTGAATACTTTCCTTTTAGATTTATCATCTCTGCCTAGTCTGTTAGTTAAATAAGCACTTGATATTGGCTCCAAGAATACATCTCCTTCACATTGAATCCAAAGAATGTATAATTCCAGCATCAAGTGAGATATGAGTGTTATACCACCTTGGTCACTCACTATTTGAAATTGTTAGATACCTATTGTTAGATCATAAATCATAAAACTGAAAACATAAAAAGGGCCTTAGAGGTCTTTGTCATATCTTGTCCTTATAGAACAAACTGAGACCCAAAAAATATAAATGACTTTCCCAAAGTCACACATGTGACAACACAGCAGATCTAGGATTTGAATTCAAATGCTTTAACTTAAATCCAAAATTTTTGTATAATACAAATTTCTTTTCATGTATTATTTTGGTCATTTGATCTAGAAATTGGATAGTTACGTTACCTTTTGGAGTTCTTCCAAATTCATTATACTTTTTCTGCACACTCCAAAGGGTATCCCTTTCACATACAGACACAGACCAAAGACTAAAAGGAACTAAGTAGTTTTAAAAAGAATAGTCTTGGGTCACATGAACATAAGAATATCTCAGTAGGAATACAAAAAGAGACAACCCATGAGGTAAAAGGAACTTTCAGAGTTATCATGGCCATTAGCAATGAGGAACATGAGTGAGGAACAAAAGAATATACTTTTGACTCAATAGCAAGACAATCCAGAGTCAGTCTAGAAATAGTAGAAGTTGTCACAATCTAATCTTGTCATGCAGACTGTCCCAGTGCTACAGGTCTGAAAATTGATAAATGAACAGAGGATAGGAAATACAAAGGCCAGACAAGAAAAGAATAAAAATACTAACATTGTTATTTAGAGGTATACTATGTCCAAAACTGTGGGAATACCAATATGGAGGACTAGATGCTTTCTCCTGTCCTCGTGACCTCTCAGACCTCTCCAGAATAGGAATAATATGCAAGACACAAAGTTGTTTCCATGGTCTAATATACCAAGAACTCTAATGAAATTTAAAACCTGAGGAAATAATGGCAGATAAAGCTAATCCCTGAGCCTTAGCATGTTCACATATCACTCCTTCCTATTCCAACCAACCTAACATGGCAAAGTTACATAGGTCAATTCACATGTTTACAACAAAACTCAACTCTGTTCTTCCTTCATCCCTGTACTATGACAAACCAAAAGATAGAAGCTTGAAAACCACCAGAGTAGAAAGAGAAGAGCAAGACAAAATTTGTGGGCAGTTAAGCCAGGTGAGGAATGAAGTTTCAAAAAAAAACCCTGTTGATTATTATAAGGATTTTAAGTTAATTTTCTGTCTCATTAAGGGCATAAATGTTAGGGCAGAGACAGAGTTGTAATTTGGATGCTTTCTCCTATGGGAGAGGGACTAGATGGAATGTTGTTGTGCGCTCTTCAAGAACAAAGAGCCTTTGAAATAGGACAGAGGGCACTTTAAGGATCTTGGAATGAGAGAGTTGGGAGCTGGAATTTCAGGGCCTGTCTCTTGAACTTCCTCTCAAGAGCAGGTTGCTGGAGGATTTTCTCTGAGATGTTATTTATTTGAGATAGTTAATTTTGAGAATTTTGTTTAACATCTAAGAAAGTGAAGAAAAATTGATTGGAGTGAGAGCTTTTTTTTTTCCCAAAGAGAGAAACAGCTACCAGGGAGGGGGTCTCTATTCTCTCTCACTGGAACAGTGAGGCCAGGAGAGCCTGACAGCCTAAAGATTTCAACAGCCATAGTTGGCAGTTAGCTTCAGGAAGTTGGTTCATTTTCATAGATATTTTAAGGATGTTAATATAAATTTAAGTTCAACTATTAGAATAAATTTAGTTAGTTTATAGATAGTTGAGAATAGTTAAAGGACATTCATCTTGGTAAACAAGAAGAAAATCCATTGGGAATTTTTTAGATTTGGAAGTTGATATAGAGATATTAGAATTAAGAGTAAGTCTTTTATTCCTTTATCTTTATCTCTTTTATCTTGTCCTTGACTCTCCACATAGATATAATTAAAGAAGAGCTGGATTATACTGTGTCCAATATTTCATCCACCACCTTAAGATAGGTTACCCTGACAACTTTAGCTTATCTCTACCACCTGATCAGTATCAACCTGCTATCAATATTAAAACCCATACAAGATCAATATTACCTACAACAACCCAGTATAGCAGTTAGCCGAAGGCAACCAAGAGAAATCAAACTATTCGTTGACTATGCTGTATTTGAAAGTGAGCTTGGAGAAGTTAAATGCTGTGCATCAATATTTTCTCCCACTTTCTCCAGAAGCTAAGATAATATAGGGGAGAATATGTTCTGTATTTGGATGAAATATTGGCACTTCTGCTTTTGCTGCATCTTCTTAGTAAATACACATTTGTAAAAGCTTATTGATGTTGATTAGTTAAATGATACTGGGGCATGAATTTCTGATGACTGATAATGGGAAGGACAAAAAACTCTCAGACTCTTAGGGGTATTCTTACAACTATTTGGGAGAGTTGACCCTTGCTCTGAAGGGCCTGATTCATCAGTTCAAAGGAGTTACTATAAGGATATTTAGAGTCTATAAGAGTTATATGAACTGATAAACATGGATAACCCAAATCATATTGCTTACCTTCTCTAGGAGGGCTGGAGGGTAGAGACAGAGACAATTTGTATTTTATAAGTTTGGAAAACATATATTGAAAATCATTATTGCATGTAATTGGGAGAATAAAATATATTTGAATAAAAAAGTTATTTATCATAGATTTTAGACCTCGAAGGGACCTTAGATATTCCTGTATAGTCCATTCCTTTTATAAGTAAGGAAATAGAGACCCAGAGAAATTAAATATTATGCCCAACATCATAGACACTATATGGTAGAGCTAGAATTTGAAGTTTGGAATTCTAAGTTTAAATCTCTCTTCCAACTATTCTACTTAGATTACTTTTCATATTAACCAATTCAGTTTTCCTTTTTGACATATTAAGTTTGCAAAAATTCCATTCCTTCTGCAAATATTTGAGTACCAAATGTGGGAAAATGTCATACTGTCTGAGAGATTTATTAGGCATATTAAGCAGAAATGGATCTTAATTTATTAGATTCATATTATATATAAAAGACTATCCTTAATTTATATTACATGTGCTGACATTATTGACGTTTAAGTCTGATAATTCTTCCCACTACATATATGTATATGCATATATATATATATATATATAAGTATATATATGGGAAATGGTGGGGGGAGAAAGGTAGAGGGAGAGGAAAATGATATAACCAATCTGTCAGAAGTTTTGGTATCCTGAAGAAACAAGGTTTTCTCTGAGGAATTTCCAAGAGTCAAAATTGAGTGCACAATTTGGAGTCATATGGCAAAGCTTCAAATCACAGCTCTTCCACTTACTAGAGAGAAGAAATGGGAACAGAGAAAGGGAATAAGCATTTATGAATAGTCTATTATGTATCAGGTACTATATTAAGTGCTTTCATAAGTATTATCTCATTTAATCTTTCTAACAATCCTGAGATCTCCATTTTACAGTTGAAGAAATTGAGACAATCAGAGGTTAAATGACAATGTAGGATCACAAAACTAGCAACTGAGCCCATTTTTCAACTCAGAGTTTGACTCTAGGCTCAGAATTCTCTTTACTCTATCACCTAGTTGTGTAGCCTTTGGCAAGTCATGTCTCTAAGTCTGTTTCCTCACCTATAAAATGAAAGTGTTGGATCATATGGCCTCTGAGTTGCCTTTGAATTCTAAATCTATGGGACAATAGTCACCTTCTTTGTATAAAAACCACAACCCTAAATCTGAGAAAATTACTTCCTGACTTCTGCCAATTTGCCAACTCCCCTTGAAACATACTGTTCACAAAAATGAAGCAAATTATCTTTGGAAAGCACAACAAAATAAAACTCATAATGGGACCCTTGGAAAATAAAGTTAGTCCCCAATGAGCAACCTTTTTTTCCAAAGATATGTTTAGAGCTTTAGTCACAGTCACACAAAAGCAGAGTTTCTAGTTCTCTTCTTCGGTTCCTTCCAGCTATGAATAGATAGATCCAGGAATTATTACTAACATTCATACTTCCTCTTGAATTTCTTCTTATCTTCCAGAGAGGTCTTCAGGCATTATTTCTCAATGTGGCTCCTCCTGAAGTCCTGTACAGCTTTCAGGAGGAAGGCAAGACCAATAAATCCCTCCAAGTTGCAGATGCATAGCTCCTGGTAAGCTGTTGAACACTGTCTTGCTCCAAGGCAGAAGAGAGGCTGCATTCTGTCAGGCAGAAAGCACAAATGCTCTCTCTATCATAGCTTTACAAAAAGACTAAAAGACTAGAGACCTCCTCTTCTTTCAGATATTCTTTCTCTTATAATCATAGAAAAAGGAATTCAACATCTAGTTTCTTCCAAAATAATCTCTATCACAGAAAATGGGCTTAGATACTGTGACCACAAACCTAAATGCCATTGGTCCCTCAAGACTCCTGAGGGATGGGGGTCCTCTACCTGAATGAGTATGTCTTATTCTAGAAATGGAAAGTTTCTTCCAAATTAACTCTTTACCAACTCCCTCATATGCTTCTCTCATTTTCCCTACTCTCATTATAAGACACCCAGAAAGAAAGGGAAAGTAGCAAGCTAAAATTTTGTGCTCTATTATATAATTATATTAAGAAACATACATACACCTTCCCCTACATATTACCCCAAACACTTTTTTATATTTTTCTTAGCACTTATGACACATCTCTATGCAGTATCCTTATATATTTCAAATTCTTTTTTAATTAATTAATTTCTAAAAGTATTTTTCCATGGTTTCATGGTTCATGTTCTCTCCCCTTTTCCCAACCCCCTCCCAGAGCTGACAAACAATTCCACTGGATTATACATGTATTATCACTCAATACCTATTTTCATATTATTCATTTTTATAATAGATTAATCATTTAAAACCAAAACCCTAAATAATATGCCTATATAAACAAGTGATAAATCATATGGTTTTTTTCTTCATTCCCATAGTTTTTCACTCAATATGGGTAGCATTCTTTCTTGTAATTCCATTGGGATTGTCCTGGATCATTGCATTGCTGTTAATAGCAAAATTTAGTACATTTAATCATCCCATAATGTATCAGTTTCCCTGTACAATGTTTTCCTGGTTCTTCTCATTTTACTCTGCATCAGTTCATGGAGGTTTACCTGTTTTTTATAGAAATCAAGCAGTTCATCATTCCTTACAGCACAATAGTATTTCATCACCATTCATATACCACAATTTGCTCAGCCATTCCTCAAAGGACAACCTCTCATTTTCCAGTTTTTGCTAACACAACAAGTGCAACTATAAATATTTTTGTACAAACATTTTTTATCTGTTTTGAGTAAAAGCCTGGCAGTGCTATTGCTATATCAAAGAGTATGCATTCTTTTAAAGCCCTTTGCACATAATTCCAAATTGCCTTCCAGGATGGTTGGATCAATTCACAACTCCACCAGCAATTCATTAATATAATTTTGCCACATCCCCTCCATTATTTATTATTTTCCTTTCCTTTATATTGGCCATTCAGCTAGGTATAAGATAGGACCTCAGCATTATGATTTGCATTTCTTTAATCAGGAGGGATTTAGAACACTTTTTCATGTGTGTGTGAAGGGAATCCTCTCCTACGATCAGGCATGGGTTGTTTTTCTGCCTGTGTCCCTGCTTTCCTGTAGCTATATCATTTAAGTTACCTAGGCTGCTCATATATTTACATAACCTAGGTTACATGACTTTAAATTTGAACTGGATGTGGAAGGAGAGATGAAAAAGATGAGGATGTGTTTGCTCTCAATCCCTGGTGATTGGTCAAAAAAGTGGCTGTGAGAGGCCATATTGGGAACACTTATATGAGGACTTAGATTAGTCTAAATCTCATATTTCTGCATATTTCTAATTCTTTACCTATCCAAATGATTCTAATAAACTTTATAAAATTTAAAGACCAGAGTCCTAATTTTAATTCTTATATGTAATTATTTATAGCTTTGATTTCTTCATCTGAAAACTGCCTATTCATATCCCTTGACTAATTGTCAATTGAGGAATGACACAATTTCTTATAAATTTGACTTATTTCATTATCTATTTGAGAAATTAGATCTTTGTTAGAAAATTGTGTTATAAAAATTTTTCCCAGTGTATTGTTTCCCTTCTAATTTTGGTTGCATTGGTTTTGTTTGTACAAAATCTTTTTAATTTAATATAATCAAATTTATTCATTTTACAACTCTCTTTCTTTTGCTTCATCTTAAATTCTTCCCTTTCCCATAGATCTTACAGGTATACTATTCTATATTCACCTAATTTACTTATAATTTTTCTCATTATATTTATTTACTTATTTTGAATTTATCTTCATATAGGGTGTGAAATGTTGATCTAAACCCATTTTTTTCCATTTTCTAAGTCTATTCCAGTGATCCATCCTTCTATCTCCTAGCCAGTACCATATTGTTTTGATAATCACTGCTTTAAAGTACAATTAAGAAGTGGTACTGTGAGGCCACCATCCTTCACATTTTCAATAGTTCCCTTGACATTCTTGACCTTTTGTTCTTCAAGATGAACTTCCTATGTTTTTTTCTTATTTTAGAAAATAGATTTTTAGTAGTTTGATAGGTATGGCACTGGATATGTAAATTAATTAGGTAGGATTTTCATTTTTATTATATTAGCCAATTCTACCCATGAGCAATTAATTTTTTTCTTATTAAGATCAAGTTTTAATAGTATGAAAACTGTTTTGTAGTTGTGTTCATGTAATTCTTGTGTTTGTCTTGGCAGATAAATTCACAAATATTTTATATTGTTTTCAGTAATTTTAAATGGAGTTTCTCTTTCTAACTCTTGTTTCTGAGTTTTGTTGGAAAAATAAAAATGCTGATGATTTATGTGGGTTTATTTTGTTTCCTTCAACTTTGCTAAAGATATTATTTCCACTAGCTTTTTAGTTGATTTCTTATGATCCTCTAAGTATACCATCATATCATCTGCAAAGAGTGATAGCTTCATTTCCTCATTGCCTACTTTAATCCTTTCAATTTCTTTTCCTTCTCTAATTGCTACTGGGAGGATTTCTAGTACAATATCAAATAATAGAAGGGATAGTGGGCATCCTTGCTTTACTCCTGATCTTACTGGGAAGGTTTCTAACTTGTCATCATTGCAGATAATACTTGTTGATGGTTTTGAATAATACTGCTGATTATTTTGAAGAAAGGCCCTTTTTTCCCATCATTTCTAGTGTTTTCAGTAGGAAGTGATGTATTTTTTTCAAAGGCTATTTCTGTATCATTGATTTCTGTTGGTTTGGTTGTTGATATGATTCATTATGTGGATGGTTTTACTAAAATTAAACCATCCTTAAATTCCTAGTATAAATCCCACCTGTTCATAGTGAATAATCCTTGTAATAACTTGTTGTAGTCTCTTTGCTAGTATTTTATTTAAAATTTGTGCATCTATGTGCTTTAAGGAGATTGGTCTATAGTATTCTTTTGGTTTCTGGTCCTCCTGGCTTGGGAATCAGTAGCATATTTGTGTCATTAAAAGAATTTGGTAAAACTCCTTCTTGCTTATTTTGTCAAATAGTTTCTATAGCATCAGAATCAGTTCTTTAAATATTTGATAGAATTCACTTTTAAATCTATCTGGCCCTGGAGATTTTTTCCTAGGAAATTCTTTGATGGCTTCTTCAATTTCTTTTTCTGAGATGGGATTATTTAAATATTCTATTTACTCTTTTGTTAATCTACTCAATTTATATTTTTTGTAAATATTCACCCATTTCACCTAGATTGTCATAAAATTGCAGAAAATAGCTCTTAATAATTGCCCTAATTTCCTCTTCATTAGAGGTGATATAGCCCTTTTCCTTTTTGATAATGTTAATTTGATTCTCTTCTTTCTCTTTTAAATTAGATTAACCAATGCTTTATTTGTTTTTAAAAGAACCAGATCATAGTCTTGTTTATTAGTTTAATAGCTTTTACTTTCAATTTTATTAATTTTTCTTTTGATTTTTAGGGTTTCTAATTAGTTTTTTCAATATGTTTTTTAATTTGTTCTTTTTCTAGCTGTTTATTTACATGCCCAATTTCTCCTCTCTATTTTGTTGATCTAGGCACTCAGGGATATATAAAATTTCCCGTGACAACACTTTTGTCTATATCCCATAGATTTGGATATATTGTTTCCTCATTGCCATTCTTTTCAATGAAATCAGTAATTGTTTATTTGTTCTTTGACATAATAGTTTTGAAGAATTAGATTTAGTTTCCAATCAATTTTAAATTTGCCTCTCCATGAACCCTTATTATAATTTTATTCACAGTATGATCTGGAAAAGTTGCATTTATTATTTCTGATTTTCTGCATTTGTTTGTGATGTTTTTGTTCCATGGCACATGGTCAATCTTTGTATATGTAACATGTGCTGCTGAAAAGAAGGTATATTCATTTTATCACTATTAAATTTATACCAAATATCTATTAACTCTAATGTTTCAAATATTTTATTTACTTCTTGTTTTTATTCATGTGCCTATATTTCCAGTGTGGCAGAGGCATGGAAAGAGAGAGGACTTGAAAGCCAAGATGCAAGGAGACAAGCTGGGGACTTGACCTGCCTGACAATCAAGAAGAAGGTTCCAAACAGAATGTTCCCAGGAGAGGCAGTTGATGGTCTGGCCACAGAGAGGAGAAGAAGCAAGATCTTAAACTTCTGACTCTGTCTCTGGCCCTGGCAGTTGATCCTGACTGAAGGAGAGAAGTTGAGAACTGATCCTGGTTAGCTTCTGTCCATGGGTTCCATGCTTCTACCACACCGGATGACATACTTTGCTTCTTCAGCTATTATTTTCCTTTTCCTATTCTTATTCAGTCTGCCTTATTTGATTTTTGAATTCCTTTTTGAGCTCTTCCAGATCCTAAATTCAATTCCCTGGATTTTTTCAGGTTTTGCTTAAATTTCCTTGGATCACATCATCCTTTGTTGGTTCTGTTCTTTGGACTTTATCTCTGTAGAAGTTTTCAATTGTTACCTCTTCTTTTTCTTCTTTTGTTTACTCATCATTCCCTAACCCCTGGGGACTGTAAACTAGCCTCTCTGTTGGTTTTCTGGACCAGAGCATTTGAACTGCTTGGCCCTGGAGCAGAATCTTCAATCTTCTCTTGCCTCTTCTGGTATACTCTATTAGACCAGTTGAGCAGACCTGTCAAGCTAATCTGCCCTGAGATCAAATCTTCATCTTAGCTAGCTACCAGGGAGACTGAAGGTGCCCATCCAGATGCCCCACCCAAAATTCCTTCCTGCTAGCATCTATCAATGCCTTGGCCCTTCCATGGCAGATATGAGATGCTCCATTGGAGTTGTAGCCCCTACCCCAGAATCCCACAGGCATCCTGAGTCTAGTTGTATATCTCAGTGCAGTTGATGAGGAAGGGGGGTTTTGACTAGCCCAGTCTTATTTCCAGTATTTCCATTATAACATGGAAATCTATTCTCTCTGCCTACCTTTCAAGTTGTGTTCAGCAGGAGATTCCAGTGATTCTGTCTTATTGTTTGGTTTGAATTTCTGTCATTTTTGAAGTACTTTTAAAAAATTGGCATGGAAGAATAGTCATGGAGATTTCAGCTTTTCCTGCTCCTAAACTTCCATCTTGACTCTGCCCTCTATTTCAAACTTTTATCACTTGCTAAGACAGACAAACATTAGGAAACAGGACCATAATAACAGTTAATACATTCCTCAAGAGTAACAATTCCTATTTCAGTAGAATTTATCCTTAGTATAATACAGACTCCTTGAAGAAATGATCTGTTTCATTTTTCATTTTCATATCCATAGTTTCTTGCATAGATAAGGCACTGAAACACTGATTCATTCATGAATGAATTATGTTCAGCCCTATGAAAATAATAAAAATGTTTATGTATAGAAATTCTGGTTTACAGACTAGAAAAAACTTCAAACATCTGCAATCTTATCACTCATAAACACATATGTCCTTTCCCCTCCCTCACAAAAAAAGAAAATCACAGGTATTTGAAGAGCTATGGGATCACACACACACATATGTATGCATTACTGATGGCCTTGTGAATGGATACAACCATTCTAGCAAGTAATTTGGAATTGTAAGCAAAAAATTATTTAAGAGCTCATGCCTTTTTACCTAGTTATATCATTGCTAGGCCTGTGCCCCAAAGAGAGAAATGAAGGAGGAAAAGGCAAATATTAATGGTAATATTTGAAATATTTCTATTTACAATGGCCAAAAATGGAAACTAAATGGAATTATCAATTGCAGAATGACTGAACAAACTGTGGTTTAGGAATATAATGTGATATTATTGTGCTGTAAGAAAAGAGGAAAAAACAATTTCAAAAACATAAAGAGACTTTATGAACTGATGCAGAAAAAGTTTTCTGAACTGGAAAAAAACATTTTGGATTCTGACATCAATGTTGTCAAAATGAATAACTTTTAGACTTGTATCAAATGAAAAAAATTAAAGGAGCAGGACGAAGAGAAAAAATATATGTAGAATACACAAATACATGAAAATACAAAAACAACACTGTAAATACAAAGAATTTTGACATATATAAGAACTCTGATTCACGTAATGACCATCTATGATTCCAGAGGACCGACAATGAAGTATGCTATCCACTACCTGACAGAGTGATGGATTAAAGAGTACAGAGATATATTTTTAACATGATTAATGCAGGAATTTGTTTTGACTTTGCATTCTTGCTAAAAGGAATTTGCTTGTCTTTTTATTACTTATTAGATTAGGGTGGAGAGGGGAAATATTTTTTCTGTTTATTAAAAAGAAAAAAATTAAAGCTTAATATGAATACTCTAATAAAAGAAGTTAAGAATCATTTGGCTATGTGCCTTTTGGAGTAAGTATGGTTACCAGGGATCTACAATAATTCTTTAGAGAATTCTCTAATAACAATATGACTTAACGGGTTGGTGTTTCCTAAACAAAACATTCTGACATCAGCTCTACACATTTGTTTGACTCTGTAACAGCTCAATAAAAATATGACCTTGAGTTTATTGAAAATCTGTGCTTAAGTTCTCTGGAGATAAGGGAAATAGGCCAAACATTTTCAACTTTTAGTCTGTAGATAGATGTTGGTAAATTTCTCAGTTGACTCAAACTTGCTAAGTAGTTTTCCAAATTGTTTCTATGGTGCCAAAAGCTTTTTTTAAGGTCAGTAAATAAGATCTTACTGAGTGTTCTTGAACTTATTCCATCAACTATGCCACATTACTCAGAAGTGAAATCTGAAAAATATACAAAAATCAGAGGTTTATGGTTTATATTCTTTAAATAACAGGAATGCTATAATTTTAAAGTATTATTGTAGTCTTTTACAGCAGTCATTCAACAAACATTTAATAAGCACCTGGCACAGCAGATAGGTCTGGAGTCAGGAAGACTACTTCCCGAGTTCAAATATAATCTGAGACACTTACTGGTTCTGTGACCTTGAGAAATCATTTCATCCCCTTTGTCTCATTTTTTTCAACTATAAAATGAGCTATAGAAGGAAATGGAAAACCACTCCAGTATCTTTGCCACAGAAAATTGAAAAAGGGTCACAAAGTTTTCAAATATAACTGAAATGAGTGAACAACAATACTATGTCTGGCACTATGCTTGGAACTGTGGAAAGGTTTTTTTTAAAAACTCTCTTACCTTCCATCTTATAATCAATATTATATATTGGTTCCAAGGCAGAAGAATGGTAACAGTTAGACAATAGAGGTTAAATATCAGAGTCACAGAGTTAGGAAGTGTCTGAATTCAGATTTGAACCCAGAACTTCCCCTTTCTGGGCCTGGCTCTCAATCCACTCAGCTATCTCATTTATTCCAGGAATTAAAAAAAAATTATTCAGTCATGTCTCACCCTATGTGACCTCATAGACTTTTTTTATCTGGTCAAAGAGGCCAAAGTAGATTGCTATTTCCTTCTCTAGAAAAAGAATATATATATATATATATATATATATATATATATATATATATATATTCAGCAAATATCATTTTCTACATTTGGGGAGGATACAAAATGTAGTGTGGGAAATATCTGATGAATCCTTTGATGTGCTGAACTCCTTGAAAAAACTGTCTATACTCACTGACTCCACTTCTCACCTCTAGATCATTCCACAATCCTTTCTAATATTGTTCCCAATTTCATCACACAACTGAAAGAACTTCACTTACTACACTGAGCAAGGATCTCTTGATTAATTACCAAGTCTGATGGTCCTTAGTCCTCATCCTTCTTGACCTATTTATCTTCTCTATTTGATGCTGGGGGCTGTCAAGCCATGATGTCTTGACATGGTCACACATGGAGTGCCAGGAGGTCCTAAAGTGACTCCTTGGCAGGATAGAGATATCCACTCAATTGTTCTATCCCCAGCTTCAGGAAAAATAATATAAGAGCAAATACTTCCACATTATTCCCCCAAAATGCCACCAAAAGATCATACTAACAAAACCAAACGTAAAAGACTATCATGGGTTAAATTTTGTTTAGGCATATAACTCCTAACAAAAGCTGTGCTCAGAAAACCCCTACTCCCATGCAAAGAAACAAATTCTCCTAAGCCAGTACATAAGTCATCATAGGGAGAGGCTTGTACACTATGCCTTAGTACATCATACCTGAGTGACTTAATTTACCAACTAAAATTCATTTGGAAACCCCTCAATGAAACTCTGAAAAAAAGAATTAGTTTAATATTAAAAACTCAATTGTGTTTTTATTACCCCTTTGATTCATCCACTTGGCCACTATTTTTGTCAATTGTCTTCACAGAATGTTAATCAGATTTGTCAAAAGTTAATGTATCACTTATCCAATCATCTGCATTTGATCATGTATGATGAATATGTATTCATTGTGGTATAAAAATAAACCAAACCTGGGCCTAGTAGAGACAGTTTCATGCAAAGTTTGGCCCCAGGCTGACACACATAGCTGTCTTCCATCACTTATTTACACATTCTCTGCCATACCTGACTGGGAACCCCCAAAACCATGAACAAGCCAGGCCCTGAGCTCAAAGCAACTTGATACTGGTGACCTCTTTCTGTACATGAATATTTCATCTGTTTGTTTAACTCTACTCTTTCCAGGTTCTTCTACAAAACTGAGTAGGGAAGAGATTTTCTCTTAGCAATGAAATGCCTTTACTTAATTTTCCTTTCTTTTTATGTTTTTTTTTGTTATTTTTTACAAATTGTTTTCAATTTGGATGATTCCTTATAAGCACTAATGATGTGGTGATTTTTGAGACTTTATTAAATGTTAGTTGTTTGTTGAATTGTAGAACTCTATTTCGTAACAAGTATAATTCCCTTGTATACATTGATAACAGATCACAGACCTCAAGAAAGAATATTTAGTAGACTGAGAAATTGCTTAAATAGAACATAACATTTTCATGGCATTTAGGAAGCCATTGAGAACTATGCCCCACAAACCTTGTTGTTCTCAAAAAAGACTACCTTCTAATGGAAAGATAAGATACTTATGAATAAGTAAATATAAAGTAATATAAAGATGAGGGAAGTCACATCTATGGGAATCAGAAAAGACCTATGAAGAAAATAACACCCTAGGTAAGCTTTCATAGAGAAGGATTGAAAAGCACAGAGGCAAAGAAGTAGGATATTTCTTTACTCCCTTTGGAAAAGTACATGCAAAGTTAAAGAAATCAGATCAAATATTACATTCAGGCAATTCCTAATTCCTAATGAGCTAATTTGGCTAGAATATAGGCATTATGAAGAGAGAAATAAGATGAACTGGAACTAGCAAGGTAAGTTGGAGTCCAATATTGTAAAGCTTTAAATTCCAGACTGAAAAGTTAGAAGTTTACCCTAGGGGCAAGAAAGAGTCATGAAATGGCCATTTTAAAATCTTTTTTTTCTTTTTTTTGTTTCTTACCAATTACTTATAATAACAAATTTCCATATAAGTTTTCCAAAGTTATGTGATCTAAATTGTCTACCTTCCTCCCTTCCATCTCCCCTTCCAGAGCTGGTAAGCAATACAATCTGGGTTATACATGTGTTATCATGTGAAACACACTATCATATTAACCATTTTTGTAAATGAATAATAATTTAAAACCAAGACCTCAAAACAAAAACCTATATAAACAAGTGAAAAATTGTATGCTTTGATCTGAATTCTGAATTCAACAGATCTGAATTCTGAATTCAACAGTTCTTTCCCTGGAGGTGGATAGCATTCTTTGTCATAAATCCTTAAGCATAGTCCTGAATTCTTGTATTGATGAGAGTAGCCTAGTCTATCACAGTTGATGGGATGACCATTTTTGAAGAAGTATTTGAGATGATTGGATCTATAACTTTAAAAGGATTTATTGTGTGTGTGTGTGTGTATGTGTGTGTAGCTTTATTTGTTTTTGGCAACTGGTATTGTAAGGGTTAAAAATTAAAGGTTGTATTAAATGTATAAAAAATGTGGTAGCTGAAAATATATTACTCAAGTGAGGATGACTTTTTATGGTGGTTTATTTACAAAAGGAGAAAGAGTGAAAGTAAGGAAATGAGAGAGAGTAGATAATTACTCCAGTCCAGTCAGAACCAGGCAGGGCTTTGGAGGCCCCAGAAAAGAGGGGCCCAGAGGTAAATTAAACAAAATGTTCTAGCCATAAGACCTCCTCCAAGTAGAGGGGCCTCTCTGGAAGCTAGTACCTCCAGAAAAGCCAGGAAAAGGAGTCAGTCTTTTCACTCACCCACATGGTAGACCTAGAGGAAAATCCAAGAACAGTCTCACCAAATTTCAGAGTCTAAGGTATATGAAGTAAACCCTTCACACCACCCTCCAACTTGAATTCCAACTTGAACTCCAACTCCAAACTCCAAAGAACTGGCTCCTACAGGAAGTTGCTGCTGCTTTTAAAGATGCTTCTTTGCATTCCTTCCACTTTGCATGAACCAATTGTAGCTTTAGCTTTCCTTAGGACTGCCTAGGGGACAGTGAGTCATTTCTGATTCATCATCCACTATGGCATACGTACGTCACAGATCTCCTCATACTTAAGGATAAGTGGAGTAGATACTCTTCTGGTGATTAAATCTAAAAGTGGGCAAGGGAAGAGTTAATCTCATCTTCACAATAACCCCTGTGATCCTTTAGAAGACTAGTCTCCCCAGTGGATCATTTTACATAATTATCTTATAGCCCTAAAAAATCTTCTAACTACAGGTGAATATAAGACTGCACCTTCTAAGAGGAAACTACAATAGTTAGAGATAAGAAGGGAATAGAAGAGAAAGAAAGCAAAACCAATGTTTGCTAGGGAAAATGACAAAAAGCCCATTAGGGGACAGTCCCCTTTGGCATAAGAGTTTACATTCAAAATAACTGTGTCAACCCCCTTCAGTTCAATCGGTTGTACCCCAAAGTTCATTCTGGATCTTCTGATACAGAGTAGGTTTCTGCAGACATTTTTCTCCAAACAGTTCATTTTCTGGACCCAAGGAGTTAGCAAGCTTCTTTCCCTGAAAATTTTCTCAAACAAAATTTTAAATTGGAGATTTTGTGAAAACATATACAGTATGAAGGATAGATTGTAATGTGGTTGAGCCAAAATGGCAGAACAGAGAAGTGAAAATCCAATATAAGTTGTTTATAAGAAACACACTTAAAATTAAAAATAAAGAACTAAAGTAAAATATATTATACTTCAGCTAAAGTATGATATGCATTGAGAATTAGAAATATTTGTCTAATTGAAGCAAAAAATACACATCAGGGAATGAGGAAAAAATAAGACTATCTCAATAAGGTGAGTTCACATTATGAGAAGGACTATAAAAGGCAGATAAAATTGGAAGCTGAGATACTAAGTAACAATAAATGGAGCATGGGACTGAAATTATGGAAACAATAGCATTTAGGGAGTAGAGCCCACCTTTGGGAGGGAAAATGAATTTAGGTTCCATGGAAAATTTTAGGATGGTCCATGAACTTGGATAGGAAAAAAAATACATCTTTATTTTTTCTAACCTCTACCTGAAATTTAGCACTTCTTGAACTTATTTTATTTTTTTTAAAACCCTTACCTTCCACCTTGGATTCAATACTGTATATTGGTTCTAAGGCAGAAGAGTGGTAAAGGCTAGGCAATGGGGGTTAAGTGACTTTGCCAGGGTCACAGCAAGGAAGTGTCTGAGGCCAGATTTAAGCCAAGGACCTCCCCTTTCTAAGCCTAGCTCTGGGTTTCAATCTACTGAGATATCCAGCTGCTCCCTTTAACTTATTTGAAGACATTATTATTAGAAGGGGTCAGTAGATTCAACAAACTTCCCAAGGAATAATGAAATACAAATACAAAATTCAATCAAGAAATTGAAATTCAATGTTCCCTCTACTTTACTTAATACTTTAAAAATGATTCTAAATTGAGGACTGCAAGACTTTTAAGACTACGCATGTGAAGGATAGCCAAAAAGTAATAAGATTTGTATGGAATAACATTACTTTGTAGGTATATGTTTTTTATACAAGATTTACTATTATAAGGAAATAAAACAACATAATCTGAAACATTTAATGATGTATAAAATAGTTATTGGACAGCATAATAATTAGATTTAAATGGCAAGCCATTCATGTGAATTGACAGTATTATTTTAACATTGCCAAATTTTCATCCTGAAGATGATTAGAATAGATTAAAAATGAGGATAATTTTCCTTAATATTTAATTTCAAAATATTATGGACTGGAAATGTGATTTCCTTTGCCCAAATCCTCAATGTACCTCTACACTCTCAATCCATTAGTCCTCTTCCACATCTATCACCTCTTTCCCCCTTAATTTTATGTGAATTCTTATAAAGGACACCAGTTGTTGTTCTCCATTTTACTGTCATTTGTACTAAAGACATTGATGTAGCAGAAATTCTGAGCCATAAAATTTCTTTTTATCTACTTCAGAGTGTAACAGAATATTAGCTATAACTCATGGTTATAGAAAGATATCTAGTTCCAACATGGGTAAGAGAGAGGGCACTATGAAAATATGCTGTTGGTTCCAGTCTTCTGCTGCACAGGACTACATGCTAAAGAGGAATAGAGAGGAGAAATGGTAAGGGTTAGAAAAAGAATGGACTCCAAATAGTGTTTGATCTAGGTCTTCAAGTTGTGAGAAGTCAATTACAATTTTGCACATGTTGAAAGTCAGGATTTGGAGAAGTTAAGAAGCATCTCTCTCCATTTTCCTTTAGCAGCTCTATATATCTGCTGCTTAATTTCTTAAACAAAAGAAAACATTTCAATTTCATAATGTATTTGGGGAGGAGCTTCTAATGAAGATAGTTATGTAGTAGGTAACATAGCCATCCAATTCTCCTCTCACTTTTACTTGAACAATTATCTAAAAAGAAACTTGGATTTTTAGTAAAAGCTTTTTAAAAATCCAGAGAAACTTAACTAGGTTTCTTCATCTAATCTAGGACTACACAAAACATAGTGAGGGCTAAAAGAGGTAAATATATCAGAGTGCCTTGCTTCCACAGAAAATATTCCTCCTCCAAGGTAAATTGATCACTTGAAATTTCATCACAATGCAGATCATCTCAGCTTTTGATGTTCAATATCTTTTCAATTACCTTAGCTACCTCTCCCCTCTAATTGGCAGAATGTGGAACAGAGCAATAAACTCCTCTAAAACTTTCCCAGTAATTCCCCATTTTCTGTCTGAGGCTCTGCTTGGATTTTATTCCATATAATATCATGTCCCCATGCTAAAGTTTCCCTGGTGCCACCTCATTTTGAACTCCTGTTGGTAGCTTGTCTTCCCAAAAATTAAATTGTAAGTTTCTGGAGGGTAGGGATTATATCCTCAGAGCTTTGCGCAATGCTTGGAATTTAATAGAAAATAAATGTTTATTCAATTGAGTGAACTCTCACCAGAGCTGTTTTGAGTCAGAATCTTGTAGGGAAGACACAAAAGAGTTTGACTTAGCTCTGCCCCTGGAAGACTGACTTGAAATTCAGCTCAGATAAGGAATATTCAAGGACTGCTCTATGAATTCAGAGAAGAATTTCTGAAACTTCCATAGGTCCCATAGGTATTTCTACCTCATTGAAGACTTTTCTTTGAAAATAACTGTGTTATTGAGTCATTTCAACCATGTCTAACTCATCATGACCACATCTGGGGTTTTCTTGGCCAAGATATTGGCATAGTTTTCTATTTCCTTCTCCAGCTCACTTGGCAGATAAGAATCAGAGACAAAGAAGTTTAAGTGACTTGCCCAAGGTTGCATAGCTACTAATTATCTGAAGTCAAATTTAAACTCAAGGCTTCTTGACTCCAGGCCCAATTTTCTGTATACTGCTATGTAATTATGCAATTGTTTTTTCTGATCTCTAGGGCATCAAGTAGTCAGTTGCAATGGAAATTGGGATACCTGTTTAGGGCAGAAATTCTGATTCTGAGTTAAGAAGGGGGTTTATAATTTGGGATGCAGATAGTATACAAAAATATATCTGTTTAATGTTTTGTTTGCATACAGAAATAAGAGATCTTAGGCTACCTAGAATGTACTACCTAAGGTTGGCCAAACCAACATGATCATTTTTGAGAGGTAGATGGAATTTTGGTGGTGGAATCCATTCTTCTTTTTCTGAGGCCCAATGATATCACCTGATGTTGTATTGACTTACTGATGAATTGTATTTAAGTGAGGCAGAACTGCACATGGGGTTGTCAATCTTACTGCTTTCCAGTTATTGAAGCCCAGTGGCAAGACAAGAGTAAAGATAATTGGAGAAACCTCAGGATGCAGCAGACGACCTTGACTTCTTTGATGGCTAATCAAGATCTAAATGCTCCATGGTGCCATATTTGGTCACACCTTCATGACCACTGGAACAATTTTTGTCATCCCCCACTTCAGTGGGGTGCAGGAGTCTTCACATATCTAGGCTTGTGAATGTTAAAAATTCTCAGACCCTACTTCAGAACACTTGGTTAAGACCATTCACCATTTTAAACAATGAAGGGACTTAGTCAGGAATGTGAGAACTCTACTCCACCCATACTTAAGCATACTTTAGGGGAAGATAAAGCTGTAAACTCTTTACTGAACAATGAAAAAAGTACTTAACTCATACTTATAGAGAAGCAAAAGCCTTAAGCTAAGTCTATTTTTAGGAAGGTGCTAAGTACCTATGAAGGTCAGGCAACTTGCAAACTAGCAAGGGACAAGCTTAACAAAAGAGGTGTGAGGTTTTAGTCTACACAGGTGTGAATTACTCAAAAGTTGAGTCTACTCAGGTGTGAATTAAGAATGGTTTGTCCTTTGGAAAACATCTACTGTGATTGGTAGATGTGAGAACTTAGGGGAGGTGACATAGGAGAAAATTCTCTTTAAACAGAGGTCAGACACTGAGAGCAAGAAAACTCTCTCTGAGACCTCTGAGGAAGATTCAGCTTTGGAAGCTGAAGTGGAGCTCAGGAGCTGAACTGGTGGGTCTCTCTGAACACTAGAATCTTGCTTGGGACAAATCTTGTAGTGAGTGGATTAAAGACTGACTGATCTTTCTCTTAGGGCTTGCACCCAGGCTGGCCTACTCCTTTTCTCATTGTTTTCTCTTACTCTCTCTCTTTCATTAATTCCTTATTTGTATTAATTAAAATCTCCCCTTGGATATATTTCATATTTGGGAATTTTTCCCTGGTGACGACTTTATATTTGATTTAACTCAAGACAATTTCTTGAAACCATATTTCCGTGGTCACAATTTTAAGGCAACCACTCTTTTATCTGTAATAGTTTATGCAAAACACTTTTATCTGTAACAGTTTATGCCAACCACTACTTTAATTGTTTCAGGCTAGATACTGCCCTCTAACTCAAAGATGGGTTGGGAAATATAGGTTAACAAGTTTTGAAGGCATTTAATATTTAACCTTAAAAAATCAAATTCAGACTTGCTTTTAAAAATATTTTTTTAGAGTTAGAAGATATATTTTCTTGTTTGTCTAATTAGGCAATCTCTTCCTAATTGCTCTAGCAACTTCTTGGACGCTGCTAAATGCAATTTTAATAGACAATGAAGAGCTCTTTGCCTTCTCTGTTTTAAACTACACAAAACCATATGGCAACAGTGGCTTTTAATTTCCTGCAAAGATGCTAATGAGCAACTTGGTCCTCCCAAAGTGTAACAACAACCCCCAGAAGGGACATTGGGGCAGAAAATGACTACATAACAAAAAATTCTGAAACAATGTGTAACATTTATGTGAAAAGTTTTTCAGGCAGCAAATTCTTTTTTTAAGCTTAACAGAAATTGAAGAAACAGTGACCTTTCTCATTCATGGCTCCAGGGTTAATACATATTGCTAATATAAAATTGAATATTAATGAATTAATGGCACCCAGGAACACATTTCAATTTCATAATATATTTTGGGAGTTTTTAATGAAAACAGTTATATGATAGGTAACAAGATGTCCAACTCTTTTCTCATTTTTACTTGAGCAATTATTTAAAAAGAAACCTAGACTAAATAAGAACTTTTAAAAAGGGAAGTTTGAATAGGTTCCTCCATCCATCTTGGGACTTCACAAAACACAGCCAACATCTTTAGGAAAATGGTAGCATCCTGATAAGAGACACTCTGAGGCCATGTTGGTAAACTTGTGGCACGTGTACCAGAAGGGGATACTCCCTTCCCCCTCTCCACTCATGCCTGAGGACGTTTCTCACATCACTGGCCCCTCTGCCCAGCAAACCAATGGGACTGCTTCTTCCATCCACTATCTGGGATAAAGTGGGAGGCTCACATGCATTATGAGGGTCAAAGTTTAGGCACTCAGTCTCTAAAAGATTTACCATCAGTACTCTAGGGCAAGCTAGCTGGAAGTGGTGTAGGTCAGTGCACAAAGTTCTGGGGGAAGAATCACTCAGAAATCTAAACAGGGAAGCCTCCTAGGGAATATAACTACATCTAGTAACTAGGGAAGGAAAATTAGAGAGGGTACAAAAGTGGTAGCATTCCAACTCAAGAAATCCCAGGGGAAATGGAGGCACTTTAGTTAGGAAATCATGAAGATGAAGGGAGGTGGGAAAAGCAGAATATTACCCATATTGCTGATAGGGAATTCTAGATGACAATGATCATAAAACATCCTGGTCAAGGGAACTCCTAGAAGAACAGAGATTGCCCAGTGACCTGACAGAGAAAGGTCAGAGTGAAGAGAAGCTAACCAGCACCCTGATCAATAATCAAGGATCATCTGGATCAAGGATATCCTGAATAGGGCCAGAAGTTCCAGTTATCTGATTGTGACTAGCCAATGACAAAGCTCTGCTCAGGGACACCAAAATCTGCCAGTACTCTGAAGGCAAATACACAAAGTAGAAGTCAACTGAAAAACCCCAGGCAAGTAAAGTCAAGACCAAACAGCCTGAATGTCCTTTCCAAAAAATGTAGAAGAGGAAGGAGACAGGCTCTAGAACTAATTTCAAAAACCACAAGTAAGGTTTGAGGAATAAATAAAACACTAAATATATAAATGCTAAAGAAAGAGAGACATCATAATTATAGAGTCAGAGATGCTCAAGACACCAACCCCAAAGAAGAGAATAATTCTATATGACTGACTAGAAAATCTTTAAATTAAATCACAAAATTTCCTCAAGCTCAATCTTTATTCCTGGAGAAAATTAAGCAAGAACTCTCAAAAGATATCTACAAATCAGTAACATATACATATCTATGTATCTGTATATAATTGTACATGAGCACATGCATGTATGTATATAAATTATATATATTTCCAAAAATGTCCTAAAATATATCTATAAATCACAAATTTGCCACAAGTCCTATTTGGATTCACCAAAGAAATATAAGTAAGAATTTTAAAATTATATCTATGAAAAAATTGAGAGTAGTAGAGGAAATAATGGCAAAGTAAACACTCTTAAAGGAAAGAATTAGAAGTAGAATAAGCAGGTTAGTATTGATTAAAATGACTCCTTTAAAATTATAATGGAGACAAAAGAATTCAATGATTCCCATTAGATATGGGAAGTATTAGAACTGAACTTAAAGATGGAAAATATTTGAAAATATAAGGTGTATCCTATCAAAAACAACCTATCTGGAAAAATAGATCAAAGGAAAATTTAAGAACCATCAAACACTGCCTGAAAATCTCAAACTAAAAAATTCTTACCACGTTTCTACAAATCATGAAGGTATTAAGGCCATAAGAAAAAGTAAAAATAGAATCTATCCATGACCTCCTAAAAGAATCCCCCAAAAGAAAACATCTACATATAATAAAAAGATATAATGATATATTAGGGACTGAATCAAACATATAAGGAGAGCTAAATTTCAGTAGATACATAGTAAAAAATAATGAATATCATATACAAAGAAATAAATTCAAGCAATCAATCCATAAGAAAAACTTTATTTTTTGCAAATAGCCATTAAAGAACCTAAAATTAAAGCAGTTCTGAGGCTTTGTCTCACATCTTTCACATTGGCAAAGATGACAAAATATGGAAATTGCAATCATTGGAAAGTCTTATTGATGATAACATATTGGCATACTGTTGATGGAGTTGAGAGTTGGTTCAGACAAGCTGTGACCCCAATGGCTACATAACCAACAAATCTAAAAGTGGGAAGAAGGGTGGTTGTTAATCATGGGATTGCTCACAATACAAACAAACCGACTCCTTTACCCTTTATATTTAACTCTTCTTCACTTGACACTTTCCATGACTTCCAAACTCTCTGCTTCAGCATTGATTCTTCAAGACATTTATATCCTTTACACAAGATAGGAAACCATAGGAACAAGCTGCACAGATGTCTTTGTCCTTCTCCCCTCAACATACCTACCCACTTAAGAGGAACAACCACAGACTCAAAGGGATCTTGAAATCAGCATTAATGTGGCTAAAGCTTTTATTTAATTCTCAGGAGAACAGGTACTAATGAGACAATTTAACACATGTTATAGCCAGCAAGCAAGTATAAGGAATGGGAGAGCACACAAGCTAGGCTCACCTCCACTCTTTCACCATTGACTTGTTTTCTGGAATTATAATATAGTCACAAGAGGCAGCTGATTAGAATGCAATTTACAACCCCAATCATTCACATTAAAGTTCACCTGTTATCCTCTTGAAGGGGCTAACCTATCATATATTCCTTGCCATGTCCTTCTGACATAGATTTGGGGGAAAGGAGCTTAAGCTAGGGACATGAAATAATTTGATTTTCTTTTCTTTTCTTTCCTTTATAAGGGTTTATGAGAGGAGTTCACCATCTTGTCAGAACCTGTTCTTTACACCACTGATTCACAAATTACTTTGTGAGCCTATGGTAGGTGGTATTTGCAGGACCTTAATCTCCTGGGCAATAACTGATTAGATCTCTATTCTTCTCCCAATTTTTTTCCCTTTTGAATAGGGAAAGTCAGATTTTTTTTTTGTTTTTTGTTGTTGTCCAGAGGATAAGCAAAGATGAACAAATTGCAATGTACATTATGAATCTCATTACATCATTTTTCCCCTCAAAGTCATTCATTTCTTGAACTTTCCTGTTTCTGTTAAGGGCACCTCTCCCTTCCAGGCACCCAGGTTCACAACCCTAATTTCATCCTTGACTTCTTATTTTAATTTACGTCACAAATCATGCAATTATGTAATATTGTTGTTTCTACTTCCACATCTTTTCAGTCAATCCCCATCTCCCCATTTATATAGCCTCCACTTTATTATAGGCCACCATTTAACACCAATTTTCCACTTCCTAATTCATTTTCTTACCTCATCTCTCTTTCAGTTCAAACCATCCTCTACATATCTGTCATAGTGCTTTACTGAAACCCCAAGCCTGAATCTTTATATACATATTTATATATATATATATATGTATATACACACACATATACCACTACAAAATTAATTCCAGTGGCTACGTATTAGCTCTAGGATAAAATATTAGTTCCTCTGCCTAGAATTTAAAGCTTCTTCATAAACTGACAGAAAACTATCTTTCCAGCTTGCTTATGTATTACTCCCTATAGACCAAGCTCTAGCCAAACTGGCCTTCCTACTTTTTCTCATATTCAAACAAAATACACAATTAATATATCCAAACACAAGTAAGAAAATTATAGTATCAACTAAATAGAAATGAAGAAAAAAGAACAGGAATGGATTCATGTTGAAAAATTTCAGCTGGATTGTAAGGGGAGGTGATTTATATTTGCTTGCTCTTTTTGCATTGTGTATAATAAATATCTGTACAGCTAGGTGGCACAACTGATAGAATTCTGGATTTGGAATCAGGAAATCTAATCTTTATGAGTTCAAATTTATGAGTTTAAATCTGGCTTAGAGACATACTAGCTATGTGACTCTGTGTAAGTCACTTAGCCCTGTTTGCCTCAGTTTCCTTATCTGTAAAATTAGGAGAAGGAAATGGCAAAGTACTCTTTGCCAAGAAAATACCAAATAGGGTTATTAAGAGTCAGATATGACTGAGATAACTGAACAACACCAATAGAGAAAGTGAAAAATAACTAGCTAAAAGCTATTCATTTAAAATTGTTATAACCTACTATTTCCCCAGTATCCAGCATAATGTGTAGCAAATTATAAAGCTTAATCAGCAGCTATATGACTTAATGAATAAAAAGATTCAGCAAGCCAGAAAGACCTGAGTCAAATCCATCCTCAGACACATACTATGTGACCCTGGGCAAGTCATTAATCCTGTTTGCTTTAGTTCCTCATCTGTAAAATAATCTGGAAAAGAAAATGAAAAACCACTCAAGTATCTTTGCCAAGAAAATCCCAAATGTGATCCCAAAGTCACTGAGGACTTAAAAATAAAAACAAACATTTGTTAATTGATTGAAGAAAATACTTTCTTTACATAGGAGCAGTTGGCAACACAAAGGAAAGAGTGCTGGACCTAGAATGAGGAAGAACTGATTTCAAATCCAGCCTAAGATACTGAGTCGATGTGTGACTATGGACAATTCATTTGCTTTGTTCTACTTATAGTTCTTGACTGTGAAATGTAGATAATAACACCTACCTTACTGAATTGTTTTGAGGATGACAAGAGATAATCTTTGTAAAAGTATTTAGCATGATGCCCAAACCATAGTTGGCACTGTATAAAATACTTATTTTCTTCAAATGCTGCCTATAAGAAGTTCTGCCTTCTGCAAGACCTGCTTGGAAGAGGGGCTATAAAAAGAAAAGAAACAGTGGCTGAGAGGAATAAAATAGGACCAAAGTTTGGGAACTCATTAAGGGCATTTTTTCCTGAGTGCCTCTAACGTTTATGGAAGTTAGGAGAGAGGTGGTAGGCAAGGAGAAAGATGACAAAATCAACAGTTATGCCCATGTTTCAGCACAGACATGATGTCTTCTAGAGTAGAATTTTATCGAATTGCAACCCTGTGGAGTATAAATAAGAGCCTAATAGTCCAAGCACTCATTTTATGATGAGTTCAGCAAGTAATTTAACCTATCTCATGCCTTCAGTTTCCTCCTGTGTAAAATGAGAGGGTCAGCTTAGATATCCTCTAACATTCCTATAAGTTCTAGGTCAATAATCTTGTGACCAAAAGGGGACAATGAGATACAAGTTAGAATAATGCAGTCTACTTTGGGAGTGGCAAAAATTAAAAATGGTACAGAGACCTACTTAGAATAAAAAAATAATGGTTTACATCATACAAAAGTTTTAGATTATCTAAAAAACACACAGAATTATGCTAAACCAAACCAAATCACATGCCAAATAGTAGAAGGCCACAAGTACAACACATAACTAGAATAAAACTTTTAAGCCAGTCTTAGTCACTGTAGCTCTCTAAAAGTTAAATGTCAGGCCATCTGCCTGAATCTTTGAGAAAACATATTAATATTACATAAGTATACTTGGATTCTAAATTAATTTGAAGACTACACCATTACAAATCTGATGTAACTATGGGTAAATGACCTTTAAAAGACTTATTTTCCAGTAGGTGTGTGGGATTCATCTTGGGGTTTTTTCATAGAAATGGGGGAATGCTGATTAAAATTTCCAATAACTCATTCTTAATGCTTCTTGTTTATTTTAAGTGGTTCACAAATTATAAAATTCTAAATTACACTAAATGGCTTCTAAAACTGTTTTGAAAATATTATGCCATTTATCCCTACACCAATTTGCTTCTGTTCTTTCCTAAATTTCAAGAAACATAGACAAAACCTCACATTAGGTTGATGTAACTACAAGATTCATTAAATAATATTATAAATTTTGTAAACATTCTTATACATTGAGGATAAAGGAAAATGCCTCACTAACTTGATCTACCTTCTTGCCATTGATGGATCTCTCTGTCTGACACAGAGAAATGAGGCTGCACATATAATTAATCCTTGAAGTTTGAATCTATCCAAACAATATAAGTCCAATTGATGGATGGCCCTACTGATTTTAAATGTTGTGCAATTTTATATTGGGAACATAAAGGAAGCACAGCCTTGAAAAAATCAGAATGTAAAGACAAGGGATAATTGAATTACTTTATATTCAGGAGTTTTACTCACAGATAGTCATCAATTTGTTAGCTGTTTCTATCAGCATTATACTTTCCCTTCTAGGAAAAATGGTGGCCCTAGTTTAATCAACCAACAGCTGGTGGTAAATTGGTTTCCATTTTTCCTAATGTGTCCTGCAGAAGCCTGGGGTTCTATCAAAAACAACAACAACAACAACAACCTTGGGATGGCAGAGATGCACACCCAGCAAAGCTGACCACTTTGTTGAATGTCTCAGTTAAGCACAATATGTTCATTCAGCCAGTGCAGAAAGACATCTAATCAAATGTAAGTATGTTGAAGGCAGGATCTATTTTTTTAATTCCATCTTCATGTCACTATCAGATGGTCTATTTTGTTGTCTAGTCATTTTCCAGTCTTGTCTAACTCTTCATGACCCTTTTGAGATTTTCTTGGCAAAGATACTAGAATGGTTCACCATTCTTTCTCCACTAAATTTATAGATTGAGGAGACTAAAGCAAACTGTATTGAGTGACTTACCCAGGATTACACAAACTAGTCAGTGTCTGAGATCAGATTTGAACTCATGAAGAAGTCTTCCTGACTCCAGGCCCAGCATTCTGTCCACTACAGCTAGCTACCCCTCAGATGGCCTATAGTAGATGATTAATGAATGTTTGCCCTGTGATATAATTAATCAAAATATCATAGAAAGAATGTTGCCTTTAGAATTAAAGATCACATAGTGGTTCCACTTTTGAAAAGCCTGAGGCAAGTCATTTCACTCTGTAACCATTTCCTCATGTGACAAGTAGGGTTAATATTTCTTACCCTAATTCTTGGAGTTTCTAGAAAAATAATTTGTGAGAATGTCTAATTATAAAACATTATTATATAAAATTAAAATTAAGAAGCATATCCCTTACAAGTGACTATTCAAGTAGTACTTAAAGATCTACAGTGACAAAGACATCACTACCACACAAGGCAATGAATTCCACTTAAAGACTGTTATAATTGTTAGGCTACTTTTTCTTTCCTTGCTTCCCTTCCATTCTGTCCCCAGGACTAAGTTTCTATTTCTACCTCTCTATAATAAATATAACCCTTTCTCCACACAGTAGACTTTTAAATACTTGGAGGCCAGTTGCAAGTTTTCTCTGAGTCTTTTTCTTCAAACTAAATATTTATAATTCTTTTACCTGATCCATAATGGCAGATATAATTGCAAAATTCCAATACTTTGGTTGATGATCCCTTTCCTTGGACATACCCAGTTTGTTAAAAAAATTTTTTTCCTCTAAAATTTGGTGCCTGGAAATGAACAAAATATTCCAAAGTTGGCTCAAACAGGACAAAAATAGCAGTACTATTATCTCCCCTGATCTGATCAGCATGGTTGTTTCAATACATATTAAAATTGCATTACCTTTTTAAAATACCAAGTCACTCTATTGATTCATATGCTGCTTGAAGTTTACTGAAACCAAAAGGACTTTGCCTAAGAACTGCTTGCAGTCCAACCATGCCTCCTACATCTTGTATTTCTGCAGTTAATTTTTAACCCATTTAGAAGTCTTTACATTCATGTCTTAAAATTTAATCTTGTTAGAATTGTCCCATTAATCTAACCTACTGAGATGTATTTTGGTTATGACCCCTAGCTAACATGTTGCTTTTGATATGCTTGTCATATATGCCTTCCCTTAAGTCCTTTCTAAAAATTTTGCCCAGCAAAAAAAGCAAAAGAAATACTTTTGGGGGGGTTGTATAGGAAAAAAAAACATGAATGGTACAATCCTGCCTCTAGAAACAGTGAACCAGACACTTTTGAAGAATGCCTTGTAACCTTCATCTTTAGCAATTTTTCTCTTGAAGTCAGTTGCCTCAGTGTAGATATTATCAGCTCCTTTCCATCTAGGTGTAGCATTCCAAGCATATTCACATCTATGAAATATGAATGATTGTATAATTACTGTGTCTTCAGGCATAAGGTTATACCAATGATGTTTGTGAATGTGACCTTGACATGGCCATGAGGCCCTTGCCTAGGACAAACTCATTAACATGCTCGGAGTCAATTTCCCCTGGAAGGAGAGGTTTGTAATCTACACACCCAAAAGGTGTTACCTCTACCTTGCCTCCCAATCATGATTGTCTATGCTTTGTGCTTTCGAGTACCACCCAAGCCAGACAGGAATAAATTCAGAGGCAACCTCAAGATCCTCCTCTTGGAACTTCCTCTTTCCTTTCATGGATCTCTGCTCTGACCTGATCCTTCTCCTCTCTCTCTCTCTCTCTCTCTCTCTCTCTCTCTCTCTCTCTCTCTCTGAATCTCTTCCTCCCCCGAGGCTCCAGCCCCTCTTGGCTATGCATTCTCTGCCCTAATCTTCTCCTCTACCTCATATTCCATTGATCCTCATATTTTCCTCCCAAGGGGAAAATCATAGGGGTTTGCCTGCCCTATTCAAACTGACTTGTCTGTGTCTGTCATTCTTCACCCTGGTTCCCTGATTCCCTACCTCTCCTTGGGTCCCTATCACAAAGGAGAACCCCTTTCCTGTGTGGCCCTGCTGGTCAGGGGAAACCCCACACTAGGCTGCATCATAATTCATCCCTTGCTGTATCAAAGTGATAAGAAGATATGATACCTGCTACAGCAGCTGCTTATTGTGTACTCATCCAACTTAGCACTATATAAGTGTTCTTATGATGCTAGAGCATGCCTTTTGTTGTATCAAAGTAAAGTATTTATTCTATAGATATTTCTATACATAAAAAGATATATCTATAGATGTATAAGTAGTTTGTTCTGTAGGCAATGATGCTTGGCTCCAAGACCCTGATATCAATAGCCATGACATAGCATGAATTCCATTAGACATGGTGATTTTTATTTTCTTTTTTTTGAGATGGCCTTCCTATCTCCCCCAGTCTGGAAGTGCACAATATCCTCATATGCCCAATTCTATTATTGAATGACACAGAGTCTTTGATTTGGTTCATTTCTAACCTGGATTGATGCAGTCCTTTGACAACCTTATAGGTCCTGTTTCCCAGGTGCTTACCATATTAGTTTTGGACATTGTGTGGCTGCCTGAACAGTTATAGACCAACTGGAGTTTAGAATGACCAAGCTCAACAGATCTACTAGCCTCAATCTCTGCTATATAAATATTACAGGCATCCACCATCAGCCACATTGGCTATATTTGGTGATTTTCACTAGGCAGTCTCCCAGGCCTTTGAATTCTCCCTTAGCAACAGACACTACAACATCAGCTGTCAAGAAGATTCTTACAAAATCCAAGGAGTAAACAAAGAAAAGTGAAATAGCTGTAAGCAACAGGGACAATATTATCACAATGCCTCCTCAATTATGTGTGTTTCTCCATACCCTAAGATACTTGTTTTTACTTATCTTTAAAGTCAAAGTTAATGTCCTAAGTGGAGAAATATCTGATGGCATTGATAACTTAATCTCTGGAAATAAAGCACTCATTGTTTCTTTGGAATATGACTATATAATAATTATGCCTTTGTACTGCTTATCAACAGTATATCTTTACTTGTGTGCTGTCCCTGCACTGAAAATTTAACACCCTCATTGGATGCCACTCAGTTTGTAAAGAGAGCACCTGTAATGTTATCCACCATCAAATCTTTGGCAATGAAGACCTCTTGGCTCATGGCTACAACATGGGTAGGTGGTAGAGTTTAAGGTAAAGCCTGAGGAGGAGAGCTTGAAATGCAATATGTTGCTACCTACACAGTCCCTAGGCACAGCTTAAATATTCTACCTTGAACAATGATCAACATTCTTTAGGTCTAATCATACAACTAATTTTGAAAACATTTTATTCTCCTATCAACTAGCCTAGTCGTCTCCTTCTTAAGAATAGCATGAAATTGTAAAAAATGCCTGATTAAAATCTAGATACACTATATTTATAGCACTAGCCTGATCTGCCAGTATAACACCACCAAAAAATGAAATAAAACTAATATGGAGAGATCTATTTATGATGCATCTATGGAGAATTTTTTTGGCTAACAGCCCCTTTTATGATTCCCCTAAATCCTTCCCTTTAAAAATATATCTCAGATTTTTACCAAGAACCAAAAGCAACTTGATTTGTCTAATACAGAGCTCTACTTTCTTACTTCATTACAATAATATTTAATCTTTAAGGTTTTTCACTTTTCATTGTCTATGATTATTAAAACACTATTAAAGGAAAATTGTAACCATATCCCCCAGTTCTTCTCATCTTCTCACTTTTTCTATGCCTTAAAAATATTTTTTTATTCTAGCCTTTCCATTTTGAAGATTTATCATAGGTGAAGGAAACAGAAAAAAATGAGTTAGATATATCTGACTCCTCACTATCAACAACTTCCAGCATTTTAGCTACTCATATACCAAGTGAAAGATGAAAGAAGGGGGGATATTTTGGCTTGGGGGGTGATAAGATGATCTAACCAACAAAAGACACAAGTTGTAGCTACTCAATTCTATTTTGATTCTTTTTTCTTTGCTATGAAGAATGACCATTGGGGGGAAAAAAGAATAAAAATGGCTTAAGAGCCTTTACCATCCTAATTGATCCTCTCTGGAGAAAGGAAAATGTTCTGATTTTCAAAATAGTAAAAGGGGAAATGGTGCCTAAAAATTATAGAAGAGTGAATTTGACTTCAGCACCTGGAAATTTCACAGAATAACAAAATCCCAGTCTCAGAATTAGGAAGGACTTTTAAAACTCCTCCACTTCTGTATCTTTATTCATACTGACCCCCCCCCATATTGTGTTAAACACTCTAATCACAGAATTTCCATGGTGAAAGGGCACTCAGAAACCATCTAATTCAATCCATACCTGACAGCATTTCACATTGCTAGTATCCCTAATTACTGTTCTTCAACTTTCAAATGAAGATTTAGAAAGGGACAAATCCATTGCTTCATCAGATAGCTCATTTCCCTTCTGGACAGTTCTAATTCTCAGGCCTGGGTATGTCAAAACTAAATATCCCTCTAAAACTTCTATCCATTACTCCAATGTCTATACTATAAGACCTAGAGGTAAAATTCTAATTCCTGTTCTATGTGAAAACGCCTTAAATACTTAAAAACAATTTTCATGTCCCCCCCCACAAGCTTTTAACTTGCCCAGTCTAACATATTCAGTTCTTTAAAGCAATTCTCACATGATATTATCTCAAAATCCTTTTCCTTCCCAATAGTTCTTTTCTGGATTCTTTCCAATTAAACAATGCACATCTCAACCTATGGACACAAAACTCCAGGTATAATATGAACAAGACAGAGTATAGAAATACTATTACTTGAATTTCCCAAAACACTTTTTAAAAAGTGCAACCTAAGATCACTAAGAGGTTTTTGACTTCTATCTCATGACTAGTTAAGGAAAGTACAGATGTTTAGTATGGAGAAGAAAATACCCAGAGTAGGACAAAATAAGAGTCTTCAAGGATTTAGAAGGATTTAATGTAAAAATAAATAAATGTTTTCATTAAACTCAAAGAATAGAACCAAAAGCAATGGATGGAAGTTGCTGAGATGTAGATTTAGTCAAAATGTAAAAAAATACACTTAAAATTTGATCCATCACAAAGTAGAAAATACTGCTTTAGGAAGGTAGTAAGTTTTCCCTTAATAGAAGTCTTCAAGCAAAAAGTGGAGGACCACATGTTGGAGATGTTGTAGAGGAGAATATTCATCTAGTTAAGATTGTACAACATTTCTTGTAAATCCCTTCTATTCCTGAGCTTAGTGATGTGGCAATTATCATTTCCTCTTAGCAACTACTCTTTCCTTTTATGATCTTTGGTCTTACCTTCATGCATATCTGAAAAAATCTCCTTTTTGTCTTTAACATTCATCTTGATGCAAGAATCCTATGTTAATCAAGCTCTGAGATGAAACAAACATTAAGGAAGCTATTTCAAGTATTAAATTATAAATGCATATCAAACAGGCAAATTACAGTTGCTAGCTCCAATTTGAGTTTCTTCTACTGATCTTAAAGTATGTGTCATTTACCCATTAAAAAAATAACTCAGTGGAGCTGCCAAAATTACAATGACACATACAAATAAAACAAATTTCAAAACAAAACCCTTAAATTTGTTAAATGAAAATATGATGAATGGAAATAATCCTTCCAAATACTGGTTCATCCAAATAAATGAGAGAAGTAAATTTGTTGTGAATTATCTTACAAGCTAAGACATTACATTTAGTATTGCTCTCAATTACAAAAGTTACCAAGAGCAAATAGGCCCATCTTTCTAAATATATATCGTTAAAGGTTAAATAAAATAGAATGATTTTATTATGCATGCATTTATTTTAAAGCAGTATTATGCTATTTAATATTCATTATAATTGACATTTAAAAATTTTCAAGATTTTCTTGTAAAAGTTTCTGTAAAGTTTTGTTTAAAGAGGTCAACCACTGATAAAATATAATGAACCACTATTTTAAGAAATGTTATGTTATTGAATGGGGCAATGAAGGTCAGATGAATTACCAAAGAAAATATTAGCAAGGAAAATTAAAAGCATACTACTAGCCAAACTTAAAATCAGAAGATAAAATCAGAAGATATATGGTTGAGTATTAGCTCAGTTTCTTTAGTACTTACATGACCTGGGGCAAGTAACTATAATTTTTTCCTTCTTAGTGTCCTCATCTACAGAATGCTTTTGGATATGCTAAGGTCTAAGGCAGGGGTCCCCAAACTATGGTCCATGGGCCACATATGACCCCCTGAGGCCATTTATCCAGCCCCCACTGCACTTCTGGAAGGGTCACCTCTTTCATTGGTGGTCAGTGAGAGGAGCACAGGATTCATACTACTTCCAGTGACATCATTCATTGTGTGGCGCCTTGTTCTGAGAGTAACTGGACAAGAACAAGGCAACCTTGGAAAGGATTATGTGTCTGCACAATGGAAGATGTCAGCATAGTGACCAGCGATCTGTGGGAGGGGATTCCGCACTGTGTATACTGCTGCCCAGTATAGTGGTAGTGATGAGCCTGTGCAAGGTGTGACAGGCCCATCATAGCCAGCACTGCAGCCTCTACTATTCCAAACAATGGTATACAGTGTCACATGTCCAGCACCACCTCCAATATAGTATACAGGCATTGGATAGCAGTAATCTGGCCTGTGACATCAGCAGTGGGCCTCTACTATGAGAAGCCCACCAAGGCCACTGGGTGTTTTATGAGACACCTCCTGTTTTGGGGGGGTCAAATAATATAAGACTATCTTATTTTCAGGAAAACACGTTAGTACAATGGCCCTCATACTCCCCTAGATGCACAACATAATGGCTCGGGAGTTTGTTGATTTAAATTTATTTGTTCTTTATTTTAAATATTGTATTTGTTCCCATTTTGTTTTGTTTTGTTTTATTTTTACTTTAAAATAAGACATGTGCAGTGTTCATCGGGATTTGTTCATAGTTTCTTTTTTTTTTAATAGTCCAGCCCTCCAACAGTCTGGGAGACAGTGAACAGGCCCCCTGTGTAAAAATTTTTGGAACCCCTGGTCTAAGGTCATTTATAGCTCTCAATCTTATGATCCTTAGACCATTGCATTGATACAACTCAAACTACAATGGCAGTATAATGTTTTTTTTAAAATATAAATGATACCCATAGCTTATGCATTGGTTTAAAATCTTACACACTTCAAACAGCCTCATCTCTTTAAATATGGACTCTTAGTTCACTTAGTGATGCTTTAGTGAAAGCATGTATTTATTTAAACATGAGATTCCTTTTTAAATAGCATTAGTGGAAGTCTTTTAAGTGAAGGACTTTTGCCATTTGGCATTGCCAATGCAAAATTCAATTGGTTTTTGCATCTAAAAATGATTACAAATTGTATGTCCCTGTATAAGCTATATTTTACAGTTGAAGAAACAGTTACAAAGATGTTAAGTGTTCTGTCCAAGGTCACGGAGTTAACTAATCACAGTGCCAGGATTAGAAATAAAAGTTTCTGACTCAATTTTCATTGCTGCTTCTATCAGAATTTGCTTCATCTAAGAATATTTACTTTTAATATATAACTCATACATAATATATTCATGAGAAAAACATATAACCATATAATTTAATATTTTCATAAAATATTAGGGAGAGAATTTATTTTTCTACATTAAATCATTCTATCAATTTTTCCAGGGGGCCAAAAACCAATAAAGCATGTTGATAGATTAATCACCTGTCAAAACTCATTTTAATCTCCAAAATAATTTTTGTGCTGTTTAGTTTCACATGAAACAACACAGTTGGATATACATTTAAAAGAAAGATTCTGCACCAAAAGGAGGATTCTTCATCATAATCTTTTAAAGTAATTTAAATTTATTTTGAATTTGAATCTTAGAGTTGTCATTGCCTCCAGCTCTCTTTTCTTCTAATTAGCGAAGCTACAAAAATATGAGCCAGGAGTTAGGATTCTGTAACAGGTAAGTAAGAATCAATCATCCCACATTCTAAATATATTAGTACTTCATGGATCTAGAATTGTAATTTCCAGAATGCCAGATACTGTATAGTCTTAGAGAGTTTCCTGGAACTTTGAGATGTTGGGCAACTTCCTCTTGGTCATATAGCTATTATGTATCAGAAAAAGGACTTGAACACAGGTCTTACTGACTTTGAAATGAGACATCTATCCACTACCTCATACTTCCTCTTCTACATGTAGATCAAAACTCTTAAGGATATATAATTTCATCAGCATCAGTACTTCCTTTACTGAAGGGAGTACATTTTCCTTTACTTCATAGGCATTATTTATGAGTTACTAAAGCCCCTCCCCCAAAGTAAAAACAACAACAACAAAAAACATCTTGTGATTACTTTCTCAAAGAATTTGACTCATTATGGTATGTCACTGGGCCTCTACTGAAAGAGTTTTATAATTATTATTTTTAGGCTCAATGTCCATTTTCTTCATTTTAAAATAACAAAGTAATAAGCATGTATTTTCTCTCCTTAATACCACCCCCTTCCATTAGAGGAAGAAAAGGAAGAAAGGAGAAGAAGGAGGTGGAGGAGGAGGAGGAGAAAAAGGAGGAGGAATAGAAAGAAGAGGAGGGGAAGGGGAAGGGAAAAAGGAAGAAGAGAATAATGAGAGGGGGAAAGGAGGAAGAGGAAAAGGTAGAGGAGAACAAAGAAGAAATGGGAGGAGAAAGAAGAGGAAAACCATTGTAACAAATAAATATAATCATGCAAAACAAATTGCTGCACTGATTAGGTCAAAATGTATATCTCACTTGACTTATTGGGTTCATTGCCCATTGGGACTTATTGGGTTCATTGTTCATTGTCTTTATAAGGAGGTAAATAATATTGATCAGCATTGGTGCTCTGAAATCACAGCTGGTCATAGCACTAGTCAGATTTCTTAAGTTTTTAAAAATTATTTGTATTTATCATGTTGTTATTATTGCAGAATGCTATTCTGATTCTGCTTATTTCATTCATCATCCATCTTGATGGGACATGACAGAACTGATGCTCTACTAGCATATGTTCTGAAAGCCTAGGATCATCTCCTTGTCAATATGTAGCATAGTTGAAAAAGCACTGATTCTGAGAAAGCTGCATGTTGTAGGAGACAAAGCATTCACTCAGGTTAGAATAAGAAAGAGCTAAGTTCTTAGTCTGACTCTGACCCTATCTAGTGATTTAGTCTTCAAAGACCTAAATTTCATTAAATGATAGAGATGGACTAGGTGAATTCTGAGGTCACTTCCAGCTGTAGATCTGTGATTCTATTAGGATATTAGTACAGATAGCTAAATAACCTCATTCAAAAAAGGAACAAAAGTTTCGGGATGTTAGCAGTGTGGAATCAGTTCAGATGACAGGGTATCTTATTTCATCTCAGACTTCAATACATCTCCTTTCTCTAAGAGCTTTTGATTTCATGACTATAATGTGAAAAATCATAGACTATGTGACAAAAGTTCAAAGGTTAGCATTTAGAAATTATTTGCTTTTGAAATTGAGATCTCTGCCACAGGGATGGTAGTGAGGAATGGAAACAAGATTATTCACTTCTTTTACTCATAAGGAGAAAGTCTGATTCACAGACTTAGAGCAATAAAACATTCATGATCTCTCTTGTTAATGAACTGAATGAAAAATATGCTTTAACCACAGAGAGCATTGGAAGTGATCATAAAATCTGTAATCACAGAACAAATTCTGTACAGATAGCCATCCAAGTTACCCTATAAAGGAGAAGTCACTGAGAGCTATGAAAGTATATCCTGAGAGAAACCAGTTACAGAGGGTAGACAACAGTAAAGAAAGAGGGATTGAGGACTAAGGAGCAAAAACAAAGATGCTTACTCTTATTTACCTGCTGAGACACAGCCAGTCACCACACAGATGGCTCCTTGTAATTATATCCTGGAAGCTGGAGTTAAAAGTTGTGTTAATTGGCCTAATTCTAACTCCACAGCATCAACCAAGATTAAAGAGTAAAAACCCTCTGACAGAGATCTAGAGGGGAAACCTAGACTGTTCTACAAGAAACTGCCTAATGGACCATATTACCTTACCTGAGATTCAGCTTCCTAACATGTGGATGTCAACTTCTTTGCCAAGACCTTTATTCATCAAATTGTTATATAACACTTTACTCCATATTAAAATCAGTTGCTTTTTCCTTGCTCCTGATTCTTTTGTAGAAAATAGGGGCTAATGCAGATTACTTTAAAGATAGGGCTCTTCAAATAACACCTGAAGCTATTTCAATCACTCTGTTTACAAGCAGGACCCAGGAGGGAGAATGAGTACTTGATTGCCTATTTGGCAAATATGCAGGTACACCCATCTCATTAGGTGTCTTTTTTAACCATATAAACACAGAAGGATGTGTTTGCCACTCAATTCCACCCTAAGATACAATTGTCAAGGGCATGAAGCATTTGTTCAAATTTGAACAAACTCTCAAGAACTGCTTGATTTTATAGAGAAAATATTAATGATAATTAATGGTGAACCAATGCACATCTGCATTCATTTACAAATTGATAGTCCTCTCATAAATATAAAGACCATACTGCAGGAATACACTAGTAGTTTCACTTTCTCTGAGCAATCTGTCATAGGAGTTACACGCATACCCCAGCTCACAGTGGGGTTCTGTAGACAAGGGTATCCCAAGTATAAGATTTTTTGTGAGTACATGGTCTTCTCAAAGCCTTGGCTCAAGACCCCCTATCAATGTGTTTACCCTTATTTGTCACAAGAGAATGCAATTAGTTCAAATCTATTATTGTATTTAATCAAACAACAAAGCAAGAAAAAATATAAATTTCTGCCATATATCAAAATTAAAATTCTCTGGAGACTGTATCTTAATTAATAATTACTTATTAAGTAACAAAAAGTGGGCCAGAGGAAAAAAGGCCGCAGTCACACGTGGCTGGCTTTTCTCTTTGCTTAGCCTCTTTCCCCAGCCAGCTACACCAGCTTCACAGCCAGATCTTAGTCCTGCCAGCACTCTCCTGAGCAATGGTGAAACCAGGTGGTATGTGTGTGAACTAGGCCTCCCCAAGCCAGCACTCACCTGCCTGTTCTGGTTGTCTTCTAGCCACTTTGCCCTTCTCCCCTGCCCTCTGTCAACTTGGCAGGCATACCAGGAACACACCAGAACTCTCCTAGCCATGTCTAGCCCATGTTTCTCTCTTCCCTTTCTTCAACCTCCACATTTCTGGGTTTTAAAGGAGTTTTGAGGGGTTTTGTTTTTAATTTGTATTCTTCACAAATGGTGAGGATTGTACTCCTGAAAGTATTTTTATATATGTAAAAAAAGTCTTGTTTTATTTTTGTGTCAACTGTACATTTTAATAACCAACTGTAAATGTTAAAAATAATGATGATTACTAGTTTTTTCTCAAGAATTAAATACTTTTATATAAATGTAACTGAAACGAAGGTGTCTTACTGCATTTTGCACATTGTGTACATGATTTCTAAATAAAACTTTTTGAATGAGCAAAAAAAAATGATTCTGAGGCAAAGGAGGCCTACTTCCTTTCCCTAGTCCCATTTATGCTGCTTGTGACATCACTTTTCTGAGCCCCTCTGATTAAAGGGCTCTGACTTCACTGTGGGAAAGAAGTGAGTCTTTGGACACAAGGGAATCATAAGGCCCCCAGGTTCCATGTATGTCTGTTCTTCTCCTCCACCACTCTCTTGGTTTGATCAGAGGATTGAGCAGGTTATAACAACACAATCAGGTAAACTCCAATGGAATCAAGCTCAGTGCCAAAACTCTCCTTTTAAAATCCAGTATGAGATTAGAGTGACAAGAAAAAGAAAAGGGCTACAAAGAACACATGGCCAAGGCATATGATCAAAAGGAAACACATAGAGGTAACAAATGCAATCAGAGCTTCTCTTCCCTTCTAGATACTGGCTTTATTAGAGGCTTTACTTATCTCTTCTGTATGAGAGCAGGAAACTTGGCCATACTTTAGCCAGTTTATAGCCCCTAGACTTTCCGTTTTTGTTTTGTTTTTCAGAAAAGCATCAGCCCTTGTAATCAACCAAAGGACATGTGGGGAGAATGGGAAACTCTTTCACCATTTTTCATCAGCAATATCTTATTCTTCCTATCCTAGGTCAATTGTCTGTAATAAATGATTTTTAAACTCTCTCCTTCCATCTTAGAATCAATACTGTATATTGGTTTTGAGGTAGAAGTATGGTAAAGATCAGGCAATGGTGGTTAAGTGATTTATTTGTCTGGGATCACACAGCCAGGAAGAGTCTGAGGTCATATTTGAACTGAGGACCTCTAGTTTCTAGCCTGGCTTCCAATCCACTGAGTCACATAGTTGTTCCCTAATCTATTTTTAAATAGAAAATAGACTTTCTGGTTACTAGACCAACCTTTCCATTAGTGACCAAACTCTAGCTTAACTTATACATTATGTTTGTTTCCTGGTTTTAGTTGTCAGTGGGGAAATTACACTTAATTCTCAATCTCTGGTACTTAACTGCCAAGGGCTTTGGAGTTCAGAATCTCCAGTTTTACAATTATATATCTTCCTCTGCTTCCCCATACACATTAGTGGATGCAAGATAGAGTATTGTATAAGCCAAAAAAAAAAATCACATGAAGGAGAACAATTAAGCCCTGAGGCAAGTTGACATTTCTCCCTGCTTTTACTGTAAGTGGGTGAACAACAAATCCTTAAAGCCTTTTTCAGCCTTTCAACTCCCTTACATTAGTGGAACAAAATTATCAATGAAAGGCTCCAATGCATGTGATTCATTTATTGCTTAGTTTAATGACCTAAGTAATCCTCATTAAAGAATATTGGAAAGGAGGCTTATTGTTAGACTTCAGAAAGTGTCATTATGTCATCATCATGGATCAATCCATCGATTTGGTTACAAGAGGAACAGAGATGCTATGCATTTGTCATAAGACCATAGGATTTGGGGTGAAAGGGATATTAGTGAGCATCTAAGCCTAGCTCTCCTCTTATACTCACACACACACACACACACACACACACACACACAACACATATATGGAATTGAACCTGGGGCACAGGATGATAGAGAAACCTCTCCATGCTCTTTTCTCTTTATATCATAAAAAGGTCATAAAATCATATTCAAAGGTCATACAGTTCAATCTTCTTATTTATAAAGTAATTTGCAAGCTTTATTGTTACTAGTAAATGTAAAAAAGTAAATTAGGTAGTAAATGTGTGAGGTCAGATTTTAACTTAGGTCTTTCTAACTCCAGGCCTGGCACTCAATTCATCTTTTTTGCAAACTTTACAGTACTATAGAAATGCTAGGTGTTGTTATGATTAGTTTTATTATTCTAAGGAAATTTGGGCAGAGGAAGTTTACATTGCTTGACCATTGTGACAGAGATAATAACTTTCCAAGGTAGGAATTTGAATCCAGATCATCTAGTTCTAGAATCAGTACTCCTTCAACAATACCATAGTGCATCCTGATCTCAAATTCTTATAATAAATGTCACAAAATTTTTCTTGATGAAAGGATGATGAATATATTTCATTGCCATCCTAATTTAGATAATCATGTTTCATTTTCTCCTCTCATCAGGAGTCTAGTAGGCAAGGGTTAATGAAACTGTAGGAATATATATCTAAAAAGATATATATAGATATATAAAGATATGTCTAAAAAGATATATAATATATGCATACATATATATATATATCTTACATGTTTACATTTTCCAATTAATTTTTCCAGGGGTAACATTTACTAGTTATTCTTCAAGTATTAAATCTGTAGTTGTGGACTGTTAAGGGTAAAATTAGGGTTGTTGACTGAATATATTATTTTAGTAGTCACCAGGGATTTAAATTCAATCCCAATGAAATATTCAAGTCAATTTGGGATTTTTTATGGTGGTTTAATTACAATAGTGGGAAGAAATTAAGAAGAAGAGAGAGAGGAAAGGACATAAGATGTCTCCAGCCTAGCCTAATCTGGCCTCCTCAGAAGATTAAATCTAGCTTGGCTTCCAGCCAGGAGGTCTCCTCCAAGATGAGGGGCTTCCTAAGAGGATAGTGCTTTAGGAGGTCAAGGAAAGGAGGAATCAGCCTAACCACTCACCCAGGTCACTCAGGGAAGATGCCTCACCTAACCACGCTACAAAGCTTCTCCCAGTAACCTCACCGCCAAGCCACAAACACCAAACCACCACCAGGAGCTCCCAACATTGAACCACCAGAGATCACCATCTCTGAGCAAGAGAGAGAGAGGAAGTGACACAAATATATAGACAGTTCTTTACATCACTTCCTGCGTCTCACATGTACCAATGGTAGCTTAAGCTTGGCTTAGGACATCCCAAAGGGTCTGTCAGTTGTTTCTGATTTGTCACTTGTTAGCACATGTCTGTCATAGTCTATCCTCCTCACAGTTAATCCTTAAATGGGGATGTACACATTCCTTGGTTGCTAGAATTCTAAAGACTAAGCAGGGTAGAGTAAATCTAAAATTCATAGTACAGTGTTCTCTTGGCTCTACTCATCTCGCTGTTCATTATTCCATGTAGTTCTTTCCAGGATTTATTTTTAATTAGCCTGTTCACCATTTCTTATGGTGCAGTAAAATTCCATCACAATCATATACCACAATTTGTTTAGCCATTCCCTAATTGATAGGCATTCCCTCAATTTTTAGTTCTTTGCCAACACAAAGAGAGCTGCTAAAAATATTTTGAAATCTAGAGATTCTTTTCTTTTTTACCCTGACCTACTTGGGAGACACATCCATCAAAGGGGTTACACAATTTTATAACTCTCTAGGAGTACTTTTAAATTACACTCCTAAAGGTTAGATCAGTTCACAATTCCACCAAAGTGTATTTGTGTCCCCATTTTTCCACATCTCTTCCAACATTTGTTATTTTCTCTTTTTTTTCATTTTAGATAATCTAATGGGTGTGAGATGATAGCTCAGAATTGTTTTGACTTAAATTTCTCTAATGAGAGTTAGAATTTTTTTCCATATACCTATATATGCCTTTGATTTCCTCATCCACAAATTGTTTATTCATATCTTTTGTCTATTTATCAATTGGGACATGGTTCTTATTCTTAGAAATTAGATAAAGTTCTCTTTATATCTTAATAGGAACCATATTTATTCATAGGATCATAGTATCATATATATGGATGAAACCAGAAATCAGATAATTCAATGCCATTGTTTATATGGATAAGGAGTCAGTGACCTGGAGAACAATTTGTCCAAGGTTACATTAATTGCAAGTGAAAGAACTAATTTTCAAACCCAAGTTTCTTCATGCCACATGCTACTTTTTGGGAAGTTGATGCAAGATATAGATTTTTATTGTTATTTTTAACTGATTTGAAGCAATATATTTCTAATGAATACCAATGTCAGATAAAGCTTTCCTCCAAAGTTTGGTCCCATTACCTGCTGCTGTAGCTGCATCCATGAGTCAATGAATTTTTGACATATTGGGCACCTGGTAACTAGAGATACATTAGCCTCAGAAATAGTGTACATTTGCCCATCAATGACCCCTTCATTGACTATAACTAAATGGTACATATATTCTGGTATGATTCTATCCATAGTAAGTTTAAGGGAACTTTCAAATTTAAGAGAAAACTTATGATTAGTGGAAAAATTATTCCTATTCCTAGAATGAGATCCCACTAATGTAAAATGGAGAGATGATGTTACCAATGATATAATAGAGTCCACTGATATCTTTGCAACTTTGAAAAAAGACTGAGACATTTAAAAGACAGGGCTAAGCATGAAGTCATTGCCTTTTCTGCTGATGCCTCTATTTCATGATGGGAGTAAACAATAAGAAAAAAAGTATTTCCCTTAAGATGGTCTTCACTGCCCTACCAACTGCATGGCATCCCTGACCAAGGACCTTCAGGACAACTTTGGCACTCTTGAAGGATATGTCTTTACTGCTACACAGAAAATAGTAGTTGGACCCTCTGGTAAGTTTTGGTGTGATGGCACTACCCCAAATAATATCTCTATTTTTATTAGTACTGCTAATGGTGAGGGCAATATCATTCCTGATCTTTTTGGGAAAGTTACAAATATGGTATTATATTCCCAATGTATCTCTCATGGACCCAACCCACTGCCTTGAGAGACCTACTGCATATGATGATATCAAAAAAGTGATGTAGTAAGTTTCAGAAGGGCCCTTAAAAGTCCAGATTGTTTCCTATCACTAAGTGACACCCACTCTTCTACCTTTGGTCCTGGAACTGCCATTATAATTATGACCATTTCTTCAAGCTTCTTTCCTGATATGATAATGAGTATGGTTATAGCTATTATGTCTTATAATTTATAGTCTATTTAGCTTCCCAGGAAGGAGTAAAGGAGAAAACCATGAATTTCCAAACTCTGCCAAAAGAATTTCATTACAGGGAACCCACATGCTGAGTCCATTTCTTTATATTTGGTAATTTCATGAATCACACAGAGCCCTTGGCCAGGCACCCCTGTAGTAGGAGAGAGGGAGGAGAAGCAGAGAGTCTTAAGTTTCTTAGCATCAATAAAGTCATAGTATTCCATATTTGGTGTGGTGGTGGGATAATCATTATTTTATATCATGGATTATTATTCCATTAAAATCTTTCTCCAGTCTTGTACACTAAAATGGAAATAACCTTGGGTCTCTAAAGATTTTAGAAAAGCTTTCAGTCAGTTTAGGAATATACTAGGCTGGTCTGAAGACCAGCCAAGTTAAGTTTATAGAGGTTCATCACTAGATAGATATGTGACTATAAATTGTTTTGGTTTGTTTGTTTGTTTGTTTTTAATGTGGCAGGACACAAAGTTTTCCTACTAAATCACAGAGGAATCTTGATCACCGATTATATAGGAAGTGCCCATTACAATAAATTCATAGAAATTTCAAAGTCCAATTTGATTTATTAAAGGTTATGTGCACATATTTAGTCCCTGAGCATTCTGAGAAGCAAGACATTGAACATTCTTTGTAGGTTTAAGTATTTTCTTACCCATCTCAATATCCTTTTGATTAGCCACACCTTCATTAGTGGTTTTCTAATAATGTGTCAAAAATATCTTTGGAGGTCCCTGGGCTTTGGAGTGGTGGTGAATGTAGTCATAAAATGAATAATGTTACAAGATCATATACAGAGTTGGAAGATGGAAGGAGCTTGGAGGCCATCTGCTTACTTTTGGTATCCTCAATTTTCTCTAGGCCATACTCATATTACATTAAGAGCTTAAATCAAACAAACAGATTCCCAAACATAAGAAACACTTCATTAGATATTATCAATGTCTAATAGTAATAAGGCAGGCAACTGTAAAAGTAATGTAAGTACTAGAAACATTTTCAAGTAAATTTCATGAGAGAGACAAGACTGATAACAGTAGTGTTACTTGGAAGATGCCAGTTAGAAATCCTTTTTGAATATTGTCATTATTCCAACTAAAAATTGGATTTATATGATTGAATTTTTTATCAATTTCATCAATATATATATAAACCATGAAAAATGCTACAAAAACCAAATACCCCCTTTTAAAATTGTATTTTACAGGTTTTCTGTTCTTATGCTAGTTTTCTTTCTCTGTCAACTAAAGAAACATATTTGTTTTTTAAAGTGAAAATTGAAATGTAATTTTATGTAAAGAATATGTAGGGGTGGAAGTGGGGAAAAGGGTAAATGTCTGGAATAGTAAGTAATTTGATGAGGCATAAAGATAATGGATTTTCAGACACCTGTGAAGATGGAGGGTATAATTCTTTTAAGAAAGTGGAAGTGGAATTCTTTTAAGTGGAAGAAAATAGCAAAAGGAGGTACATTGTATTAATCTTTCCTTTAGAAAAAAATAGTAAATGTTATTAATGTTCTATGAAACTAATGACCCTACTTGTGGATCAGTAATAGCATTTTTTTTACTTTTATAACTATTATATGATTTTAGATTTGTATAGGTGCTTAGAATTTAATTTAATTTTTCAAAGAATACACAGAGCAAGCTGTTTGCACATCTGGACAAGTTTGTAACTTGTCTCACTTACACTTCCCTACTTATCCCTCAGCCTAGGCATTAGCAGAGATCATGGGGTTATTTGATTTTATTTCTAATAAGTACCTGATTCTAATTTTTGACACATTATGAGTAGTTTCAGAGAACCAGTTGAAACGGTGACTAAGTACTATTATTGAAGACATAAATCAAATATGTGGAATAGAATTTCCAGTAGAATTAATTGCTAATAATTAAAACAACAATAACTATATAAGAGGCAACATCCCATAGTATAAAGATGGCCAGTCCTGGAACCAGAAAAATCTGGGTTTAAGTATTGCCACTAACACATACTAGCTGTGTGTCCATTAAAGATCTATTAACTTTTAAGTACTCCAGGCAACTTTCTAAAGCTATGTTACTGACAATAAAACTATAGCAGCCATGTATACAACACTGAAGGTCTGTACAAAATGAAAATTAACAATGTATTTATTTTTATAGAGCTTCCATATTTCACAAGTCCTATATCAATTTGGTTTTCATAAGAAGAAGCACAAGTAAAATACAGGGAGCTCAAGATTGTTGCCTTGGTTTATCCAGAAAGTCAGTTCAAATGTTCATAACTCAGTTTGGTATAGGACAGACTCCTCCATCCTTAGAATTTATTGCACATTACATTTATTTCCTCAGAAGAAATTATCTTGGGTATGTAGGTAATGAGGCATAATTGTTCATTTTGGGTGAGGACTGGAGAATGGCATCAGGAAATCATTCAATTCACTAGAAGAGATAATGTGCTAATGAGGCCCTAAAGGCATGAAGGAGTTATGGATCCATTTAAAAATAAACCCCAGGAAGCCAAGATTGTAGAGTAACAGGATGAATAACAAGCTCCCCTCCTCTGTCCAAGAAAATTTCAAACAAATCTAGATAAGACACTAGACTGAACCCTGATAGAGAAATTCAAATAAAAATCACAGTGAGCATTGAGTATTTTCCTCCCAGGCCAGTTTGGCATAGAAATATAGTCAGAGAGATCTGTGGATATTGCAGATATATGTCCCACCACCTGCATTTCTTGAACTAGATTCCATCATGACCATGTTCCCAGGAATCCTCATCTCTCCATCATAAGACAAAAGCTATGCACCTGGGGAAGAGGAGGTGCTAGTCTCACAAGGATAACAAATATTATTTGGCAGCTTTAGTTTCCACATCCAGTTCCAAGCCAGAAAATCAATGGGAAAAGGTCAAGAGAGGCCACAGGCTTAGGCAGAATACTGAGGGAAGAGTAAATTCAGAAGCAAGGAGTAGAGAGTTGGCTGATACCCCAAGAAAAGATAATGATCCCAATTCAGCTCCTCATCCAGCCTGATGATTACAGAAGCATAATCAGGGTTAAAACTCAAGAACAAAGGGAATCTTGCAATGTTATCATCTGAACCAGCAGTTAACTAAGAATAAATGGGTCTATCATCAATCTGCTCTTTTTCAGAATCAAACTCAGGTCATGAACTTGTAGAATTAAGACCATGATAGCAGCAACTAGAATTTTCCCTGGATCAGACCACTTTGGGAGCCTTCTAAGTCATCAACCTGAACTTTCTTTGAGATCTTAGAATCACACAACACTCAATATTCCAAAAAAGCAACAACAGAACCAGACTAGACCTCACCCTAAAAGTTCTAAGTACACCCCCAACATCAAGGCCACAGTTATTAAGTAGACTTAAAAAACAAACATATTTAAAATCCCATCATAAAAAAGTGATTTTTATGACAAAGATACTCCAGATACAAACCCAAATGAAGAGAATGACTGAAAAACATCCACAAGCAAAACTTTAAAAACAAAACAAACAAAACAAAATAAAAAAACACTGCATGGGCACAAAATTGACTAGAATTTCTGAAAGAAATCAATGAAAATTTCCTTTCTCATTCTCTGTCTCTCCCTTCCCCTCTCTCCACATGTATGCATGCATATATACACATATATTTATAACATTATATGTAATGTTATATATAATAACAAAAATACTAGATGAGTTATAACTCACTTGAGTTATAACTCACTTTAACCTACTTCTAGTGGTGTATGCATACATGCACATAAAATAGTGAATAGACTAGGTGAATTATATATATAATAAATTACTATATATATGTATTATATAAAATTAAAGATATAATATATAATGGTGAATAGACTAGATTAGCTAAATTTATACATATTTATATTATCTATGTCATATATATATATATATATATACATATATATATATATATATCACTATATAAAATGTACTGGGTCCATAATGGCAAATCTATGGTACATGTGCCAAAGATGGCATTCAGAGGACCTCTCTGTGAGCACCCTGCTATCCAAGGCAGAAATGATCCCCTCCCCATCTTCACAGCACATCCTCACTCCTCTGCATTTATTTCCTCCCCTGAGTAGAGCTCCCAGGCCACTTCCCTCCCTTTCTATCTCCCCTGTCTGGCCCTGGGCTTCCATGACCCTCCTCCCTCAGGAGAGGATGTCCAAGCTGAGTGGGAGATTTGGTGCTCAGCCCTTCAGGGAGGAGCAGGCCACCCTTGCAGAAGGCCACCTGCAACTACCCTGGGTGGTAAGAAGGAAGGAAACATGCAACTTCTAAGACTGCAGAACCTTCCGTACCCCATCTCTGGGCTCCTCCTTTGGTTTTAAGATTTGTACCTCCAGGGGGAAGCTGGGTACTCAGTGGATTGAGAGCCAGACCCAGAGACAGGAGGTTCTGGGTTCAAATGTGGCCTCAGACACTTCCCAGCTGTGTGACCCTGGGCAAGTCACTTAACCCCCGTTGCCTAGCCCTTACCACTCTTCTGCCTTAGAATCGATATGCAGACAGAAGGTAAGGGATTTTTTTTAAAAAGATATGTGCCTCCCCAGGAGGAACCTGCTCCGAGTCCCAGGGTGGGTTCCACTGTTGTGCCAAGGCTCCTTCCCTTCCAGGGGGCCATCAAGACCTGCCTGTGGTGATCCCCATCCCCATCAGAGTTTTACTGAACAAATATGTGCTGGTTTGCTGAAGGAAAGGAAACTCTAATATACTCTATCCCCTCCAAGACTGGGGAAGAGCACGAGATCCCCTGGCAGTGCTGCCCTCATTTAGAAGACGTCATGCCAGGTGGACAGCAGCCAGACCAGAATCATTGGTAAAACAATTCTTGTAAACCCAGACTTGGTCAGGATTAGCTTCCCCAAAAGATAATTATATTTTTAAAAAGGGGGAAGCTTGTCTTATTCTAGAACCCTGTTTAAATTGACTCTCCTTCCCCCAATCAAATGGTGGCAAAACTTGCTGGTCATGACTCTCTCCCACCTAACTTTTTCCTGAAGAGAGCTGCCTAAGGTAGTCAACAAAATCTTGAAAAGTAGACCCTCCTCCATACAGGATCCATTGACTGGGGATGGCAGAGATTGGGGAGGGAGGAAGGCACTGGATCTGGGAGGAGGTCATGGCACTGCATGCAGTCTGATGGGGGTGGACCACTGCATGGAGTCTTGAGGGGAGGGGCATGGCATGCAGTCTGGGGGCAGGGCATGACACATGGTCTCTAAAAGGTTCACTATCACTGTTCTAGTTGAATTATAACTCACCTTAACCTTCTAGTGGTATTAACAAAAGCTAAACTAGTCCTTTAGTATTATGACTTAGGGTTAATGAAAATAAAGAGCAAAGAAAGCCATTAATCCATAACCTGGAAAGGAAGGTGCAATAGTCATCTTAGTATCTTTTCATTTTCTTCATTCTCATATTCCTTAAGATGGACTAACTCTAAGCTTTAAAATATTATAACCAAGAAAACTATAAGAGATGTTTTAAGAAAGAGACACGGACATCATTTGCAGTATCAAAATTGCTTAGATTACTTGGAAAATTGGGAGAGTTAATGCTGTTGCTTACACATGAAAGAACTTCCAGTTGAAATGAAAAACAAATATTTAGATGCAAGGAGTACTAGCAGAGATTCATCATATCTTAGACTATAAAGAATTAGTAGGTCATTCTATTGAAAGGAAAAGATCAGTTATCCATTTCAAAACATCCAAATGATATTCCAAATAGCACCAGTATCACAAGGATAAATCAACAGGTCTAACTGCTATGATTCATGCTCTTGTTTAGGTTTTTTGTTTGGTTTTTATTTTTGCTTTTTAGTCATGTTTGATTTGTGACATATTTATGATCTGTTTTCTTGGCAAAGATACTGGAGAGGTTTTGTCATTTCCTTCTGTAGTTCATTTTACAGATGAAGATACTGAGACAAACTGGGTTAAGTGACTTGCTCAGGGTTTCACAACTAGTGTCTGTGGCTGAATTTGAACTTAATCTATCCTGTCTCCAGGCCCAGCATTTTCTCTATTGCACCAACTAGATGCCTCACACTGTTAACAATTCTAACATGAATTAACCAGGCATCACCCATGTCAATCAGCCTTAGGGAAATGAAATCAACATTTGATGAATTAAAAAAAAACCTAAAACTCTTCCCCCTAAGCCTACCACCTCCACCAGGAATCTTTCTGTAGAGCTAGACATATGAAGCTTTCATTAATTAGCTTGTAGGTTGTTTCATTACATTAGAAAACTAAAAGTCTTATGACTTGCTAAGCATAATCAACCTAATTAAGGATGTCATTTACTCTGTCTGTTCCCCTGACTCTCAAAAAGGAATACTAATAAATGCATAAAATGTAGAGGCATGATCATAGTTATTTAATGTCTGTAGCAAAGCACTTCTCATAAGAAAAACAACCAAGAACTGCTGTCATTAATAATTCTTTCTTTCCTTCTTTGCCTAGAATTTGATTTTAGGGAAACACACCTCTTACAAGTAATCACTTACATCATCCAAATGAACTAGCATATTATATTCTAGTCTATTCACTCTACCTTACACTTCAGAAAAATATAATATACTGTCTTTCATGTAAATCCTATGTAGAAAGAAAGGCATCTTCTTTGCAAATACAAACTTATACAGTTAAACAGAATGGCATATTCTATTACACCAAAAATTAATTCATCAAATATTTATCATCAGATATCTATCTTCATTGAGGGTCCTTGTTCTTATTACTGGTACTCATCACAGTGCCTAATATATAGTAGGTCCTTACAAAATGCTTTTTAACTTAACTTTGGCACTCAAAGTACTAAGAACACTACTGGCAGGAAAGAATTGCCTTAAAAAAGCTCCCCAAAGAAGGCCAGACAAATCCCTGCAGTTCAGGCTCCTACTTAAATCCACACATTTCCAAAAATCTATCTTTATAAAAAATCTTAAACGAGTCATATTTGAAGATTATTCTTCCTGAGTGATTGATTAAATATTTCTTAAGTGTATTTTATGCTCCAGGTGTTGTGGGAGATGCTGGGGACACAAATACAAGAGTGAGATATTCCATTACATCACAGAGCTTAAATTTAACCAGGAAGATACATTATATACATAGGTAAACAAATATTCAAAAATAAATACAAAAGTCATTTTCAAGCAAGGGGAAAGCATACAACTGGGGAAATTAGGACAAGTTACTTGACAGAAGTGACTCTTGAGCTGATTTTTGATGGAAAGGGGTTTGCCAAGAAGTAGAGGTAATAAGGACAAGCTTTCTAATCATTGGGGTCATCAATAGCCTTTTCATGATCTTGATTTAAGGAAGTTCAATAATGGATGTTATAGAACACAATGTGCAAGTTTAGATTTGAGTATTATTGTTGCTCAGTATATTGTTAGGAACACTATTTTTCAGTGGTGTTATAGCAACTCTACATTCAGTAGTGAAGAAAAGAAGCAACCTTTTAAAATAATTGTTGCATTTTATATTTTTAAATAATAGTTTAAATAATGAAATAATTGCTGTACTTGTTGGTATATAATGTACCAATTCTACAGTGCTTTTTGAAAAGTATTATTCATTTTTACAAACATTTATTAAGCTGCCATATAAATATGAGTACATCCTACCAGAGAGAGGTTTATATTGCTCAAATTGGCCAAGGAAAGCAGAATTAAAAACCATGAGTAAAAGAAACAGCATCAAAGATTTAGGTTTGGTATAAGAGGAAAAAGTAATCAAAAATTAAATAGACTGCCCCAGGATGTGCTAAATCCTGCCACCCCAAAACACACACACACACACACACACACACACACACACACACACACACACCCTTGAAGTCTTTAAGCAAAGGCTAAATTTGCATATGTTAGACATATTGGAAAGGGGATTTCATTAAAATATAATTTGATCTCCAAGGTCCCTTCTAATTAAGTGTTTCAAGGATTCTTAAAGACACTATGGTTGACAATTAAAACCTAAAGATTAAGAAAGAAAATCCATAGCTCCTGACCTCAAGGTGTTTAGTAAAAGCATAAAATATTTACATAAATTAGAATGTAATATAGGAAGAATAGAGAGCTACCAGATAGAGAAGAGATTTGGTGAAAAGGGAATCAAGGAATGATTCACTGGAAAGGCAATAATTGAACTTGACCATGGATATGATTGGGGTTTGGGGGGAGGGAGGACTCAATATGTTGGAGAAGGCACACAGACTCTCCTGATCTCTACCAAATTACTCTTCAAAAAACTATGATATGCCACAAAATGGATTTTGCAGCAGCATAAGCTACAAAAGATGGAGTGAAATAAAATTTTCAGCTCAAAACAACATAGAAGGCCAGTATGAAAGATCTATTACACAAAAATGGAAATAGAGTGCAAAGCAGCCTGCCAAGTCATGGCCCACTATGGCAACAAGCCTTGGACACAGCCAAATCAACAGCAAAGGTTTCCAAATGGTAAGGGCAGGATGGACAACAGCTTAGAATGAGATTACAGGGCTCCCTTTTCTGGCTCTGTGTACAAGACTTGTTACATTGTATAGATGTACACAGATACACACATCCAGGTAGTAGTCCTTTGACAGGGGTTTTGGCAGGGTGAGGACAAGCAGTAGCGCACACACAAGTGCTTGCAACCCCTGGGGAGCAGGGGACCATTGTCATAGATCCAAGGGATAAAAGAGTGGAGTATGGTTACTCACAGACCACATCACAGGGCAGGAGAGTATTAAACACATCTCTCCTTATATCATGCCATCTTAGAAGAACTAAAACCAGATAAATCCTCAGAGCCAGCTCTAAATGCAGCTGAACAAAGAAACTGAAGCTTGGAACAGTGATCACTTCACCACATTTACAGAGTCCATCTTGAAAAATTCTTTAAATTAAAAGAAAAGAAAAAGGCAGGCAAATGAGAAAACAAGAAAAAAGAAGTTCAACATAGAAGGCTTTTTTGGTGACACAGAAGACCAAAATACAAACACAGAAGACAACAAAGCCAATATAACAGCATCCAAAGCCTCTAAAGAATAAATAGAGAACCTCAAAAATGATTTTTATAATTAAATAAAAGAGGTGGAAGAAAAATGAGAAAAGAAATGAGATTGATATAAGAAAATCATTTTTAAAAGAGTCAACGTGTCTTAAAGAGGCACAAAAATCATTGAAGAAATTATTTAAAAAAACAGAATAGACAAATTGGCAAATGAGGCACAAAAATCTACTGAAGAGAAGATTCTTTAAAATTCATAAAAGCAGAATTAACCAAATGCAAAAAAGAGTTACAAGAGTTCACTCAAGAAAACCATGTCTTAAAAATTAGAATTGGGCAAGTGGAAGCTTATGACTCCAGGAGACATCAAGAAACAAGTCAAAAGAATAAAAAAAATAGAAAAAATATGTCATTGGAAAAATAATTAACCTAGAAAATAAATTCATGGGAGAATATTGAAGAATTGTTGGTCTACCTGAAAGCCATGATAAATAAAAAGAATTTAGATGCCATCTTTCAAGGAATTCTCAAGGAAAATCGACCTGATATTTTAGAACCAGCAGAAAAATGGAAAGAATCCTTGGATAACCTGAAAGAAATCCAGAAAGCATAACTCCAAGAAATATTTTACCCATATTCCAGAACTCCAAAGTCAAGGAGAAAATATTACAAGCAGTCAAAAGAAAAAATTCAAATATTTTGGAGCCACAGTGGAATAAGATAAGACTCCGCAGCTTCTACATTAAAGGAGTAAAGTGCCTGGAATATATTCCAGAGAAGAAAGGAACTTGGATTTCAACCAATAATTACCCAACAAAACTGAGCAGAATGCTTTAGAGGAAAATATGGGTATTCTGTGAAATATAGAACTTTCAAACTCCTGATGAAAAGGCCAGAACTGAAAATTTGACTCTCAAATACAAGAGTCAAGAAAAGCACTAAAAGGTAAACAGGAAAGAAAAAAGTTAAACTGTGTTAATACCATCATGGAAGATAATTCTTGAAACTCCTGAGAAATTTACCACTATTAGTGCAATTATTAATAGACAGAAGGCAAGGGTATGAGTTTAATATGATAGGATGACATGAAAATAAAATGGAATTAAGGCATGAGAAAGAGGAATGCTTTGGGATGAGGGGGAAGGAAAAATGAGGATAAATTATCCCACATAAAGTAGTCATGAAAGAGTTTTACAGTGAGAGGAAGTTGCAAGTGGTGAGGAAAGAATAACATGAACCTTACTCTCATGAGAAATTAAAGGGACCTCTCCCTCAAAATAAAACACCATTTCAACAATCAACAAATGAAAGAGCATTGACTCTAGAGTCAGGGGCCCTACATTCATACCCTCCTTCTAAAGCTTTTTACCTGAGTGACCTTGGGCAAATCAGTCAACTTTTCTTTGTATAGAAATGAAGGAGTCAGACTATATGGTTTCCAAGATCCCTCCTGGTTTTGGAGCCATATGACAGTCTACTCTTGAAAAACAAAAAACTTGATTAATAATTCACATGGGTTTTATATATAATCCTCTTTCTTTTTCTTTGTATATTGAAACATTTGTTAATTATAAAGCTTGCAACAGTAAAAAAAAATGTAAAGTGGAGACAAAAAAGTCTATTTTTTAATTCCAGAAAAAAACAATTTCCAGCAATGCACAGTTAAAGAAATCTACCTTTAGCTACTTGGATTTTCCCACTTCAATTTAAATTTTTCAAATTATTTGGATTTATTTGTTATATTAAAACTCCAATTTTCTAAGTGTATTTCTATAGGAAACTGTGTCCTTTGAATCATAGGCTAGAGGCAGTAGAGAACAGGGGACGAATTCTGGACTTCAAGTGAATATTCCTGATCTAGGCTCACATTTGTCCTCAGACACTTATCAGTTCTCTAAAGAAGGGAAAGATATGGAGTTTCCCTAGACTCCTATTCCTTCATCAAAAATTGGAAAATAATAATACATGGAAAAGAATGAGAATCCCTGGCACCCTGACTCTTTTAAATATGATGCCAAATAATAAAATCAACTAGTGTTTAGCAAAAGGAAGTGATTAATTGCCCAACAATGATTCACAAGTGATTAATAAAATTATAGTAACTCTATTTTATAAGGTTATTAAGGAAACTGAATGTAAAATATTGTTATTTTCATTGTATCTTCATATTAGCCTGGCATTTCTGTAACTTCCTATATGCCAGCAAGCCAATATTTTGTGGTATGATATAGATCAGAAGGCCTGTGCCTTCTAAGCAGAAGATCTATAGGTTGTGACCTCTGAGCAAAAGACTTGACCATATACAGCACACAGATATCTGGGACAGAAAGATATCTTGATGGAAAGATGCCTGGTAGAGATATCTTTTGTTTTCCAACTACTATAGGATTATCGGTTGACTATTGGGGTGGGATTTCAAATGATGTTATGTTAGGGTATTTTTTTTAAAAAGGAGAAAACTTTCATCAAATCGTCTTGAGGAAACCTAATGGCCCAGCTTTGCTGAGAGACACACATCTCTCAATAAACCTCTTATTGGCTTGGAGCTTTGCCTCTTTGTTTTCTTTCAGATTGGCTGAAAAATATTCATCATGTTGTATAGTAACAACCTAGTAAAGTTGCAGTGACAGTCAAAAGAAACTATACCAAGTGCTTGAGAAAATTCAAACAGCTGTATGTGTCAGGTTTTTATTATTACAGTCAAAAGATATATTTTAAGTCTCAACACTGGTAGTGGAGTGACTAAGGAAATTACACTTAATGAAGCAGATTTATTATATATAGAATGCTTTTAATAATATCTATTTTACTGTCTTGTGAGAATCAAATAATAATACAGGGCTTTTAGATTTACAGAGTATTTTGCTTGTAATGGTTCTTTGAGACTATGTAACTAAATTAAACATTTTGGAAAGTAATTTCCTGCTTAGAAGAGTGTTCCACAACCATTCAATCATTAAAAGATTTATTAAGCACCTACTATTTACCAGACACTCTGCTAAAAGCAGAGTATACAAAGAAAAAGACAGCAAAAAGACAGCACCTGTTCTCATGGAAATCAGGCTAATGGGGAAAAAAGTAAAAAACAATTGTGTACAATCAAACTAGATGAAAAATACATTGGGAATAATCAACAAAAGAAAGACACTACCATTAAAATATTTGCAAAAGAGGTTTGTTGTAACAGATGGTATTTTAGGAAAGACTTGAAGAAGGCCAGAGGAAATGGGAAGCAAAGACGAAGGAGAGAATTTCAGATGTTGGAGCCAGCCAAAGAAAATATCATAGTAGAGAGATAGAACATCATGTTGGGATCTGCATGGATACCAGTATCTCTGCATTTCTGAGTTGTAACAAGGGAATCACTTTTAAAGACTGATATATATATATTAATTTAAGGTCGCCAAGGAATCAGCTATGTAATTCCTAAATGAAAAACTCAAGTCAGCCGTCAGCCTTTTTTGGAGTTTAATTACAATAGGAGTAAGAAAGGAATTAGAGATAGAGAGAGAGAAAAAGGGAGAGAAGGGAATAGGGCTTAAATACCCCTTCTGTTTAGGCTGGGCCAAAAGGCCCAAGCCCTTAGATAGCTGGGGCAAAGAAAAGAGATCAGTCCCTATTACTCACGTGACCAAAATGGAGAAACAGTCTCAGAGGCCCCCACCTTCAGCTTCCTTCAGAGCAAACCTTCTCAGAGCCACAGGAACCACACTGACCAACTCTCAACAACTTCCCTGAGTCTTCAGACCCCCTATCTTTAAGGAAACCCTCCAAGTTGCCTCCCCTCAGTCCTCACCTCTACCAATCCCTCTTCATCAATTTCCCTGTCAATGGAGGCTCTAGCTTAACCCAGGACCGCCCAGAGGTTTCTGGCTTTTGCACATGTCTGTTGAAGGTCATATTTTCAAATGATTAAATCTTTACTCCTTTGCTACAGCCCTTTCTAAATCCTGTTAACTTGAGTAGGGTAGAGATTGGAATAATTAAATTTTGATCTAGGCTGCAGCCCTTACTCAATCCTATTAGGACTGAATAGGGTGGAGATTTATTCCAAGTATCTCCATTGTATCAATTCTAAAATCAATCAAGACTCAAAGAAATTCCTGTTCTATGCTTAAGCATAGGTCAAAGTCCTTTCCATTGTTCAGCAAAGGGTTTCTGTCCTAAAGTAATCTTAAGAAGGGAAGAGAAAGAACCTCCCATGCCAATGGGGTTCCCATTCCAATAGACTATCAGTAAGAAATTTTCCAAGTATGAAATATCCCAATGGTGAAATTTCCAACATTTATAAGTCTAAGGAAATTTGAGGTTTACAGAGTGTATAAGAATGAGTAGGGTATGAGAAGATTGGAAAGCTAGACAGAGAGCAGATTATGAAGAGCATTGAATTCAAAGGATTTTTCCTTTTACTCTGGAGGTCATAAAAAGTCAATGAGGTTTATTGAATAGAACAATGAAAGGGTCAGATCCATGTTTCACAAAGATCAACATGAGATTTAAGGAGAAAATGAATTAGAGTGGGAAGAGCCTTGAGACAAGGAGAACCATCCAGTATTTGCAATAGTCTAGGATTGATGACTTGAATCAAGGTTAGTGTCAATGTCAGAGGAAATGAGGAGTATGCAAGAGACATCATGAAGGTAAAATTGATAGAACTTAGGAACAGATATGGGGAATAGAGGTAAACAGTAAGAGTGAGGAATAAATGACATTCAGATTATGATCCTAAGCAGTCAAGAGAGGAAAGTGAGGGAAAAGGAAGCATTTGGGGGAAAAGATGAGGACTTCAATGACTGTATTTCACTTTAAATAGTAAAATTACTTTCTAAAATAAGACAATGTGTCATACTAGAAAGCCACTCTGGAAACCAGAAATATGTAGGTTCAAGTTCTACCTTTTGCTACAATTAGCTATATTACCCTGAATAAGTCATAACTTCTCAGTGTTCCATACAAATCTTTAAGAGAATAATTTGCAGAAAAGATACCAATCTGTGTTAGCAGAGGGTGTTTCCTGATGTGGAAGTTCCTTAAACCAATGAAATTATAGGACTAATGTTCTAGCCACTGTTCTAGAATGGTAGAACTATATTGGGATATAATCTTGCTCATATATGTGAAGGTTGCAAAGTTTGCTTTAAAGGCAAATTCTTGTATTGCCAAATGTTATCAATTGGGAGTATTTTATTTATTTTTAAATTTATTTGTTTGCTTATCACATTTGAATTCTCAGGTGTCTCCTTCCCTCCATACCCTCCTTTTACTAAAAATGTCATCACTTGACAAAAAGACATATGCAAATATAAAACTACATATTATTTACTCCTTTGTATCAGTTTTTTCTCTGGAAAGGGACATATAGAAGTTCATCTTTTAACAATATTTGTGTTGTTATATATAATGTTCTTTTGGTTCTTGTTTTTCTCTTTCTAATTTCATGTAAGCCTTTCCAATGATTTAGAGCAATTTATAGGGTTAGATAAAGCAGGGATTCTTAACCATTTTTCTGAGATGCATATCCCTTTGGCATTCTGGTAAAGATTATGGACTTCTCAAAATAACATCTGCCTATACTCATAATTGAAGGAAATGTAAAATTTCAGTTAGATTTTAGTGAAAATGAAGATATTGTTTCCATCCATATTTATACCGCTCTTAAAACCTAATCATAGATGTTCTATGTTATGAACCCTCATTTTAGGTACTCAAACATGACTCTTAGGTTTTTTAAGGTTTCTTAGCCTTGTGCTGATTATTATAACATGTTATAACTAGCATCTATATTTATGAGATATGTGGGGTCAATTTCATGTTTGAGTAGCATTTAAAAATTTGAAAAGTCATAGAAACAATAATTTTATTAAGTAAAATAATAATGAATGATTAACAAAATTTTAAAAGACATAGCAAAAGCAGTAATTAGAAGAAACTAATATATATAGGGAGGAAGAAGGTAGGGGAAGGCAATTAAAAGACCCAAAGAGAAGTAGGAGGGGAATAAAAAGAGTGATGTTGGGAAAGGGAATAATATAAGGGAGGGGAGAATGAGGGGAGTGATTAAAAGCAAAACAATGGTGTGGAGGGGGAAAGTGAAAGGAGAAAAGCCAGGATTAAAAGAGGAGAGTAACTTTTAGTAAAAGGCTTCCTAAAGGCTATATTCACTAGAAAGAAATAAAGATTCCAAACCTAAATCCTAGAGAGACTGAGTTGCTTCCTTCAGATTAGATAAATGAGAGTCCTATAATGTAAGGTAGTTTTCACTCATTCATGGAAGAAGAAAATTTATTTTTGACAATCCCATTTAAATCATTCTGAACTTCTGCACTTTTATTTTTGATAATTAGTAAAAAAAAAATAAGCATAATTCCTTATTATCAGTTCACCATGGTCTAACCAAAATTAAATTCTTTACTTTCCTATTAAGCTATTTAAAGTTACATATCAGGGAATCATAAAACCATAAGTGAAAAAAAGTATTTTTAATCCAATTTTCATAGTTATCACATCAGGGTTCTCTTGTTGAGAGGGTACTATAGGTCTACAACTATATTATTTGTCTATTAAGTTATAAATAGTTTTTACTTATTAGAGTGTATATAAGATGATGTCAAAGGGCTACTATATTTCTGTTAATAATAATTAATAAAATAGTCTGCCTAAGGTAGGAAAGTAGTAGATTGTTCATTAATGGAGATCTTCACAAGAGAGTGTGATTGCTCTTTTGGAAGTGTTTCTTACTCAGAGGTATGTTGGAAGAGGTGAATGCTGAAGAACCTTCTAATGCTTGGATTATGAAGTGGGTAGTTGAATTGGGTAACAGAATTATTATTTCCTGCTTTATAAATGAAAAATAGATATCAGTGACATTAAAAGATTTGCACAAGGTCAAGTGACAGAGTCTGTGTTCAAAGCTATATCTCTTACTTCAAAATTGGTGCTTTTAAAATATTATATTATCTCTTATGTCAAATGGGCAATTTGTGAAAGTGTTTTGTTAACATCAAAGCACTAAACAGAAATATACATTTTAATAATTAGAGGAAAATGAAACAAAAAATAAGATCAAACAAGGGCACATACAAACCAATATAAGAAACCATTTTCACTAGTGAACGAGCTAAAAAGTCCTTTTTGATGTACAGAAAAGTGGGAGGCCTTTTTTGCTGGTGTGGTGAGAGGGAAATGGAGACATTTCAATGAAGCTAGAAGATGTATGGCATTTAAAAATCTTTTAAATGTTTACATTTGTCTTGGCATTTTTCAGCTCTCCTCTGCTGTGAACTAAAGATTAACCTAGTATCAAAATTATCATTCTGGACTGTGCACAACTGCAACAGCAGAAAGTGGGGCTATTTCTAGGAAATTAATCTGATTATCCACAGCAAAGTAAAGGTGACTGGTAGAAATAAAATTTTAAAAATCATACTTGCTGCCTTGAAAAGAAATTGCTCTGGGAGAATTCATAAGTGGGTTCTACTTCAAAGAAACTGGGAAAAAAATGAAAGAGTTAAGATGTTTTCTTTTATCAAATAGAGGAAGGAATAAAGACTTTTTATACTTTGGCTTGGGGAAGGTGCATTAGGGAAACAAAGCAGAAAGTATTACATATTTTTCAATTTAATTCTATAACGTTGAACTGTACAAAATGTAGGCATCTATTACTCCAAATTCCCTTTTAAAATTAATCTTCCAAATAAAAAAGTCTAATACATTACCCTACAGTTAATTTTCTTCTATCAAATATCACTTGACACAGTATTACAAAATGATCTCCAAATAGTTTGTTCTAAGTATAATAGCAAGAATTATAGGAACTGCCTGATTTCTTAATATGGAGACCATATATAGAATGAATGATGCCACTGACAAAATGGCAATTACAACCCTTAACACCCCCTTTTGAGCACTTCCTATTCTTGACAAGCTTGTATTATAAGTCATAGGACCCTAGCATCCTTATCAAAACCCCTGAAAAAATTACTATAAAAATTGAATTAACATATATCCTTTTACTGAAAATTCTATGGCTTCCTGTTATAGCAATTTTAAGAACCTAACATGCAAGCACTGAATATAATTTAGTTTTGGTCAGACCAAAATGATTTGCTGTTATAGAATTAAACATGTTCTCACAACTCCAATTTATTTTTAATAATGCCTCTGCTATTTATCAAACTGGGTAACCTAGGTCAAGCCTTTCAGCTCTCAGTCCTCTTCTAGTTTCTTCAGTGTTAAATGAGGAGCTTGACTAGATAATTTCAAAGGTTACTTCCAACCTTAAATCTATCAATTCATCACTTAACAAGCATTTATTGAGTATATACTATGTGTCAGGTGTGAAGTGACTTTCTGAGGATGGAAAGTGAAAAAATATGGTCCCTGTCCTCAAGGAACATGCATTCTAATGGGAGAGAAAATATGCAAACAGTAAATGGGAAGCAATGTGATGACCAGACGACAGAACTAAGGGAAGACATTTGATAAATCACTTATTTTTTTTTCTTAAATTCGGGTTCTTGTTTCATCTGCTACTTTTTCCTGAATGTACAAAAGAAAGTATCATCACAATAAGTAAATTCATAATTTGATGATTTGCTCCAAAGTCCTTTATTCTTTTCAGAACAATCTCTAAAAATTATCAGCCTGCTCATTGATCACATTTTCAAGAAATTTCAATTTGTTGTACCAGGATCTGACCTGGCAAAGTTAAATCAGGCATATTTAACTTAGGCAAAAATATAAAGCTATACCAAAATACACACAAAATTTATAGACGTGAACCATGCAGAAATAATAATATAAACTTAATGGCTACATGTGAATTGATTAAACATATGGTACTTACCAGAAGTTCCAGAGAGAAGCCCTGACTCCATAGTTATTGCCAAGCACTATCTTGCTGTTGACATTATTTTTTCTTCAGGCTTCTCAGCAGTGTCCTCACTTCCAGTCTGAATTATACCTTCTGGAGTTCTAAGGGTTGTTTCAACAACCATTGTTGCATGTTTTGCCTAGATACAAATTATAGGATTTCTTGATACTTTTCAGTTATAAAATAACTGCTAGGCTTTCCCTAAAGAATGATTTTGTTTCTTTTATTCTTTTTAAGAAAAAAGGTCTATAATGATAAGTATACAGGAATTGGAGAGGCTAAACTCAAATATAGATTTACTCAACTGGTAACACAAACAACATTAAGTTCTAGAAACTTATATTGAAAAATAACAGAAAAAAAAGATTTTGATATGTCTGAACTTCAAGCCATACCTTCAGTAAAACAAGAAGTCAGGGAGGCAGCTAGGTGGCAGTGTGGATAGAGCACAGGACATTAAGTCAAAAAGGCCCAATTTCAAATCAAGTCTTGAATGTTTAATAATTTTTAAACCCTTACCTTCTGTCTTAGATTCAATGCTATGTATTTGGTCCAAGTGCAATAACAGTTTCAGAATTATAATAAAGGTACTTGTCAATATATTAGATGGTACTTTAGTGGAGTCTACAAGGAGTTTGTAGAGAAGGAACTGAATGTGGACGAGAATAGGAACCTGGATGGACTGGCACCTATTCTCCTTTCACCTCCCTCCAGTGAGGCTGTTGCTTGTTTCTGCACAGGTAATTAGGGATTCCCTGATGAGAAAGGGTGATGGAAAGTTGAAGGAAGATCTGCCCTCTAAATAGACACAAGGGTAACCCCAGATTCCCTAGCTTGGGGCGTATCTAGAGAGAAGCCTTGGTAGTGGCTTTGCCTCAGTGGGGGAGGGTTTGATGGCTCTCAGTTGAAACTGAATTTAGATATTTTCCCAAGTTTCAAACCAATCACTTGACAAAATCAGACTGCAATTTAGATGTTTAATGATGTAACTAAAAGCAAGTTGGGAGATGAAAAGAGGAACTTGGTATCCTTAATTGTTTCCTATCACGGCCCTTGGCCCAAGTTGGTATATAGGCTTGGGTTTCACCACCCTGGTCCCAGTTAATTTCCCCAATTTATCTCTAGTATATCTAGCCTAAGAGAATAATAAAGTAGGTACAAGAGGACTGAAGGGTAAGGGGAGCCAGGCTCTTCCTGTCAATAAATCCATGGCTTCCTTGAATTTTGAGGGATCTGATCCTCTGTAGAGTGGTTTGAGGTATCAGACTGATGATAACTTTTGCAGAAGAAACCTGAACATTGAAACAGATATTACTCCTTCTGGTTCTTAGTGGTGTTCTTAGAGGTCCTCAGCAAGGAACTGATGTCCTTCTTGGTCAATGTCCCAGCATAAAAAGCCCAGAATTCCACCTGGATCTTTCCCAGATCTCTTCTCTTCTCCCAGGATGCTTTGATCTTCAACTGACATAGCTGTCACTCGGGCCCCTCATGCAAAATTCTATTTCTCTCCTTCCTTCACCCTTTCTTACACAAGGCAGAAGAGTGGTAAGAGCTAGACAATGGGTATTAAATGCCTTGTGTAGGGTCACAGATCTAGGAAGTGGCTGAGGCCAGATTTGAATTTAAGACTTACTATCTCTAGGCCTGGGTCCACTGAACCACCTAGCTGTCCCCAGACATTCAATTATTGTGTTACCAAAAGCAACTCACTTCACTTATGCCTGTTGCAGTTTCTTTAAGTCTAAAATGGGAATCATCATAGGAACTCCCTTCCAGGACTGTTGTGAAGATCAAATGAAATTTTATTTATAAATTATAAAAAAAAATTTATATATAAATTTATAAATTGCTTGGTGGAATTTCTGAAATAGGGTAATTGCTTAATAAATGCTTTCCCCCTTCCTTTAATAAAGGTACTCAAAGAGAGTCAAGCTCTATTTCCTTGATTCTTTCTTTCCACTGACTCTCCAATAATATTGCAGGGAAATTCTAATGATGTAGGGAAATTGGCACATTAATAATGCAGGGACAATTGATCTCATATAGGAAAACAATTTCTTTAAAAGGGAGATACAAAACTTCAAAGTAGAAAATGGTTCCTCCCAAATTAGATTTGGACAAATGGGAGCTAATTACTTCATAAGACAGAAAGAAACATTAAAGCAAATTCAAAAGGATGAAAAAATAGAAGAAAATCTGAATCTCTCACTGGAAAAAACAACTGACTGGAAAAAAGTCAAGTAGAATCTAAGAATCTGGATTACCTGAAAACCATAATCAAAAAGAAAAAGAACTTGGATACCATATTGCAAGAAATTATCAGGAAAAACTGCCCTCATCTTCTTGAACAGAAGGGAAAACAGACATTGAAAGAATCCTCCAGTAATGTCTTAAAAGAAATCCCAAATTTAAACATCCCAGGACTCATAGCCAAATTCCAATAATGTAAGAGAATTGATCTTGGATCGAGGTCTCTCCTTCCATTCTCCCCTTCAATTTAAAAATCCCTTGAAAAAGATAAAGTAAAGAACATAATTTGTTCAGTCATTTTATACTCATATCTGCCTCTATGATCCCATTTGGGATTTCTTGGCAAAGAAACTGGAATGGTTTGCCATTTGCTTCTTCAGCTCATTTTACATATGAGGATCTGAGTCCAATAAAGATAGCTGATTTGGTCAACATTGCACAGGTAGTCTCTGAGATAATATTTGACAGGATGAATCTTTCTGATTCCCAGGCCAACACTATTTGCTGTGCTACATGATTCCCCCAAAAGAATATATAAGGCATCATTATACTAACTGTGGAGATGCAACCACTATTTTGACATCTTTACAAATGTGAACAAGTTCATTGATTGAATTAGAGTAGATCCTGAATGATGTCCACTCCATGTCTCTGATCTCTGCTGGACTCTCAACTGTGAAACCAAACTCTCAGACTGAATGACTTGAATGACTCTGGAACTGCTGAAAGAGCTATCCACTGCTAACCACCATATCAACTAAAAGATTGGGAAAGAAAAAGAAATCCCTTTCTTCCCCAAATACCACAATCTAGTAGAGGCATAAGAATTGTGCAAAATCTGTATATTTTTTTCTCAAGTTCTCAGACTATATTTCTAGACTGACATCTAGACTAGCAGACTTAACTACTAAAAGGCCTTCAAGAGTATGGTCAATTTTTACATAACCATTCCCAAGCTCACCTTCTAATTCAATCTCAAAATTTGTTTAAATGATCACCAGTCAGTAGTTGTATCTTTATAGTTGATTTTAAATCTCATTAGCTGATTTTCTGGACTTTCTGGACGGAGGATTTATCAAAAACCAATTCCCATACATAAAGTATACATAAATACATAAAAAATTATCCTGCTAATTATTTCCCCCAAAAGTCAGTAATAGGGTCCTCACTTCTACATAGATAAAACCTATAATGTGATCATCTTATATGAGACAGCCATAGGAGGCAAAGCACTCAAGCATTCCCAATAAACTCATTGAACTGCTTTGAAAGGTAGATCCTTTACTGTGTACAAATGAACCCAATTTATCTCTGATCTGCACCCTCTTTGAAATTCATACTGAAATAGGGAGGGCTGAAAGGGTACAGATTTATTCATCTGGCTTTAGTCTTTTAGCAGAAGAGAAATATTGTTGGTTATTCTCTTCATCATCCAAGTGTATTGTTTTCAAAAATTCTCTCTAGGGACTAGTGCCCAGCTCTAGAACTCAAGAATCCCAAATTCAGGATTATTCACGTATTAATCACTTCATTGGAGATATCCATTCTCCTCCCTTTATCAACCAAAATCCTTGAAGAAGTCATTTTTAGATTTTGCCTCAACCTCCTCTTCTCTCACTTTTTTCTTCAATCTGAACTCTAGCTTCTGATGACAAATGATCTGAAATAATTGTGTCAAATTATAGTCAGTTTCGCTATAGTGCTACACGAGTTCCCAAATGTGGTAGGGACTGGCCAGCAGCCCTCACACAAGAGGAAAGATAGAAGTTTATCTTTTTTGGGGAACGGGATCTGAAGCCGGAGGGATGGCAAGAGAGAGAACCAGACACCAAATATATGAAACTCGAGCCCACAGACTTTAGCTCCGGCCTTCCACTTCATAAATACATGAGACAGTGAGAAGACTATAACACAACATCATGGGCATCAGAAATAAGCTTAGAGATCAATAGAGACAAGCCACAGTCCTTAAACCTGTGCTTTTAGCATGGACTGTTACGGCTTAATGATAGGGGTTAGAGAAACAAAGGTGCTCAGCAGGGCCAGAGGCCAGCTCCAAGAGAGAGAGAAAGAGAGATAGTAGTAAGGAAGAGAGATAAGTGGGTAAAAGCTGGGCTGGGCCTGTGAACTCTCTTTTATTGGTTTTCACATGCAAAGATGCATAATGCATATTAATTAAAGACATAGTGGATTATCATTGGTAGAAAGGTAAATTGTCACAAGATAAGGACTTACTTAGCCTTTTCACAGCCTGGTGAGAACAAAGAAACCTGAGTTCCTGCCTAAACTAGTTGGGATCAAAGTTCAGTGCCTTACTGGCCATGTGCAGGACAGAGATTGCACTCTCCTAAGACCAACTTTACAGCTTAATTATCTCTCTAGAGTAAACACAACTGTGAACTGCTATACCAAATGTGATGGGAAAATATTGAATTATTTTTTAAATGACTTATGGACAAAATAGATTTGTGGCACAATTCTCAAAAAATTTCATCAGCAACATATTTCTAAAATGTGGTAGTCATATGTATATGCTGAATGTTAAAAATAGACAAATATTACAATAAATGATGTTAGATTTTATTGTAATATCTGCAGTGTCAGACCACCACCATAAGGAGATGACAAGATGTCAAGCAAGTTGAGCTGGCCTTAATTCCTTACTCAGATACAAAGTCAAGGAGGAAGGGGTTGGAAGGGCAGAAGAATCAGTCTTCATCTCTCCTCTATTAATAATTCCTACTTCATCAGAAGACATCCAATAACTCACATTCTACCTTAACAAAGAGCTGAAGTTTGCTTATATAAAATGAAAATCAGAAAGGTTGAAATGTGTGAGCTATTGCAAAATATAGTTTTCTGCATTTTGATATTTCTTGAATAAGAAATTATACATAGGCCAACTTGAAATTCATGTTATGCTAAAAATATTCCCTAATATATCAATCAGGTTGAAACAAATTTTTCTTGTTGAGACAAATGTCAAAGTAGAAGTGACTGTACTAATGATTTATTAACCATCAAATTTAATAGTCTATTCTAAATCCTCATCCTCCTTAATATCTTTGCTATATTTGACATTGTTGATCACCCTCTGTACCCTTTTATCTAGTTTCTTAAAGACACAGCTTTTTCCTGGTTCTCCTACTTTTCTAATCATTTTTTTCTTGTCAGCCACATTCACTTACCTTAGTTATACCCTCATCTATCTTTGATGAGACCTTTTCCATTTTCTCTCAACTCTGTCCCCACCTCTACAACATCATTAGTGCTCAACTATTCCCATATATATAACTCCAAAATCTGTTCAGCTTCGGTTCCCTTTTGAGCTTTACTTTGCTATTACTATTAAAAATTTCAGTCTATCCATCCTGGTGGCATCTTAAAATCAGCATGTCTGAAACAGGGTTCATTATATTTTCCCAGTATAATTCTCTCTTTGAAATTCCCTATTGCACTGTAAAGAGTAACCTTAAACTTTTCAGGGACTCATGTTCATAACATTGGTGTCATGGTCAAGTCCTCTCCCCTATACATTTCTGACCAGTTGAAAAATCTCATTGATTCTATATATACAATATCTCTCACATACATACCCTCCTCTTTAACTACACAACCACTACCCTAAATCAAGTCTAGTTTTCCATCTCTGTCCTGAGCACTTAGAAATAGCACCTTTAGGGGCAGCTGGGTAGCTTAGTGGATTGAGAGCCAGGCCTAGAGATGGGAGGTCCTAGGTTCAAATCTTGCCTCAGACACTTCCCAGCTGTGTGATGCTGGGCAAGTGACTTGACCCCCATTGCCTAGACTTTACCACTCTTCTTCCTTGGAGTCAATATTGACTCCAAGACAGAAGGTAAGGATTAAAAAAAAAAAGAAAGAAATAGCCCCCTTTTGGAGTCCTTGTATTAAGCTTCTCCCCAACTCCAAATCATTTTTCACAAAGCTAACAAATCAATTTTCCTAAAATCCAAGACAAATCATGTCACTCCACCTCATCAAATATCAGTTGCTTCCTATTGCCTCTGGGATAAAATATAAATTCTTCCATTTGACATTTAAAGTTTATCTGAACCCTTCTAATTTTTCAATTCTCTGCATTTTACTTCCCTCCTGACACTATGTTTCAGAGATATTGGCCTACTTGCTGTTCTGTAAAACAACTCTCCATCTCTGACCAATTTCAATTTCTTAGAAATCTTAAGTTTCCTTCAAAACTTCACTTAAGTGCCACTTTCTTTGTGAAATTATTTCTGGTAATAGAGGTATTCTCTTACAAAAACTACCCTGGGTATTAAATGTATATATTTAGTACATACTCATCTGACTATATGCTGTCTCTCCCATTAACATGTAAATACTTTGGGGCAGAGATTGTTTGACTTATGGCTTTGTGTCCCTAAATTAATATAGCACCCAGAGTATATTAACTTTTTAATAGTTAATTATAGTTGGACAAAAGAAGTTACCAATAGCATCCCAAGAAGATACTAAGTATCAAGGGATAGTGTCAAGATGATGGAGAAGGTACATAGAACCATCTAATCTCTACCAAATTACTCCCCCAAAAAATGGCTGAAAAAGGTCAGTACTTTGATAAAGGAGGCACAAAAAATATTGAAGAAATTAATATCTTAAGAATGAAATAGGTCAAATGGTAATAGAGGCACAAAAATTCATTGAAAAGAACTTCTAAAAAAGCACAATTGACCAAATGAAAAAGATATACAAAATGCACTTAAGGAAAGAACTTCTTAAAAGGAAAAATTGGCTCTATGGAAAAAGAGGTACAAAAATGCAATAAGAGAAAATATCTTTACAAAGTAAAATTGGCCAAATGGAAAAAAAGAGGCAAAAAGCTCACTTAAGAAAACCATGCTTTAAAAATTAGAATTGAGCAAGTAGAAGCTAATGACTCCAAAAGACATCAAAAAACAACCAAGTAAAGTCAAAAGAATGTAAAAAGAAAAGAAAGTGTGAAATATCTCATAGGAAAAACAACAGCTAGAAAACGAATTCAGTAGAGAATACTGAAGAATTGTTGGACTATCTGAAAGCTATGATTAAAAAAAATTTAGACATCATCTTTCAAGAAATTCTTAAGAAAAACTCACCTTATATTCTAGAATCAGATGGCAAAATAGACATTGAACTAATCCATAGATAATCTCCTGAAAGAGATCCAAAATTAAAATTCCCAGAAATGTTTTAGCCAAATTCCCAAACTCCCAGATAAATGAGAAAATATTTCAAGCAGCTAAAAAGAAACAATTCAAATATCATGGAGCCATAGTCAGGAAAACAGAAGATTTTGTAACTTCTACATTAAAGGAGTGGAAGGTCTGGAAAATTTCTATTCCAGAGAGCAAATGAACTTGGATTTCAACCAAGAATCACTTACCAAGCAAAACTGAGCAAAATGCTTTTGGGAGGAAGGGAAGGAAAATGGGTATTCAGTGAAATAGAGGACTTTCAAACATTCTTGTTGAAAAGACCAGAACTAAATGGAAAATTTCACCTTAAAATACCAGATTCAAGAAAAGTATAAAAAGGTAAACAAGAAAGATAAATAAAAAGAAATTCAAAAAAGTTAAAGTGTGTTAATAAATACATAGGAAGATGATTCTTATTAATTTTACAAAAGAACATTATTCTTATGGCAGTTACAAAAAGTATATAGATAGACATAGAACAAGGGTATGAATTAAATATGATGGAATGATGTAAAAAATTATATTAAAGCATGAGAAAGGATTGCATTGAGAGGTCCAGGGAAGAAAAAAATGAAATGGAGTAAATTATCCTACATATAATAGGCATGAAAAAAAGTTTTTATAGTGGAGGAGATGGGAGAGGTGGAGAGAGGAGCATGTGAAACTTATCTCATCAGAATTGGCTCAGTGAGAGAAGAATGTGCACACTCAATTGGGTAGAGAAATCTATCTTACCTACAGCAAAGTACAAGAGGAAGGGAATAAGAGAAAGAGGTGGAGCTGATAAAAAGAGGGCAATTTGGGGGAGGTGTAATAATTAAAATGGTGGGAGCCATAAACTGTGGCAGTTAAAAGAGTTAATGCCTTAAACTTTAAGAGTTAAAATGGTTGAGGTTGTAAACTGTAGTAATTAAAATAGTGGAAGATATAAATTATGATAGATATAAGAGTGGGTGAGTAAAACTGTGAATTCTCACAGAAAATATGTTTCACTACAGGGTCTTGTTTTTAAATCAAATATAAGGTGGTCACCAGGGAAATATTCCCAATTATGAATATACCCAAGTCAACTGGGTTTTATAGAGAATTTAATTAATAATACAATGAGGAATTCAAGAAAGAGAGAAAGCGAGAAAAAGGAAATAATGAGAAAAGGATAGACTGGCCCAGGGTAGCCCTGGCCAACCCAGGCCTAAGTCCTAAAAGAAAAGATCAGTCAGTCAGTTATCACTCATCATAAGATCTGTTCAAGCGAGGATTCTGGGGGACAGAGTGTCCCCAGAGGGAGTTCCAGCCAGAGAGCCTCCCTTGAGCGACCTCCTTAGAGATTGTCCTTCAAGAGCTTCTTCTCAAGAGACCCTCCTTAGAGCCTGTCTCTCCAGAAAGCTTGTCTCAAGAGAGCTCCTTTTGAAGAGATTCCTTTTTCTTATATAGGGGTTTTCTCCTATGTCACCTCCCCTAAGTTCTTCCATCTACCAATCACAGTAGATGTTTTCCAAAGGACAGCCCATTCTGAATTCACAGCTGAGCGGACTAATCCCTTTAGTAAGTTTGAACCAGAAAAAACACAGCTGAGTCATCCTTTTAGTAAGCCACACCTGAGTAGGTTAGAATCTTTGAGCAAGTTTCTCACCTTTTTGTCCTGGCAAGTTTACAAGTTGCCTGACCTTTAATAGGTACTTAGCACCCCATTGTATTAATTTTAAAAATAGGCATAGCTTAAGGAACTTTTTGCCTCATTATAAGTATGGGTTTAAGTACTTTCATTGTTTAGCAAGGTGTTTTCTCCCCTAAAGCAGTCCTAAGTACTGTGGAGTAGAGGTCCTCTCATTTCTGATCCAAGTAGAGTTCTCACATTTTAGATCTAAATAGCTTCACTGTTTAAAATGGGGAATGGTCTTAATAGGGAATTGTCCCAATTTTTTAACATTCACGAGTCTGAGAAATTTCAAGATTCACAGAGGTAGTGGTCAGAAACTAAAGAGGGGAGGTGTAAGATGGAGAGTAATGCACAAAAATCATAAATAGTGCAAAAACTTTCTACAAGTATCTCTAGTAAAGGCCTCATTTCTCAAACACATAGAGAAATAAGTCAAATGTAGAAGAATAAAAGCCATTCCCCAGTTAATAAATTTTCAAAAGATATGAATAAGCAATTCCCAGACAAAGTAATTAAAGCTCTATATAGCCAAGAAAAATGTATCTAAAACCCTAGTAATTGGAGAAACGCAAATTAAAACATCTGAGATACCATCTCACATCTATCACATTAGCTAGCATGACAGAAAAGGAAAATTACAAAACTTGGAATGGATGTGGGAAAATTGGACATGAATGCACCTCTGGAAGAGATGTGAACTGATTCAATCATTCTAGAGATCAATTTGTCCCTATATCCAATGGGCTCTAAAACAGTACATATCCTTTAACCTAGCAATATTATTATTAGTTTTATGTCCCAAAGAAATAAAAAAGAGGAAAGAATTATATATACATAAATATTTAAACCAGATCTTTTGGTGAGGGCAAAGACTTGGAAAGTGAGGGGATACCCATTTAAATAAGTGAGTTATTTCACTGTATTGATGGTATATTGGTCAAGTGTTCTCTGTATCTATCAGGCTGTAGGTCAGTCTGTCAGGCCTACTCACCCAACTGACTAGAAGCATGATCTGACTGTATTCTTTACAAAAACTATTCAAGTTTATTAAAGTCTTTCAAACAGGGAAAGGAAGGAAGGCCCGGGAATGGGTTTCCCTACCTCTAGATTTCTAAATCTCTTCCCTCAAAATCTAAGAGATCCTCATGGATCTATTCTTCTGTTCTTGCTGCTAACTTACAACTACACTCTCTGTTACCCCAAATTCCCTATCTTCGTAATCTTCTCATACTCCAAATATTTATGGTGGATAAGAAATAGTTTGGTAGGAGAAGATATGGGTGAAGTAATCAGTGAATTTGCCCTGGAAAGCTTCAGTCAAATATGGCTTCAACCACACCTCCAAGCAGACAGGTCTATTGGCTCTAACTGGCTTTTCTCAGCAAGATGAAATATCTGGGTCCACAGGAACACAGGGACTGGCTGATATATAAAGGTTGTTAGGTACAGGAAAATCCAAGTGGATAGTATAAATATCTAAGGGATGAGCTGGATGATGGAGAAATCTCACAATCTGGTAAAATGGCTTTTTCCAAAAAAAAAAAACAAAACCACTGATCCTCCATGACAGGAAGTACTCCCTCCAACCTCTCAGAGAGAAAAGGAACTCCCCTAACTGTCATTCTCAGTCTCCCCTAAATCCTTTCCCCACACTCCATGGAAACTTTTCCCTGCCTAGTTCCACTCATGAGCCACCCATCTCTGCAGTGTCAATCACAAATCTCTGCAAAAAGTTTTTCCTTGTCTTTCTATTTCTATACTGCCCCCTTTGCAGAGATTAAAACTCAGTTTTTGAAAAAATCAGTTTTGACATCTCCACACCAATAACTTACCTTGTTTTCTTTTCTATATACTTATTCTACAATATAACCCCCCCAAAATAATAAAGATCTATTCTATGTAAGCTATACCCAATTTAATGTGCCTGTTCTAGGGACTTGAACAAAGGAAAGGTGGGGAAGGACAGGGAGTTACAACAAATTGTTACAAAGTTTAAACTCAACGCAACATTTGCCTATTCAAAACAACCTAGAAATGTGAATATGACCTCCCAACAATACAAAATGCAATAAATTCAAAAGTTAAACATTTCAACAAACTCTTCAAAGCCAATTTGCTATCAAAGCCTTATACTGTTAAGCTAATATACAACTAAAATCTATCTAAATATATATATATATATGTATAAATCTAGAAAAAAATTAAACTTACAATAAAATTCAATGGAGCACAAACTTTCACAAAAAAACAAAATCTAATTAATAAAACTGACTTATGCAAAATGCATTTAAAACAATATAATCTGAACAATCCATAACAAATTCTTTCTATTCTACTTGCTATTGCTAATACATTTAACCAATTTTTCTACATTAAACCTTAAACTAAGTATCTTAACTTATTATTTTAACTATACACATCCTTTTTATGTAATTTGTATACATAATTACATATCTGTATATTACATGGGTTACATATGTACAAATAAGTAATAATTTCCTTTTTAGCAACTATAAATATCTTATTTACATATATACATACATGCACAGCAAACCTACATATATAAACATTTATACATCACTTATATTACTATTATTTACAGAGCTACATACATATGTGTGTGTAACATGTAATTTATGTAGTGTATGTTTCTGCATTAACTTCAACTTTTGATCCCTATCTATTCCTGATATTATCCAAACAGAATATCTCAAGAAGACCTTCCATTTAGATAAGACCTCATGGACTTTAGATAGCACAATACTTATTTTATTATTACTTCACTCGTTCCTAAAACATCCATTTATTTACATGGATATTTGTATAAAAACATATTTCACAACAATTAGTAGAATATGTACCCTATATATGCTTGTTGGATATATCATACTTACTTACTCTTCAGATTTTTCCTCTTCTCGTCTTCTGAGATTGATCTTTTCTTTCTTGAATATATTCCCTATTGCATGCAACTACAAACAAAAGTGTTTTTGTGTTTTATGATGCATTTCATCTTACAATCTCCATCTCCAGTCCTTGCCTGATCCCCTTCTGTACATAATCCTTATAGTCTCTGCCATCCTGTCATTTAGCGCCTCTCCTTCTGCTCACTCCTTGCTGCTGTTATGTTCTGTTTTCAAGCTTTTCCTCTGGGCTCTTTTTAATTCCTCTTCCTCCCGTTTGTCCTCTCCTTATGAACCTTTTGCTTGTTGTCTTTGTTGCATGATGAACCTTTCAGCTTTCTTCCAAGCAATTGTTTTCTATCTCATCTCTTTCTCCTTCTTCTAACTCTCTCTCTGTTTGTTTCTCTTTCTCCTCTACTGTGAGCAAATTTCTCATGAGAACAGTGCACCCACGGTTCTTTCTCTAAGATTTTTATAGCTGTAGGTGTCATTAGAATTACACTGAAAGGTCCACTCTGACTTTCCTGTGTAGCTGATGTTTTAACAAAGTTCCTAATATGTACTAAGTCTCCTTGTTTTATATTGTGAAGTGAGAAGTCTAAAGGCCCATATTGCTGCAATAAACCCATCTCATGACGCTCTTTCAGCCTGTCTTGTAATGCTGTTATATATGAAGCTATTTGGATATCTCCTCCCAGCATGGAGACATAAGCTTGTTTACACATTTTAGCTTTTAATGGAGCATGGCCCTATAGCATTTCAAAAGAAGAGATATGTAAGTCAGCACTAGGGTGAGTATGGAGATAAAACAGAGCTAGAGGAAGGATTTCTGGCCACTTTAATGAGTCTCTTAACAGTTTTCCTATCATGTTCTTTAACTCTTCAATGGGGACAGTACATATCCTTTAACCCAGCAATTATTATTAGTTTTGCATCCCAAACAAATAAAAAAGAGGAAGGAATTATATGTACAAAAATACTTAAAGCAGCTCTTTTTGTAAGGACTAAGACTTGGAAAGTGAGCAGATACCCATCAGTTGGGGAATGACTGTTTAAGAAAGAGTATGTAATTGTAATGTAATATTGTAATATAACAAATGACAAGCAGGAGGATCTCTGAAAAACCTGGAAAAACTTACATTAACTGAATTAATTGAAACTGAGTGAAATAAGCAGAAGCAGGAGAACATTGTACACAGGGACAGCAATACTGTTCAATGAACAACTGTGAATAATTTAACTATTCTCAGTAATATCATGATCCAAAACTATCCAAAGGACTCATGATAAGAAATTCATCTGCATCCAGAGAAAAAGAAAACTGATAGAGTCTGAATCTAGACCAGAGCAAATTTTTTTTGCTTCCTTAATTTTTTTGTTTCCTTTCATAAAAGGATTATTGTGAGAAATTTGTTTTGTATGATTGCATATGTAAAAATTACATGAAGTTACTTACCATCTCAAAGTGGGGGGGGGAGGTTTGGGATGTGGAGCTGGTGAAGGGAGAGAATTTGAGACTCAATATTCTTTGAAAACTGTTGGAAACTATTTTACATGACATTGGAAAAAAATATATTTTTTTTAAATTATCAGGTTATACTCTTGAAAATACTCCTTTCTGACAAAGGCTGATACCCTATGATTTCATCATATTAACTGGGAGATTTCTTATGAAATTTGATATCTTTTGTTGCTATGTAGAAAACTCCTTAAAAACTAAAGGTACTATTATAAATAAGCTTCATCAGGAGGTAGAAGGTTTCCTCTAACTCAAAGTTTTAGGGCAAATGTTGAATGATTACTTAGTAGCCAATTCATAGAGATTCTTCCTTAAATCCAGCTAAACTATATGGCCTGGGAGGTAACCTGGCATGGTGGACAGTCAAGAGGACAAGAGTTCAAATCCTATCACTTTGTGAGCCTACTAACTAGATGATCCTGACCAAGTCAGTTAACATTGCGGGGTTTCAGTTTCCTCATCTAAAAAAATCAGAGTTGGACTAGATGGCTTCTGAGATCCTTTCCCACTCTGGAGCTATATGGTTCTTAAACTCTGACCTCTAAGATGTTATGTAACTAAGATAAGCATAGTAGCATTCCATAGGCAGAGAATATTCTTATATTCATTCAGCAAACATAAATTTATTAAATGCTTTCTTGGTACATAGCACAGTACTAAGAGCTGGGAGATACTGCAAAGTTAAATCAGAGAAAGTCCATGACTTCATAAAACTTAAGTCTTGTAGGGTTATGATACCAGGGCCAGTTCATTCTTTCCCCAGAAGCAATTTCTCCCTAAGGCTATAAGGTTGTTGCTTTCATAATAAGGAAAATATTTAGGACCCAAGAAGAATTTATCCCTAGAGGAACTTGGGTCAGTGAAAGTAAGAGAAATAAAAAGTAGGACAATAAAGGGACAAAGAATTTGAATCCCAAAGCAAGAGTATTGGATTCTCTTCATAGAATACAAATGGCAACCACTTTGGCCCTCTTCAGGGTCAGATCTGAGGCAGTTTTCTTGCTTCCTATGTTGTGAGTCCTCTTAACATTCTGCAGCCATTCATGTTTTACTTGAAGTGTACACACCTCATGTTTGTTTTTGCCATACATACTTCAAATGCATGTTTGCCCATGAAATTCTTTAGGAAATCTAAATCAGGTCCTGAGAAGGCACAAAAGGACAGAAAAGCTCCCAGAGGCCAAGGTGATTCTGAATTCCTTCAGGTTTTATCCCTTGAAATAGCAAGAGTACCAACAATTAGTATTAATACTGGTAGCACTTACTATGTACCAGGAATTGTGCTAAACACTTTACAATTATTATCTTGTGTGTTTCTCACACCAATCCTGGGAAATAGATGCTATTATCATCCTCATTTTACACATGATTAAACTGTCAAACAGAAGTTAAATGATTTTCCCAGAGTCACCCAGGTATTAGGAGTCTGAGGCCAAATTTGAAATTAGATCTTCTTGACTCAGGCTAGGCTCTGTTCACTATACCTCTTAGCCGACCAATTCAATTAAACTCATAAGATGTCACTCCTTTATTTTTCCTAAACACCAGGACCAGAAGCATCCCATTTCACACTTGCCACCTAATTCAACTAATTAAGAGAAGAAAACCAAATATTATATATGTAGTAATAGATTTTTTTAAAAATAATATCTTAATGCAGGTCAAGAAATACTAAATGCTAGGTCACTGGATCTAGAAGTGGAAAGGAATTTAGAGACTATTTAGTTCAGGGAACTTTTTTAATAGATGATAAAATCAAGGCTCAGAGACATTAATTGAATTGCCCAGGTATGTACATCTTGTATGAGAGTTGAGATTTTATCCTAAAACTTTCTTATTCCAAGTCCACTACTCTAGCTGCTTGGCTTCTCTGCCCCTATTCTGGTCTTCTTATTTTGTAGTAAGGAAATAGCTTTGGGAGATGAAAAGACAAAGACATAGAAGGAGTTCAAACTAAGGCCTTTTTATTATAAGTCTCCAGAGTTCTTTCTACTAAACTACATTATTCATCAGGTGATTTAGTAGGATAGACCTAATCCCAGTCCACCTGACCAGCCTGGTAAAGAAGGGGAGAATATAATTAAACCCCTCAGTTTTGCTTTTATTCAACTAGACAAACTCTCCAAAACTAACCTGAATTTCTTACATACCTGAATCTAAAATCTTGATTTGCTGAGTTTGATCCAAATGGCTAAAAGACATTTAGCTTCTTTTGTGTCCCAAGCAGAAATTTCATTAAAAAAATATAACCACAAATTTGAGTAGCAAAGTTGACCTTGAATTTTTCAATAAAATCACTTGTAAGATGAGATACAAGTTTATTAACTAAGCCACTTATAAAACATCAGTGGGATGCTTTGAGAGCCTGTACTGAACTTCAACCACAGGGCAGACGAGATTCGATTTTTCAGTCCAGTATGAAGGAAAAACAATTGATTCTGTAATGAAGATGACTCATACTTGATATTGGTGGTATTTTATCAAAGGGATAATAGAGCTGTCAGGAAAGAGGAAAAAAATGTGAAGGCTTTAATAATAAGAACAATTTTAAAACATTAAATGTTAAAGGGGTTTGAAAAGATTTTTACAGAACAAAACTGTGAATCATTGTAACTCATGGAAAGGGGAAAATAATTCTTAGAGGGTCATATAAGAGTGTGTCAGAAACCAGGCTGAAGTATCCTTAAGAACTGTTTCACAGAGCTGACTTTAGAGTAATTCTTTCAAAATAGTCAATCACAGATATTTTGGCCATTGTATTGGGTGAAGGATGTAAGAAACAGAGGAGTTAGCAAATGCCATTCTCCAGAATCTTGATAAACTAAGAACTTGCTTGTGCATTCAAAGGAAAACTTCAAATGGATCTATGATCTTATTAATGTGGGTACTCCCTCTATCAGTGAAGATCTTAACTGATTTGCATAGTGCATGCAATTCTTTTTCAGTTATTCCATGGATCCTTCGGAGAGGCTCCAAAAATTATAAGATAGGTTGTTCTCTAGGTCTTTTACATTTCGTGGTTTCTAATGTAGTACATGATATCAATTGCACCTTATTCCTTCCCCTTACCACCTGATGGACCCTCATCCTTTTCAAATCAAAAATGAGAGGATGGCTTACAAATAGGGGAGCCTGAAATCACGATGGCTCACAATTGTGGTCAATCCTAGATCTGAATCAATAGAAGTGTTATAGAATCCAGCTTAATGATAGCCAAAGGAACCATGGGACCCATTGGTCTTGGTTCCTACCTAGAATATAGAATGAAATGACAGGGACAGCTAGGTGACTCAGTGGATTGACAGTAATATCTAGATATGAGAAATCCTGGGTTTAAATCTTACCTCAGACACTTCTTAGCTGTGTGACCTGGACAAGTCACTCAATCCCATTGCCTAGTCTTTACCACAATTATAAGATAAAAGGTAAGGGTTTAAAAAAAAAGCATTCCATGATACCATAGTACCATATGGTACCACAAAGCATAAGAATAAAAAGAACAAACTGGAAAATAAATAGCTAGATTAAAAAGAAAGATAAAAGAATTAGCAACCCAACAAAATACTGTAAAGAGCAATAAAGAGTAGCTTCATCAGTCAGATGCATTTTTTTGTAACACCCACATTTGGAGCCTTTTTTCACATCTTCAATTTTTTGGTATAAATTATTTGTGAAAGAAAAGTTTCTCAAGAAAATATCTTACATATCTAAGAGTGATGACCATGTGCATTTTTAGTGTTACACTAAAGATCTGAAGAAAGATGTTCCATTCTACCTAGTACCCCAAAATCTTGAAACTAGAAGCCATTTGTGTTTCTTTGGCTTCTAAGTTTACATGAAATGAATTGACAGAGGAGTTAGAAATCTATGAGGAGATTGTAACCACAAACACAATTTGATCAATTGATATAATAGTTGGTAATAATTCAGAAATTATAATGGTAGCCCCTTATAATTCAATCAAAATATTTTAATTTAGTTTTTCCAGATAATATCAATACAATTTTTAATAATAATTTTATGACATTTTGCAATCCATATTCTCTCATCCTTTCCCCCTCTACCCATGAAGGAAGTAATATCATATGGCTTTTATCCTGGAATTTGTCCTGGATAATTGCATTGCTGATAATAGTTAAGTTGTTCACATTTGATCATCATATTTAATTGTTGTATACAATTATGTATTTTGATATGTGAAGGAATGGTATTCTGATATCAAATCTAATCAGAGATCAATGTGTAAGCATGTGTCTGATTATTTTGTTTCTGAATTTTACTTTGTAGATTTTTAAACAGGTTGCAGTTTCAAGTTTTAAGAGTGGAGTCTAAACTGTGTTCAGAATTTATTCTTGCTCTGTGGGAGATTAAGGAGTAAGTGACAGTAAATGTCATTATCTACAAGCTGTGTTTTTCAAGGGATTTGTCAGCATCTGCTCAAGTACAAAAACAGATTTTAGGGGTTTATTTATTAGCCAAAGAAATAAAGGTAAGCCACACTTAGACTCTGGCCATCTTATTGATGGGCTAGGCATTATCTGATCTCAAAGGATATTTTTCCCAAAAGTGTATTAGAGCTTAGTGGTATCCAAGCACATAAAAATAGACAAAAGTTCCAAAAGACTTTGAGAGGGTATGGCAATCTTGAATCTCTCACAATATCATTATTTCTCAGCTCATTGGTATGCTGTGCCAATGACTTCAACCAAGTAAACCTCAATTATGTGACATAAGATTTTTCTCAAGGAGACTCAACTCAAGGGAACAAAAACTCAGGCAGGAAAATCACTTAAGTATCCAGACTCTGGAGAACCACACTGTTCTACAAAATGAAGTTTTGTCTTATCTTCTCTTTCTAAAACACACAGCTTTAGGAATAAAATGTAGTGAATCCACCTACATACTATCTGAGAGGCCCAACTTCTCTTACTTTTTTAAAACTTTTGCCAAGATTTACTGACAAGAGCCTTCCATACTTCAGAATAATTATTTATCCTCCATGATTGTGACAGAACTAAAGGGAATACACTTTGACTTCCATGCTTCCATCATTTCCCATCTGATGCTCCCCCCAGCAAATAGCAAAGAGATACTTTTCTCTCTTCCCTCAAACCCTGCTTTTCAGCTTCCTTTTCAATTAGATTGTAAACTTCTTGAGGGATATCTCCAGTGCTTGCATATGATAGATGCTTAATAAATTTGGATTTACTGAAAAAAATTAACTTACTTTTCTTCATTTCTACATAAAAAAATCCCATCCATAAGTGTCCCAAGTCCTCCCCACACCACTTTTTGCATCAACAAAATATTGACTCAAGGAGACCAACAAGTACATACAAATTCTTTAATAATTTGTTTACTTCTGGGGGTAAAATTCATAGTTTATTCTTTCAGCATTAATTCTGTGACCCTGTATAATGCTCTTTTCATTCTATTCATTTCATCATTCATAATCTTGTATAGTTCTTTCCAAGTTCTCTTTTTCTTAAATCAATCATTTTTCAGTTCTTATAGTACAATAGCATTCCATCACAATCATATACCAGTTTGTTTAGCCATTCCCAATTGATATGCATCTGCTCAGTTTCCAATTCTTTCCCAACACAAAGAGAGCTATTCCAAATATTTTGGAACATATGGGTCTCTTTCCCTTATCTCCTTAGGAAACAGACCCAGTATTAGTATTGTCAGGTCTAAGGGTATATATGGTTTTATAACTCTCTGGATATAATTCCAAGTTGCTTTCCAAAATGGCTGGATCACTTCATAGCACTACAAACAGTGCATTAGTGTCCCCATTTTTCCGCATTCCTTCCAACATATGTTGCTTCATTCTTTTTTCATTTCAGCCAATTTGATGAGTGAGGTGAGATCTCAAAGTTCTTTTGGTTTGCATTTCTCTAATCACTAGTGAACTTGCAATTTTTTAAAATGGACATTGATTCCTAATTCCTCATGAGAGGAATGATTTTTCATATATAGCCAGAATAAGCAAAATCATGGAGATGTTCCTCTTGTCTTAATAAAAGTATATCTTGTTTGTGTTCTAAACAAGGTACCTATTAAACTGTAAGCTCTTGAAACAGAAACTGGTTCATTTTTGCTTTTGTATCCCCAAAATTTATCACAGTGCCTGGTATAGAATAAATACTTAATTCTTTAGAAGCTTATTATTCATTCACAATAGTTGTTATAGTTGGAAGAACACTAAATAACAAATCTAACCCCATACAACTCCTCACTTAAAATAGACAAGTCATTTAACCTCAATAAGTCTTAGTAAAATGGAGACACTGTGCATTTTTTATAATCATTATACCCTTTCAATTATTTTCAATGTCTACCCATCTACTGGTTCATTTTCTACTGCCTATAAATATGTTCATGTCTCCCCATCCTGAAAAAACAAACAAAAAAAAAAAACAAAAAAAAACCCTTGATTTAATCCTTCCATACTAGATAACTATCATTCTGTATTTCCTTATAGCTGAATTCCTGGGAAAACCCTGTCTACAATAGTTGCATCCACTTTCTCTTTGCCCACTCTCTTCTTGAGCACTTACAATTTAGCTTCTGATCTTATCATTCCACTGATCTCTAAAGTTACTAAAGATCTCTTAGTTGCCAAATTCAATGGCCTTTCATCAAGGATCATTATCCTTGACCTCTCCAAAGCCTTTGACACAATTGATCACTTTCTCCTCCTTGATAGTATTTTCTCTCTAGGTTTTGGGGACAACACTTTTTCCTGTTTTTTCTTCTATCTTCCTGATCGCTTCTTCTGTCTCCTTTGCTGGATCCTCCTCCAGATAATGTCCTCTAACCTATCACAGGTATCAAACTGTAAAAATTAAATTATATCTCTAATAATAAAATTACTATATTTTTATGAGACTTATTAAGGATCATTAGAAATCAAGGAATGAAGAGGATACAAAATAAAAAACACATGCCCATGACTCATTAGCCATTTCAGCCATTGCCATTTTATCACCATAACAGCTGCTTCTACATCCTGCAAGAAGAGAGGATGTGGTAGGCATTATTGCCAGTTAAATACCAATAATGTGATCTGACCAACATAGAGACACAGGCTAGATTATAGGGAATTCTGGGAAATAACAAGGACTTCTGGGGAATATCAAGGACTTCTGGGGAATTAAGTCTAAGATTCAAAATCTCCATTTATACATCCCCCCCCCCCCCATGAAACCCACAGACTAGTCTCTCCAGTGTGTCTTGTAAACATACCAGCTATAAAATTACAATAATTTCAGGATACAAGGAAAAGAGAACAAAACCAATAATTGCTAGGAGCATTTACAAAAAGTCAGTTAGGGGGCAGTCCCCTTCAGCATAAGAGTGTATTTACAAAACAAATGCATTCAACCCCACACAGTTCAAATCACCACATCCCAAAGTTCACTCCGGATCTTCTGGTATAGCTTGTAAGTCTGTGGAGGCATCTTCATGGTGTCTTCTCCAAACAGTTCACTTTCTGGATTTGGAGAGGTTGCATGTTTCTTAACCTAAAATTACTCTCAAAAGGAATTTACACTTTGCAATTTAAAATAATAATTATTATACATACCATCCTGAGCATGATTGAAAAACACAGGGATCACTCAGGCATGGCTGAGTTATGAGGTTATGAGTTATGAATCAATTGGCAAGAGAAATAAAAAAAATTTTAAATCCAAATTAAAAAAATAATTTCTAGATGAAATATAGACTATCAAAGTCTTATATGTAAAAATTCTAAGTGAAGGAAAAATAAATCTATAACAGGTCCTTAAATCAGAGTCAAATTAAAATGATTTAAGCAATTAAGTATTTACCCAATCAGTACCAAGGACTACAGAAAGTTCCCATATTATGAAAGACAGAATAGGGACTAGATTTTTAGGAGCCAGGTAGGAACCAAATTTGAGATACTTGGTAGAATGTGGGACATGGAAGACCTCTTGTCATGGTTAAAAATTTTCATCAATCCCATTGGGATTGGTTGGTCTCTTTGACCTTGTGCTTGATTGGCACTATGCAGTTTAGCTTTGTGTTTCTTTGGCACTGTGTATTGGCTCTTTTGTATTCTCTTGTCCTGGAATCAGACAGAATTATTAAGAAAAGTCCCATAATTTTTTAAACAATCAATGGCATCATTTTTATAGTCTGAAGTTTTTGGGTATGCATTGACATTATAAAAAATATATTTTAAACTTATATTACTGCAAAATCAAAAAGTTAAAGAAAATCTTCTCAATACTGGTGACATGTGCTTCAAATGCAAAAAGGAGAGAAAAAATTAAAAAAAACTGAAATAGTATTTCACACATGCAAGAAAAAACAATAATAAAAGAGTTTTAAAAATAAAAAATATATAGTTTATAATCAGTGACACAGTGTGTCAGCCATGTGCGAGTACAAAATGATTTTCAGAATAAAACAGTAACACAATAGATGTAGATAATGCACATTCAAAGAAGTACCAAAGTCCCAAAAATTCACAATAGACCAGTTAATTACAGTAGCAAACAAACCCACTATCATATTTTACATGAACCTACATCAACATGAATATGAAATGTCATAAATATGACATTTAAAGAAAAAAAAAACCTTACAAGCTAATGGATACTTGTCACAAGTTTTCAAGTGTAGTAATGTTTCAACCTTGGCTAAGATATTTTTTAAAATCTGTTACTGCCATCATTACAAAAATGTGGCAGAGGAGTCTAGAAAAGATAAAACCTGTTGGGTCTAAAAATGTCACCAAGAATCTATAGATCATTCTGATGTAAGGGTATAGTAAAGTGAGGAGTTATAAATGAGAGATTCTCCCTGTTTGGGAGCCATCCAGGGGTACCATGCTCTGGGATCAACTTCCCAGACCCTTTGGTATGAGACTGTTATGTCCCATTGGGAGGTGGGGATTATAATTGTACTTCACTTCAGCTACCAAAATGGACCTTACCTCCTGTTAGAAGCAGGCAAAATGATCAGAGTTGTTGAAAAAAATCTAAAATTCATGTTTGAAGACCCCTTAAATCAATTTGAGATATTCAACTCATTAAATTCTCCAAAGGCTGTTAGACAATTGTAATTAGTTTTGATGAACTCCGTCCATCCTCTATGTGACAATTTACAAAGTTAAAATGGAAAAAAAGCTCTTTTTATATGGGCTTATTCAATAATATTTGTTCAGGATAGTTATAAGGGAAAAGCAACAGAATATGACAGTAGTTAAAACCCAGTACATTAAAATGATTCAGTGTAACATAATAGTATTGAATACATTAATATATGAACTTAAAACCACAAAATTAAATCTTAAACAAAGCAATCAGCAAAATGCAATAAGATACAGAGGCTTTTATAAAACATTGGAGTCTGAAAAGTTCTTAAAAATTTCATCTCCAGTCTCTTTAAAGTTTGTTTTTGGTTTTTGGTTTTTTCCATTGATATTCCTTTTGTCAGTACTGCAGGATCTCCCATAGCAGGGAAGAACATAGGTTTTAGGAATCTCAAACTGAGTAGGCCCAAATGGCAAAGAGTTACAAGAAGATGAATTTCTTCCCTGAATCTCAGGAAAGATAAGTAAAAGGATCAGTGCACTCATGAAAAACATCCTAAAGCTGGAAGCTGTTTGAAATAGGCAATGCACTGCTTTCTCATAGAATACCCCATGCTTATAATCAACTTCCTGTTTGGAAGAGTTTCTTCATTCTCCTTGTCCTCGCACCTGAAGTCCCCCACCATGTGGAGGCTAATTGTTGCCTAAAGAAAGAACACCCCAGTTTTTACCAGTTGGTTTGTGATTCTGAAGACACAGGAGCAGCTACCAGCAGCCTGGGTCCTGGGGCTGGGGCTGGGGTTGGATGAGAGATCTGGGTCAGAGGCTGGAGATCAGGAGTAGAGTTGCTAGGACCTGAATCTAGGTCCAGGGCTGGGGCTGGGTGAGTGATCTGGGTTGAGAAGGTCAGGCAGGAGTGGGCAGAAGCAGCAGGAATAAGAGTAGAAGAAAACTGCTGGAATTTAGCAGTAGGAGCGAGCTAAATCAGGAGAAGCAGCTTTGTGAGTTTGGGTGGGTAGGTGGGGTGGGAGAAAAGCCTTGGCAGGATAAATGTGGCTTAAAAAATAATCTAGGCTATCTTAAAAAAAGTTGAGAAGTTCTTGTCTGACCAGTGGTTGCCAAAAACTAAAAATTAAAATATCTCTAATAATAAAATTATTATATAAATGATATATGACATATTATAAATGATAATTATATATTATGAGGTTTATTAAGGATCATTAGAAATCAAGGAATAAAGAGGACACAAAATAAAAAATACATGCCCATGGCTGGTTAGCCTTTTCAGCCATCCCCACCTTACCACCTAACTGCTGATTCTACACCCTGCAAGAAGAGAGGACATGGTAGGCATTATTGCCAGTTAAATACCAATAACATGATCTTACCAATGTGGAGACACAGGAGAGATTATAGGGAATTCTGGAAAATACCAAGGACTTCTGGGGAATGAAGTCTAAAATTCAAAATCTCCATTTATACACTACAGGGTTCTATTCTGAGCCCTCTTCTCTTTCTATTCTGCTTCATTTGGTGATTCCATTAGCTTCCATTGGTTTAATTATCATCTCTAATGCTAATGATTCCCAAATCTATCTCTGCTATCCCAAACTCTCTGTTGACCTCCAATCTTCCATCTCCCATTTCCTTTCAGAATCTCAAACTACATATTCTGAGACACCAAACTCAACTTTTTCCAAAACTCATTAATTTTCACCCTAATTTTTTCCCTTCCTTGAGGTTAGTAATTCATACCCTTTCTTCCTCTTAGGGTCAAAGACCACACATTTTATTTGAATGTAAACATCTGGATGGGAAGGACTACTCCACTTTTGTCTTTTTAGCCCCAGCCCCAGTAAAATGTGATTGCTATTCATTTGTATCTATTGTTTTGTGATCCTACTTGGGATTTTCTTCCCTAAAATACTGGAGTAGTTTGCTATTTCCTTCTCTAGCTCCTTTAAGAGATGAGGAAATTAAGGCCAACAGAGTTAAATGTCTTGTTCAGGGTCACACAGTAAGTGTCAGAGGCCATATTTGAATTCTAGTCTTCCTAATTCCAGGCCCAGTCCTTTATCCATTGCACCACCTAAATAAATGCCAGTAGAGTAGTTAGCATTTAATAAATGTCTGTTGATTGATGAATAGATTTACATATAAATGGAAGTTGTTTTCTGTTTTGACAACTTTTATGTGTCCCTCAAAGCTATATAAGGCTAACACTGCTGAACACTGGATCACACCATGACAATAAACACCTGCTGTTATGTTATATGGCTCAATGAGCAAAGATCCCATAGCTGATGAACAGCAGCAATTAACAGATGCACTTGGGAGCCAGTCATTAGAAAATGACAAGTTTTAGTAAATGCATTGCTGATTCCTTCTTAAACATTCATGTTTAATTATATAGACTTTGAGATTAATAAACTGTAGCCTTCTCTTTATTTTCACACAAAAAAATTGAGCCTTGTATATATACTTAAATAAACTATTATCTCCAATTTCTCATGCTACATAGTATGCATGATTTTAATATGGTAATTTTTCTTGAAATTATAAACATAACGAATGGTAGCAAATACTTAAAAACATATATTAAGAGAGCTGAGGGCTAGTATTTACAATTGAACAAATATTAGCATATTCATAATATTCAAGTTCAAGTTCATAGCTACATTATCATCTGAAATCACTTCCATAAAAAGGCCCCTGACTTATTGGAAACTACTACATTAGTATTAAATAAGAACACAGATTTAAAACTGCAAGGGACCTTAGAGGCAATCCTGTACAAACACTTCAATTTAGAGATAGATAAACTGAAGCCAAAAGAGGTGAGTGACTTGTACAAGTTGATGGGTAATATGTGGCTAAACTAAGTTTTCAACCTAGATCCCAACTCCAAATCCAACATTCATTCCAATATATTTCACTATCTTCCCTTGAGTGTAATTGAATTTTATAATTATTCAACAAATATTCATCAAACTCTTCCTAATGAAAAATGTGAATCAGAGTAAAGCAGTTTCACCAGTATAACTACAACCCTTCAGAATGCATATATTCAATGCTATTAAGCCCAGGAACATAACATTACCTACCCACCCCTCAATCAGCTTTTTACTGGATTGTCACAGTTGGGTTCTCTATATTCCCCACTCATTAGACAATCTGAAAAATATCCTCGTTTTATTGGTCCTAGGTAAACTACTGTCTTCCTCTATGGATGACTGGTCAATCTATTAGTGCCAGTTGACTCTTTTTCAAAAACTCAATCTAAGGTTGAGCCCTTAGAAATTCTGGGCCTTTAACCTACAATGCCTATTATGCATTCTCCTCACCTACACTATATGGAATCATTCATTTAAAATTTCAATTCAAATATCAAGACCTATGTTAATCCTTTCTTGGTCTATAAAAATGTTATTGTCCAGCCTCCCTAAATAATTTATATTTAGCTTCCTTATATTCATTTTGTACTCAGTGTGTATAAATTTAATCTTCCTTTATGATAACACAGATATATGAGGATCTCAGGACAGACCAAGCCCACTGAGGAAAGCAGCCATGCTTGCCTGAGATTGCTGGCAAGGTCCCAATCTCTCACAAAAGGCACTGCTGCTCTTAGCCAAAGGTCATCATTAAACCCTGAGTCTTCCCTCACTCTGAAGAGCAAAGAAGTCCTTGTAACATTTTATCTGAAAGCACCAAACATGTCTTTTCCTAAGTATACAGAACAGATTAGTAATCACTGTTTCTCAACTTGCTTACATCTGTAATAGCAACCCTGGTAATGTTTATGCGTGGTCATTTTCAAAACCATTATCCTGTGGGAAAGTAACACCCCCAAGAATGTTGCAATGTTTAATATTTTACTCTCTATCAAAGTCTTTCTCCTTATCATAATTAGCAAACATCATAGCCCCCAGTCATGGTGCCATGATTCTTCCACTTAGTTCTTCTCAGGCATGCTGACCCCAATCTTTCCTGTCCTTCTTATCTCACTCTCTCTAGCTCCTAGTCTCCCTAGATTGATATGGCGCTGGTTGAATGATGGCGATGGGAGAGATATACACCCAAGTTTCTAGCAGGGTCTTTCCCCAAGAATGGGAGACTCAAACTCTGTTCAATCCAAAAGTAAGAAAAGAATTTTATTTGAAGTAGAAGTGGGTTTTGGTGGTATAATAGCTGGTAGAATAGTCTAGTTGCTAATCAAGTAACTTTAGGGATGATGGATAAGCCCAGGTGTTAGCAGAGTAGTCTCTTTGGAGCTGATAGTATGGAGTAGTAACATTGCTACAGAGTGATAGCTCCTTTTGTAGAGTCACAGCTTCCAACAAGGAGTGGCAGCTTCCATACCCCATGGGTCAGAGTTGGTATATATATTTCAGTCTGGTAACTTAGTATCTCCCTTTCCAAACTCAGGTAGAGGTATGTTTTGGTGTTTGTTGCCATAGGGAATAAGGAGAATTTGCAAGATTGGGGGATTATTTTGGAATTCCAGAGTCCCCATTGTGCAGGCTCTATGTTCTTCCATTGTCCACCTTGTCATCATTTGTCAATTTAATAAAGTTTTGTTGTCTTTCCAGAGTAGGAACATGAGTGTAGGAATACAATACATTGGAGGACCTCCTATTGGTAAATAATCATTTTCAAGAACACAAAGCTGATGCCTAGTATAGAATGTTACAGATTCAGTACACAAAGTAGATAATTGAGCAATCTACAATTCATGCTTGACTAATACTGAAACTACAGGTTTTGCATTTGATGTTTAATTAGTGCTAACTAGTGACAAATCCAAGATTTCAGAGTATTAGGGTCCCATTTCTATTACTGCCCCTTATTGACCACGGTCAGCCCACATCAGTGGGACTAAAAGAATAGTCATTAATGGTTCAATTAATTCAATGACAACATTTCATGACAACTCCAATGAGAAATTTATAAGTGGAACAGAATGCCTCAGAACATGATGGGTTCTCTTTCCTTAGAAGTCTTCAAATAAAGACTGGATGACCATTTGGGGGGTATATTACAGGAGAAAGGAGATTGTTGTTAGGGATTAGTAAAGAAGGAGAGAGATGGATTACTTTAAATGCCTGGACACTGAGATCCTTTCCTAGTCCAAAATTTTGAGATTCTGTGATTAATTCCATTTCTATGCATTAGATTTACATAATAAAAAGAACTGTTGGGTAAAATAAAAAAGAAATTCAACCAGCATTGTGTAATTACAATTTGAACCTTAGAACTGCAATTCCCAGCACCCCACTTTCCTTCTCACATTATGTGCTGATGTAGGGAGGATATGAGTTTTGTGTAGTTCCACCTCTGCTCTGCTCTTCCTGTGATCAGGTTTGGTGGAGGTGGCATGAGATGAGAGACAAGAGAGTTTTGCTCATGTGGTCATAATTTTGTTAGAACATTAGGGTTTTTTTTACTTCTATTTCCCTTTTATTCCTTCTACTTCAAGTGATTATTAATAAACTTTATGAAATATAATTCTTGGAATGTTGTATATAATTTAAATCCTACATTTAGGGCAAACAAAAGTCTAGAATTTAGGACCCTTATTAAGTGAGTAGATTAGTTTGAAAAAAATGCATTTCTCTCCTGCCACGGCCTTCTATCCCCCAACCCCCAAATGAGGGGAACTCAAGCTGCTATTGCTACTGCTGCCACCTGCGAGTCTGACTCCCTCTCTAACTGCCTGGGGTTCCTTCCCAAGGCTGCAACTGCCTTCCACTGTTTATTGCCCACCTGAGAGGCATTTGGAAGCAGAAGGGTGAGATCTAAATCCCATTTTCTCTTCTTAAACTGAAAGCAAATGAATAGCCATTGCTTGCTGCAACCTGGTAAGTCAAGTGGTGTGTGTGTGTGTGTGTGTGTGTGTGTGTGTGTGTGTGTGTGTGTGTGTGTTTTAGTAACAATTAGTCTCTCACCTTCCTGACTCCTTTCATCTGAGGGAAGCAACCCTTATCCCCCAACAAGCTACCATCTCACAGCTCAGAATCCCAGAGTTTTGAAGAAAGTTAATAATTTCAGATCAGCCTTTTTGTTGTTGTTATTAGAAGGTATTAATTATTGGGCTAAATTGAGAAAGTTTAGCTTTATCTTACTCCTAGAAGTTTTCTCTCTCTTTAAGACCTTTCCCAAATGCCCATGTAGGTCTCAAGTGTGGTAGCCACTAAAACCTATTTTGCTCTCCTAGACAAGCTCAGCTAAGCAGCTCTGAGGAGTTTTTACCTTCACTGTGCCTCACTAACTTAGCCTCAGGCTAAAGCCTTTTTGCCACCCTTTGTTCAAAGGCAGTTTGGGGCATGTCTCCATCTATTAGCCTTATGAGGTCTTTATTCCTAGCCAGTGCATACTAGGCTAGCACCACTTACTAAAAGGAAATAGATTTGCAACCAATTAAATGAGTACAATTGCAAGCATAGCCCAGTTTCCTGCTTATCTCAAACAGTTCCCATTCTAGGAGATCCTTTCCAAGCTCACATAGCTCAAAGTTTTGGGCTGTCTTTTCTTACTACTGTTCCTGGGTGCAGTTGTCCATGCAACTATCTCAAGTAATCCTGAGATTCAGGGGGGAGATTCATCTTCCTACATCCCCTTGCCATTTTGGCCTTCCCAGTCTCTGCAACACACCTACTATGGGGTTTGTCCACATTATGACCAGTGCAGGTATGGGGAACACAAGAGGTATGACCAATGGAATCTAGATGGATGATGATACTGGGAAAGTAAAGGAACTTTAAAGAGTCTGGAGGTGAATGTTTAAGCCTTTTCAGATTCCATTGCTTTATTGATGTTAAATGTTCTAGTTTGTTCCCCTATAAATAGTGAAGAATTCTCTGTAACACAGATATTGGAACTGGAGAAAGGACTCTTGAATTCAGTGCCTGTATCCTGGCACACTGAATCATTTTCAGTTACTGAGTTTTGGCCATTAGCTATATGTGCTGTTCTGTTGTCTTTATTTGTACATCACCCTTTGACTGGACTGTAGAAAATATCATTGTAAAAATCCATGAACAACAACTTGTGCAAGCCCTTTTCCATGGCAAAACCATAGGTCCTTATGGATGCTGGGTTTGTCACCACATCCATTGAGGTCACATGTTGCCTGAATAGCCTTTTGTTCCCTTTTGCCTCTGTTAATTGCAACATAGATAATGATGGATGGACTCCATCAAACTGGTTACAATCTGTATTCAACCTTTGGAGAATTTGATGACTTAAAAATTTAAATTGATTTTAAAAGGTCTTCAGAAATTATTTTTAGCTATCTACTAGCACCACTACCTCTGACTGATCATTTGTCTATCTTTGAGTTGTTTGAACAAAAGGTAAGGATCCATTTAGTAGTTGAAGTAAAGTAGTGGAAGTGAATAGCACTATTGTATTCCCCATCTCTACATTTATAAAAATTTAATGGATGAGACATATAAAGAAATGCCTTTTATGACTGTTACAATCTCAACCAGGGAGGTGGGAAGGGGGTGGTACCTCTGGATGGTTCTTGAGAGGAAGCATTTCCCAGTCAGAGGTAGGATTTGAACCTATGTATCTTGCCTCCTATTGTCGCACTCTAGCCCCTAAACCATGCTACTTCTTAATAACTATTCCCTAAATCTTATCTGTTGTAGTAGCAGCAACTTTAAAGTTTGGGAGCATGTTAGACTACAACTAACTTACCAACAAATAAAATATCTGTGGTAAATTGCTTATCAGATCTGTAAGTAATGTCCAAACGCTCAAGCCAATCCAAGATCTCATGCAGATTCTATTGAGGCCATGACTACTCCACTTTCTTTGTTCACCTAGGAGCACTCACTCAGTGATCTGGGGGTTTTCTTTGTGTTTTCTTGATATCCCAAGAATACCAATGGAGAAATCCAATGGAACATAACTACTCTCTGTCACTTTAATCACTATGTGACCTGTTCATATTCTTTTTGGATGTGTAGTTCTTTGATACAACATTTTAATCTATTTCTCCTTCATGATTCCATGTCCAAAATGTACTACAGCCTATTCCTATCCACCATGTGCTTTTCCATTGTCCTTTGAATGATTCTAATTTTTAATTCTTCCAATGCTGTAGTATTTCATGTTTCCTAGCCACATAATACTGGAAAAAAATATTGATTTGAAGAGATAGGTCTTTGTCTCAGGAAGAAATTTAGAAACTTCAAGAGGAATTATGTAATTTCCCATTAATGTTTCAGTATGCTATCCATATGCTGTTGAATTTGGGGCCCAACTACCTGACTTTTTTACACTGTCATCTATCATCTATTTAGGTATCTATCTGTGTATCCAACTATATTTATATTTATCATCTGACTACCTACATATAGATAAATAGATATATATGTGCATATAATTATCTCTTTGGGTTATTGTACAAGATTTCTACTGTTATACCTTTCAAGGAATTCTTTATAGTAGTTCTTGCTACTTTGATGGTGAAGAACTCAGCAACTTTCCCTGCCTGATCCCAGGAGAAAACAGGTTGTACAAGCAACAGAAGGAAGATACTTACAGGAAACTTTTAAAAATATAAAATTTCCTTCACATAAAGCAAAAAATGTGATTAAGGAAATTCTCCCACATTTGGATTTTGGAAAGATTGTAATTGTATATAGGGGGATTTGTCTTTGCCCTTGAAATAAGATGAGCTGAGCCATGGACCCCACAAGTTGCAGTTGAGTACCCAGAAGTAGTTCAGTGTTTCATCAGGCATTCCTTCAAATAGTGTCATACAAACCTTCACCTTCTATGCCAATGAGGACAAATTATAGAATAGTAGAAATTATGTTGCAAAGAAGATATTTAGGCAGAAAGTGAAGGAAGCTGCTTGTGATATGTTTCCCTGCAAGTGGATGCAGAACTGGAGTTGAAAAACTGAAACAAAAGAGAAAAAAAATTCCAACAAGTTAACAATCTTCATGAAAAAGAATGTGGAAATTCTGATTGAAAAGTATTTTGAGCACATTGAGCAAGCTATGTGGGCAGTTGATGCCTTAAAAAATCTGGAAAGTCAATGACTCCTACAATAGCATTGGTCCAGGAGATGTGTATGGGGTGACTTCTGGAGAATGTGCAGTGTGGCTAGTTAAAGCAGGAGCTTCCATTATTGGCATGAAGTACCTTTATATTTTGTATTTTTTTAATTCCAAATTTTACAAAACCAAATAAAATAAGCATTTCCATATATGAAGTAAAAGTAGAGTGTACAAAAAAAGAAATCACTTATCTCTCATATAATTACCTTATTTGTCTTCATATCTACATTCTCGATTCAGTCCACAAGCATCCCAGCCTCTCCTCACAATCCTTTTGTCACAGAAGGTATTGTCCAGGAGACCAACATGTACATATAAATTAAGTCATTCGTGTTTCACCTTTTATTTCACATTTTGAAGGTAAAATTGACAGTTTATCCTTCCTGCATTAATTCTGTGGCAGAGTATAATGTTCTCCTGACTCTGTTTATTTCATTGTTCATTGTGAAGTTTTTTAAATGTTTTCTTAATCATCCTGCTAATCACTTCTTACAGTGCAGTAGTGTTCCATCACAATTGTATCCCACAATTGTTTTAGCCATTCCTCAATTGATGGGCATCACCTCAATTTCCAATTCTTTTCCACCAACAGTGTTGCTGGGTCAAAGGGTATACAAGGTTTAATAACTTTCTGGGAGTGCTTCCAAATTGCTTCCCAAAATGGCTAGATCAGTGAACAGCAATTTCAACTTCAAAATTAGTTTAAATACTGTGAAACTCATGAAAGAGGCTACTAGAATAAAAGCCTATTTGATGACACAGCCACTGACATCATACTAGAAACTATGACAAACAAGGATTCATTGATCCCCAAGTATTTCCATTTGGTAGGGAACCCAGAGTTTCTCTCAGATGAGATATCCAAAAATATGCCAGAGAGAAGCCTACACCTTGGGCATCAGGTCTATAAAGGGCTGCTGTGGATTTGAGCCTTATCATATTCGAATGATTTTTGAGGAGCTGTTTCCTAAAAGGAGCTTTTTGCCTAATGTTTCTCAAAAACTTGGCACCTGAGGAAATGGTTTGACCATGCACACCAAGCTCTGGATTAGAGCAAGGACAATGAAACAGTATTAGGAATCTCTTCTAGTGGATTCTGGTAGGCCATACAATCCTTCCATGTCCAAACCTGACACTTGGGGAGTTAGCAAAAAGAACTGCTTAATTAATGCACCAGGAGGCCACAATTGATCAGTAACTGAAGTAACTCTTTGAGAAACAGAAGTTCAGATCTTCAATAGCCTAATGTGCTAAGTGTACTTGTGTTTTTTGGGTGCATTAACATTTATAATTTGTATACTTGATCTCAAATTAAATAAAAATTGAACTTTAAAAAAAACATTCCTTATAATTTTGGTATGTATGTAAAGGAGATACCTTGTTGGAATGATGTTTTTAAGGCAAAGTTTTGCTTAAGTGAAACAAATTATTTTGTCAGCCAAAAAACAATTAATATGGTGGGAATTTGAATTATCTAAATTTTTTAGTGAACTGATGTTAAAAATGTGGTCAGCTGTAGAACATCCCTTAGGGAAGTCCAACTATCTCTTTCTATAGCTACTACATGAATGTCTTTTGATTTTCCTCTAGAGATGTTTGTGTGTGTGTGTGTGTGTGTGTGTGTGAATTCTGTTATGAAACTTCTCTATTATTTGCAGTCTTAGAGAGACCGAGTACTGAAAAGTTAAGTGACTTATTCACACAGGCACCGTGTCAAAAGAGAAAATTGAACCCAAGTCTTCTGAGATTTAAAACTGGCTCTCTATCCACTACTCCATGATGTCTTTCTGACATTAATCTCTCTCTTTTTCTCTCTCTCTCCTTCTCTCTGTTTCTCTCTCTCCATTGATAAATATAGACATATATATCTATAGGCATAAAGATAAAGCTATATAGTTTTTATACATGCTTACATGGATATGTAAAATGCATGTTTATATTTATTTATATGCATATATTCATTATATACATATGTGTGAAAATATATAGACAAATAGTTTGGTGGGGTTTTTTTTCTGTGGGTTGTTTTTTTTAGATTCCAATAGATCTAAAAATTTTCAATGCTTCTATTTTCTCTACTTCAGATACCCAAAGAATCAATACCTCAAAGTCATCACAACTGTATAACCTCTAGCACAGACTCCCTCTATTTATACTTGATCCAGTCCATCTGCTTTCTCTGTATTCATTTTCTTCCATTGCCTTTCATAAAACCAAGCAATAGAGCTGTATGGAATTTTTAAAAAAATAAATCATAGGATCTCAGGAAGCATGGTTTTAGTTTAATGAATATATTTACATGACTTTATAGACTTGACAACATATACTTTCCTCCTTTATTTCAGGAATTTAAATATACTTTCATCCTGAAGGTTCTGTGAAGAAAGAATTTTAAATGTTACTATATCTGCTCACATCTTATTTTTCAAAGATATTTACAAGATCAAAGACAAATCATTTCTAACCAACATGTGAATGAGGGAATATCTTCATCTGAATGTGTATGTGTGTTTATCTCATAAATATTCCCCCTACATACAATTACAGATATTACAGATTCTGAAGTACTTTCACTATACATTTATTTTTTTTAGATATGTAGATAATTTAGATCTTGGGAAATTATATCCAGGAATCTTGAGTGATGGGGGCAAAATAAAATGGTTATCATCAACATCATTATTTTCTTGCAGGGTACTTAATCTGTCACTTCACTTTGCACATACAAGTCCTACCTTATGTTGTGTTTTCTTTCAGCTTGCTGAAAAAGAAGGCAGAGTTGACAATAATGAGCCCCTGTGAAAGAGACCCAGCCAAATTATAGCAGTCTCTTCACTGAAATTGCTTGTGCAGCTTTCAGTCTGCCTTCTGAAGATGTTTACAAAAAGTCTAAATATCTCTTTAACACTGTGAATATCAATATGTTCTTCTCAAGACTGGATTTAACTGTCATTTTGATACTTTTGCACTATATATAAGGACTTTTAAATTCTTGCTTCTCTCATTAATTCAACACCAATAAGCCATCATGTCTCAGCTTGATTGCATTGTAGGATGGAGCAAATAAAGTAATTACAATGTACCCAACAACTTTCCTTTAATTTCTTCCATCTAAAAAGCAAAATTGGTTTAAATAGGACCCACTTAGACATTCTATCCACTTTTTCTACATATTACACTTTTAAAGGATCCTCAGTAGTCATAATTATCTCAATACTAACTATAAATATTCAAATCCAATGAAAAGAATCAAAGAAATATTAGATTTCTTTGGTATAGAGACTGTCTTTTTCAATTTAACATGTATTTATTAAGTGTCTACTATGAGTATAGCACTGTGCTTGGGACTAAGGATATCAAGACAAAGCAAAAACATCTTTATACCATCCAAAGTACATAGCAAAGTATGTTATATATAGTACATGCTAAAAATGTTGGTTTGACTACATCAAATCTTTTTATGATATTTATGTTATGATGAGAGAGTGGGAGGGATGATGAATGGGATGAATGACCTTCATATGAATTCAAAGTGAAAGTAATACATTCAGATGACTGTAAATTGAAGAAAACAAAAGATTAGCGAGTATTTGTAGCCCTAGTAGAATTTTAGGTGGGGAGGAGCAATAGGAGAGAGAGAAATAAGGCAGAGTAGTGAGAAAACTGTGATTGCAGCCACTAATTATTAACTATTACACACCTATTTATATTATAATATATGATTAAGTACTATTACACTATTATAAATGCACATTACCTGGGTGTTTTACTATACCTAGCTGTGGAGCCATGGCTATGGGGCTATGCTGTTCTGAATGATGAATTAGTCAAAGAAAGAAAAATTTAAAACATAGCCCACTATATATAGTCAGCCTCCTACCCCAGACTATATTTCCATCTTCTTCTGACAAACCACTCTGTACTTGAGTTGGGTGAATCAAAAGTTGAGATTTCTGAAAGGTCCTGAAAGGATAGTGATATGGGAGTCTATAGATCTTCGTGTTTAACCTTCGGTAAGTCACACACATAATATACAAAATGAAATAGCTTAACTAAATGATATCATATAAGGTCCCTCCTGTCTCTAATATCTGATTAAGGTTGTGTTTTATTTTTATCTAGATAACCCCAGATACCTAGAACATTTGTTAACTTAATAAATATTAAGAAGTATTATTTTCCCTTTTAAAAAGCAGTTTCTACTTAGTGTACCTGGTCAGAGGGCATTCTGATGCCTCTACTAGCCTAGACCAAGAATTGTGAGGAAGAAAAAGAAAGTGAATTGAATCCCTATTTTTAAAAAAAAGAATGTTTGGGGGGGATGTATAATGTGATTTGGAGGGTGAAATTTTGATTAAATGAATAGCAGTTATAACATTTGTAAAAGACATGCAAATCATTAACTACTTTTTCCTCCACTTCAAAGACCATTAATAACTGCAATGTGGCATTAAGCAGGTCTTAAGAGTAGAAGTTATGCAGCTGTGGGTCAGAATGATGGTGAATTACATATTCCCAGATAGGAAATTACTTTTTTCTTTCATTTGGTAGGAGAGTCAGGGATTCAAAGCAGGTTCTCTAGCTCCAAACTCAGGGTTCCTTCCATGACCAAAAAGTTTTCAGAAATGAGAAATCATTGGTCTTTTCCTCTGACTTTTCATACGCTCTTCAAAAGGTCTTTTAACATTTTAGTAATGAAGCTTCCTCCTTTAATTCCCCTACATCACCAGTGAATCGACAAGCACTTCAAAGGTTCCTATGATGTACCAATCACAGTGCTAGTATGCTGGGCCTCAAAAGTCTGAACTAAACAGGAACCTTAAAATCTTAAAATAGAAGCAACTATACTCAAGTCCTACTGTAGACCAAGAAGTAAATGTTCTATGCTAAATGTGAATGAAATAGGAAGCAGGCAGAAATGGAAGACAGGGAACTTGGGGGTGGGAGGAGAGATCCTTTTATCTCCCATTTCAGTCTTTGCAATGGGACTTCATTTCTTGGTTTGAACTTTTTCACTTTTAAGAACAAAAAATGACTTGTGAAATCAAATATAAAAGATGGTAGATTATCCTCTGATTTTTATTATCCTTTCTGCTATTTTCCTCTATCATTGTAAATAATAAAGTTAACTATCCCTGAAAGAGGCACTGAGATCTTGTGTTAGAATATTATAAGACTGCAGTCTCAAATCTCCAAGAATTCCAGGTCTAGAACCTCAAGGGAAATAATAGGGAAAAATATAAATGAGGAAAGGCTTGAAATTATACTAGGTAGCCATCCTCAGAATTACTAGCTACTGGTTGTAAAATAGAAAAGTAGAACAGTGGAACAAACTATTTAAGGGATAATCAGAAAACCTGAATTTGAGAATCCAATGTTCCATAATTTGAGAATATAAATTAATTGGAAGAGAAACATTGATTTACCATAATGTAAAACATGGGATAGAATAAAAAAGCTGATTTTGGAACCACAGAACCTAAGTTCAAATCTTAACTCTGTTATTATACAAATCACTTAATTTCTCTGGACCTTGTCTTTTCGATGAAACATGAGGAATGGGCTAGATAGCTTCAATGGTTCCTTTTATATCTAATTTTATGATCTTATAAAATTAAAATTATAGATTTTAATAAACTTAAAATGGAGATTAAAATAGGAGGGCTATAATTTATTAATATCATAAAGAGCCAAGCAAATTTTTGCATTAATTAATATATCTGGCCCTTCTAGTGTTAAAGATTTCAACCAAAAAAATTAGAAGAAAAAAATAAGAAAATTTCACAGTTATTGCCTGGAGATATGGTGGGAATTCTTAATTAAACAAAGAAGAGTTAATCATGATTAAAAATAAATAATTTTGATTACATGAAATTAAAAACTTTACATGAATAAAATCAATATCACTAGGAAAAAGAGAAGCAACTGATTCGGTAAAAAAAAAAAAATCTTTGATTCAAATATCTTTGATTGTAAACTGTCTGCTATCCATGATAAACAGGGAACTAACTCAAGTATATACAGAAGCCCAAAAATCACTCTCTAAAGGATGTGCACAAATAGTTCTAGAAGAAGAAACATAGTTTTGCCTTTTTTTGTATCTCCAGGACTTGGCACATAGTAAAGACTTCATAAATGTTGCTGCCAGTGGTGATAATGATGAATAAGTATATGCCTTGCCAATGTGCTGTGTGTGATAATCATCTTCGTTTTTTCAGAGGCAATAATGGTTCAGATCCCAGTACTTTAAAGAACTCTCAGTACAAAGTTTGTATTGAAAAGATGGGATTTTGTAGTTATGGGAATCTTGGAGTCATAAAGTGGGTTAAGTGAGGTTTTGTCAGAAAGTGAGCTAAGTGGGTTTTTATTAAGGCAATCTATATCTCTCTTTTCCTACTTTCTACTTATGGACTCAATTGATTACATATTTGTGTTATCTATTTGGGATATACATACTATTAGAAATGGTCTATACCCATGTTGGCAAACCTATGGCATGAACGCAAGAGAGGGCTACTCTCTTCCCTCTCTCCACATGCCGGAGAACATTTCTCACATCACTCACCCCTCTGCCCAGCAGCCAAATGAGAATGCTTTCTCACCTCCCCCATCTGGGGTAAGGCAGGGACAGGGGGTTCATATACAGCATGAGGGTTGCTGTTTGGGCACTCAGTCTCTAAAAGATTCACCATCACTGGTCTACACTATATCGATTAGATTCATATTGACAGTGACATGACAGATATCATCTGTTTGGTCTTTCTTATGTAGATTTACAGACCAAACACCCTTGAATTTTTGTGTAATATGCAGTTTGATATTATCAATCTAAAGCCATCTTTGAACAGTGATATCCGCGGGATCCCACCATCTATAATGAATCCCTCTTTGGCCTGGATTTTGTCTATTAGGAAGGTTAATACTTTTGTTGAGTACATATCCTGCTATTTTATTCATTGCAAATGATTATTAAAGGGTCATTAAGCAGTTATTTCTATTGCTCTGTCTTCCAAGGAAACTTGAATGATATTAATATACATGGGGGGAAAACAGAAATATTATTATCACATTGTTGGTGAAGCTAAAGATTGATCCAATCATTCTGGTGAAGAATTTGGAAATATGTTGTTACTAAAACGCCTTTTGACTCAAAGATCTAGCTGCTAGGCAAATTACTGAAGGAGGTCAAAGACAAATAGAGTAATGCAATATATATCAAAATTATTTTAGGTCCATTTTTATAATAGCAAAGAACTAGAAGCAAGTATTTTCTCATTAACTAGTAAATGTCTTAAATATAATATTAAATGTAAAGGGATATCACTGTGTTGTAATAAATGGTAACAGTGAGGAATACAGAAATGTCTGAGAATATTATATGAACTGGTGCAAAGTGAAGTAAGCAGAATTTTTTTAAAAATAAAGACAATGTCAAAGGAGGAAGAAGGAATAAGCATTCATTTAGGTCAATAAAAAGAATAACAATAATAGCTAACATTTATTAAATGCTTACTATATATAATGGGCATTGTGCTAAGCACTTTACAGACATTAATATGATCCTCATGTAATAGAGAGATACTTGAGAGTGTCTATAGATTGTTACTAGATTGCTAATAGATCAAGATTTTACCTACCCTCCTCCCCTATTTCCTCCCCTATTCTGAAGACTTTAGCTTCCCCTCCCCCTTTACCTTCAAGTCATTCAGGGTAAACTATGAGATTTCAGAGGAAATACTCTTTTCTCCTGATTTCTAAAGTAAGGGGTTTATTTGGGGAAGACAGGAAAAGGGTAGAGGATAAGGTAAAAGGGATAGGTTTCCCTATTCTTCACAAGGAGCCTTGATTTGGAGGATTTGGGGGAAATGGCAATCAGTCACTAGTAGGGACAGTCAGAGAGATAGGAGGACAATTGTTTGTCTTCTTTCTTCTTTTTCTTTTAAACAGCCAGGTAAATATCAGTCAGCCAGCAAAAGCTTCAGGGTCTTCACCATCAGCCACAAGCAGCCAAAAACTTAGTTCACCAGCCTCTCCCCCCAGCTCCAGAAGCCAAAAAGGATGCAGTTCAGAAGCCTCTAAACCCAGTTCAGCCTGGCTTGTCTCCAACTGTCTTTCCCAAGAACATTCCAAATGAAATGTTCCTTTTGATTGACAGCTCTTCTGTCCTCAGTGTTCTGTCTTGCATACATGCCTCCTCCACACTCACAAAAAAAAAAAAAACCCTGTGAGTTGGATGCTGTTGTTATGTTCTTTTATAGGTGAAGAAGCTAGAGCAGTCAGAGGTTATGGCTTCATCAAGGTATACAACTAGGAAGTATCATCTAAGGTTGGATTTGAACTCAGTTGTTCATGACTCTATTACCAGCGCTCTATTTATAGTAAATAACACAGAAACAGTACTAATGGAAAGAAATAAAAAATAAAATAAAACCTAAACTGAATGCTGTGAAATTATAATAATAGAATTGATTTTTATAAAGAATAAAAGAATGTGACTTCTTTCTTTTTTGCACAGGGACAAAACTTGGTTGATATGTTGGATTAGTTGTGATGAACTACATTTCCCTCTCCATTTTATTTTGTATTCTTTGTTTTAAGGGATGATTCTTTAAGTATGGGGTAAGAGGATTATATCAGAAAAGTTAGATAATATAAAAATATATCAATACAATTGCAATAATTAAAAGTAAGAATATGAATATGCCATTATATCTTAAAAAAGGGTGGGGAAAATTTCATAAACAGAGTCAATGTAGCTAATTTTGGTTGTGGAAAGGATATTGTCTTTGGGATGATATTATCTTTAGGGGCTTGGGGTAGGGCATGGTGGTGAGAGGAAAAAGATTATCCCAAAAATTAAGAGGAAGAAAAACTTACAAGCAGCCAGTCCTCAACAAGTTTAAGGCTAAGGAAGGAAACTAAAGAATAAGATCAAAGGAAAATCAGTAAGAAAGAATTAAAATTCTAAAAGAGATAACTTTCCCCAGAAAATTGCCTTTTATTTACAGCTCACTGTAGATTTTATTGTATTTTGCCTTGAAGAATCCAATACAAGAAAGATGATAAGGATTTTAGTTTCAGCACCTTCATCAGAAGGGGAAATAAAGCTGCAAAAAGTATTTTACCTTTGAAGCTTTCATTACTTAAAGATGAAACAGGGAATGCCCATGAAAAATCAAAAAGAACCAATGGAATTTTTAGCAAGAATATGAGGATTGTTTTACAATACCCATCTGATAAGTTCAGGTCTTTTATTCTATATTATGTTTTAGTTTGCATATTTCCTGGACTATGCTAGGGGAAATCAGCTTCATTTTTCTTTTTTTCTTATCAAAAAGATACCTCAAAGGCATCATTTATGCCCAATTAATAGAATAATAATGTACAGGTTCAGGATACTCCAGAAGGCAATAGAATATTTCCCTTTAGGCCTGAGATAGAGAATCAGCTTAGCCAACATTTTCTTAGTTCATTATATAGGAAAGGCTGAACTACTACTAATAATTTATTGTAGAAATGTTCTTATGGGTTCTGGTAAGTGCCTGTTGATTGTCTATAACTATAAATTCTCATCAACAGTAACAATTAAACTGTCGTATTTGAACTCTAACACCTTATCCCTAATGATGAGGTAGAAATAATATTTACAAGGAGAAAGTTGGGAAAAGCATCTGAACCAAGTATATACCCAGGAAATCGGTAGTGGGGATGAAACAATCTTGGAAGCATTAATAAATCATTTCATAAACTATGTCAGAATGGGAAAGATAACAAAGATGCAGAGATGATCATCATTCAAAAAAATGTGTTTGAAACAGATTTCAGTAGCTGTTGATCCATATCTATTTTTTCATCTGTATAAAATCTCTGAGAACAAGGATGATAAAGTGGATACAGAGCTGACCTTGAAAAACAAGACCTGTGTCCTCACTTTAAAGCACAGACTTTGTGGCATGAAGCATGACCACTTAACTTCTCAGTACTCTCACACTACTAGTTACAGAGAAGGGACTAAACTAAATTGGTAGACAGTTTCCTCATCTGAACATTCTCCAGAACAATCAAACCACATATCTACTCCCTCGCACAGACAAAACATTAATGAAAATGTTCTACATACATATGAAGGAATTTAATGGAAATAGGAAAAGGGAACAGGCAGGATTAAAAACACTTTTCTAGAGCATATGACAATTAATTGAAAGTTGTAACTAAGGCAAAATCATGGTTTATTGATTAATTAGAAAACAAATTTGAATCACTAGGGAAAGGTATTCATAAAGGTTTTCCTCCAAAAATAAATATCTCATCCATCAATGGGCATTTATTAAGCCTGCTCTATATGACAATGAAAGTGTGCATATCTTAAAATTATATAAAACTATTTGATATATGCAGCCACACAGGGAGACAGGAGGAGTCCCCAAAGGGGTTAAGGAAATGTTGTAGAGTTAAAATGAAAGGTTTCCCTGTAATTTATGAGGTCCTAAAAAGATGGACCTTTTCAAGGATGACACTCAAAAGAGAAAAATGTCTATCATCTAGACACATAGTTGGACAGCCAAATGATTTAGTTTGTATAAGGGGTCTGCTACCTGGGATAAGCCAAATAAATAAAAAAGGCAGTGGTGAGGCTTATGGGAGGGTTACATAAGGTGAGGCATATTTCCAATAATGGAATTTATTTCAGAAATACAGCAAAGAACATCACCCAAGAAATATCTAAGAGGAAAATTAGGCATTTTTGTCAGGTAGGAAAAGAAATAACAAAAGTAAAAATGGAGTCAAGCATTAGTATCTACAAAATGTAAAATGTTCCAGAATGCTGGAGTTCTTAATTTGGAATCTATGAACTTTTTAACTGTTTGTCAATATTTGGCTTGATTTATAATACTATGAATTTTTATTACTACCAAAGGAGCACATAACATAAAAATGTTTTAAAAGTTGAGAACTGCTGACCTAGAGAAAGGATTCCATAACCCTGGGGAAAGATCTTTGGAGGCTTTTCTGTTAAAGATGGACAAGAATAACAGAAAATGAGACTATATAAATAGGTTGTAATATGCATTGATGGAGATAATGCTCCAAATAATGTGTTCAATTAGACAGTAAGGAGGTTAAAGTGTTAAGATATAGCAATTAAAAATATCAATTATATTTGCATATTCTCTGTTTTCTTTACAGACCAGATTAGGAATATTTGCTTAGACACTAATAGTGTTCAGGTGGTGTTACTACATGTGTCTATCATTTATACATTGTTTTCTGCTTTTGCCTTTCCTTGCTTGTGACATAATTGTATGAATATATATTATTATGTAGATGCATGTGATCTAGGAAATAAATGAAGTATCTCTATAATGTTCTGTTTTATAATCTGCCCATTATGTACAATATTAAACTAGGTATCATATAAAGTATTGTGTAGTATTTAATTCTGCCACTGGAATAATAACTTCAGTGAATGGAATTTTAATTAGCCTCATGATGTTTATGATATATGTATATAGAAGTTAAAGTGAACTTCATATATTTTGCTAAAGGAAGGAATGTGAACTTGAGAAATTCTCATTCATTTTTCTATCTTTTCTACTTTTCAGAAACACCTAGGTGTGGCAGATAGGCTCCTTTTTGCTCTAAGAGATGGCCTTGAGGCTGGCTCTGCCCTTGAAGGGAGCAGAGCTAGCCTGACTCTTCTTGCTTGGGGTCACCAGGATCAGCACCACTACTGCCACTTTCATCATGAGCAGCAGCTAGAAACCTGGTGGGCAGAAGTGGCTTCATCACCACCTATCTGCTACTGTATTTACTTGGACCAGAAGAGACAGAGTGACCCCAATTGTAAGAACAGACTCTGAAAATGAAGAAACAACTTACTAAAGAGATAACTGGGCTTTCCAAGTTACCTGAAGATGTAAAAGCTCTTCGAAAGTTCTTCCTTATACAAATAGAACTTGGTGAGGAATTAGTAGCCCATGGTGAATATGAAAAGGAAGTTGTCCACTTGACAAATGCCATTGCTGTCTATGGGAAGTCACAGTTGCTGCAAGTTTTACAGCAGACTCTCCCACCACCAGTGTTGCAGATGCTTCTGGAACTCTCTCCTATACCAGTGTTCTGACTAAGCTGCCAACAATTAGCCAGAGAAGTGTGAGTGTACAGAACTTAGCCCAAGAAGATGTGAAATGAGAAACCTGTCAACATAATAAAATCTTAATTTAAAACATTTTAAATAATTCTTAGACCAGAGTATGAGCAGCAACACAGGGGAAAAGGGCATAGTTATGGACTATGGACTTTGAAATCTATCAAAACTGATTCTAACTTTGTGTAGGTAGGTTTGCTTGGATTTTATTTGTGTTAAGAGAAATGTGTTTTGATTTTTAAAAAACCCAAATTTCATTTTATAAAAACACTCTAATATTTCACTAATATAAATATCAATTTCATTTATTACTTACTAAAATATGCAATTATAATGCATGTATAACATTACACTCCTACATGTTAAAATACTTAGTATTCATTTTTGAAAAACAAAGTTAAGACATAAAAAAGAATTCTGCACTCTGTTATAGAGCTAAAGGGTAAATTTGGCTTATCCTAGTACATTTTGCAGTATGTTAGAAAACTAACTTTTTTTTAATTTAACAAAGCTAACAGGCTTTGTAGTCACTGGATATAAAATATGTTCCATTCATTAAGATAATCATGGATACATTTAGGAGCTAGTTTATTTTTTGTGTATGGAGCAATAGCTATCAACCACCACACTTGCATACAAACACACACACACGCACACACACACACACACACACACACACACACACACAAGAACTTTAAAATTTTATTTAAAATAAGCGTATGAGTCCTGGATATTTATCTTGCAATTCAGTTATTGGAAAGAGCACTGAACTAGGAAACAATCAGAAAACTTGTTTTCTAGTTCTATTCTTCCATTGATAGCTATGATTGATATAGGACAAATTACTTAAACTCTTTTAGACTCCATAATCACAGAACCCCTGTAAAAGAAGAGGTTTGTATTATATAATTTCTGAGCTCCTTTTCAGCCCAATGATTATTTTCCTCATTGTCAAATCCACTTAGTTATATATTTCCATACAAATCTGTCTTACCACTCACACATATTATTGCTTATTCCAAAATGATTTTCTTGGCCTCTTACCCTGTTGAGTTTTTCTTTTTAAAAAAAAAAATCAGTTGTGAAGAAAAATTTTCTGACAATTGACTATCCAAAAGCAAAATAGGTTATCTCAGGATATTTCAAATTCCCAGTCATTGCAGATCTTCAAATTGGAGACTCTGCGATCTTGGACTTCCTTTTTAGGTGTGGGTTGGATTAGACGATTTCTAAGGTGAAATATCTTCCAACCCTGATATTGTACTCATTTTAGAGTAAGTTTAACTTGCCACTTGACTCCTTCCTTGCATTTACCTCTATCATCTTAGTTTATTTCTCTTCCACTATACCTCCAAATCTTTGGTTCATTTGCCTTCTTGAATATTGAGGAAACAGTGTTTGACATCATAGATGAAGGCTTTTTCAGAGAAGGATTGGGCTGATCAGGCTTCTTTTCTATAGGTAAACCTGTTTGAAAACTGGAGGCTTGTACCTAATACATATTAGGATACTCCATACTGAACACTTGCCTATCTTTTTTAACTATAAAGTGACACCCTTCCTCCCATAACTTATTACGATCTGTTTATAAATTTTTTTAAAAAGTCATAAATACATTCTCTTTTGTAGCACTGAAATCTTGATTTCTATAATTTCTAGTTTTATGATTCTTTAAGAAATGAGAACCTTACAGTGATGATTTGGGGACTAAACAGGGGGGGGAGGGGGGAGAGGAGTCCACTCTATCAAGGGAATCAAGCTTTCATGGAGCTCCTCTAGCCTGCTAATCTGAGTACATTAAAGAAGTAACAGTGAAAATAGGCTGCCAAAAATTAGGGAAAGAAGGTTGCTACTGAGAATTAAGATGAGGAAATACTTAAATGCAAGCTTCACTGGACAAAATGGGGCATCATAGAATATGTAAAGTGGAGCTGACCCTTTAAACACTGAAGAGAAAAAAGAAAAGTCATACATAAATTCTAAATTACAGAAACAATTGCTGATCTTTGGCTGGGGAGTTTCTATGCCAGGAATTCCCTACATTAATAAACACAGAGACCTGGACAAAAACAAGACAAAACAATAGCAACAATAATCCTATATTATAAGTCATCTAGACACACACAAGTGAAAAGAAGAAGGCAAGAATGGGATAAACTTGGATACAGGAAAGTAAAGGATTATCTATGTTCTTATAACATCAAGGCTCAGTAAAGACAGTCATTTGCATTTACTATTTCTAGTCCTAAATGATATAAAGAAGTTAAATTGGTCCCCTGTTGTGAGAAGATTTTCAGTGAGCTAGGGGAATATTTTCCTTAATCTCTTGCTTATTGTTGATGAATGAAAAAATAAATTTTTAGCAATTTATAATTGTATTTTGGGGACAGGTACAAATTTAATGCTATTAAGTTACATATGGCAACAGAAACTGAGTATCTGGTTAACTTGAACAGAAAAGTAACTGATCTTGACACTAGAGAATGATATTCTGAATTTTCTTAGATGTGTTATCTGTAGAGGTCCATGCTCCCTGCCTAAAGGATTTTATGTATTCGGTAATATCAGACTCTAATATGTTCAAGTGAATAAAATGTACCCCTTCCCCAATACCTATTTACCCCCATTAAAAGAAGAACTAGCATATACACTCTTGCATAAAACCTTTGGAAGTATAAAGTCATGAGCTTTCAAAGATGTTTTTTATGGATAAATGTTTTTTGATGTGCTTGTTTTCTAATTTCAATATTGTTGTCAACCAGCAGAAACATTTTAGAAACATGCCTTTACCTAAAGGTAATAAAGTTATTTTTTTTAACATTATTTTATTTGGTCGTTTTCATACATTATTCACTGGAAACAAAAATAATTTTCTTTTCCTCCCCCCCCCCCGCCCCCGCCTTTCCCTCTCCCATAGCCGATGCATGATTCCACTGGTTATCACATGTGTTCTTGACACCCATTTCCCTGTTGTTGGAATTTGCATTATAGTGTTCATTTAGAGTCTCTCCTCAGTCTTATCTCCTCCAACCCTGTAGTCAAGCAGTTGCTTTTCATCGGTGTTTTTACTCCCACAGTTTATCCTCTGCTTGTGGATAGTATTTTTTTTAGATCCCTGCAGATTGTTCAGGGACATTGCATTGATACTAATGGAGAAGTCCATCACCTTCGATTGTACCACAGTGTATTCGTCTCTGTGTACAATGTTTTCCTGCTTCTGCTCCTTTCACTCTGCATCACTTCCTGGAGGTTGTTCCCGTCTCCATGGAATTCCTCCACTTTTTTATTCCTTTGAGCACAATAGTATTCCATCACCAACATATACCACAGTTTGTTCAGCCATTCTCCAATTGAAGGGCATCCCCTCATTTTCCAATTTTTGGCCACCACAAAGAGCGCAGCTATGAATATTTTTGTACAAGTCTTTTTGTCCATTATCTCTTTGGGGTACAAGCCCAGCAGTGCTATGGCTGGATCAAAGGGCAGATATTCTTTTATCGCCCTTTGGGCATAGTTCCAAATTGCCCTCCAGAATGGTTGGATCAATTCACAACTCCACCAGCAATGAATTAATGTCCCCACTTTGCCACATCCCCTCCAGCATTCTTTACTTTCCATAGCTGTCATGTTAGCCAATCTGCTAGGTGTGAGGTGATACCTCAGAGTTGTTTTGATTTGCATCTCTCTGATTATAAGAGATGTAGAGCACTTTTTCATGTGCTTATTAATAGTTTTGATTTCTTTGGCTGAGAACTGCCTGTTCATGTCCCTTGCCCATTTGTCAATTGGAGAATGGCTTGATTTTTTGTACAATTGATTTAGTTCTTTATAAATTTGAGTAATTAAACCTTTGACAGAGGTTTTTATGAAGATTGTTTCCCAATTTGTTGCTACCCTTCTGATTTTGGTTACATTGGTTTTGTTTGTACAAAAACTTTTTAATTTGATGTAATCCAGATTATTTATTTTGCATTTTGTAACTCTTTCTAATTCTTGCTTGGTTTTGAAGTATTTCCCTTCCCAAAGGTCTGACATGTATACTATTCTGTGTTCGCCTAATTTTCTTATAGTTTCCTTCTTTATGTTCAAGTCATTCACCCATTTTGAATTTATCTTGGTGTAGGGTGTGAGGTGTTGATCTAAGCCTAATCTTTCCCACACTGTCCTCCAATTTTCCCAGCAGTTTTTATAAAATAGTGGATTTTTGTCCCAAAAGCTGGGATCTTTGGGTTTGTCATATACTGTCTTGCTGAGGTTGCTTGCCCCCAGTCTATTCCACTGATCCTCCTTTCTGTCTCTTAGCCAGTACCAAATTGTTTTGATGACCGCTGCTTTGTAATATAGTCTGAGATCTGGGACTGCAAGACCCCCTTCCTTTGTATTTTTTTTCATTATTTCCCTGGATATCCTTGATCTTTTGTTCTTCCAAATGAACTTTGTTATGGTTTTTTCTAAATCAGTAAAAAAAATTTTTGGAAGTTCCATGGGTATGGCACTAAATAGATAGATGAGTTTGGGTAGGATGGTCATTTTTATTATATTGGCTCGTCCTACCCATGAGCAGTTAATGTTCTTCCAATTGTTCAAGTCTAGTTTTAGTTGTGTAATAAAGTTATTTTATCAGACAATTTTAGCATTGCTCCAATGGAATAAACATTTTTGCCATCATTATGCTTGTGTTTGTTACTTTATTCAATCTGTGGATAAGATTGTTACTCAGAATATAAAATGTAATAGAAATTTCAACAATGTTAATTTTTTACATAAACAAGCACTATATAGAAATTTCAGTATTATAAAAGATGAATTTTTTAATTTTTTTGCATTGAGACACTGAGTTTTATTCTAATACTACTACAAAAAGATATATATGCATATAAATATATAAAACACTGAATATATTTCAGGACCTTTCTCAGTATTTATGTTTATAGATAAATATATATATAGAGAGAGACAAATATAGATAAATAAATATAGATAGATCAACAGGTACAGATGAGGGATTACATGGATAGAATATGACACAAAGCCATCATCTATGACATATAGTGTGTTTAGGATTAAAAGATGCAATGAATCCTTCTTATTTTTTCTACTTGGCAATTTGGAAGTATTTGATTTTCTCCTCATTCATTTACACATGAGAAAGGGAGTACAATTATCTTTCTCTTCCCCCAATTCCCTATGGGCACTAATACCAAGGAGAATGCCAGAGGGGAAAAAAGACCAGGAAAGACAATAATATCTACCTCTGTGACAGTGAAGAAGAGTTTGGATCCCCACCACCACAATCAGTTTAGACCTCAATATATTGAAAACTGCAAGGTGCTATATATTGTGTGTATGAATAAATAAGACACAGACAGGAAACAACCAAAAGAAAATTCATTATCATTCCCTATGAGGAGTAAGGCCCAAAATAATTATACTGATTTCTATGTTTTAATATTTTATTACTATTTCATATACTAGACTATGATTCAAGAAAAGGCACATTGCAGAAAGAGTGAAGCAAAGGGTCACTAAGCCAAAAATAAAGGGCCAAAGCAGTGAAGTATCACTGCATAAGAAAAATAAATAACTCAGGTTTTTGCACTCTTTGAACCCTAATTATCAAAGAGAAGGTTGCAGCTTGCTCAAAGGTTGGCAATATCACAATATGTACACCCAGAAGGAATAATTTGAGAAGAATGCCAACTAATCACTACCTTGGGTGAGGCATATTGAGTTAATTTTAAAAAGCCAAAGTCAAATAGCTATGTCACAGGAAATTACATTGGCATGAAGGCAAAGAATTGGAAATCAAAAAATTGTTAAGACGATAATGTGAGATTTTGAGAAATGGTAAAGAAGGATAAGGAATGATTTTTAAATGACCATTGAATTTGCCAGTTAGGAGGTATTCCTGAAGAAAGTTTCAGTAAAGGGGAAAAGGAGGAAAGCAAGATTTTTCACAGTCTTAAAGCATGGATGGTAAGGAAATTAGCAGCAAATTTGTCAGTAATCCTAGAAATCTGGCATTGGGTCAGGGGTGATTTTAAAGATAACAGCTCAAGAGAAGAGTAAAATCAAGAGATAACCTTTTGGAGATGGGTAGCCCTGAGTATGTTTCCAGAAGAGAATGAAGCAAACAGTGAGACATTCAAGATAAAAAAGTAATAGAAATGGTGAATGGAGGAATGGGAGAGAAATGGTGGATGGAGGATATGGGAGAGGATCACAAGTATACTACTGAAAAGAGTAATCTCTTTTTTGGCAAGAAAGGCTATAAGACTAGTGAGGAAGGAATGTTGTCACCAGTTTAAAATCCTTACTTGGTTTTGGAATCAAAACTAATTATTAGTTCCAAGGCAGTAGAGCAGAAAAAGCTAGGTAATTGTGGTTGTGACTTTTCCAGAGTCACATAGTCAAGAGATGCATGATCTCACATTTGAACCCAAGACATCCTATGCCCAGGCCTAAGTCTCTCTCTATTCATTGAGCCACCTAGCTTCCCTAACAGAGAAGTTTTCATATATGAAGGATATGAGCTGAAGAAGCTCAAAAATGATGTCCTTGATCTTTTCAGTGAGAAAAGAAGGCTATCTGCTAAGGGAAATGGATCTGTTGTAAATGTAGGTTCTTAAGGAAATAACTGATCATTTGAAACAACCACAGTGGGATTTATAAAATGTAAATATCCATTTCTTTCAAACCTTAGTTATAGTATTTCCCAATATCCCAGTAAAAACATAATTAACTCTAGGAAATATCATTTCTTCAAGGCCCACCCAAGATAATTTCACATAGAATTACATGGTATGAAGACATTTGTTTCCTGACACCTACAAATATTCAACTGATGTAAGTATAAGACCTCAAGGGACCTGAAAGCTGAAACAGACATAATTCTTTAGTACAATTTCTTCCTTTTACAAATGACTAAAAGTAAGCAAAGCATAAATAATTAATTTGAGTCTATATTTGGCATGGAATAATTTCAACTAAGTATAGATTGAGGCAAAAGCATATACTCAAAGTCTGTGAAAAATTTTAAAATTTAGTTAGAGATTATGTAAAGATTATACTACAGTTCCCCTTCAGCTAACACATATTGAATTTTTTTTTAAATGTATAAAATGACTGCTGCCAGGCCAAATAATATGGAACTAATTCCTTTAATTCCATCAAATTATCATTATATTCCAGTTGATTCTCCTTAGATAATGGGAAGTAATCAAGTCATAAGAATTTATTCCTTTCATTAAAACCAAATACTTAAGCCTTAAAAAGAAATAGGAATTCTTAAAGTGAGAGAGTAAGAAGAGAGCAAACCTCAAGCATGGGGCAAAGGTACATAGGAAATGGAATGCAAGATAATGAGAACAGAAAGTAGACAGGTTTGGGAAGGCAACAAGGGTGGGAAAAAGAATAATGAGAAATCAGTCTAGAAAAATAATTCTGAGCCAGATCTTAAAGGCTTTAAATGTCAAAGAATTTGCATTTTATTCTTCTAAGAGACACCCATTAAATCTTCTTGAAAAGGAGAGATATAATCAGAACTATGTTTTTAGAAAATGAATTTGACAGTTATACAGAAGATAAGTTGAAGAGTAGAAAGATTTTAAGCAGGGAAAAAAGATATATTAGCTTTTGCTGTTGTGTTGATGTTTCCTTTTGAGGTAGGTAATCCAAGGATTATTATAAAAATTATTTTAAAAATGAAATGAAAAATGAGATACAGAGACATAAACTCAATTGCCCAGCATCACAAAGATAAAGTCAGCATCAAAAATTTAACCCAGATTTCTAATTAACTTTAGGGTCAGTATTGTTTCTACTATTCCATATTATAAAGCAAAATTAAAATATTGGAAAACAAACAATATCTCCAATGTGCTAGACTCTACTAAAATCTATGCATATCTCCAGTTGTATAGACTAGAAATGTCAAGTACACAGCACATAGATCACAGGAGCCTGGAACACTTCCAAGTATTGGCCCAAACACATTGAATGTAATTTGGAAATGTTTAACAAAACAAATACAAATAAATTAATAGTTAATATTAATATGTGGTTTCCTATATAACTGTATGGCCTACAGAGATCCTTATATAGAACTTACTGTCCTAATTTCTAATTCATTTTGACACCACTGCTCTTAGATTCCTCTCACACTATCATTTCCTACACATAGTTTGAGGTGCTGCTCTCTGATGCTTTCTCATTCCTGCTGCTTGTTATCTGCTGATAAAACATCTCCAGTTGCATAAGTCCATGTACAATTCTTTGCTAAACCCAAAGATATTACCACTAGCTGTTGCTTTCTTTCCTCACTCTATATTTCCTGCTGGTTTCCTGGAGTGTCTCCATATTCTAGGTCTTCTCTGTTTTCACTAAAATATATTTCTTCCCAAGTCCTTGAAATCATAGATAAAAGGGAATGAGGTGAGTTGGCTTGTGTGTGTGTGTGTGTTGAGGTTCTATATTAAAGAGAAAGTAAGCCATATAACTTAAAAAAAGTATTAATATATTGGTAACCAATGAATAGGCAAGCTCATAAATATTGCTAACAACTAAGACTAACAACTAAGAGTATGTATACCTTTGACATTATGATGTTTTAAGCAATTATTGAAGAGGAAGTATAGGGAGAAAGGCCTGGATTTGAAGTAAAAAGGTCCTGTATTCAGGTCCCAGATCTGCTACTTAGCTGTGTGAGTGTGACAAAATCGCTAAATGTTTCTGGGATTCAGTTTTCTCATTTGTAATAAATAAATAAATAAATAAATGAATGAATGAATGAATGAATAAATAAATAATGTTTGGGTAACAGATGCCACCAAACTGGATCCTGCTATTTGGATGAATTTGATGTCCTCTCCAAAATCTCCTCTATGCTTCCCTCTCCCCACTTTTTAAAACCATAGAGATAATTCCTTGGTCCTGTATAGCCTATAAGACAAAAGAATGCTCTCAATGAGCTAGAACTGAAAAACAGAAACTGAAAACTATATTTTAAAAGAAATTAACTATAGTAAAATCCATTTTAATATGACATAATATTGAATGGATTCAAATGTAATCCAGATTGAATCAAATAAAACTGAATTATAGATAGAAATCTCTGCTTTAACATGGCTAATTCATTTAATATAGTTTGTCTTATCTTCCCAAACCAATTAAACACCAAAAAAAAAAAAACGGATTCCACTGTTTTTTTTTATTTTTGTATGAGAAATCACTTTCAACAGCAGTAAAAACTCATCTTTTATGGAATGAATTAGTGTCAAAGTTTCTAACAATACAATCTAAAAACTTCTTTCCCTTGAGAATGTTATTGAAAAGCATTTTTCTTTATTACATGGGATTGACTCTTGGGTTGGGGAGAAGGGAGAGATTTAAATGACATTAAAACAAAAGATATTCAATAATATGGCAATTGGTCTTGATCAATGACATATGTAAAACCCAGTGGAATTGTGTGGCAGCTATGGGAAGGGGATGTGGAGAGGGCTGAGAAAGAACATGAATCTTGTAACCATGGAAAAATATTCTAAATTATTTAATTAAATAATATTTTTCCAAAAAAAGATATTTATTAAATGCATTTTAAGTATATGTGAATTTTCTATTTGCATAATGGTGGGAGATAAAATAGAGTGTGTTCCTTGTATCTCTTCATTACTAAATTATATTGTAAGTCAATAAAACTATATGAAAATATATCTTTCACTTCTTTATTAATCTATGATTTCCATTTTGCAAAATCAACATTTCTCTTTAAAATTATTATTTTAAATGGAGAATGAACTACTCTATTGCCTAATTTTGAATATGACTATAATTGACAAAAAAGAAAATTATAAAATGTATATTAGTTTCAAAGTATATATGCAAAATTTGTTATAAGATACTTGATTCTAACATGGTGACTGAGAAATGTTTTTTAACTATTTCTTTTACTGTTAAGGGTCATTTCTAATTGTGAATTTGGGTATTAGAATGTTAGTGAAGAAAAGAGTTACAGTTGCTAAACTAAGACTTAACAAGATGAACATAAAGAGACATTTGGAGCATGCAGGTATGATAAATATAAATTTGCATTTTAGAGTGTATTATATAACAGATAAACCTGGCATGATCTGATGGATTTCAAAACTTCATGTAAATTACCTTGGCCTAAAAAAATGCTAGGCAGAAAGTTAGTTCAAAAAGGATTATAAACCCTTGTGAATAAAATACTATTTCAGTGAAGTGGGGGGAAGAAGTCATATAAAAATAATCATCTACCAACTCAGATTCTTTAAAAGATCTGTATAGAAAAAAAGAAAGAAGGGCAAATAGACTAAGGATAAGTGAGTGGCATAGCCTTTTTAGAAAAGTGAATGGGGAAAGCTAGAAAAACTATTAACAGTTCCTTGAAACTAAAGATGTTCGGAATGTTAAAATACAATACTTTTCTTAATAAGTAACTCAATAGGGGGCAGCTGGGTAACTCAGTGGATTGAGAGCCAGGCCTAGAGACGGGAGGTCCTAGGTTCAATCTGGCCTCAGCCACTTCCTAGCTGTGTGACCCTGGGCAAGTCACTTGACCCCCTTTGACTCCAAGACGGAAGGTAAGGGTTTAAAAAAAAAAATAAGTAACTCAATAAGGTCCAGTTGAATACATCCTTGGAAATGGAGAGACTTAAGGATAACATTGTTGAGCTACAATCAATGATCTTTGAAAAACCAAAGAATAGAAGAATAAACACTTGGAGAATTTTACAAAAGCAAATCTTGTCTTGATTTTTTTAAAGGAACATGTAGTGTCCTTAAGCAAAAGATAAGAATGTCTTCTATTCCCTTAAAAATTTCAGAATTCTCTACTAAAGAGGTGGTATGTATGCATTTAGAGAGTAAATCAGTGATCATTATGAAGCAACAGGACTTCATTATACACAAGTCATGCCAGACTAATTTCATTTACTTATGTATTTACTAGATGGCAGAAATGAGTAATTAAATATTCTCCCTTGATGCCTAGTACTGTGTTTTACAAGTATAAATATAGAAATATATATGTAAAAATATATATTTATACAGATAGACTACACTAAGTGACATGGAGACTAGGATCAGATGAATTCAGAGAATTAGCTTTAACTCAAGTTTTCCTGACTCTAACCACTTTTCTGTTCACTATATCATTCTATTTCTGGGTATATTGGACTTCTACAATAGGAGTCATCCCCTTTAATGGATTATTTTTGCCACCATGTATGTCTCTTTTTCGCTTCTTCATATCCCCAACTTCTACTTTCCTTTCTCCCAAACTGCCTTTAGTTCCACTTCTTTGTATATGTTTATATTTATTCACTTTATAATTTTACTGCATATAAAATTGTACTTGTTGCTGTCAGAAGAAACAGAGTTCCTTGGGAGTAAGAATTGCTTTATTCTTTGTACATTCATTCCCCAATGATTTGCTCAGTACCTGGCATATAGATGGTTAATAAGTACTTTTAGTTTGGTTGAATGAATGAATGATTACAAACCTTACAGAACCTAAAAGTTTTTTTTTTTTTTAATGTATGCAATACAGGAGATAAAAAGTCTAAATATTCTCCACAGGCTAAACTAGGTAGCACAAATGCAAACACATATACAGGTCAGCAATAAACCATATGAGAAGACCAATAAGTCAAGTATCTAGACTTGTTAGAGTGAAAAAAAAAAGATAAGTATTAGGAGATGGGGCATTGGTGGCACTACATAAATTTTAAAGTCGACATAGAATCACAGAATCTAACAGAAATTTCAGAATTGGAGAGCATCAGAATTCATATACCCAAAACAGTTCTTAGTAAGAATCCACTCTACAATATTCCCAACAAGTACTAATCTGGCCTTCTCTTTAAAGACCTTTAATACTGAGAATCCACTGCCTCCTAAAGCATCCCATTCTATTTTAGGGATTACTTTGTTAAAAGGTTTTTCCTTGAATTGCACCAGTATTTGCATCCCTTCAACTTTTAACCATTAGTTCTAGTTTTGCCTTATGGAGGTAAACAAAACACATTTAATTCCATGCAAATATATATTTATGATTTTTTAACTTCAGCTAGAATGTTTCACGTCTTTCTTTTTAAAATAAGTTTTTGACTTTGTCACTGTTTAAGGAAGTACAAATGTAGTTAAGATTCAGGAGCATGCTCCTCATTTTTTGTGCATGCTTTTCTGTTAGCTGAAAGAAAAGCTCTGGAGAATATAATCTTCTACAGACCCACAAGATCATTCAGGTACTGCAGGCTCCTCAATACTAGAATATTAAAACACCTTAGGGTTCACTTACACACTGACACCACAGACTCCCATGCAGCTATATTTTCATAACTGACTGAGACTAACTAGAATTCTGATAACAAGAAATAAGTATACCATTTAATGCTCCATTAGGAAGAAGCTCTATTTCTGAATGAAAAAATGCTTTTCAATCTAAGAAATATGAAGCAGGACAAATAATAAAGAAAAACACCAATTAAAGTGAAAATCTTTCTCTATTTGCTATATTGCAAAGGAAGACCTATAAATGGAATCATATCTAAGTTCACTGAACGGATGGCTGTCATACTGAATGATAATTGGAGATTTCTGCTTTTATTGCTGCTTATTCTTTACCAAGCTAGATCACATTCTTATTATTAGTAAGATAATTACACGGACCATTCAATTCATGATTATTATCTACTCCAAAATAGAAATCAGTATATTTTAGTTGATATCCCTAATAAAATCTGAACTACATTTTTTCCAAATGAAGTTTTCTCTTCACTGTTACATAACTAAAATACATATATTAGCATGTTTTCTTATTGTAGGGATAATTAGCACTGGTTAAATGAACAGTCTCATATGTGATATAATTTTAGGGATCCAGGAATACAACCTTCTTTGAAATATGATTGTACTTACTATTCCCAGTAAGCAGATTTCCTTTGTTACAAATTAATTCCTTTGACTCAAATACTAGACTTAAGAAATTCCCCATTTGAGAAATACCTCCTGGGACAGAATAAGCCATTATAATCACTGAACACTTTAATAGAAATTAGTTTATGTGACAGTGTTCAAAATTGCAAAATCATTTAAGGTAGTCAAAAGGTTAAGCTGCCTACACATCAGAGAAAAAGGCACTACCAAATCTTGGGAGTTAACCTCACATTATGGCTGTGATCCTTATGGGAAAGGATTAAGAGAAACCATTGGAAAGGACTGATTGATAAATAATTATATAAACTAAATTTAAGTGTGATGCATGTGGTATTGAAGAAAATAATTAGAAATTTTCATTTCTACATAAACAATAAGATAAAAGAATAGATATTTTCTCTAATCCTGCTGATATCTGAACACTCTATAAAATGGGAATTATACATAAGAGGTAAAATAACTTTAACTGTGACCATGATCTATGATACTATGAACCTTAATGAGGTAATAATACAATTAAAATCAGAGAAGGCAATTCTCTTACTTCTTACACCCTCTTAGGACACCCTCTTCCACCACCCACCATTCTTCTTCAGGACTACACAACCAAAACCAATATACGTCCTATATCTCAACCAACTGTCTAGAAAAAAAAAAGGCAGAAAGAAGCTTATCTCATTTGGGACAGCTACATGTCAGTGCTCTGTTTTTAATATAACTCAGACGAGAGAGAGAGAGAGAGAGAGAGAGAGAGAGAGAGAGAGAGAGAGAGAGAGAGAGAGAGAGAGAGAGAGAGAGAATAACTGATTAAGAATACAAATACCAAGAACTGAAGTGGAATCTGGAAGTAGAAGGGAAAAAAGTAACAATTTTGGAAAGCATAGTCTCTGTGTAAACAAGCATTAATTTCAAAGACAGAATACATCTAGACAAGTTAAAGATTAAAGGTCTTCCTCTCCAAACAAAAAGAAGTGAAAAAAAATCTGAACAGTACAATGCAAGAAATAATAAACGTTTCTAGTAATTCTGAACACAAAAAACAAAATGAGAATCAAAAGAATTCACAGAATTGCACAGATCCACCCCCACCTAGTAAAAGAAAAACCTTATGCTGGAAACTATAAAGCTCAAAGTTGTTAAAATTTAACAACTCTAATGAGAAAGAAAATTGTGTGCAACTGACCAGCAGAAGGATTTTTAAATACAATGGAAAATATTCAAATAACTTCAAATTTTTCTACACCTATCAAAAGTTACAGAATAGAATGTAGTAATAGGTCTCAAAGACCAAAAAAGCTGAAGATGCAACCTTAGCTGATACACCCTGAAAACACAAGTCTAATCACAAATGAAAAAAGATAGTTGCTCAAAGCAACCCTAGAATGAAAACCAAACCTGAACAAATTATTTGCTTTTCAAACACGTGGGCAATAAAATATAGAAGAAAAGGAAACAAATACAGTAATCAAGGACAACAATAACAACAACAACAACAAAAACAAAAAATATCTAAATGTTCACAAAGACACATGAGTGAAAGCAGAATTCAAATGGAATTTATGGTAGAGAAATAGAGCTGAAATATTATGAACCAAACCTCACAATACCCAAACTAATGGGAATCAATGTTTCTGTGTGACAAAATTACAGAATGGGAGATAGTATAAAAGGTGAAATGATAAAATGTACACTTTAATCAAATAAAAGGTTAATACTAAGAGGAAAATAATTACTATATTTTTTCTCAAAAATTTTAGTTAATTTTTATTCAAGAATTTGCCGAGGCAATACATGTAAGAACACTTTAAAAATAAAAAAAAATATATGATTTTAAAGGTCAAAACTAAAAAAAGAAATTTAGCAAATATGACATTACTAAAAGAATGATGATACTCCTAACAAATTAATCTCTAAAATTCTCATGGAGTCAGAGTTTTTACATAAAGTACCTAACTGATGGAATACATTCAAAACAAGCTACAAATGAAAAGTCACAGATAACAGGCAAATTTTTTGATAAACATAAACATCAGCTTCATTCTTTCAGAGGATGGAAACGAGCATGTAGTTCTTTCTAAGCTGAAATGCAAAAAAAAAAAGTCTCAGAGACTTTAAGGTCTCTTTCTCCAATAGCAAATCTGCATATCTTTGCTGAAGTTCCTTTTCTCTTTCTTACTGTCTCTGGACATCTTCTTTTAGACACTCCAGCCTCCTTGGAATTGCAGAATCTTCATGTTTCTTTAACTCCTCAAAAGTATGAAGCTCCTAGTGAGCTTGCTCTATTTGGTCCCAATTATATTTGTATTTATAGTCTCTTAGGAAGAAGAAAGTACAGGAGAATTGGTGAGGAGGCAAAAGCATTGAAATAGGCAAAAAGAAAAGGGGAACTATTGCTTTGGTAGGATGAAGGAGTATGACTGATGAACATGCCCATGAGGGAAGATGTCTTACATGAGTTGTATATACCTTACATTACTTAATCTCTTTCACACATTCTGTGTTCTGGTCGAACTATGGAATTAGTTTCCCAAACTTAAAATTTCACTTCCTAACTCTGTGAGTTTCCTAACCTCCAACTCTCAGAATATCTGTCTTCTATTCAAGGCACAGTTTAGGTATTAACTCCTCTAAAATCATCTCTAATAATGCAGCTATTAAGTTCCATTTATATAAAAGCCCCCAAATACAAATGCCACCTCTTTGAAGGCACCCACTAATTAATGTCCTTCTATTCCCAGTGCCCAGCCAGCATCTTGTAGAAAGAAGATATTTTAAACTTAAATGTTTGTTGAATTGAACTGATATGTATTTTTTAAGTAATATAAACAGCCAGTTGTCAGTTACGGTGGATATTTCTTGGTGAAATTTTCCTTGGTCAAGTAGAATTTAAGTGGGAAAAAAAAAGTCCTGCTTCATCTATATCAGATGATCAACTAAGCTAATCAACATGCAGGTGATGCAGCTAAAGAGAATATTCTGGTGAAGTGAAAGAGGTCATTGTTTAAATGTCTGAATCCTAGCAAATCTGGGATTGATTTGGTTTGGACAAAGTATTGGGCTTTTCCTCTGTAATAGCAAAATGAAAGTAACTGTGGAATGTTAGAATTCATGTCAGTTTTTTTCTATGAAAGGTATAATATGGTGTGTGTAAAATGCTAAAACCTTTAGTGAGGAGGAAAAAAATATGGCTACTGAATTTGGACCACAGAGGAAAAAAGAAGTAATGATTATACATTTAATTACAAATTTACGGCTCCTCTAAATATCATAATAATAGAGTAAGTACTTTGAATGTAAAGTTTTGGATAATTTATATTATTCAGGGTTAATATAGTACATACATTTTTGCTTCTAAAATAATTGTGGTAAAGGTCTACAAAAAATTATATTATAAGGATGTCAGTTTTCCAGTGGGAAGTATTCATTTCTCTAAAAATGCACTCTGAACTCCTTTTTTCAAAAAAGGAAAATGAATCAGTATATATTATCATATGTTTCTGCATTAAAATTAATATTAAAATTGTTTTCAGCCATAAAATTATTAAACTCGATTTGGTTTATTACAAGTAATAATGGTAAATAATTTGACTTTGATATGGGATTATTTCATCATTTGTGGTACCATTAGGACTGGTAATACCAGTCCTGTTTCAAGGTAAGTCTACATCACCATCTTCCAAGAAACAACCCCTTATATATGGCCAACCAGCAACTGCTTTTCCAGGTGTACTGTATTATCTCCTTAACAGCCATACTTATTGAAGACTGAGAAAAGGAGGTTCTTGGCATCAAAGGGTTTGGCATTAAGTGGTTTACAATTCAAAACATATGTTTTTACCCTAGAAATAATTCTAAAGAAGATGCCTTACCATCTGTCTTGTTGCTACAGAATCTAAAGACTCAACCTTTCCAACTGCCCTGAAGTATCATATACCTAGATAACAAAGATAGTTGTTCCCTATGAAAATGTGAGCTTCCCCCAGAAAGAACTGTTGGAGTCATCTTTCACATCAGTGTATTTATAATTTTATCTGGGGGTTTTGGTTATGTATGAATGTTCACTTGCAACAATGACCAGTATGGAAATATGTTTTGCACGACAATAAAAATTAAATGAAAAGTTAAAAAAATAAAATGTGAGCTGCTTGAGAGGAAAAACTATCTCTATATTCTTTCTGAATCCCCATCACTAATCATATTTCTTGGCATACAGTAAGCAATTAAAAATACTTTTTCATTCATTCCTTCTAATTATCAGTAATAAGCTTGATTGTCATAGATGGCAAGAAAGTCCCACTTATGAACAGATGATGCATATTATATCTGGAAGGGTTAAAAGTAGGAGTTTGATAAAAGTGAGGAGAGCAGTTCAATAAAAACACCTAATTTGAGAAAGAAGTACAGATAGCAAAGGAGGAAAGAGAGATTATTATTCTTATACGCTATTACTATACATACATTTCTTAATACTATCTAAAATATCTAATAACCTACCTCTATCTTCTGAGGACAGTTTCTTCTTGCCTGGCAAACACCAGGTCTACTCTAACCTACTCTAACTAGAAATGATTCACTAACTACCTAACTCCCTAAATAATTAGACAGTAGTTTTCTATAACCCAACTGTCAGTAGCCAACTTCTAGTAGCTCTTGCCTCAGAGATAGATAATGCTTTCTTGAGATCCCAAGGCAAAAGTCCCTAATTGTCTGTGCTGCTTCCTTTTCACTGTCCTGGTCTCACTGGTAACATAATCTTCAGCTCTGGCTCACTGACTCCTGTCAGTTCTAATGTACTTAGAACCCCTGTTCTCCTGCCTCTTAAGGAGACAGATGAAGGGATTAGGAAAATCCCTTTAACATATCTTATATGGTCCCTTTTGGTAGGTTTCTAGATGGACTATTGGCAATCAAGATGGAAGTCACAGGGTCTATTACACCTCAAAGACACAGAACTATGAAATTAACCTCTGATTATTGTTCCTTCTATATCTCCTACTGCCCTACTCCTTCTACCTCTTCTTCTGCATAATTCATTTTCAACCTGTTTCTCATTCTCATGATGCTCTTTAGTTTTATAAATTATTTCTTTGTTTTCCTAATTCATCACCTTTGTCACGGTCTCTTTTGCTTCTATTTACAGTTTGAATCCCATTGCAAGTCACTCTACTTTTTGTCCTTATGCCCTAATATTTCTCAATCTTAAGTTACCTGCCAAAAATATCTTCAAACTTCTCTGCTTCTACTCCTAAGGAACAAGCTAAAGGTTGCTTTTAAAAATCATAAAACTTTAGAACCTGAATCACAGATTCCTATAACCCAACTTCAACTGAAATATCATTAGTATACAGTTATTCTTGTATTGATTTCTGCTTTTTTCCCTGCCACAGTCTCTTTCTTAACTACTTTCTGGATGCATTTCAATTTTTCAATGACCTTTAAAAAAAAAGTGCTGTTCAGTTCACCTGGGAAAAAACAGGAAACTGAAAAAAGGATTTTATGAAAACTGATCACAAACCTAGTATAAAGGCATGATATACTTCCAATAATGTATTTCTTGAAGTTCTCCATCTCAAATGCACAGCTGCTAATACCTTAACATTCCTTAACATTAATTTCATTCATGCAAAGGTTTAAGCAATTAAAAGCAATTAAAATAAGTTCTATTCTGGGACTGATACTAAGTAATAGGAAAGAGCTGGTATCTGGGCTGGAAATAATGGGAAACCTAAAAGAGAATAGAGTGATATTATAATACCTTCCTAGAGTTTAGGAAAGAGAATAAAAAGACAGGAATAATCTGAAATGCATTTGGGTAGAGCAGAAATATCTCATGGACTAAAATTTTTAAGGAAAGGAAGTCCAGAAGACCTAGGGGCCACACATGGACAAGATTCTGAAGATTAAAAAGAAAAATGTTCCACTAAGGAGGAAGAATGAAGCAATTAGTATTACATGAACAGGAACAAAGTGTTAAGGCTGCTTCAGGACCAAGACTGGACAATACTGGGGAAAAGAAATAGAAAGGCATAAAATTTTAATGAGCACCAACAATATACCAGGGACTGTTCTAAATATTTTACAGATGTTATCTCATTTAATCTGGAGATGCGTTGAAGAGACAAAAGATACAAGTGTACTACATGGCCCAAGATTAGTAAACCAGAGACTTAAGACTATGAAGGGAAAAAACAACAATAACAATAATGATAAAATGAATGAGTCAATGAGCAAATATGTGCATTAAAGTGATAAAAAAAACCCCGAAAATAATAAATTTATCAGTTGCAGCTAAAGGAATCCTCACAAGAAGTATTGTACCTCTGACAATCAAATAGCAAAATAAAATGCTTAATTGACTAAGCAAACAATTTTTTTTTAACCTAGAAAATGTTTCAGGGAGAAATGACTAAAAATTAATAGGAAACTAAATAACCCTCTCCTAATAAACAGGTGGGTCAGATCATAGAAATAATCAATAATTTCATTTAAGAGAATAATAACAATGAGATAACATATCAAAAATTTGGGGTTGTAGTCAAACCAATACTTATGGTGAAATGTACATATCCAAATGGTTGCTTGCATCAATTTAAGAGAGAGAGAAAGAAATAGCAAATCAATTAATTAGAGCATGAAAATAAAAAATTTACAAAAAAAAAACAAATTAAAAATCCCAAATTGACCAAATTAGAAATCATGAAAATTAAAGGAGAGTTTAGTAAAACTGAAATAAGAAAATCACTGAACTAATAAATAAAACAAGAAGCTGACTTCATGAAAAAATAAAATAGATAAGTCATTGGTTAATTTGATCAAAAAATAAAGAAAACCAAATTATTAGTATTAAAAATGAAAAAGGCAAATCTACAACCAGGGAAGAAAAAATTAAAACAATTATTAAGAGCTCTTTAATACAATTAAATTCCAATAAATCTGATAATCTAAGAAAAATAAATACTTTAAAAAATACAATTTGCCCAGATTAACAGAAAAAGAAATGAAATACTTAAATAATCTCATCCCATGAAAAGAATCTGAACAAGTCATCAATGAATTGCCTAAGAAAAAAGTCCAGGGTCCAATGGATTCATAAGTGATTTCTACAAAGCATTTAAAAAACAATTCATTCAAATACTATAAAGATAGGAAAAGAATGGAGAAAGGAACTCTATCAAGTTTCTTTTATGAAACAAATGTATTGTTGAAATCTCCCTAATGAATATTGATGCAAAAATCTTAAATCAAATAGTAGCAAGGAAACTATAGCAATATATCATGAAGATCATGCAATATATACAAGTAGGTTTTATATCAGGAATCTAAGGATGGTTCAGCATCAGGAAAACCATAAGTACAATTGACCATTTCAATAACAAAACCAACAAAAATCTTATCATATTACCTGTTGTCCTGAGGAGGAAGTAGGAGTGGAAAAGAGGAAGAGAATTTCGATCACAATATATCAGAAAAAAGTTATTTAAAATTGCATCTGCATGTAATCTGGAAAAAAATCTAAATTTAAAAAATCTAGAAAACCAAAGTTATATCCCAAAGTAAAGGGGGGGATATTTATCTATAGTTTCATAATAGCAAAGGAAAAAATGTTTTCTATCAATTGGGTGGGTTTGAATAAAAATAATTGTGTCATATGACTGCTTTGGAATGTTGTATAAATAGAAATAACAAGCATAAAAATTTAATAAAACATTGGAAGATTTGCATGAACTGATGCATAGTAAAATAAATAGAACTAAAAGATACATAGATCTACATGCATATGTATGTGTTGAGAAGAAATGCAAAGGAAGAGTAGAGAGAGATTGATGGAAGGCAATAGGAGAACAAAAAGAAAGCTGAATTTTGAAGAAAAATATAGTGGTATCCCTGGAGAAGTAAAAAAGGCACAGGACACAGATGCAGTTGCTGTTTCAGATGTTTTGTTTAATCATTTTGGGGTTTTTTTTGTTACCCAGAGTATTTAAAGTGGTGAGGAATGAGCTATTGTGAAGAAATGACTGTGTTATAGAGCAATACGATATGGCAATCAGAAATCGAAGAACTTATTTTGTCACTCAAATCACATTTGTCCTAAGAGGGTATGTTCAAATGATGTAATCTCAATGTGATGTCATCAATAGCTATTCAGAATTGGTAGAACAAAATACTACCATGCACCGTCTTGTAATTAAACATCTCCTATCCTTTTATCAATATCATTAAAGATTCATTGAAAGATATGATAGATGAAATAATCCTGTTTAATGACTTTGTAAACTTTACCCACTATCCACATCCCAAAGAAAGTTGCCTAAAGTTCAGTCTTTTGTCTTGTAATCACCTCTATTTTTGTAACCCCTTTCATCATCCACTTTCCAGAGAAAACCTGATTTACCTAAAAGATCAAATCTCCACTCACCACTGAAGAATTTATTTTGTCACTAAAATCACATTCTCTCAATGTGGGTAGCGGGTAAAGGTTACAAAGGGAAAGAACTATAAAATGGGAATATTAAGTATAGCTTAAGTCTCAGCAAAATAGAATTAAATTAATTTTTAATTTACATTTGTAATCACAGCTGATGAACTAACATGACTGAGGTTATACTTTTTAAGTGATCTTGAATTTTTTTACCTCCTTTTCATTATTATATAATAAACCATGACTAAAAAACTTAATTAAACAAATGCATAAAAATATGTTGCAAAACCATAAATTCAACATTACTTATAATTTGTTTAAAAATAGTAAATTATATATGTATGCTAATATAAAAGTTCTACTTTTGAATACTCTTTGGATTTGCTTTACTTTGATACTTTTTTACATTGATATTTTGATTTTGTAGGGGTTTTTTTGTTTGTTTGTTTTTTATAAAAACCCTTACCTTCCATCTTGAAATCAATACTGTGTACTGGTTCCAAGGCAGAACAGTGGTATGGGGATAGGCAATGGGAATTAAGTGACTTGCCCAGGTTCACACAGCTGGGAAGTGTCGGAGGCCATATTTGAACCTAGGATCTCCCATCTCTAGGCCTGACTCTCAATCCACTGAGCTACCCAGCTGCCCCTGATTTTGTAGTTTTTTTTAAATGTAATTATTTATGTATTATTCATATTCTGTTTCCTTCTCTTTTGAACTATTTACATATTTTCCTTATTTTTTAAGTTTTCAATATTTTTCATTTGTAATAACACAATATAATTCAGTACATTCAAATATCACAATCTATACAGCCATTTCTCCCAGTCATTGCATTTGTATTATTTCCAATTATTTTGTCATTACAAAACTTCCATGAATATTTTCATATATGCACAGTTTTTTACCTTCTCAAAAATGTCATTACCCCTAATCCTAGTAATCCTTAGGTCAATGAACATGACTAGTTTTAGAACTCCTAATAGATATTTCCATCTTATTTTCTAAAAAAAACCAATTCATTGTCATTGTGATATTGGGCCATTTTTTATGTTCCTATCATCAGCATTTAATGTGATCAATTTAATTCATCTGGTTTTCAGTTAACATACATATTACTAGGACCATATTTAGTAATTGTTCCTTAGACAATCAAGATCATTCTCTTTTCAAAACCAAGTCTTTCCAGCTTGGTCATATTCAATGGAACTTTTGTTCCAATACCACAAACCCTCAGGAATGCAGGACTATCTCCACAGAATGATGAATGTTAAAATAACACTTTTGCAGAATATTTATTCTCTTTAAGCCATTGTTGTCCCACCATAAACTATGATTGAATTATGTTTATGCTCTGGCTTATCTCTACTGCTAAACTCATGCAATGTGTTGAGCTCTCCATAGTTAATCTATCTATATATCATATCTATCTATTATATCTATCATAGTTAACTTATATAACATTCTATTCTCCTCCTTAATGTCTTTCTTATTTGTTTTTTTTTGCTAGATTTATCTAGTTTTGAGAGGGGAAAATCAAAGTCCCCTGCTATTATTATTTTATTATCTATTTCCATCTGTATGTCTTTTACCTTGTCCTTTAAAAATCTGGCTGCTATAATAGTTGATGTATTGTATATTCTGCTCTAGCCCCTCACCTTCATTCTATGTGTGTTTTTCATTTTCAGCATGTCTAATAAAGAATACATTATTAGGCCCTGGTTCATTTTTTTATGCTTTCTGCTTTCCATGGATGTATTCATCCATCCCATTACACTCAAGACAACAATTACTAGCTGTGCATTTCTATCTACCCTGTTTCTTTTCACTGTTTGCCCCCTTCTTCTTTTTCTTCTGCCCTATCCTTCCTTACATGCCCAATTTCTTTTGACCAATACCTCTCCAATTCATGACCCTTCTCTAAAATTCTCCCTTATCCTTTCCCTTTGCTCTCCTAGTTCCAAACTGGCCACCTTTCCAAAAATCCCTCCCTTGTCTCTTTTCCCTTACCTTGTAATTTTTATCCTATTCACCTTTCCAAAAATCCCTTTCTCATCCCCCAATTCTTTCATCCTACTTCTTGACATGAGTTTGAGTCTAAAAATTCTTCCATCTTGTTCTAAGAGTTCCTCCCGATCCCCTTACCCTAACTCTCTACTTCTTGATTACCCTTAGGTCCTTCTTTTATCCTATCACCCTTCTCTCCTGTTTCTCTATAGTTCCTCCTTCCTCCTCCATATGAACTACCATTCCACCCTACCTCCTCCTGGTCTATTCCCCTGCTATTTAGGCTCATTTCATTATATTCATCTCAACCTCAAGTCTTCCATCTATACCTGTGCCTTCCAAATACCAAGGCAAGGATGACATTCCCAGAGGCCATAGGGGACATTTCCCATACCAGAATAAAACAATTTGAACTTTTGGGTTAGTGTTTCATTACATTTTTTTGTTTTTTATAGATAAAATTTTCTTCTGAATTCTGTGTTTTTCCCTAGAAAAAGTTGAAACTCCTTTAGTTCACTTAATATACATTTGCCTTTTATAATTATGCTCATCTTTGCTAGATATACTATTCTTGGTTGTAAGCCCCAGGTTTTTTTTATGCTATGATAAGTACCATGGCCTGAATTCTTTTAACATTGTAACTTCTAAGTTTTACAATATTCTGATTATAGCTCCACAGCATTTAAATATTTTTCTTGTTGCTTATAATATTTTTTTCTTGTCCTAGGAACAATAGAACTTAGCAGTAATGTTCCTGAGCAATTTCATCTTTGGATCTCTTTGAGGTGGGGGTCAGTGGATTCTTTCAATTTTTTATTTGCCCTCTGATCCTCAAATTTCTGGGCAGTTTTCTTAATGATTTCTTGGAGTATGGTGTCTAAACTCTTTCTGACTACAACTTTCAGGAAATCCAACTATACTTGTATTATCTCTCCTTGATCTATTTTCTAAGTCAGTTTTTTTTCAGAAGATGTTTCATATTCTCTTCTATTATTTCATTATTTTGATTTTGTCAACAGACTTAATTATTGGCTTTTTCTATGGTTCCAGGGTTCCTGTTGTATTAATATATATTACCCCAGGTTTGAGGATCAGTTTGTTTTTAGTTGGGTCCTATTTAGTTATTCTAGTTTTTATAGTCCCAGATATTATGTACTCCTGGGTCACCTACTCAAGCCCCAGTCCATGACTGACTTCAGATGTTCCAACCAGAGTCCATAGGCAGCTTTGCCACTGCAACTACAATGAGGCAGTATGCCTCCTCCTGTGTGGCAGCAAACAAGGACTCCATCTCTTGAGAATAAGCACAGATGATGGGGGAGGGGGGATCTAGTCCCTCATCAGTCATACTCATTGGTACATGCTTCTTCCTCAATCCTCTTCTCCTACTGCTATAGTTCAGGACAGAGCAGATATCCAGACCATGTTCACTAGCAGCAAGGCTTGAGTTCCTGTCTTCACTCCTTCCCTGTGCCAACACTGTACATAAATATGTAAAGATACTGGGATGGCTTGTGTGTGCGTGCGTGCGTGCGTGCGTGCGTGCGTGCGTGTGAGCATGCGTGCGTGTGTGTGTGTGTGTGTGTGTGTGTAGGTATACAAATCTTTCCTTTATTTCAGGCTTATTCTCAATTAAGGAGATGTTTCAACCAATGATTGGATCCAAAGCTCAGGATCTGATAAAAGGTTATGATAGTGGATAAGACTTTTATTGGTCCAGGTGGTCCTAGGAACTAAGTCTTAATCAGAAATACTTCCTGATTGACTCTAAAGTAAAACTATTTTAATGAAAAGAGATCAAAGTATAAATTTAAATATTCTAAAAGACCTATAGTTTTTACTCTCTTCCTTGACTTACTGAAGTGAGTTTGAGTTTCATTTCTGCTCCTTTAGTGTAATAGAAGATGACTAGTTGAATACCTCCTTTATATAAGTTATACCTTTTCACTGTATAATTTTAGTTCATAGAATAAATTAAAATGTTTTCAGTTTATGGATTTATTTTTTTAAACCCTTACCTTACATCTTGGAATTAATACTGTGTATTTGTTCCAAGCAAGAGAATAGTAAGGGCTAGGCAATGGGGGTTAAGTGACTTGCCCAGGGTCACACAGCTGGGAAGTTTCTAAGGCAAGATTTGAACCTAGGACCTCCTGTCTCTAGGCCTGGCTTTCAATCTACTGAGCTACCCAGATACCCCCCACTTTATGGATTTTTAATGAATTAACCACTTATTTTAGTTGTGTTCTCAACTCTCAAAGGGATATCCCTTTCACTAACACTTAGGAAAGTCTACAGTCTGTATGTTCAGTCCATATAATCTGCTTCTTTATTTGAAATTAGAGATAGTTTATAAGGAAAGCACAAATTACTGCTGAAGAACTGACTAGGAAGATTAGGCTAAATCCCTGGAAGGAAGAGAATTTTCTCTGTCCCTCCCTCCCACCTCCTCTATTTTATATTGTCTTTAGTTAGGTTGGCTATTATGTCTATTTCCTCTCCAAAAGAGTTAAGGCTGTGAGTCTTATTTCTGTGTGTGGTCATGTCCCCTCTACTTTTTCTGTCATAATCCAGCACCCTTGCCCATGTCTGTCTTCCTCTTGTGTGGTAAAACTGAGGTAGAGGGGTAGTTACAAAATTGGTTATTGATGTTGAGGATAAAAATCTGGAATTCTCTTTCTAGTGCTAGAGAGCTGCTTTGTTTACTGTTCACAATGCTGAAGAATAATGCTATATACTTTATCACTCTGCCTCTCCCCAAAGCACTATTTATTCTCTGAGTGAGTCTTTCTTCAGTTTGTATGCTTGAGCACATGCTGCTATGTTCATCACATTAAATGGTTATAAAAAAAATACAGTGCTCTCAGACACATTAACCACTCCTTCCACTCCAAGCTATAGAGCAGCAGGGATCTCTAGAGCCTAGGCTACAGCCCACACAGCTGCATCTAGAGTCCTCCACCTGAGGATTCCAGTCATATCCTCAGGGATACAGACTCCAGGGCTCAGCAGAGAAGATTGTAAATCCTGCCCTCCTCAGATATCTTGTTGATTCCACCTCTGTTTGCTTTGTTCTTGCCCCCAGGGTCCACAGTGGTGGAAGTGAAGCCTGGGAAGTCAGAAACCTACCCCTCCACCCCCCACCCCCGGTTTTCCCAGCTGTTCAGCTTCATTCCTGACTCCTATGTGTTTTTGCTTTTAAATTCGAGTTATTCTTGGTCGTTTGTGGGAGGTACTAGGAAGGCTAGAAAGCTCCATGCCCTAACTGGCCATCACCCCACAATGACAATCTTTGATGTAAAAATTTCAAACAAAATTCTAGCAAGCAGAATACAGCAATATATCACAAAGATCAGACACTATGATCAGGCTATATTTATACCAGAAATGTAAAGCTGGATCAATATTAGTAAAACCTAGAGGCAAATTGACCACAATAATAATAAAAACAACAAAGATTATTATGAATAAATAAAAAATTAGTATCAATAAATACAGCAACATCCATTTGTATTAAAGATGTTAAAAAGCAAAAGAATAAATGACACTTTTAAAAAGTATTTATTTAAAATCAACAACAAGGAGTATATGGAATGGGACTAAACTGGAAACCTTTCCAATTATATCAGGGGTAAAATAAGAATGTCCATTGTCATTATTTTCATTCAATATTGTACTAGAAATGTTAGCTATAGTAATAACATCAAAGGAGGAAATTGAAGGAATAGGCAAAAAAGAAACAAAACTATCACTCTCCACAAATGATATGATATTATGCTTAGAAAACTCTAGAGAATCAAGTAAAAATCTAGTTGAAACAATCAACAAAGTAAATCCACACAAATCATCAATATTTCTATATATTAACAACAAAACCAATCAAAAAGAGATATAAAATGAAATTCTTTTTCAAATACCTTTAGATAACAAAGTATTTGGTAGTTTACTTTCCAAGATACATACAGGAACTATATAAACCCAAATATAAAACATTATTTGCACAAATATAAAATAATAATTAGAGATAAAAATAATTAGAGAAATATTAGTTGCACATGAGTAGATCAAGAAAATATAATAAAAGTGACAGTACTACCTAAATCAATTGAATTATTCAATCCTACACCAAACTACCCAATAATAACTTGAGCTGGAAAAAATTAATATAAAATTCATCTAGAGAAATAAAAATTCAAGAATGTCAAAGGAATTAGTGAAAAATATGAAGAGAACATAGTAGTACTAGATCACAAAACAACTCTGAGGTACCACCTCACACCCGTTAAATTGGCTAAGATGAAAGTAAAGGAAATTAATAAATGCTATAGGGAATGTAGGAAAATAGGTATATGGATGACTTATTGATAGAGCCAGGAACTGATCCAACCATTATGGATAAAAATTTTTAAATATGACCAAAGTGCTATTATATTATGCATACTCTTTGAACTAGCAGTACTGTTTTTAAGTCTGTACTCCAAAGAAATAAAAAGAAAAGGAAAATGACACACAGGTGCAATAATATTTACAACATTTTTTTTTGTTTAATGAAGAATTAGAAACTGAGTGGATTTTCATCAATGGGGGGGGTGGCTGAACAACTTGTGTATTACAATTTTTGTGTAATAGCATTGCATTGTATATATAGCTTATATTGTCATGTAGGAAATGACAGAGGGTGGATTTCAGAAGATTGAAATTGGGAAGACTTAAATGAGTTAATTTAACAGGTAGGGTGCACAACTAGGAAAGTATTTTAATAGCAATATTGTAATAATATCATAAAAGACTTAGCTACTCTTGATTCATACAGTGATCTAAGACAATTCAAAAGGACACACAATGAAAAGTGCCATCTACTGACAAATTGAACTTATGAAGTTTGAGTATAGATTGAAATATTTTCTTTAACTTTTCTTCTTATCTTGATTTTTGTGCTGCATCATGGCTAATGTGGAAATATATTCTGTATTATATGCTGTATGTAATGAGTATCTTATTTTTTGCAGCCAAGAGGAAGATAATTTAGAAATACAAATAAGTTTAAAGTAAATGTTGTGAAATTCTAATGTCCAATTTTGTATCCAAAGAAAGGATATAAGAAAACGTCTCCCTACCTTCCTTTCAGAGGTAGGAGACTATGCACATGGGTGAGACATGTATGACATGTTCATTAGTTTTCCTAGACTGTTTATTTCCTTCCTTTCTATGCTTTTTTTCTACTTTTCTTAACCTTTACCTTCCATCTTAGAATCAATACTGTATATTGGTTCTAAGATAGAAGAGTGGTAAGGGCTAGGCAGTGGGTGTCAAATGACTGTAAAAATGGAGACTTGAACTCCAGACTCCAATCCCCAGGAGTCCTTGCTAGCTCCCATAATGCCCTCTAATCTCACTTGGGTCCCCACCTGGGCAAGAACACAAATTGAATTTAAACTGGCTGCAAAGCCTACTTCGGCCTGTCTTCTTCTGCTTCTAAGCACATATGTCTCTCTACCTGGTGTATTTTAATTTAAAATCTAAGAATTTTGAATTTTTGTTGGAGATTGTATTTTTACATAAAAATCCAAGATTTTGATTTTGTTTGAAAAAAGATCTTCAAGAAAGAAGTTTGATAACTCATGAATCCAGAGAATGAATTGCTGCAGAAAGATGCCAGAAAACCCAGACTATGTCAAGAAGATCAAGAATGAACTTTGGATATGGTTGATTGAACTGAAGTTTGATTGAATGTTTATTGTAAATGTTCACATTTATGCCAAAAGGGATTGCCCCTAATTTGGCTTTCTGTCAATGTACCTAGCAAACATTGGTTTTGCTTTCTTTCTTTTACTATTTCCTCCCTCGCTACTCTAATTTCCTCTTAGAAAATTAAATATTGTGTATATCTATAGTTAGAAGTGCATTTAGAATTACAAGATGATTATGTTTAATGATCAATGGGGAGACTAGTCTCCCAATGATCATCAGGGGAGATTGTATTTTAATTTAAAATCTAAGAATTTTGATTTTTTGTTTGATCTCAAACAATTTTGTTTGAGATCAAACAAAAAATCAAAATTCTTAGATTTTAAATTAAAATACAATTTACACTGGCATGCAAGTTGTAAGTAGCTGTGAATGGGCTATTCAGCCCATTCAGCTTTTCTTATTTTGTATTTTCTTATTTCCTTGAACTCCGGACTCCAATCCCCAGGAGTCCTTGCTAGCTCCCAGAATGCCCTCTAATCTCATTGAGATTTCCACCTGGGTGAGGTTAAAATTTCTATTTAACCTGGCTGTAAAAGCTACTGGATTTTTCTTTCCTACTTCTGCTTTGGAGCAGACAGGTCTTTTCATGATTTAGGTGAGGTTGAATTGGGCCTCTTGACCCACCTAGACATGTGCTTTTCTTACTTGTATTTTCTTAAATTCCTTATCTTAAATAAAACTCTAAAAATATAATACTCCTTGCATAGAGAAACTAATTTCTACCTGCCTCAGTTTTAGGAATTTTAATCTTTACATGACTTGCCCAGGGTCACACAGCTAGGAAGTGTATGAGGTCATATTTGAACCCAGGACCTCCCATCTCTGGGCCTTACTCTCAATCCACTGAGCCATCCAGCTGCCCCCTTTCTACTTTTTTTTTAAATACATTTCTCTAGGAGGGTGAGTGAAGAAGAATATACTGGGAAATATAGAAGATTTTTAATCATAAATTTCAAAAGTCTATGTCAAGTCTATAACTGGCAACCACGGGAAAACACTTTTAAAGTTGCCTTAGTGATCAATAGTCCTCTGAAATTCAATTGAATTAAACAAATATTTAAAATAATGGAACTTTGAATGAGAATTCTGGAATTTTAATCTTGGCTCTTGTACTCAGTAATTCTAGAAAAATCACTATATCTTGATAGTTCTCAGTTTCTTCAACTGTAAACTGAGTTGGGACTATCTAGTCTTTAATTTCCCTTTATCCTCTAAGCCTGTGTTCTTATTATCCTAAATATAAAACTTAGCATTATGGAAACAAAGATGAAAAAAATCCTGCCCTGTTTTTAATCTGATGTGAGATAAGAAAAGCATATAAATATATTAAATATAAATTATATATAGTAAGTGCAGATGGCAGATCCAAACAGAATAACATGAGAAAGTTGGAAAGCTTTTACTTAAAACTGTGTAATCAATAAAGAATTCATAGAGGAAATTACAACTAAATTAGTTCTTAAAGGGCAAAAGTGATTTAAAGAGGTAAAGACATTACTTTTATATATAAAAGTAATATTAAGCTTGGTAAATAGCATACTCAAAGAAATGAAGGTGAGAAAGAAAGGTCTGATCAGAGAAGAGTATCATTCATGTAGAGAAGTATGTGATAAGTCTAGAACAATAGGTTAGAGTCAGATTGCATAATATTTTCAATAGTTGAGTAAAGATTTTGTATAGTTTTTACTAAGTAATATGGAGTTGCTAAAGGTTTTTGAGCCAAAGGGCAGCATAGTCAAACTAGGGCATTGTGATAATTACTCTTACAAAAGTGCATTGGTGAGCAGAATGGGAAACTGAATTTGAGGCACACAAAGCTAAACTTATATATATATATATATATATATATATATATATATATATATATATATATAGTGCAAGTGATAGGTAATGAGGTACTAGGATGAAAGCCAAGTGGAAAATAGGATAGATGTGAACTGCAAAGGTATAATTTATACAATGTGGAAACTCTTTTCATACGGATAGTGAGGAAAATCAAATTGTCAAAGACAATTTTGCCTTTTTTGAATCAGAGAGTGAATACTATGATCCTGTCCCCATAAGAAATATGAAAGTTGGAAGAAAAAGGCTTCTTTTGGGAGAGGGGGAAACATCATAGGGAAAGATACTGAGTTCAGTTTTTCTAAAATATTTTATTTGAGATGCCTAAAGAAAATTCAGGAGAGACATGCAGCAGACTATTGAAAATGTAGGTCAAGAATCAGCTGCATAGAGCTACATGAAGTTTTTGAAGTGAATAAAGATACTACATGAAAAATGAAAGACTTCTGAGTCAAAAGATAAAAGGGTTGAAAACAAAGCCTTAAATGATGCTTATATTTGTTATTATTGTTCAGTGGTTTCACTCCTGTCTAACACTTACTAATTCTCATTTTGGGGCTTTCTTGACAAAGATACTGGAGTAGTTTGCCATTTCCCTCTCCAGATCATTTATATAAGATGAAGAACTAGAGAAATAGTTGAGTGACTTGCCCAGAGTAATACAGCTAGTGTCTAAGGTCAGATCTGAATATGAGTCTCTCTGATTTCAAACCTAATATTAGCTCTATCCAGTACACAAACCAGAGAGAGAGAGAGAGAGAGAGAGAGAGAGAGAGAGACAGAGACAGAGACAGAGACAGAGAGAGACAGAGAGAGACAGAGAGAGACAGAGAGAGGGTAGGAAAAGAATTTAGTGACAAGAAAAGCCAGGAAATGGTGAGGGAAATAAGTAAGAGAATGAAGTTCACAGAATTTATGAAGGAGAGAGTCTCAAGAGTGAAGAGGAAAAAAGGGCCATATTAATACTACTATTGACCATTGTCGTATCAACTTAGTGATACTTTAAAATGTTTTTTTTTTAATCCAGCTAATAAGTTCACTTTCTGTTTTGTCTACTTTCTCAGCCAAAATGAAACACATGACTTTATTTGGTGTATGATAATTAATGCCACTCTCCAACTCTCATGCTTTTATATAGTGTTCATTTTAAATCTGCTTTATTTCTGAAAACACTGGAATTGTTGGTGTTTGATTGACGACCACATAGCGTAGATATAATGTCTTCATTAAGCTATTAGAAGGTTGAGAAAGCTTTGTGGCAATTATTTCTCCCAAAGACTCTTCACCAACATGCCAATTTAATGTCACCATAATAATAAAGCATTTGATACAAAGGTGAGTGTCAGGCTCTAGCTTAAAGTGGTATTACTTTGTGATTTAGCCTTTCCATTTCAGTGCTCATCTGGAGGCAAGAAAAACAGACAAATGAAACAGTGGTACAAGTTAAAAAATAAAGTTTTCATCATTACTGGCAAAGAACTTTTCACTGGAGGGGAAAAGAATAGTAAAACACATTCAATGCATCAGAATGCTTTCATCCTCCATTAAATGAAAATTGGAATGTATTTCAATTTAAACCTACAAAGATAAAAATGCAGGAATGGGAGATTAGAATACCTCAGTTTTTCAGTTCAAATAAAAAAGAACGCTCACAAATATCATTAATTTCAATAAACACTTATTATAAATGTCTACTATGACATGACATTATTAAAGCCATGTATAAATGGAAATGAAAGCAGAACTGTTAAGTAATGAAAATTGGAGGAATTTCTCAAACTGAGGGAAAGTTTGAGCGGTTTCCCATAGGAATTAACAACATGAGGAGAAAGTCTATCTGAATGGGTCTTTTGGCAGAAATTTCATGGAAAGACATGACTAAGGATGAGGATCAGAGAGGTTGCAGTATGAATTATTGGAGGAAGTACTCAGAGCAATGAAATCATAGACCCCTTTATAGGAACCAAATAAGCATGTGTGAGGTGCAGTGCTAGTCAATACACACACGCGCACACATACACACATACGCATACACACACGCACAAGCACAAATACAGAGTTGGAAAACTATCCTCCTGTTAAAAGATCTTATAGTATAATAAAAGAGATAAAGTATTTAATAATTTCAATATCTAGCACACACCGTGGATGAAAACGCACAGACAATTGTCATTATCAGTCACCAAGAGACTACCATGCCATCTAGCACCTGTAGAGCTTGCACTTTTAAATTTTGTAAAGTACTTTATATATACTAGTCTCATTTGATCCTTATAGCAATCCTATCAATAATTATAATGGGCTGGACTTTTCATTATTCTGAAAGATTTTTAAAGAAACTCACACCTGCTCAATACCCCCTAACCCAAAGGCCCCTGTAAGAGAAAGTAGACAGTAGAGAGTTCTTTCTCTCTGTGAAGTATGTTATTATCTCCATTTTATATATGATTAAACTGAAATTGAGAAAGACTTAAGTGATTTGCCCAGGATCACATAGCTAACAAATATCTTAAGTAGAATTTGAACTCATCTCCCTAGATCCAAGTCTCATACAATACTAACTATGCCATTTATCTGGCTTAACTACATATAACAGCATGTGCTAAAAGCAAAAGAAAGGTCTAAACAAAATTCTTTAAGAAATAAAAGGAGTGACAGATCATTTTTATGCAAAGTCTTTTGGGAAAAGATAATGTTTAAGATTTGTCTTGTCAAAGAATAGGTCATTAACAGGCAGGGATGCAAAAGTACCTTCCCAGCACAAGAGGAAAGGCTATGAATATGCATCTGCCAAACTATATCAAGGAATTACTACTACTTTCCTGGTTATAAAATAGGTTTTTATATTATATATTATATATATATATATTATAAAATATAAAAATAGTTTATAAAGGGGAGAAATGTATAAGATAGCTAAAGAGAAAGATCCCAAATTGTGAAAAGCTTTAACTACCATATTAAGAAGTTTGTATTTTATCCTGTAAGCAAAGGGAAGCCACTGAAAATTTGTAAGTATTTATGTGTCATAGTCAGACATAGGCATTAGGAAGACATTATTTTGGCATAGAGGTGAGAGAGGAGGAAAAATCATAGATCTTTGAACCACTCAGAACCATTAAGTTAATAATTTGGAGCTGGCAAAGCCCTTAGAGGTCATCAAATAGCTCCCTCATTTAAAAGATACAGAAAAAGATGTCTAGAAAGGTAATGTAATTTGTCCAAGAGTACCCAGGTGTTAAGTGTCAGACTAGGGGACTGGGTTTAGATTTATGAAGAACTAGATTCAGATTCCCCCTCAAATACTAACTAGACATGTGGCCTTGTTAAAGCCACTTATACTCTCTGACTCAGGCTCTTCATCTATAGAATGAAGAGGTTGTACTAAATAGCCTTTTAGGTAACTTCTATCCATTATTTGCCCATCCTCTGCTCCAAATAATCCACTTTAGCCTCCCTATTATGCTATATCATGGAAAAAATTTTATCTTTGTGCCACCATGCTGACAGAACTCCAGTAAACTTAGTATTACTATTATTATTGCTCAAGATATTATTCACAATTCAATATTCATAGAGAAATATCTATATTGGGTAAATCCAGCATGAACACTAAGAGTGGATTCCTTTTTCCTGATGAATAATTTTGAAGATAGCACTTCATGAATCCTCACAGATATATAGGTGTGTATGAATTATGAAGCCCTTAAAACATTTATTCCCCAGAAAGCAGTCAATTATGATATTCCATAATACCAAAATGTCATTAATTAATGTGACATGAGAATGGAAAACTAATTATTTACCATAATGCATCCTGGACATTTGGAGAGAAAATATTGTAGTGTTTAAAATTTAATATTCTGAAGTCCTGAGTTCACATTATTTCAATGAGATTAAATTCCAAAGGGGAAATAGGATATGTTCCTGTGTTAACATAGGCTGATCAGAAATTCCTTATAATTTGACTTACAAAAACACCATAAGAAATGAGAAGCCTATAAAGGACTTGATGGTTGAATAATTTTATTTTCCAAATTAGAATAATAAATCAGTGGAATTAGAAGATTATTTGATACTTTTTTTGGAAAATGCTCTGAAAAAATGAGGAAAATAATACTCAGATCAAGATTTCATAAAATGAAGATGTAAAATAACAACAAAATAAAGATGTATATTAAAATGTGGCAGAGCAGTAAACACTCTTTGGAAAAGGATTGCAATGTGGCTGATGCTAGATACAAAGACAAATCAAAGAGAGTAAGGTTGTATCTTCAATGGTATCAAGAAAATATCTATTTCTTTAGAATGAAATTAGAATTTTTTTCTAGGTTTCATGGAAGAGAAGAGTCTCAATAGTTTTTTTTTTCCCAATCTGCTTCCATTTTCATAAAATGCTAATACTATTCAATTCTTCCCTTTATGCCAAAAAAATTTTAAAAAGTCACAAATAGTGCCCACTCTGAGCACAGGGAACCCTCTCCAATTACACTCTGGAGCCTATGACCATTTAAGGTCTTGATAGATGTTATTCTTTATGCTTCTTCAAAGGCAGTTTTATTAATATTAGCTTTATTAGACGGTGAAAATTGACTAAATGGCCAAAGAGGGGAGAAGAAAATTTTTTGTAGTGCATCTCTAGAATCTCTGGGAAAATCAATCCTTCTAGCCCTACCTCTAATCATACAGAAAGACTCTCTTTCAAAGTGATAAATGAGCAAGGTAGGCCTGTTTGGCCCCAACTGCTTCAACATTGACTATTTCCTTCTTGGTCAACCTTTGCAAAGTAAAATTAGGTTGTGCTGGAATCAGCCAGAACTGACCCTTGAGAGATAATTGTTAAATTTTCAGTATGAGCATTTACCACACAAAACTAAGCAAATATTACAAATTAGGGCTTGATTTGTTGTTTTGTCAATTTCTAGATTACAGAATATTATAGAGGAACTCTTAATAATGCAGATTATATTTAAAAGTATGTCATATGTTGTTTTTCCCCCCAGATAAGCCTGTTGTAAACATTTATCAGCATAACTCTAGGTAAAATAATACTCTGAATTTTAAAATTTGCATTAGTCAATCACCATTAGTTATATGACTATGGATTGGAGAATGTTTTCAGGTAGACATTTATAATTTCCAATTGTTCTTTTGAAATTATTTATTCATATTATTTGACCACTTATCTATCAGGAAATGACTCTTGGTATTGCATTTAGCAAAATTACCCACATTTTTATATCAGATTTCTAACAGGGATATGTGAAATGAAGGTTTTTTCTCCTTTTCAGTTCCTTTTGAAATTATGCCTTCACTGGTTTTATTTATTCAAAAGCCTTTTGCATAATTGGTATTGTCAAGGTCATATTTTATGATCTCTGCTAATCCTGGTGTGCATTAATGAAGGAAATGAAAATTATTTACTACTAGAAAAGCACTTACTAGGTGTTATACACTGTACTAAACAGTAGGGAAGAAAATACAAGAGAGCCAGTTCCTGACCTATAGGAGGTTAAATTTCAACATATAAAGATGAATATACATATTAGAAAGTAGTATTCAGGAAAGGGTAAAATTAAAATGGATTTCTGGGCACCTAGGTTACTGGAATGACGACCCTATCCAGAAGAAATAGTAGTATTGTCAAGTAAAACAGAAATTTGTGTGAAAATAGGTTAAGTGATTTGACCAAGATCTCATAGTATTGGAGAATTAAGACTAGCTAAAGCTTGGGAAAATACCTGATCTCATTCTCCCCTATGCTGTTGTTCTTATTGCTAATGATAATATATGACTTTCTGTTTTAGGCAACATATCCATTTTGAATTAATTATAATATATGATACAAGCTCCATGTCTATATATAACTTCTGCCAAGTTGTTTTCATGGTTTCCAATACAGTCTTATCAGGGAACTTTGGGAATCTTTGTTTATGTGATGAAGATAAAATTTCTTTAATAAAAATCAGCACCTCCTTAAAACAATTTACAATCTTGGAGAGTTTCGTGGGACACTAAGAGGTTAAATCACTTGCTCAGCATTATACATCTAGTGCATGTCAAAGGCAGGGTTTAAATTCAAGTCTTTCCATACATGAGTATGGATTTAATTATAATGTCAACTGGTTTTCTTAAAGTCAAATGATTCTTGCTTCTGTGGTATGATCCCTTTTGCTGAGTGAATTATTTTCTTTTTATATTTCTATAGACTCATTGTATTCATTTTATTTTTAAATTTTGTATCAATATTAACTAGATATGTCTATAATTCTCTTTATCTGCTTTGCTGGTCCCTTTGGTGGATATCAAGTATTATATTTGTTTCGTTAAAGTAATTTGTTGCAATTTTAAAATAATTTTATAGAATAATGTTTTCTTGATATTTCTCAAGAATCCAAGATTATTTCCATATCTCAATGAATCATCAGGAGGAAGTAACAAAGATCAGAAAGACCAATAGGAATAGGTGTAAGTGTTGTTTTATTAGAATCAAATATACAGTAAAAGTTACTGAAAATAGTGCAGGGAAGGGGAGAAACTGACTACTCTGTGAGATAGTGAAATGTCATTCTAACCAATTGACATGAATTTCTAAAAGAAGAAAAGGAGCGCTCTCTGAGGAGATTTTTTTTTTGTACATGGTAGACTCAGAATAATAGATGACATGGAAAATAGTTAACTTGTCCAGAAGCATATTGGCCCTCCCCTTTCATTGGAAGAACCATAAGACTTTCCTAAGAAAGGGAAAGCTGATTTATGAAGCAGAGTAAAAGCAGGAAACTAAGCAGTTAAGCTCTAAGCCAAAGATAAGAATTTAGACCTGATTTGGTCTATATTTGGTCTATAAATTCCTGATTAAGTTCGAAACTTCATGAATGCAAACTGGAAGCCCTGAAACAGAATTAACAGTGATGGAAAATTTCTTAGATCAAGAAGAAGAGGTTCTAGAGCATGCTAAGGAGTTCCTAGTTAAAAATGGGAATTCTTTAAGTGAGACTAAAGACCAATAAGTCATAAAACTGTGATATATGATAACTGACATAATAAGGCAATCAGGTAACAGTGAATAGGGCACTGGGCTTGGAATCAGGAAGAACTGAGTTCAAATCTGTAAAAGCCCCAAGGGAGGAGCAGGACCTGAACCAGAGTTCTGCAGGTAAGGAATGAGGAAAATAAAAAGAGGAAATACAAAGGTAGAAGTAAGAAGGACCTCACATGAAGATAAGGGCAAGGGAAAAGATAAGAATTACAGTCATAGTCACAGTGTGGGGTCAGAAGGGAAGCAATGCTGATGGCAATGGGTTTGAGTTTATTGCAAACTGGTACATCTTTAAAGGTGAAAAACACAGGCATTACAAACAATTGTCCATGAGAAAGGTCCATGGGAAAGTGTAACAAGAATGTAGATAAACCAGTCTCAGACAAGTTACTTAACTATTGTTTGCCTCAGGTTCCTCATCTATAAAGTGGAGATAATAATAGCACTTATCTCTCAGAGTTGTTGTGAGGCTCAAATAAGGTAATAATTGTAATGTGTTTAGCACAGTATCTGGCACATAATAGGTGCTATGTAAGTGTTAGTTATTATTGTTATTGTTATTATTTAGAAGCAAGCTGGACCTTTACCTATATTGGTACTGTGAGTCATGTGGACTATGAAGTCTAGAGGATAGGTATTGAATTCCTAGTAAGCATTTTTTTTTCCATTTGAGCTCTTTGCCTCTTTGCCTGTTTAGTTATGTCTGGAATGATTATACAGTTTCTTAGGGGAAACAGGGCTTTTTTAGAAATTTGTCATTTTTTTCTACCTAGCAAACTCAAATTCTTCTATACATAATAGTACCTGAAACCTAAGGTAGTAAAAGAGGTCTCAATTAACTATATGGATCTATTGGAAAGGTGGCATCAATTGGAGATCATATATACATGCACAAATATATATGTAAATATGTTTATGTGAGTAAACATAATATATATAAATGTATGTATGTATGTATATGTGAGTATATACACACATCCCTTAAAGAATTGAGTCTGATTCCCTTCTATATTTTTCTATATTTAATTAATGTGCTTTGTGTGCTATTTTTGTAAATGCTTTCAAGGGGACCAGAGGTTTCTAGAAAAGAGCTAAAAATGAATCAAAATCCCTAAATAAATTTTCTAGAAATGGGCAAACATAAACAACAGGGATTATTATTTACTGAGTTCTTCAGAATAGAATTGACCTAGAACATCTTTTGTGTGATGATACAAAATTTATGATATTATAGTTTTCTAATTATTCAGAAATGTCTCCTGCTCCATGTAAATAGGTTATGTCCATCTTCCAAACTACCTGCTAAAAATAGCCTTGAAAGCTTCATAATTAAAATCAATGTAATAACTATTTTAAGAGGATTAGCAATATTCATTTGACATGCAAATAATTAAATGATATAAAAATTCTCTGATAATTTTACTTTTTGTAAAGATGCTATTAATATTTTTGGACAAGTAGTACTTTCCCCTTTTAAGAAAATCTCTTTGGGATACAGGTTTAGTAGTGGCATTAATGAATCAAAAGATATGCACCACTTTACATTCCTTTGGGCATAGTTCCAAATTGCCATCCAGAATGGTTGGATCAGTTCACAATTCCACTAAAAATGCATTAGTGACTAATTTTGCCACATCTTTTCCAATATTTATCACTTTCCTTTACTATCACACTGGCCAGGATTGTTAATTTGATCATTTTTCATATGATTATTGATAGCTTTGATTTCTTCATTTTTAAACTGTTCATATTCTCTGATCATTTATTTGACAATCTTAAAGCATAATATCCTTTATAAAATATTTAAGGAGTTGTTTTTTGTGACAAAACCCTATTGCAGCCTTTCTCTGGAATCCATGAAGGCTGAAAAGAGAGATTCTCATTTTAAATACTCCCAAATTTAACTCTGAAGACTATTTCATTTGTTAGTAATGTAAATAAAGAAAAAAAAAATAGAGCACCTAAGGTGCCTAGAACCCATTACACACACACACACACACACACACACACACACACACACACACACACAAATCAAACCTCAAAATTACTGTTTCAAGAAAGTAGATAGATGATAAATATTTAAAAGTTTTTTTGGCATTTGGAGACATTATCAAGGAGGAGAGAAAACATCTTAGCTATGTTTCTTCTATTTGATTGAACTGAACCACAAAAAAAAAAAGGAAAACAGCTGGGGAAGAAAAAGAATCCAACAAAAATATTTCCTTTATGCTTTTACTAGGGCATGGCAATCAACCTCCCATTGGTGGCTATGTAGAACTTCACGTTTTCATAGATCTTCTAAGGTTCTTAGTAAAGTTTCAATTAGTATTTGGCAAATTTTCTATAGAAGATAGATTAGAAAGTAACATGAGAGCAAATAGTTGACCTACAATAAGTTCAAGTCACCAGGCCCAGAAAATATGTATACCAAGTCAGTGAAAGAAGAAATGTTAAAGGGAGAGAGACAGATACACAGATAGAGTGACAAAGGACAGACAAGGAAGAAAGCACAAATAAAGCACTTTTAAAACTACCTTTTTATATTTAACATATAAATTATATATATATATGTGTGTGTGTGTGTGTGTGTGTGTGTGTGTGTGTGTGTGTGTGTGTATGTATATCCAGGACCTAATAGCAAGGAGAGATTAATCAATTTTATTTTAACTGTTATTTATTCATTAATCACTCAATTAAAATAATAATGATTTGGTTGCTCCAGGTAACATCTCTTTATGAGCTACAAAAATGTTCAAAAAAAGAGTAAAGGACTATAGTTCATACTGTAAGTAAGAAAAAGAAAATAGCACTTTACAACAACCAGCAAAGAAGATACTTCTAAATTTCTGATAATATGAATTCTATAAAGTATACGTTGGTCACCATTCTAAAGTAAGAGGTGAAGGCATCTTGACTTTTTGAGGTATCAAGCAAAAGAGCTCTTTGAAAGGAAAACTACAGTAGAGTATAGAAGGCCTATTACTACCTTCCTTCTGGACACTATGCTTTTTCTTAGTGTAGTCCAATAGGAAAGATATCAACAAAATAGAATGTGATCATAGGAAATCAATCAGAATGTTAAGAAAAATAGAGATCCATAAAAGGATAAGTGATGTTTAATCTGAAGCAGAGAAGACTTCAGGGAACGCAGTCATTAGCTTCGAGTGCTCCTTTCTTATCCAGAATATTTATAATCTTTCAATGCATAGTTCAGATGACACAGCCTTTGAGAAACCTTCAATGATACCCCTTCTGCTAGTGTTATCTACCTCCTCCCAAAGTTATGTAACATATGCTGCAAATCATTTGCATAAAATTGTCCTTATTAGTGAAGATTGATTACTCAATGCTATGCATCTACATGATGGATAGAGTTAGTAAGAGTTTGAGAAAACATCATAGAATTCAAGCTGCCACCTTTGAGACAGATGGGGATTTAGATTCTCTGGGAAGGCTATAATGTAGGGTAAAAGGACTATGTTTGTTCTGCTTGGGCCCAGAAAAGAAAATTATAAACAGGAGTAGAGAGTGAAGAAAGGAAGATTTAGTTTTAAATTAGGAGAAGAAAATAACTTCATAACAATTAAAGTTGACTGAAAGTAGAATAAGTTAGCCTTTGTGGGAGTGAGTCTCTCTTCATAGGGAGTCTTGAAGTTAATGATGGATAGGTAATTGTTGAGAATATTTTAGAATAAATTATTATTTCTACATGGTTTGAATTTATAGACTCCCTTGTCCCTTTCAATTCTGAGATTTTATTATTCTGTAATCTTGTTGAAAAGAAATATTTTTTCACTTTTTTCTCCTTTTCCTCAGTCCATTGGGTCCAACATCTTATCCTAGCATTAAAAGAATAGCACCAATTCCCATGAGTTGAGAATTTTACTCAAAGAATCTAAAACCTAGTTTGAATAGGGCCAATTAACATATAGATAATATTACTAAAATACATATGTGTTAAGTTAATGTATTAAATTAAATTAACATATATGTGAAGACTGTAAGTTCCTTTAGGGCAAGTCATGACTTCATATCCCCCTCAGTCTTTAGTATAGAACCTTTCATTTTTTATGAATGTTTTATGTATGTTTATGCATGTTAATGTTATAAATTAAAATGTAGAAACATATGGATTGTCTAATACACATGTAAGTTTCAAAGAGAATGTATTCGTTAAATATAAATGGAACATGGATCAAAAAACACATTCTCCTCTTTCAGAGAAAGATTTCTTGGGAAAATAAGGTCTGTGCTAGACCCAAAGAGTAAAAACAGCAGGTAATCTGCCTGAAAGGGAAAATATTTATTTCCTCCACAGGCTAAAGCATTAATACAGCATGAAGGAATGGAGTGGGAAATAAACCTGAAAAGGATAACTATCCAAACACTTATTTCCATGACTATAAAATATTCAGGTTTTGCTAATGCTGTTGACCTCAAAAAGCCCTTTTAATATCTTTCACCCTCATCACCTTTTATTTGAACTACTATAATACTAATTATAACTTGTTTCTCTGATTCTTCTCCCCTAGAGTCCATATTTCATACAGCTAACAAAGGGATATCGGTAAAACATAAGTCCGACCAGTCAGGAAGACAGTCAGAAAATGAATCTCTAAAAATTTAAGTACTTATTAGATGCCAAACACTGTGCTAGGCATGCTCAAGTAGCTCCAAAATTCCCACTTTCATCTAGAATAAAATACAAACTCTTCTGCTTGGTCTTTAATGCCCTTTACAATCTGCCTTCCCAGGCATATTATACACTATTTTCCTTCATCCACTCCATCTTGCATGAGAGTAGCCAATTAATATACTATTGCAATAGAGTAGTTAATAAAATTGACCTGAGAAGAAAGGTTTTGAATCAGATATTTTGGATAATGTAATATTAAAAGTAGGAATATAAAGAATTTATAGCTAAGAGAGCCTGGTTAAGGTCCCTTTTGATTATCTTTTTCTTTTCTTAACAAGATTTAATGCTTCACAAAACCTGATTTTTTGATAATTTGTGATTTTGGCTGGCCCTAAAATTCCTCACTTTATCCCTTTAACACCATTTTTTAAAAGATGATTGACCATTTCATAACCTGAGTTCCAATCTTAGATTTGGCTTTTAAAAAGAGAAAGCAGAGACAGGGAGAAAGTGTCAACCAGAACTGAAACAAATAGAATCAATGGAAAAGAAAAGAGATTTTAAATGCCAAATGTGAAGCTCATATAGATACATAATCTCATAGTCCCTCCATCAAAACATGTACATCAATGAATCATATGGCCCAAAGAGAAGAAGGAAACACCACGGTCCCAGGGTATTTGTATAAGGAGACCCCAAAACAAATGGACAATCTTTAGATACCAAAGTTTAGCACAACAGTGCTTGGCACATAATAGGTGTTTAAATGCTTACTGAATGACTGACAGATTTCTGATTCTATGAACATAATTACGATTGATAAACAGTTATTTGGGGGGGAAACTGCTTAAATAATGAGAAACATAGAAAATAGTAATGACTCCCATCTGATTGAAAGCTCTATAAAAGAAGTTTTCCACAACAAAATCCTACAGTCTATTTAGATAGTCTTCTACCTAATTAAGAATGCAAAATTTATATGATGGCCTAGTGAAGAATGATTCCATGAGCCTATATGAATAAACAGAAGTCAACATGGAACATAAAGGAAACAAATTATACTTGAATGATGTTATGAACTATCTATGATAAGCCAGGAAAAGGAGTGAGGAATCACTATGGACTTATTTCCAAGAAATCCCTACCATCAAACATCTGCAACCAGAAAATTGCAAAACATAGAATGTTAGAACTGGAAAGGACCTTAAACATCACCTAATGCTACTCCCTCTTTTCTCCTGGTGAGCAATTTGAGGTCAAGGTTCACAAAACATTATCTTGTCTTGACATAAAACTATAGTCATTGCATCTGGACTAATAGACTAGACTAGGTCTAGACACTTTACTTCAAAAAAGCTGTATTTGCTAAGAAGTTTCAGAGAAGGGTAACAATGCCCAAGGGAACAGACACGGAGAGTTCACAATGGCACTCCAAATAGATGGCTACTGAATTCTTTCACACTTCCTATGTAGGAGTCAGTTTGTTTCTACCAGAGTAGCTATTGCAGAGGAGTGATAATAAAAATTAGGTCTTCAATTCCTACATTAACCTTTATTGCTCTAGCATTTCAATTTGGGGTAAAAGGTGTCTTAAATAAACAATGTATTTAAGGGTTTCTTTGCTTTCTTCTAAAATGTTCAGCTCTGCTATAATACTTAATTGCTTCAGACTTTGAAAACATGGTAACAAAATTTTAGGCTAAAGTCTCCCAAATGAAATTTTAGAGAATTTTGAAAATATTTTTAAAATGTAAAAGTGAAATACAATTAATTTGTAAGAACAACTGATAGATATAGCAAAAGATGTAAATTTACTAGGTAAATTTCCCCAAAAAAATGTACCTTCTGCATTACTTTGTAGATGGAATTGAAAAATCATTTTAATGATTTAGATTAGCATATCCAGTGATAAACATCTTCCCTTTGGATATACCAATTTTTGTTATGGATTGTTTTTCTTTTAGCTAAGTGGCCATTAAAACCAACAATTGAAATAAAATCTATTTAAATCCAGACCTTTGAATCATTGCATCACACAGTATTAATCCAAGATTTTTTTTAATAGTGAGGTATATTCAATCTCATTGTTCATACTAAAATAATAACTATTATTTATATTTTAGCCTGGAGCACAATGGTCTGAATTCACATGGATTGTCTATTTCTACTATTTCGGGGACTTACAAAAGTTATTACAAAAGGCAAATCCAAGATGGCGGCATAGTAGCAGAAGCCTTCTGAATCTCCTTCCAACCAATCATTACGCAGCACCTCAAAAGGACAGAAATCAAAACCAGACAAGTAAAGGAGCTCTCCCACTGGAAACAGCATAAGAGTTTGCAAGTGAGTGCTAATTCCCATGCTATAAGGGGGCAAAACTGTACTAATCAAAGTGCAAGCTGACCACCCCTCCACCACACAACCTACCACACTGGTTAAAGTGAGAGCCAGGCCAGTCTCCAACTCCTCCTGGGCTAACTGAAAGCATGATATACTTACCCCTCAGGGAAGTGCCTAGCCTAAGCAGTGAAACTCAAGACTGAAAAACACAGAGCTTAGGCAGCAATGGGACTGGCCACATCTGAGGCAGCAGGGGTTGGAAAAAATAGCCTCAGGGCAATACACACAATGCAGCTGTGTCCAAGAAACAGTAGCTGAGGAAGATAGCCTCAGGGCAAAACACCTTAAAGCTCTCCCTACATAAAGAGCATCATAGATCTACCTGCCCTCACTCAGGTTTCTGACAGAGAAGGGAAGATAATACCAAGGCAAAGTCCTGCAAGACAGAAGCTAAGAAAGCAATGATAACCAACATGCAGGAATCCCACTCCTCTAGTGGAAAAAGTAATAAGAAACAGAAAAAAAGTCTCTTGACCCTAGAAAGTTCTATGAAGAAAAAAATAAAATACAGAAGCATCAACAGAGAGTGATAAACAAGCAAAACAACAAAACTTCCCAAAAACAATGGAAATTGGTCACAAGCTCTAGAGTAACTCAAAAAGAAGTTCAACAACCAAGTAAGAAATATAGAAGAAAAATGGGAAGAAAAGTGGGAAAAAGAAATGAAAGTAATACAAAAAAGAAAATAACAGCTTAAAAGACAAAATTTCCCATATGGAAAAAAGAGGCACAGAAATCAAATGAAGTAATAATCAAATTGGAAGCCAGAATTGACCTTCTGATAGCCATGAAAAGCAGGACAGACCAAACCAAAAAGGTAAATCAAAAGATCATAGATGAAAAATCAATCTTTAAAGACTAGAATTGGGCAAGTAGAAGCTAATAATCTCAAAAGACAGCAAGAACTAATAAAACAAAATCAAAAGAAGGGAAAGATAGAAGGAAACATTGAAAAGAAACTTGACCTAGAAAACAGATCTAGGAGAGACAAATCAAGAATTACTAGACTAACTGAAAGCCTGGAACAAAAAAAATGCCTTGATATATTACAAGAAATTTCCCAAGAAAACTGCCTTGATATTCTTGAACAGGAGGGCAAAACAGATGCTGAAAGAATGCATAGATCACCCCCTATATTAAATTCCCAAAAGATAACTCCAAGGCATATTATAGCCAAATTCAAGAGCTTCCAGGCCAAGGAGAAAATATTGCAAGCTGCCAGAAAGAGAAAATTCAGATATCAAGGAGCCCCAATGAGGATATTACAGGATCTGGCAGTATCCACACTAAAGGCTTGGAATATGATACTTGGGAAGGCAAGAGAATTAGATCTACAACCAAGAATCACCTATCCATCAAAAATGACTATATACTTTCAAGGGAAGGTATGAGCATTTAATAAAAATAGGATATTTTCAAGTATTCCTAAAGAAAAAAACAGAGCTAAACAGAAAATGTGATGTCCAAATACAAAATTCAAGAGAACAATAAAAAGGTAAACAAGATGAGGTAGGGAGGTGGGATTTAAGGGCTTCAATAAAGTCAAAATCATTATATTCCTATATGGAAAAATGATATCTGTAAATTTTAAAATGGTTTTCATTATTATAGTACATATAAGAAATATTTGTAGGCAGAGGTTGTGGTGTTAAGCTGTTTAAGATGATATGAAAAAATGGGTGGGGACAAAAAAGAGGATGGTATTAAAAGAAACTCAAAGGAAGAGGTAAAATAGGATAGATTACCATATAAATAGGGGTAGGGGGAAGAATACCATTATAAGAAGAGAAATAAGAGAGTGGTGACAGTTGATACTTAAACCTTACTCTCAATGGAATCAGTTCTCAGAGGAAAGAAGAGCAGATCTATTGGGATATAGAATTCTATCTTACCATATAGAGAAGTTGAAAGGGAATAAAGAAGAGGAAATGAGGGGCAGGGAGTATTAAAAGGGAGGTAAAGGTGGGGGGGGGCACTATTAATAGACCTAAAAGAGAAATAGGAGGGGAATAATAAGGGAGGAGGTCAAAAGGAAAGTAAGATTAGGGTGGGGCAAAGGGGGGGGACTGATTAAAAACAAAACATTGTGTGGAAGGAAATAGTGAAAGAAGAAAGGACAGGATTAAATGAGTAAATCAAAATTATGGGGAATACACAGGTGGTAATCATAACTCTGAATGTGAATGGGATGAATTCACCCATAAAATAGAAGCAAATAGCAATGTTTATTAAAAACCAAAATCCTACCATATGTTGGATACAAGAAATACACATGAGGCAGAAAGACACACACACAGAGTAAAGGTAAGAAGCTGGAGCAGAATTTATTGGGCATTGACTGAGAAAAAGAAGGCAAGAGTTGCACAAAGCCAAAGTAAAAATATATCTGCTAAAAAGAGATAAGGAAAGTAATTACATACTAAGAAAGGCAGTATAAACAGTGAAAAAATATCAGTACTCAATATGTATGCACCAAAAGGTATAGCATCCATATTTTAAAAGGAGAAACTGTTGGAGCTTAAGGAGAAAATAGATAGCAAAACTATACTAGTGGGAGACCTCAACTTTCCTCTATCAGATCTAGATAAATCAAACCAAAAAATAAATAAGAGATATGAAAGAAATCTTAGAAAAATTAGGGTTAATGGATATATGGGAAAAAATAAATAGGGATAAAAGGGAATATACCTTCTTTTCAGTAGTACATGGTGCATTTACAACAATTGATCATGTGCTAGAGCATAAAAACAAACAAATGCAGAAAATCAGAAATAATATATGCAACTTCTTCAGGTAATAATTTGATAAAATTATGGAAGGCATGGAAGGCAAATTTAAAATAAACTGAAAATTAAATAATCTTATTCTCCAAAACTGGTGAGTTAAAGAACAAATCACAGAAACAATTACCAATTTGATTGAAGAGATTTAAAATGATAAAATAACATATCAAAATTGATGGGATACAACAAAAAAGTACTTGGATAAAATGTATATCCCTGAGAGCCCATATTAACAAAAAAAGAGAAAGAGGAGATTAACTAATTGGGCATGCAACTAAAAAAACTAGATAAAGAACAATTTAAAAACCCTTAGGTAAAGACCAAATTGGAAATTCTAAAAATCAAAGGAGAAATTAATAAAATTGAAAGTAAAAGAACAATTGAATTAATAAATGAGATGGGGAGCTGGTATTTTGAAAAATAAAACAAATAAAAACACAAAGTATTAGTTAATCTAATTAAGAAAAAGAAAGAAGAGGACCAAATTAACAGTATCATGAATTAAAAGGGTGATCTCACCTATAATTTAAAGGAAATTAAGGTAATTTTAAGAGCTATTTTGACCAATTATATGACAATAAATAGCACAATCTAGGTGAAGTGGACAAATATTTACAAAAATATAAATTGCCTATATTAACAGAAGATGAAATAAAAAACTTAAATAATCCCACATTAGAAAATGAAAGTGAACAAACCATCAAGAAAATTCCCTAAGAAAAAATCAGCAGGGACAGATTGATTCATAAGTGAATTCTATCAAGCATTTAAAGATTTTGTAAAGGGAACCCTTCCCCCCTCAGATTATGAGCTTTCTTCTCATCCAATCCATCCCATTAGTGTGGTTGGAATGCCACAAACAGAGTTCACAGGGTAAGAGCCCTAAGAACATGGCCTGGAACTAAGGGTTATGGGTCCAGGGCAGATAGACTTTGATTGGTTCCTGAGATGTGATAGACCAACTCAGAAAGACAGGGAGTGATGTGGAGAAAAGGGCTATAAAAGATGAGACTGTAGAGGAGATTGGACTTTTTCACTTGACTTTGCTGGGATTGATTCTTCTACTCCATTCAGCACTGGTGGCTCAGGCTGAAGACACCCTTGTAGGCTGGTAAATACTCTTGCTGTGAAGAGACTACTGGACTTCCATTTGGAGATCAGATCCTTGTCAGGGAGCAAGCTGAAATTCTATGGACCAGACTTAAAGTGGTAGGCTAGGAAATAAATTTTCTTCTTCCTTTTTTTATTTCTTTCTTATACTATATTTATAGTAAACTAAATTGTTAAAAGCTACTATCATCCTCATGTCTTAAGATTTAATTTTATGAAAGGTGACCACAACAATTTTTACCAATATTATTTAACAAAACCAATTTCTAAATATTACATGTAGCATTTTAACTATTACACATTATATTTACTTTCAGTATTACAAGATCAGTTAACCCCAATTCTCTATAAACTATATGAAAAAATAGGCAAAGAAAAGTCTTACCAATTTTTTTATAATACAAATATAGTACCGATTCCCAAGCTAGGAAGACCTAAAAGAGAGAAGGAAAACTATAGACCAATATCCTTAATGAACACAAAAAATATTAAATAAAATACTACCTAAAAGACTTCAGCAAGTAATCACAAGGATTATTCACTATGACCAATTGTGATTTATACCAGGAATGCAAAGGTAGTTTAATATTAGGAAAACCACCCACATAATTGACCGTATCAACAACCAAACTAAAAGAAATCACATGATTACCTCAATAGAAGCATAAAAAGTCTTTGACAAAATACAATACCTATTCCTATTGAAAACACTTAAAAATATAGGAATAAAAGGGTATTTCCTCAAAACAATAAACAGTATGTATTTTAAATCATCAGCAAGTATCATCTTCAATGTGGATAAATTAGGTGCCTTCCCAATATGGGAAGTGGGGTGGAGTGGAGTGGAGAAGGAATGCCCATTATCACCACAACTATTCAATATTTTACTAGAAATGCTGGCAGTAGCAATTAGAGAAGAAAAAGAAATTGATGGGATCAAAGTAAGCAATGAGGAAACTAAACTAACTTTTTGCAGATGATATGATATACCTAGAAAATCCAAGTTCAACTAAAAAACTAGTAGAAACAATCATTAACTTTAGCAAAGTTGCAGGGAACAAAATAAACCCACATAAATCATCAGTATTTCTATACATTTCCAACAAAACCCAGCAGCAAGAATTAGAAAGAGCAACTCCACTTAAAATCACTCTAGACAATATAAATTACCTGGGAATCTATTTTCCAAGACAAATTCAGGAATTATAGGAACATAACTACAAAACACTTTTTACACAAATAAACTAGATCAAAACAATTGGAAAAAACATCAATTATTCATGGGTATGATCAGCTAATATAATAAAAATGATAATCCTACCTGAATTAATTTACTTTTTCAATGCTGTACCTATCAAACTACCAAAAAAATTTTTATAGAATTAGAAAAAATTATTACAAAGTTCATCTGGAAGAACTGTAAAAATTAAATTATATTTCTAATAATAAAAATATTTTATTTTATGTGATTTATTAAGGATCATTAGAAATCAAGGAATAAAGAGAATACAAAATAAAAACCATGTTCCCATGGCTGATTAGCCCATTTAAAATCCCCACACTTAACTTACCACTATACTTGCTGCATCATTTGCAAAGGAAGAGAGTGTGGGAGGCATTACTGCCAGTTAAATACCAATAATGTGATCTTGCCAACATGGAGACTCAGGAGATTATAGGGAATTCTGGGAAATCCCAAGGACTTCTGGGGATTGAAGTCTAGGGTTCAAAATCTCCATTTATACAAAACAAAAGGTCAATAATATCAAGGGAAGTAATGAAAAAAAAAACCTGAAGATTTTTGGAGGCCTAGTGTTACCAGATCTCAAATTATACTATAAAGCAGTGATCATCAAAACTATATGATGCTGGTTTAGGTATAGAAGGGTGGATCAATGGAATAGACTTGGGGTAAATGACAGTAGCAACATAGTGTTTGATAAACCCAAAGATCCAAACTTTTGGGACAAAAAACCCACTATTTGACAAAAAAACTGCTGAGTAAAATTAGAAAACAATCGTAAAACCCAATGGAATTGATTGTCAGCTCTGGGAGGGGAGAGGGAAGAGAGAAGGAAAAAAAATATAAGTCATGTAAACATGGAACAATATTAAAAATTAATATTAAAATTAAAAGATATTACTAAAATAATTACTATTAACTTCTCTTCTGATGCTTGGAGCCACCAAATAAAACATAAAACTAGCTACATTAAAAAAGAGATGCATCCTTCTGTGCAGTTTTGAATTAAGTGCATTTCCAGGTATTCCCTGGCATTGTCCATTATATACACCCATGCATACAATTAATACAGATATGTATAGTAGAGAAATTATGATCAATCATAACCTTAATATGAAACAAATGAAGAAATAGAAATAATTTCAAAAAGTAGAGTCCCTATTCACTTCCCCAACTTGGAAAGGAGTTGAGGAGAAATAAGTCTTTGGCAACTTTTTGGCAAATGTCTAAAGGATCATTCACAGATAGTCATTTCAGTCTGTTACTGTCAACTCTCAACAGTGTTGCTTTCTCAGACTTATAATAAGTCCTTTCTTTTAAATTCCTTTTCTCCTGCTGCTCAAGTCTCTGAATCTAATCTCTTACCTAAATTGTAGTCCAAAATTCCTTTTTATTTCTAACATATCCCTGTGTCACTAACCCATCTCCTTTATAAACCAGGGGATTACACTTTGTCAAACTGCTAATGTAGTTTCTGTTTCTTCATGTGGTATTTTGTGTGCACAGCATGTGACACTTGGAGCATGATATGGAGGAAGTAGTCTCTTATAGTACAGGTGATATTGTGGCACCATCTTGTATCACTGTCCACATTAATCATAAGAACCCAAAGCAGCTTCCAACCTACATATAGCTCAATCAGTGTCTGATTCAGTGGGAATTATTTTTTGCTAAGTTTAATTTTGTTATAACTTTTGTTGCTGGACATTTTAACATGTAGTCAATTTTCAAGAAAAGACATATTTGTGTATCTAACAGACTCGTCACTATAAGATTTCTTCACTATAAATGATAAACTCTGCAGTTACCAAATGCCAGTCAAAGTGAATTCACATATGCAGCAGGCAGAAGGCATTTCTATTGGGCACTGTACTTTGCTCTCCAAGCTAATAAAGTACTTATACTTGAGTAGATTCAACTTTTTTTTAATTATGTGTAAATCAGAGGTGTAACCAGATTAAAATGCAATGGGAAAATATTCTATGAATATGTATGAAAGATACAATACAACACAGATAATCTTAATAGGAAATTTTTCAAGTCAATATGTGACCAAAGTGATTTTTATGTTCAGTTTATAGTGTATGATTTAAAATAAATATGCAATGCTTCAAGTATTATTTTTATAAAGTTTATTATCTGAAAAAATAGAACCATGTGACTAAGTTTTTCTACCTTCTCAAAAATCCCTGCTCCACCAAAACTAAGATAGGAAGGGAAAAAAGGAGACAGATTTCCACTCATTTTACATCCTGTCTACGTCAGCACATAAGGACAGGAAGGGAGTGGGGTTCTGGGAATTGTAGTTTTGCTGGGGGTCGTAGTTTTTAGGGTAACAGATTCTAATTACACATTCCCCCCTGAGATCATTTGGAAGACTAGTCTCCCCAATGGATCTTGTAAAAATGACCAACTTATAAATTACAATAATTTGGGTATAAAAGAGAAAGAAAACAAAAACAATGATTGCTACATGCATTGAGAAAAAGCCAATTAGGGGGGAGTGCCCTTTGTCATAAAAGTGTACATACAAAATAAATGTGTTACAACCCCCCACCATTCAATTCTACTACAAGCCAAAGTTTTTTCTGGATCTTTTGGTGCAGTGTGAAATTTCTGCAGGCACCTCTATGGTGCCTTCTCCAAGAAGTTTATTTCCTGGATTCTCAGAGGTATCAATTTTCTTAACTTTTATAGAATTTTATGACAATTATACAATTCCCCCTGAGGAGGGTGTTGACAAACACATGGATCAACTCAGGATACATTAATTTTCACTAAGAAAATAGCTTTATAAAAAAACCAGTAGTATAGCAGATAATTCAAGAAAACCTTTTGGGTCTAAAACATCACCAAGAATCTAGATCATTCTGGTGGAGGGGTAGAGTAAGTTGAAGAGTTAAAAATAGAATAAACCATCCAGAAGCCACTAGGCTACCTGGTAATGCTTCCTTCTTGAGAGTCATCCAGAAGTGACATTCCCTCTAGGAAAACCTTCCCACCTCCTAGATGAGACTGTAAGTCATATATGGCATGTCTTTATATGTCCAAAGCTGCCCTCACAGGAAGAGAAGAGCAACAGAGAAAGAGATGGACCTCCCTCAGCACATAATGAGAGGAAGTGAGTGGGGTTCTGGAAATCATAGTTTTGCTGGAGATTATAGTTTTGATGGGGATCATAATTTTGATGGGGATTGTAGTTTTTAGGGTAACAGATTCTAATTATACAATAGCTTCCCTCCCTATTTGATGCCTTATGGCATTTAAAAGGATCACAAGATTTTAAATTTGGAAGAGAGCTACTGTCCTCCTAAGTTGAATCTACACCTGAATGATCAAAGAAGTTCCTTTACAATATGGTCAACAATTGGTCATTCAGTCTTTGCTTGAAGATTTTCAAGGAGGAGAAAGACACCATATTCTTGTATGTAATCATAATTGTTAGGAAGCTATTCCATAGATAAATAGGAAGGCCTACATAAGCATGTATACATAGACATGGAAATATTTATACACTTTAATTATTTATAAAATACATAAATTTTGTGTTCATATTAAATACAAATTATATAATTTATATTGTTATTTCTATAATGCACATTGACAATCTTTCGTCCCATTTGGCTTCAAACTAAATATATAAGGTATTTAAATTTCCATTAAATCTTTTCGAATGACTGAGTTTCAATGTGAACTATATTAACAGAAAAACATTCTTTAAAATTCTGTCCTCTCATTCTATTGGCAAGACTTAATACAAAGTTAGTAATATATTAAATTCTACTTGAATAGTTTCACTGATCTGTGGTGTCTTTAGTATAGGTAATCCCTGAAACAAAGCAGATCAGAACTTCTTGGTGACAAAGTAGACAGAATGTTGTGAATTTCTGTAACCAAAAACATCCATCAGCTGGTGCCCAAACTTCTGGTGCTTAGTCTCTCTGAATTTAGATAAGATGATTTTTAGTTGAGAAATGTTTGCTTTGTCAATTAATCCTTATGTAAATTAGGATTGTAATTAATTCAAAGTTATATGGGCTTTGTCCTAGAAAACTGAGCACTTGGACTTGTAAAGATAATTTTAGTGTTGTTACTTGAAATCTAGATTTAAATGGTAGTCAAATAAAATTCCCAAATAAGTCTGGAAATTATGGAGATTTTAATAAATATAGAGAGAAGGAATTAAGGAAAGAAGAAAGAGAGAGAAAGAGAAAGACAGAGAGAGAGAATTAATTTAAACTGCTATGGCTCAGGCTGAGCCAGGCAGTAGTTAAAAGCCTTGGCCAAAGTGGCCTCCCTGAGCCTAAAGGTATGGGAGTCAGTCTTATCACTCACCACGAGACCATCTCCAAGCTGGGTTCCAGTCCTCCACTGAACTCAGTCTCCTGAACTGAGTTCAGAATCCACTCTGAACTGAATTCAATTTCCTGAACTGACTTTTAACCCTTCCTTTTAAAGAATATTTTCTCTTATGTCACCTCCCCTAAATTTTTACATCTACCAATCACAGTAGATGCTTTTTTCCAGGACTACCCATTCTTAGTTCTCGCCACTCTTTAGTTCTCACATTCTCTGGTTAGATTATATCTTCTGAGTACTTCATACTTCTTTGTTAAGCTTGGCTTTTGTGAGTTACTTGACTTTTTTGTGATTAATTTAACCTTTACAGGTACATAACACCTTTTTTGTATTAGATCTAAAAATAGACCTAGCTTAAGGTTCTAGCTTCACTATAAGGTATGAGTTAAGTACCTTCATTGTTCAATCAGGAGTTTACAACTTTGTCTTCCCCTAAAGTATGTCTAATTAGGGTGGAATAATTTTAAAAGTACCCAATACATTCCTGATTCTATTTAGACCAAGTATCTCCATTGTTACAATAAGGCAATATCTAAGTAAAATCTTCTAAAGTATAGTCTGAGTAGTTTTTAAGATTCACAGACTACAGCAGGTGAGAACAAATGAGCTTACCATCTAGTTATCAAGACTATTCAGGGGGCAGCTGGGTGGCTCAGTGGACACTTCCTTGCTGTGTGACCCTGGGCAAGTCACTTAACCCCCATTGCCTAACACTTACTGCTCTTCTGCCTTGGTCCCAATGCACAGTGTTGATTCCAAGATGGAAAGTAAGGGTTTTGGGGTTTTTTTTAAGAATATTCAATAAAAGTAGTAAGCTCCAAAACGGTATGCTGCTTGCTTTCTTCTCCTGAGCAGTCATACTCTGTGTGAGAGCCTAGATCTACCCTTCTCCTTCCCTCACCATGCTTCCCCAACATGGGAAGAGGGAAGGGAAGGAAATCAGCTTTTATATAGCCACTACTGTGTGCCAGGCACTGTGCTAAGACTTTTAAAATATGACCTTATTTTATCCTCACAAAACCCTATAAGGTGAGTGCTCTTATTTTCCTATTTTACAGATGAATAAACTAAAGCAAGGGGTACCTAGAAGGCAGAAGGAATGAGTGTTGGGTTTGGAATCAGGAAGAATCATCTTCCTGAGTTGAAACCTGGTCTCAGCCACTAGCTGTGTGACTTTGGATAAATCATTTAAACCTGTTTGCCTCAGTTTCCTCATCTGGAAAATGAACTTATGAAGGAAATGGCAAACCACTCCAGTGTCTTTACCAAGAAAACTCCAAATGGGATCATAGTCTGACACAATTGAAATATTTGAACAATAAACTGAAACACATAGGGTTTAAGTGACTTGCCCACAGTCACATAAAAATAAACATCTAAAGCTGACTTTGAACTCATGTCTTCCTAACACCAGGCCAAGGGCTCCATCCATTGAGCAAGCATCACTCTAGGTAACAATATATGGGGGACTTCACAGGGTGGAGCAGATGGAAAGAGAAAAATGAATCAGTGTCTTTGAATCTTCTCCCAGAAAATAGGTGGTTTCCTGTAATTACTTGTCCCTTCTCACCCCCACTAACCTCCATGAGATATTATGTCCCAAAGTCTGATGTCTCTCTCTGAGAATTTCCTACTCCATTTCACTGTCTCTTCAAAGATTGATTTAAAGGCATTTTTGAATTTTTTGCCACAGACAACAGGATTTTTAACAGATAACAATGATAATAATAACATTAAGATCAGGAGAACAAGATAAAAATAGCAATTGATCTTATCAGCCTGTATAAAGCTCCTTAGAACCATGTCATTTGCAGCTGTCTACAACACTGGCATCATTACAAGTATTCACACTTTAAAGAGGAGTTAACAGGGTCCAAGAGATTAAATGGTAGTGCTCAAACTGCTTTGCTACTAACTACCATAGGACCTTAGGGGAAGTCAATTAAACTTTCATACTCGTTTTCTTTACTGTAAAATGAGGTTAGAGGAAATAACATTGCAAGCTTCTCTCAGGGCTTCCTCTATGACACTTTGACTTCTTCATGGTCACACTGCTATTCAACATCAGAAATGGGATTTTCATATCTTCCTAACTCTAACTCCATTACTCTAAACACGATTACAGCTATGTTTCAAAGCTGTCCCCACTTGGCAAATCACATCTGTACTTAAGCTCTATTGGAATCAGACCAAAAACTCAGGAACAGCTCTCTTCTACACTTTACCAGAGTGGGAACTTAGTAGAGAATTTTGACTTACTACTTAAGACTTTAGAGGAAATTCAGCCCAAACAATTATTTACATAGAAGAACACTTGACTGGAGAAAGCTTGTCTTCCCAAGGTCAAAAAATAGAAAGCGTAAGGACTACGACTAATAAGACCCAGATCTCTTGATTCCTAGGCAATAAATATAAAGTTGTATGTTTAGCTTGTTCATTAAATATTAAGAAAAATATGGGACAGATATTATTGCAAAAAGTTTCATTTTTCTCATTATTAGCTCTCTTGATCTTTTGGAAAAATTCTCAGACACTAGGTCTATGGATGGGGGTAGGGGAGAGTGGGTAATCTCTCTCATCCTCAGTTTCCTCATATATAAAATGAGAATTATAATAGTGCCTATCTGAAAAGTGATATTGTGAGGATCAAATAAAATAAAAGATTGCAAAAACAACTTATGGTAGAACTAAATTGATAGTTGGTTCAAGCCTCATATCTAGTAAAATGGGCATCTTCATCTCTTTACATATTTTAGTTGGACGAGTCTTTCTATTTCATTAATATTAGGCTCTCATCTGTAAACCTAACAAATGTTGCTCTCACTCTGTTGGCATGACTTAATATATACTCCAGGATAATACATTGCCAAAAGAAAAAGCTTCTGACAACTGTCTACTATATCCTGCCAACGAAGTTTCTGGCTACATGTGGGATTTGCTTAGAGTAAGTCAACAAATGCTCTTCAAGCTGCCTCTTAATGTGAAGTTCTCCACCAATTTAGCATAACTAAGCAACAAACTATCCCAAAGTGTCCTCTGCATATACTTATTTCGGTAATGGGACAGTGAGTCCTGCAAAGTACAGGGCACACATTACACTAATAACAAATAATGAATACATTTACCCTTTATAGTTGTTGAAGAATGTTAAAGGAAATCTAGCCCAAATATAATTTACAAAGGAGAAAACTGAACTGGGAAGAGCTTAGGTCTATCTTGAGATTCTCTTGGCAAAGATACTGGAGATTTTTTCAATTTCCTTCTTCAATGTGTCCTCATTCTACAAATGAGGAACTGAGGCAAATAGCAGTTAAGTGACTTGTCGAGTTTCACACAGATATCTAAGGTCATATATAAATTCAGATCTTCATGACTCTAAGCCTAAAGCTCTATGCACTAGGTAATCTAGGCTGTCATTAATAAATACTTTAAGTTTTGTGAAGTGTCTGAGTAGAGTTTCTCCCTCCCTCCATGGAGTAGGACATAATAAGGAGATAAAATAAAATTTTGTTCAAAAAAAGGTAAAATTTTAAAAGAAAAATAATGAAAGACCAGGATTGGGGGGGGGGGGCAGAAAGAAAGAATCTCAACAACACAGATTTAGAATATCAGTCAATTACAGGCCTTCTGGATGATAAAATCATAGACACAGAGAATATAAGAAGGAGGCAGAACAAGAATAAAAGAATGGTGAGTGGCTTGAAAGAATATTTGAAAGGTATTTGTATTAGAAAATGATGGGATCAGAATGGAGGAAGGCTTGAAAGACAAATTAAGCAGTTTATCTTTAAAATGATCAGTGGTAGAGAGACAATGGGTTTTTTTAAGTAAAATAATAACATAATCAGAATTCTATGTTAGTTATTGGACAGGGGAGAAAATAGATAGGCAGAGACCCAGTTGAAAGACATTACAACTACCCAAGTAAAAGGCAATACAGACCTGAGAAAAAGGCAAGAATGGAGATGGAAAGGAAGGAAGCAATTAAGAGAGAGTGCATTCATTTAGAAAGGTAGTCCATAGCAAGTAAGTAGATATGTGGGAAAGTTGAGAAAAGAGAAGAATCAAAAATGACTCAAAGTGTTTTAGGAAGACAGTTGTGTCCTCAATAGAGACATATCCTCAGTAGAGATCATCAATGGAAAGAAATAGTGAAAGAAAAAGTTAACTGTGAGAGGGAGATAAGTTTTTTTAGACATATTGAATTTGAGGCATTGTAATATTCCAGCAGTTATTACTATGGGAATAGCAGTGAATTACCTAAATGAGAAATAAAGAAGGACTGAACCAGGGTAATACCCAACTGAGTAGTAAAGATAGAATGGATGTGAGGAATGTTATGGAGGGAGGATTCACAGGACCTGGAAAATCATCCCAGGTAGGGATAGCCAAAAAAAGGCACAAATAATATCTACCTTCAAGGAACTTATATTTGAAGATCAATAGGTGTCTAACTAGGTACTAATAAGATATGTACAGAGTAAACGGCAGGTAATCAGAAAGGGGGAGACAAAAGCAGTTAAGGGGATCCAGATAGTGGGCTTTGAGTCCATAAAAACTAAAAGTCAGAGGTAAGAAGGCTCAGCATTTCACATGTGAAGGACAGTTGGTGCAAAGGCATCAACACAGGCAACAAGAGAGTTGTGTTTGAGAAAATGAAAGACAGGGAGTAAAATTCTAAGGACTACTAGTACTCTAGCATTGCTAGATACTAGAATAATTGAAAAGGAAGAAAATGTATGAAGATGGGGAAGGTAGAAAGAAATCAAGTTGTGATGGTATTTAAACACCACATAGAAGAGTTTACATTTGACCCTAGAGGTAACAATAAGCTATCCCCCAGCAATGGGAGAAAAGAGAAAGTTTGCCCATATTGTGAAAACTGTGCTTTAAAAAAATTACCTTGGCTACCCCCAAATACTTCCTAGCTGTGTGACCCTGGGAAAGTCACTTAACTCCAATTACCTAGCCCTTAATGCTCATCTGCCTTTGAACCAAAACTTAGTATCAATTCTAATAAAGAAGACAAAGGTCTTTTAAATTTTACCTTGGTAGCTAAGTGGAGCATAGATGGGAGGAAAAAAAAGCAGAAAAGACAAAATATGACAGAACACTATTGCAGCAATATAAGTAAAAGGTGATGAGGATTTGAACTAAGTTAGAAGATATATGAATGATGAGAATGGGACAAATGTGAAAGCTGCTGTGAAGGTAGAAATGAAAAGATTTGGCAACAGAAAATATATGTAGACTGAATGAGAGTGAAGAATTAAGTATGGCAGAGAAGTATGTCTGAATGGCTAGGAGTACTGTTGATGATACCCATGAAAATAGCATGGAAATTCAGAAGGGAGAATAGAGAAAAATAATGAATTCTGTTGAACATGCTCAGTTTGTTTGTGATACCTATGGGATATACAGTTTGGGATATCCAAGAGGCCAATGGAGATGCATAACTATAGCTCAGCAAAGAGACTAGAACTGAATATATAGAACTGAGAATCATCTGCATTGAGATAATGCTTAAACTTACTGGATCTGATGAGATCATTAAATGAGATAGTATTGAACAGCAAGAGGATGGGCACCAGAAAACAGTCATGTTTAGATGTTGTGACAAGAAAGAAGATCTAGCAAAGAAGACTAAGTAGGGTTGGTCAGACCAATAAGAGGAAAACTAGAGGAGGGCAGTGCCAAAAAAAAAATCTAGATAGTAACCTGAATGTGACTGTCAAAGGCTACAGAGAAGTAAAGGCAAATCAAGATGGCAAAAGAGTATTAGATTTGAAAATGAAGTAAAAAATAGTAACTTTGGGGAGGACAGTTTTAGTAGAATGATAATATCTGAAGCCAGATTACAGAGGATTTCAAGGGAAAAGGAATTATAGATACTAATAATAAGTGATCTTCTCAAGGAGTTGTCATGAAAGAGAAGAGATACAGCTAGTGATAGGATGAATTGAGAGTTTTGTTTTGTTTTTAAGAATGCATAGGACATGGCATATTTGTATTCAGCAAGGTTAGTACCCAGATTCATTGATTTGAAAATCAGCAATATAGAGGTAATAAGTGAAGCAAAATAAGTGATTTCATTTCCAAGGAAATTCCAGGAAACAGAGAGAAGAGAGGCAAATGCTAAAGTCTTAATTCAGAAGGGCCTAAAACAGTGATGGTGAACCTTTTTTTTTTACAATTAATTAATTAATTTAGAATATTTTTCCATGATTACATGATTCATGTTCATTCCCTTTCCTCTTCCCTCTGCCCTCCCAGAGCAGACAAGCAATTCCACTGGGTTATATATGTATCATTATCCAAAACCTATTTCCATTTTATTAATATTTATAATAGTGATCATTTAAAGTCAAAATCCCCAATAATATACTCATTGAACCATATGATCATTCATATGGTTTTCTTCTGCTTTTCTACTCCCACAGTTCTTTCTCTGGATGTGAATAGTGTACTTTCTCATAAGTGACATGTATGCCATAAGCTCACCACCATAGATCTAGAGTGTAATTCGGAGCAAGAGAAACAGAGAAGAGTAGTAGACGAGGGAGAAAAACCATTGTGGACATAATGGGAGAAAAGAGAATTAAGGAGTAGGGTGGTTTACAACATCAAATACTACAGAATGATCAAGAAGTATGAGCTCTGAAAAAAATCCATTGAATTTTGTGATAAGGGGATTATTAGCAACTTTAGAGAAAGAGGTTTCAATATAATATTGGACAAAGAACCTAGATTGGCAAGGGACTCAGAAATGAATGTGGTCAAAGAAAACACACAATCACATATCTATTCCATCACTTTAAGGGTCCACCCCTATACCTTAGTAGAAGTTATGTTCCCAAGGCATGAAAAACATCTATTTTTGAAACAACTAATAGACTAAGAAGGCCACAGGACAATACAAATGTTTTTGATAGTAGAAACACAAATAAAAGGGAAAACTTTAGAGAATGAGAGTATTTGATAACAATGGTCTCATATACTCAAAGAATATGACAAATATCAACTTATAAATATGTCTCTTTCAATCAACACATCATTGGACTGTGTACTATTCAAATAGAGTAATTTGATAGGTTGACATAAATATTTGGTTATACATGTAGTTACTTTCATGTAGACCTACATCTGATTTCTGTTTTTTTGGTTGTTGGTTTGGAGTGTTTTTTGTTTGTTTGTTTGTTTGTTTGTTTGTTTGTTTGTTTGTTTTAGTTTTACTGCCATTTCACAATGCTGTAGAGAGGGCAAAACAATAATAAGAAAAGAACAATAATGATCACAAGTTATAATCATTCACTATTATCACCATGATCACTGATGTTTATATAGTACTTTAAAGTTTTCAGAGCACTTTATGATCATACTCCCATTTGATTTTCACACAATTCTGTAAAATATGTGCTATTATTTTTCCACATTAGAGTTAAGGAAAATGTGATTCACATAGTTTAAGTGACTTTCACAGAATAACTTTTCCAGAGTCACAGTACTCTCAAAATTTTGTTTAGAGCCATTTTGGTGAAGACATGGCATGTGTACCCTAGAATACTGGAGGGAGCTGCTCTCTTCTCCCTCTCTACCATGAGCAAACATTTTTTGCATTCCTCATCTCTTTGTCAAGCACTTCCTCCCTCCAATCTCTGGGGTAATGCAGAGGGCTCACAGTCAGCTTGAAAGTACAGTTTGGGCACATGGTCTCATAAAGATTTGCCAATGCTGGTCTAGAGTAACTCAATGGATAATGTTAAAAATATCCAAGTTCCAATCCTGCCTCAAATACTTACTAGTTGGACAGTAATGAGCAAATCACTGAATCTTTCCTAGCCTCAGTTTTCCTATCTGTAAAATGATGATAATAGCACCTGCCTCATAGACCTATTACAAGGATCAAATGAGACATGTGCAAATTACTTTCTTTTAAAGAAAGTCTTCCCATTCTCCACTTAATTTTAGTGCCTTCATGGGGCAGCTGGGTGGTTAAGTGGATTGAGAGCCATGCCCAGAGAAGGGATATGTTGGGTTCAAATCTGGCCTCAGACACTTCCTAGCTGTGTGATCCTGGGCAAGTCACTTGACCATCATTGCCTGGCCCTTACCACTCTTCTGCCTGAGTATCAATATATATTGATCAATATATATTGATACTCAGGCAGAAGATAAGGGCTTAAAAATGTTAGTACCTTCCTTCTGTTAATTATTTCCTCTTTCTCACTACAGCTTGATTTGTACATTTTTATTTAAATTGTATCCCCCATTAGATTGTTAGCTCCTTAAGGGTAGGGACTCTTTTGACTCTTTTTACATTTTCAGTCTTTAACTCAATGGAATATATTAGGCACTTAATAAAATGTTATTAATTGATTTAAACCTTAAAATGATATATAAATATTAGCCATTATCATTATTTTTATTATCATCCACAATCCTTTGATCATAGAACCTTTTCATCTGACTTGCAGGTTAAAGTCTTCCATGTGTGTTGTCCCCTCTATTAAAATGTGGGCTCCTTGAGAGCAATGTAATTCTTCTCTTCTTTTTCTATCCCTAGCACTTAGTTAGTGATTTTCATAAAGTAAACACTTAATAAATCACTTTTAATTCATTCTCTCAACCTCATGTTTTACCATCTCATGCCCAGGCTTTTTTTATTCTAAAATTAAGATCACATTATCATAAGCTGAATTAAAACAGCTTTTACAAAAATACTTGATGGAAAAAATTTAAGTCTAAGTACATGTATTTTAGGAAAATATCAACAGCTAAAGCTTAAAAAACTTATTTGTTTAATAACCAAGACATCTAGTATTTACTATAACTGAAAACTCCATAGTATTCACTGAACAACCCAAATCATTTATTCACCTAAGTTAAATTACAATGTCAAATGGTCACTTTGTGTTGATACAACACATTACTGAAGAATAGAATATGAACTAGAAAGATTTTTAGAAGTCATTAATCCAATCTCTTCCTTTCACACATGAGGAAACTAAGACTCAGCAAATAAATGACTTTTCTAGAATCAGTAAAGTTAGTTTCCATATGTTTTATACATAATTTTTATTTATTTGTTTCAAAAATATTTGACTAGATTTGTTTCATATCTTTTTGTCTGTTTCAAACATCAATCCTCAGCCCCGGATTTGAAGTCTAAAGTAGTTTCCAGATCTAGGAAAACCATTTACCTGTAAGATGACCTGATGAAACTCATTGAAGTTCTCTATAATTTAATTTCTTCTTCTGTGAAAAGGAGGTAATAACAACAATATCTGGCTCTCTCAAAGTTTAATTATGAGGTATAAATGGAATGGTATTTGTGAAGAGCAAAGTACTATGCTTTAAATGTAGATTATTTATTAGTAACAATATGCTGAAATATCTGTATAAAGTTGATATGAATTTTTATGTTTTGCTCTTAATTTTGAATGGTGTCCCAGAAGATTGTGGTAGTCCCAATAGAAGAGGCATTATTAATCAACTACATTTAATTGTTTCAGTTTTGTGACTTAAAGAATTAGAAAACATAAGGGAGACCTGGTCCAATCCTTGGCATCAAGGGTTCACTCACAGGGAGTGTGCTGGCAAATATTTTCTCTCTGGAGAAAATGAATTCACAACATACTTTTATGTTTAATCTGTATTATCAACATTTTCTCCATAACTTTCTTACATCTAGATGGTCAATAAAACAACAAATCAAACATTGATCTTTAGCATTTGCCTATTTCTGAGATTTCAATGATCACCCTGCAAATTTAACAATCACTTCTTACAAGTTGGTTCAAGCTGGCTCCAATATACCCCTAAAGTGCATCAAAGGCAGGGCATATACTTATAAACATTTTTTAAAAAATACATGTCACAAAGAACAAACAAACAAAAAAAAAGTCTAGGATAAAGGCTAAAAGGTCAAAGGATTATTCCACCAAAGAGTAAGGTAGAATTAATCCAACCCAATTCTTTGGTGTATCTTAGGGTCTTTGCTCTTCAAGATTCCTTTTCATAATACAAGAACTAATTCACTCCTTTTCTGAAAGACTTTAATCACTAAGAAACGTTAGAAATAATAATAAAACTTTCCACATCCCCTTTCTCTGAACTCCTTGTGAGGGAAATCTTTTTTATGGAAGTCACCACTAAGGGATTAGCCTTAACCATAGTAGCTTCAGCTTCCTTTCTTTGTTAACTTCCCAGTCACAGAGATAATAGAGTTTCAAAATTGGTAACCAAGTTACATGGACAGGTGTTCCAGAAGCTAAATCTTATCAACCCAGCTAGGAATCCCATAACCTTAGGGCTGCAAGCAAGATGATATATCATAATCATTTTGTATCTGTTAAGGCACAATTGTTTTTATATTTTACTCTGCCTCCTTCAGGAATTGTTTTGCCTTGGGTTGCCACTGATCCTTTTGGTCCAAATAACATTTTCAGTAGTATTCTAAAATTACAGAAAAAAAATTCACCTGAAAAATTATTGTTTAGTTTATCAACCTTTTTGGCTAATGATTTTAAAATGTTAAGAGTGGAGTAAATTTCTACATTCTTATCTTTGTTAACACTCAAGGTTCAACAACATTCTAATCAAGAAACAACATGAAACTGGACAGCTATTTCATGTTCAAGTTAAATAGAAAAAGTACATTGGAGAAGCAAGCAGCCACCATTCCTTATGACTATTTCTTTCATGTTCACTTACAGATCATGGCTATTTTGCCTCTCTCACTTCCCTGAGCCTGACTAACTTGTTACACAGGAAGAAAATCCAATACAATTTTATGTAAGAGAAAACTAAAAACTACTAGCTCTTCTGCATATAATATAGCTGTTTAAATTGGATTCATAGAGAGGTAAGAATAGATATCTCTAGCATCTCCTGCCCCCCATCCCCAATCTAACCTTCTCCAAGCAAGAATTGATTCTTACTAGGAAGGGAAACAAGAGATTGAGGCCAAGGGCTAGTCACTCTGCTATCATCAAAGAGGGAATGTTGGAACTGAATTATAGCTATCTGCTCCCTTAAATACTATTAGTCTAGAAAATATGTATTAAAATATAGCCCAAGAGCTACATGTGACTCACAACATATCAGAGTAATATTCAACTAAATTAAAATGTAATTGGGAAATATTTACCAGAGCAAATAAAAATACAATAAAACAGACAATATTAATGTTGTTTTCTAAGTTAAAATACAACCCATTAGTATCTTTATTTGACTTTGACATCATTGGTCTAGTGGAGGTACTTTATAGGTTTGAGCTAAACTCCTAATTATGAGGAAAGGATACAGGAGGAAACAGCAAAAACAGGAAACAAACAGGAGTCCAAATTGGCAAGGGCACTGATTATATCAAAGTTACCTGAAATATGAATAGCAAATGCCCCATGAAACAGTACAAAACCCTCTAAGGAGGTCACAAAATTGACCAAAATTTGTGGATATTTTGAGTACATTTTGTACATCAATACATTCACTTTTTTCAAAATAAAAATTCAAATCATTATCAATGAAATGGAGACTAACAGAAAATTTGCTTTCTAACTAACAGCAAATGCTGCAGAGGAATTATCTGATATAATAAATGCAAAAGGATATAATTTGCATCAACACATGTTGACTCTAGAGGTGAGCACTGATTGAGACTGGCAATGACAGTTTACTTAGGCCCATGGAGAGGACATCAATGCTAAAAAGAAAACATGTAAAGACATTTCAAATGCTTCCACTTACAGATAAGAAGGTGAGAAGAACTAAAGATATATCTGACCTTTGTGCTCAATTAATTGTGAAACTAAAATATTTTTAATTTCAGAAAGGTAAAGCAACAAATGAAATTAAAGATATTCATTTGATCATCTATTTACTATGTTTAAAACATGGCAGGGGACATCTATTACTTTGTTAGTCTAGTTATGGTAATCAAGAGAAATTTTCAATGTCTTTGATGGGTTTCTTAAAGGAAAATTATATGTGCAAGAATTATATTGAACTCTGTGTTGATAGAGCTCAAATACTTATTAGAAAGAAATAGAGTTCAAAAGCAATGAGTCAAAATGTGGTGCCTGGAACAATTTGGACACATTGCATCCTTCACAGAAAATTACTTGTATTGAGAAATAGGTGTAAGAAGGTTCCCCTAGTTTTTAAAGATGTTATAAGAACAATTAACTTCATAAAACAAAATGGTAATTCTTTAAAAGGAACATTTATTGTTTAAAATTATGTGGAAAAAATTAAATTATATGGAGGCAGAGCAGAGGACATTTCTATAAACACACTGGATTTCTTACAGCAAAGTACTTTAAAGAGTTTTTGAACAAAGAAAAGAAATTGTCATTTTTACTTCTTTTAATAATAATGAAGGAAATAAATTTTACAATAAATGTTTTGTTATAAACTATCCAAATTTGTTCTATTTTTAAAAATTCTCAATATGCTAAATAAAACAATTCAAAGTCCTCAAAAACATATTTGCATCCAAAAAATATATTTATTAAAAAGTTGGAACTAAAAATAAATTTACAAAATAAAACTTTTGATGTTTCACAATTTTAAAAAAAGTCCCAGAAATTAAATGTCATAAGTAAAATTATTATTATAAATCATTTGACTAATGTTTAAATAATCCTAATTTTATTTTTAAAATTAAGATATTTGTACATATAAGAGAAAATCTTATGCAATGGACAAATATATATTTTCTTACTCCTAAAGAAAATTAGATAACAACCTTGTCTTGTGATATACACTGAAACAACATTTGAACCTGAAAATCTTAGGTTTGAGATATTGGTGAATAAAGAGCTCTCTGGCTTAAGAAAGCAATACAAATGGCATTGTTACTTATAGCTTACTTTTTTTTCTTTTGGAGCTGTTAAAATATTGATCTCAATTAGTTGTTGAAAAAAATGAAAATAGCGGTATCAATGACATAGTGTTTTAAGAAATGTTCTAAAGAATGTCTACCCTCACATCAATAATGTTATGATTATTTATATAAATTATAAATATGAATCTTACAACGAATATTATCAAAAAATGCATGTTCTTTTCCTGTGTTATGAGATTTGTTGTTTGAGTATAATTAATTCTTATTTTAATTCAAATAATATATGAACTAAAAATTTTTCTATAGGTTGATTTATAAGATTTTGGAATACTACCTAGCTGCCCCCTATAATACACATTCTACTAGAGAGGCAGTATTGTATAGTACATAGAGAATATCTTGGGCTCATCTACTTCCAGCAATTTGACTGGGTGACATAAGAAATCACCTAATCTTTTAGTCTCAATCAACTCTCTAAGACTCTAAGTTCCATAAATTTATCCACTATATCAGTGGAGGAAGTTCCCACATTAGATAATTCTAACCCCAATGAAATCCCAACTATGATCCCATCTTCCTTACATATACACAAATCACCTATATATCATATCTCTGTTTTCTCCTGTCTGATACTACTAGTAAAGGGGTAGGGGAACAACCCTCATTAAGGTGTCAATGGAGACTATTATGTTTTTCATAGATTTGTCCATCCATCTGTAAATACTATACATTGATTTCTGGGTTTTAAGTCTGATAATCCATAACATTCTGACATTATCAGTCTATATCAAAGAATGCTCATATTAAATATTTTCTTAACCATTCTTTTAAAATAATCATAAGCCAAAACTATTTCCATGTTTTCAGCTTACAGAAGGAAAATTTTCAAAGGGATCAAAAAAGAAGAAAATCCATGGGAGTTATTTAGAATTTAAAAGCATCTCAATGATGGTTTTATTTTTCCTTGAATTTTCTGTTTGCTTCTGGATTTCCACATCTTTCAGCCTGCTTAAAGAATTCCTAACATCTGTCAAATTAAATATGAACACTTCTTTAAACTCTGAAGTTTTAATTATTATTAAATACTTATCTAAAATCAGTCATTTCACAACATGATAAACATAGAAATATTTTTGTATGATAACACACATAGAAGTCATATTACTTATCATCTTAGGAATGGGTAAAGAGTAGGAGGTGGGGAGAAGACAGTTATTGCAACATGTCAGAAGATGACAATTGAAAATTGCTACCAACATATCTGGAAAAAGGCAAAAATTAAAAAAAAAATTAAAATCGGGTACTTCCTCTCCCTTTTACCTTATATCTCAACCTTTTTCACAAAGCAAGGAAAACACAAGGAGAAAACAAATCTATCTCGAGCTCATTTTTGGAAAGTCTTCGCTTGTGTGGAAAAATAAAAGCAAGAAAAGAAAATATTTAAGTATTAGCTTAAATTTGAGACAATTTTTCTCTCACTGTTAATCCTTCCAGTCAGTAGTATGTTCAGAATAAGTCTCACCTCAAAGCATTAAAGCAGCTAATGCTCCCTTGGCCTGATTGGCAAACATCTAACTGCAGTGTTTTAGTGCCTTCTTGTGTTGATGCCTAGAAGTGCAGTTAGTATAATATACATACATGTTCAGTGCATCAATTCCTATTTGCAACATATTTTTATTGGATTTAGGCTCTATAGCTATACTAAACAGAGCTGAATGGACTATGGAAAAGGCAAAGCAAATGTTATCACCATTCTCTTGTATTCTAAATTAATCCTATTAAGGCCTTGGCAAAATATCCTAATTATCTACTCCACTCCACTCCTCCTTCCAAAAAAAAGTGAATAAAAATGCAACAATATACATGAATTTATTTGTAGACATTGGGAAACAATCTGTCTTTTGGGGTGCTAATTTATAAGATTCCTCCCTTAAATCCACAATAATGAATACTAAATAAATTCAAATTGTCATGATTATCCCAAAAAATTACAAATGATTTTTAAATAATAGTCCAAATGTAATAGAATACTGCAAGAGTATCACCATCCTAAAAGGAAAAAATCAAAAGGACTTTTTAATGGCATGACAGATTTTCTTCTTTTTTTCCCTATCAAATTTACTGGATTTCTGACTGGATAATTTGATATCATGTAGCCATCCTCAATTAGAAAAACTTGCCAAATTTGGGGTCACAAAAGGCATAGGAATTTGTCTTACATAAGCAAGAAAAATAAATACCTTAGAGTACAGTGAAAGCACATTTTTATAAATTCTTTCTTCCATGACACTGAAGTAACTTACAGTCTAACACAGGGGAAAAGTGATTACTTTATTCTATTCTTCAAGGTTATGATTAGACCCATAAATATCTAGTGAAGCTTAAAATGTACAAAATAAATAGACAAAATAGCACCCAAATGAAATGTAACCTGGAAAAATATATTAAACTATGAAGGTTTTAAGAATGATCTAAGCTACTCTGGAGAAATTTATGTTTAATAGTATTGAATTAAGATAATGCTCTAATGGGAGAGTATCTTGGAAGCAAAATGATCTTAATTTCTACAAGACAATCAATGAAACCTAAGCTTACAATCCTATCAGTCAATCAATCAATCCATCAACAAGCATTTATTAGTCATTTATTATGTGAAAGACAGGCAAGTAGTTATTGGGACTAATAAAGACAAAAATGAAAGAATCTTTGACCTTGAGGAACTAATATTCTTCTTAAGAAGAAAACCTAGACACAAATAAGTATCCACCATAAATACATGAAATATTATAAATACAAGGTAACTTTTGAGGGGAGAGTACTAGCAGCTATCAAACTGAAAGGATTCAGATATAGGTACTGTGATTAACTCTGTGGCAATCGAGCTAAGTTCCAAAAGTCTCATATTTTTATATAGAAATGCTTTAAAGACTTCCTTCTAATAGACAATAAGGTTGCAGGCAGCTTTGGTGCAACGAGTACCTGTTCCACCCTAAATAACAGATCCTTGTGGCATTGAAGTAGAAGAGTGCTGAATAGGGCTGAAAACAGGTAATCACCCTAAAGCTGCATTTCCAAATGGGAATTCTTGGAGAGGAAGATTCTGAGCCACTATGTCTAATTTCACAAATGTGGCAATATCTCTTAATGAAATATTATGTCTAAGTGATAATATGCTCAACAACTAAAGAACATTTTCCCTAACATCTTAAGAATTTTTGTCACTATTTTTTTTACTCCATTAGTTAGAAACTAAAATGTATCTGATCCTAAATTGTTAATTCATTTTGCTTATTTCCAAAATGACTAGTCTTCAGGGGACTTCGAGAATCAGTGTGGTAAGACGAATATTAAATCTGAAATCAATGGAACTAGGCAAATACTCAGGTTCTACTATTTACTATTTGTATAGCTTTGAATAATTTACTTAACTTTCCTGGGCCTCTGTTTACTTCTCTGTAAATTTAGTGCTTGAAGTAAATGTTATAAAAGGTCCCTTCAGGTCCCAAATACTATATGTGATTTATTTTAATAGAAAATAAATTAAAGATAAAGGCAGCTAGATGGCACAGTGGATATGAGATCTGGGGTTCAAATCTGACCTCATCTGCTTCCTAGTTGTGTGACTCTGAGCAAGTCACTTAACCCCCCATTGCCTAGCTCTTACTGCTCTTCTCCCTTGGAAGCAATACAAAGCATTAATTCAACGATGGAAGGTAATGGGTTTTTAAATACAAGAATGTAAAAATAACATAGTATATTATGTATTGAAATTTGCCTGAATGCAAATACTTATTAATAAAGCATAGACATTGCCATTTGTACCCAATATCATTTCTAATGAAGTAGGTATTCCCTGGGCTAATCACTTAACCTTTGTTTTCCTCAGTTTCCTCAACTGCAAAATGGGGACAAACAACAGGATTACCATGAGTGTTTTGATAAAATAGGAGTCAATCCTCAGATTCTAATAAAATGTATTATTTGATTATTTGAATAGGTAAAAGATGAGATAGAGAAATAGAAAGGGGTCCTAAACTGGCTTTTCCATGTGGCTCTTCCCGCAAATTCTGGCACTAAAGTTTGTAAGCAGAGCGCCAGAGACTGAGATTGTGTGAACATCCTGCTTAGCCCTTTTAATAACCTCCTGACTCCCCTGCTCCTTTCCTAGCCATCTGGGTCAAGTTCAGGCAGACACCAGATATGCAGGTAGTCAGCAGAAGATGATGACAACTGTGCCAACCCAGAAAGGAGAAGAGGTAAATTTCTTCACCCAATCCATACCCCACCCCATTCTTTGGGAAGCAGCATGTTAAATCTCCTCACTTGGGTTTTTTAGGATATTAATATGTCAGGTCTCCCCAGTGAATCATTCTACATATGGAGCCTATACATTTAAAGATACTCTCACTAGAGGAGTATAAGATATTGTACCTTACATAGAAACAATTACCATAATTTGGTAGATAAGAGGGGAGTTTGCAATCAGAATAAGTGATAAATTCAACCTCCTTCAGTTTAGTTCATTATATCCAAAAGTTCACTCTGGATCACTTGATGTAGTATGTGATTTTTCTGTAGGCATTCTTATGGCATCTTCTCTAGAAGATCCACTTTCTTGATTCAGGGTATTGGCAATTTTCTTTTCCTAAAATTACTTTAAAATATCTTAAACTTTGCATTTTACAATAATTTTACAATCCTCCCCTCAGGAGGGTGTTGACCCAGACTAGAATCACCCTGAGATGCATAGCTGAGCTATGAGGTATATAAATCAATTCTCAAAAAAGAAAAAAAAACAGAAGAGAAAAATTCTAGATAATATATATGTATATATCAAAATCCTATGTGAATAAAATTATGAATAAAAATAAAATCACAAGTTCTCGAATCACCAGCAAGGCCCAACTGAGGTAGCTTATATCCTACAAGCATGCAAGACAACGCAAGACAATTGCAGCAATACCACACTTACCCATTTTCAGCCAGTACTACAGCAAATTGACATACTATACAAGAGAAAGGGGACAAATGTTTAAGGTAAAAGAGAAATATGATTCCCTCATCTGATTTTTTCCTTCAATCACAGGGAAAGAGAAGCCAAAATGAAATCCAAAAAAAGGTACTTGTTGAAACCAGGCACAGGGAAGTCCAACATCTAGAGTCACCAAACAGCTGCTTCCTTGAATGCCAAGACAAGTCCTCTGTCTTAGCATAGATCCTTATCAACCTCAAAGGGATTGTTGGTTTCCTTGGTGTTGTGCTTCTTTGCACTGTGCAGTAGCTCATTAGTTATCCCCTTGTGACAGAGGCTGGCACTAAAGAAAAGTGCCAGACTGAAGAGAGTGTGAAACTGATCACTTCAATGGGGGAGGGGCCCCAAGGGATTGGAATCTTGAGGAGGAGAAGACTCTGGCTGGGAGAGGAGTTGGTTGGGCTCAGTCTTGAGAAGCCAAAGACAGAAGGTAGGAAAAAGACTTTCTCCTGAGGGTTTTCCAGCTGGTGCCTGGAAATCTTTCCCCGCAACACTTCCCAATTGAAGGGACTTTCTGCAGAGAAACCTGAGCAGACTTTACCTCAGCTCCTGTTGCCCTGAGTCTGAACTGTGGCCAAGGGGCCAAAACCAGAGTGAGTCAACTTGACTTTCTCTCAGGGGGCTCAGGCTGCCAAAGTCTGAGTTCCCCCAAATTCAAGGAGGGAGGAAAAAGGGTTTAGATAGAGACAGGGACCACTTTTTCCCACATTCCTTTCCCATTCTTCCCTGCTGGTTATTCCTTTTGTATTACCTGATTGAGTTGACATTAAAAGTTATCTGTTCCCCAAGCTGAGTGTGAGTGAACAGATCAAGGGGAGACCCTTTGATCTCGAGTAGTGGAGGGGGACAAGACAGACAAGAGCGAATTGGGGAGAGAAGTTCCCCTGAACCCTGCTTTAAGAAGAGAGTTCTCCATTCTTTCTCCCTCTCTATTCTCCATATACTGAAAGACTGAAACCCTCGGTTACAAATTAACCACCCCTTTTAATACACCCTCTTCTGAAATTAGGCATAAATATTAAAAGGGGTGGTTTCCATGTTCCAAAGCTTTTGGTTATGCAATGTTAGTAATGCTAATAAGCATTGAAACTTTTCCTTCAAAATCAAAACATTAATGCTGACTCCAATAACTCAAGTTAAAAATAAAAGAGAAGAAAAAGAAAAAAGAAATTCCAATTAGAAAGATAGAGAAAAATAATATTAAAAAAAATAATCATTGTATGTCCCATTAGACAATGGGTCAACCAAACAGGCATAACAAAATGATTTCTCATGTAAAAGCAAGATCTATTTCCTCTCCAACTTGGCCAAGATCCACAGTGTGAGTGTACATAATTTTTTTCATTTGATAAAAGCTTGTTATAAGCTATAGTACAACAGCTAATAAGAATTCTAAAGACTAGCACAATTCACAAAATTAGAAGAGCTTATAGTAACAAACAAACCAGTACCCTGTAACCATGAGAGATTCCACCATGTACCATCAGGTGTCAACATGAGTCTCTACAGAAATTTATTGAGTGTCATTTAAAATTCTTTGAAGCTCATTGACATTTGTCAGTTTCTCCAAATCTATTTACATAAGAACAACAAGACTGATTATTAATAAGGGCATACATACCTCCTGATACAGCTGTAAGCATATGAAGAGTCAGCCAATTTTGTAGAACTGTTTTTGTTAAGGAATCAATCTCTTCCTGTAGGAAAGAGAAGGCCTTAGTAGTTCAGGAAAATGGCTTACGACATATCTTGAGGATGCTACTCAATTTGGCCTTGACCCTTTGTGTGTAGCATGTCACCAAGAAACTAGATTCCTGGCTATGAACTTGTCTATTACCCTCCCTCCTCTCTGGAGTCACACAGGTGATATCATCTACTTTTGACTACCTGCATACCTCGTATCAGCCTGAACTTGACTGGGATGATTAGATCAGGAGCCTGAAATGGGTAGCCAGTCATGGGCATATGATTTTTATTTTGTATCCTCTTTATTTCTTGATTTCTAATTATCCTTAACAAACCTCACAAAATATAATATTTTATTATTAGAGATATAATTTAATTTTTACAGTTTTTGGCAACCATTGATCGGACAAGAATTTCTCAATTTTTTTTAAATAGCCTAAATACTTTTTTTTAAGCCACTTTTCTGCTGCCAAGGCCTTTTGACCACCCATCTACCCTCGCAAAGCTGTTTCTCCTTATTTGGCTCACTCCTGCTGCCTGCTCCTGCCTCCAGCCATCCACTCCTGAGCTTCTTAACCCATATCGCTCACCCAGCCCCGGGCCCTGCCCCAGCCTCAGGCCCAAGAAACTCTACTCCTGATTTCATGCCTCTGACCCAGATTGCTCATCCAACCCCAGGCCCAGCCCCAGGACCCAGACTTCTGATAGCTGCCCCTGTGTCTTCAGAAGCACAAACCCACTGGCAAAAACTGGGGTGTTCTTTCCTTAGGCAATATTTAGCCTCCATGTGGCTGGGGTCCTAAGAGAAGGAGAAGGAGAAGGAAGAGACTTTTCCAAACAGGAAGTTGATTATAAGCATGGCCTATTCTATGAGAGAGCAGTGCATTACCTATTTCAAACAGCTTCCAGCTTTAGGATGTTTTTTTCTTCATGAGTGCACTGATCCTTTTACTTATCTTGCCTGAGATTCAGGGAATAAATTCATCTCCCTGCAACAACTCTTTGCCATTTTGGCCTACCCAGTTTAGGATTCCTAAAATCCATGTTCTCTGTCATTATGGGATATCCCACAGTACTGACAAAAGGAATATCAATGGATAAAAAACAAACTTTAAAGAGACTGAAAGTTATATTTGCAAGACGTGTAAGCCTCTGTATTTTTTTGTATTTTGCTGATTGTTTTGCTTAAGATTTAATTTTGTGGGTTTAAGTTCATATATTAATGTGTTCAATACTATTCTGTTACACTGAATCATTTTAATGTACTGGGTTTTAACTACTGTTATATTCTGTTGCTTTCCCCTATAAATATACTAAAGAAATATTATTGAATAAGCTAATATAAAAATAGCTTTTTTTCCATTTTGACTTTGTAAATTGTCACATAGAGGATGATGGACTTCAAAAACACTGGTTACAATTGTATAACAACTTTTGGAAAATTTAATGAGCTAAATATCTCAAATTGATTTAAGGGGTCTTTAGACATGATTTTTAGATTTTTTTTCAACAACTCTGATTATTTTGCCTGCCTCTAACAGGAGGTAAGGTCCATTTTAGTAGCTGAAGTGAAATATAATTATAATCTCCACCTCCCACATTTATAAAAATGTGAATGGATGAGACATCACAATCTCCTACCAAAGGAGCTGGGAAGCTGATCCGAGGACATGGTACCCCTGGATGGCTCCCAAAAAGGGAGCATCTCTCATTTATAAATCCTCAGCTCACTCTACCCATTCACCAGAATAATCTCGAGATTCTTGGCGTCATTCTTAGACCCACATAACCAGTATAGAGCTTTTGATTTTTCTAGATCCCTCTGCCACATTTTTGTAATGATGGCAGTAATAGAACTTTTTAAAAATATTTCAGTCAAGGTTGAAACATTGATACATCTGAAAAACTTGTGACAAGTATCCATTTTCTTTAAATGTCATACAGCAGACTTGTGTAAAATGTGATAGTGGGTTTGTTTGCTATTGTCATTAAATGGACTACTATAACTTTGGGGATTTTGATACTTTTTTAATGTGTATTATATGTTGTACTATTGTTCTTTATAAAAAAAATTGTTACTTTGTGAAAATCATTTGCTTTGCACTCACAGTGGATCATGGCCAGGTTTGAAGAGGAAATGGATCTCATTTTTGGTGAGAAACTTTTGTATTCTACTTTTCCCTAGCTGACACAGTGTATCAATGATTATAAGCTATATATGTTTGATTTTTAAAACTCTTTTATCATTGTTTTTGCTTGCATATGCAATATACTATTTCAGTTTTTTTTCTCTCCTTTTTGTATTTAAAGCACAGTATTGAGAAGATTTTCTTTAACTTTTTTGATTTTGCAGTAATATAAGTTTAAAATACATTTGCCCTAATGTCAATGCATTCCCAAAAAACTTTAAGCTATAAAAATGATGCCATTAATTGTTTTAAAAATTATAGGACTTTACTTAATGATTCTGTCTGATTCCAGGACAAGAGAAAAACAAAAAGAGTCATTGCACTGTGCCAAAGAAGCACAAAGCTAAACTTCATAGTGCCAATCAAGCAAAAGGTCAAAGAGACCAACCAATCCCAATGGTACTGATGAAAAATTTTGAGCCAAGACAAGAAACCTTGAACTTCTTTGGGGTTTGAGGTTGTGGCTGTTTAACATGTGTTAAAGGCAGTTCTTCCTTGTCCCACATTCTACCAAGCATCTCAAATTTGGATCCTACCTGGCTCCTCTAATCTAGTTCCTTTTCTGTCTTTCATAGTGTGGCAAACTTTCTATAGTCCTGGCTACTGACTGGGTAAATGCATAATTGCTTAAATCATTTTAATTGGACCCTGATTCAAGGAACTGATATAGATTTATTTTCCTTTACTTAGAATTTTTACACATAAGACTTTGATAGGCTATATTTTATCCAGAAATTATTTTTTATTTGGATTTTTTTGTATTTTTTATTTCTCTTGCCAATTGATTCATACACCTCATAACTCAGCCATGCATCCCAAGTGATGCCTGTGTTTTTCAATCACCCTCTTCAGGGGATAATATATTGTTATTATTATTATTTTAAATTACAAAGTTTAAATTCCATTTGAAAGTAATTTTAGGTTAAGAAACATGATACCTCTCAGAATACAGAAAGTGAGCTGTTTGGAGAAGACACCATTAAGATGCTTCCACAGACAACACCCTGCATCAGAATATCCAGAGTGAACTTTAGGATGTGGTGATTTGAACTGTGTGCGATTTGAATGCATTTGTTTTGTATGTATACTCTTATGCCAAAGGGGACTGCCCCCTAAGTGGCTTTTTGTCAATGCACCTAGGAATTATTGGTTTTGTTCTCTTTTCCTCTTATCCTCAAATTATTATAATTTCATAGCTGGTATGTTTATAAGACCCACTGGAGAGACTAGTCTTCTTCGGGTCTCAGGGAGTAATGTATAATGGAGATTTTGAACCCTAGAGTTCATTCCCCAGAAGTCCTTGGTATTTCTCAGAACTCCCTATAGTCTCCTGTGTCTCCATGTTGGCAAGATCATGTTATTGGTGCTTAACTGGCATTAACACCTCCCATGAACTCTCTTCCTTTGCAATGATGCAGCAAGTATGGTGGTAAGGTGGGGATGGCTGAAATGGCTAACCAACTATGGGCATGTGGTTTTTATTTTGTATCCTTTTTATTCCTTGATTTCTAATGATCCTTAATAAACCTCATAAAATATAATATTTTTATTATTAGAGATATAATTTATTTTTTACAGAATCTAGGGACTAACTCCTATTTTAATCAAAATAGTACTATCAAATGACATAATTGTACAACATGTAACAAAGTGTCTTGAACATAGTAGATCTTTTTTCCTTTTCCCTTCTTGATGCAAAATACTTTGTGCATAAGAAAAAGGAAGGAGATAAAGGAAAGAGAGGGAGAAAAATGGGAGGAATCAATAAGTCATTAAGCATTTATTAAGCACTTGTGACACACACTTTTGTGCTATATGTTTAGAAAACAAAAACAAAATTCAAAGTCTGACCTAAAGGAGTTTATATTTTAATGAAAGAGATCTTGTGTCCCTTGCTAATTTATGTTAGTCATAGAAAATAGGCAGCTGAAGTTCAGATGGATACCTTGGGCTGGGGGCCACCACTAAAGCATTTGGAAAAATTTTAATGTGGAGGATGGAGAGAAATGATGTTCCAGTGTTGTAGTAGGTATGAAAACTGAGACCTGACCTAGAACAGAAATTCATTAGAGAAGTTAGGACTTCCAGAGTGGGAAAAGTTTGAAGCAGATAGTGTTGATGACTTGGAAAGTAGCAAGCTATTGAAAGATCTATCAGCTGGAGAAGTGAAAGAAGGAAAAACTCTCCTCCCACAGAAATTCTTTGCTCCCAATGGCTATAGTTCACTGGCTCTAATCTCAAATACATAACTCCTTTCCATAATTCTTTCACCCCCTGCGGAAAGTAGTAAAGACAAAGGATGCTTTCCATTCTAAGAATCATCAGTGCCAATTGATTTGTCCTATCAGTGTTGTCTTGTGTATGACCATGGGATTTATTGTATAATAATAATGACTCTATTATTAATACTAATATAGAAGTTTATTAACAAGAAAGGGAAACTTCAGAAGCAGAAATAAGGATAAAGAGCAAGGATCAATTTTTTTTTCCAATTTAAGAAGACTTGGTGCATATTCTCTGTCAAACACTAGAATTCAAAACTCTAGCCACTGATGACTTCCTTCTTGATCAGACCTTTCAAGCCTGAGACCTGGTAGATTTGAACTAAAAGTCCATCAATAAACATTAAGTATCTACTATGGGCCAGGCCCTGTGCTATACTGTGCACTTTGGCTACAAAAAAGATAAAATTTAGTTCTTGCCCTCAAGGAGCTCACAATCTAAAGGGAACACATAAAAGAAAACTGAAATGAGAAAAGGATTTGATAAAGTCCAGAAGAGTGCAGCAAATGGGAAAGGTAGAGGAATCTCTTAGAGAAGAGCCATAAAGAAGGTGTCCTTTGGGGTAAAGACACCCAGTTTCCTTCAGGCTTGTAGAAAACAATACAGATTTTTTACTGCAAACTGCTATTGTTTCTGCAGTGCTGTGTCTTCTGGGAAAACTCACAAAGAGTACACCTTTTTGACCTGCCTGTACTAATCAACTAATATTTAACTTAAATGAGAAAAATATATAGGAAGGTGAGGGGGGGTGGTTTGAAATCAAGATAAAGACACCATATGAAAAAATTTTCCTAACAGTATCAGTATTTTAATTTAATTTCTTTATCATCTTAAGTTACATGAGAAAATAAAAATTATTCTCTGAACCAACTTGAATTCCATGTCAAAGTGAAACAACTACAACTATGTTGATGGAAGAAAGAAAAAGGTGAAGAGAAATTCTGATTAGTGTGAATAATGAATTCTGTGAGGTGGTTGAATTATTTAAATTTGCACTGCAGATTTCCATTCAGCTAAAACTAATGGGTAGAGTTTACATTATTATACTTCTGAATAATGCAAGTTTAAATGCATGCAACCACTTCACAGGAATCATCATTCATACTAATTGGGGCTTGGCTGAATTATGGTTGTTCTCCTTCCTTTCTCACCATCCAATTGTAGAACACATTTTTCCCATAGCAAAAAATTTTAGAATGGTGCTTAGATTCCCAGGTTAGCTCACAAGACTGAATTTGACACAGAATATAGTTGAAATATTATAAAAAGGACAAAAAAAGAAAAAGAAACAAAAACAAACATTAAGGATAGAACTAGAGATGAGAAACCAAAAGGAGACAATTGGAGCAACTAGTGAAAGACAAAGAAAAGAAAAAGAATAGGAAAAATAAAAGATCCCAAGAATCAAAGAAGATGAGGAGGAAATGATATAGAACAATGACAGCAAGTAGGTTTATTCAGGGGGAATATATAAGATATTGAATACAAGTATATTGTGATAGTTTTTTCTTCTACAACTTCTCTCTGAAAATACCAAGCAAAATATAAATGTCTGCAAATTAAAATCAAAAGAGAAATGAGTTCAGCATAAACATATTAACTAAAGCATATCAACAAACATTTAGATAACAATGGCATTACTAAACCACAAATATTTCTTCAAAGGAATTGTTTTATTGAGTAATTTGCTAGAAAACAAATCGAAGACTAATGCCAGAAAATTATTATAATGGCTGTTAGAATATAATTGCCATAGAGGAGGTGAAGTCAAGATGGTGGCATAGAGGCAGCAAAAGTTCAGACCTCTGAATTCAGACCTTCCTTACCAATTACAAACTAAATGCTTCCAGAGGACTGAAAATCAAGTCTAACAACAATACAGAACCAAGGAAACCCTCCTGCTGGGCTCAATTCAAAAGGTATACACCCCAAAAGCCAGAATTCAAAAACACTAAGGTTTAAGGGGAAGGAAGAAGGAATGTCCCAGGATACCTCCCCCCCCTGCCCACCTAGAGCACTAAGCCTCCAGGGGAAGTGGGAACCTCTGGGAGGGGAAAGGCACTGGTCTGGAGGGTGTACCTTGCAGGCAGGGCTGTGCAAATTTCAGAGAGGTGAACAATGGTGGTAGGGAAGGAACTGGAAAGGAAGCACAGAATAGGCAGCCTGGTCACAACAGCTGAGACCCTCCATATTGCTCCAGCCTTCCAGGAGGTTTTGGCCTCAGAGCACATCCAGCCCAACCCAGCTGAACTTAATCCCATCAAAAGTCTTCACAGGACAGGGAATTTCAAGATCCAACACCCTTCCCCCACAGACTCCATTGAGAGGTCTCCTAACAAAGCTCCAAGAGGGGAGACTGAGAGAAAATCTCAAAACCAAAAAAATGAGAGGAGCAAGAGCACAGACAACTACAAGGAGTAAAGAAGGGGTAAATATTAGCAAACAACAAAAAAGAAAAAGAAAAAGGAAATTACAATTAACAGCTTCTATGCAAGCAATGAACAAAGAGCAAACGGAACATAGGAGGAGGGATCATCAAGCATCAAAACAGAAATCTCACTGAATTGGATACAGGCTTTGGAAGAACTCAAAATGTAATTCAAAACAAAATCAGGAGAGGCTGAAGACAATTGGGAAAAGGTAAATCAAAAATTAATTGGAAATTAAATAGTTCGATTCTCCAAAACCAATTAAAGAACAAATTATAGAAACAATTAATTATTTCATTGAAGAAAATGACAATGATGAGACATTCTTTCAAAAACTATGGAATGCAGCCAAAGCAATACTCAGAGGGAAATTTATATCCTTGAGTTCATATATTAACAAATTAGAGAGGGCAGAGGTCAATGAATTGGGCATACAAATTAAAAAACTAGAAAGTAAACAAATTTAAAATCCTCAAATGAAAACTAAATTAGAGATTCTAAAAATCAAAGGAGAAATAAATAAGACTAGAAGCTGGTACTTTGAAAAAACAAATAAAATTGACCAAGTACTGGTCAGTCAATTTTAAAAAATGAAAGAAGAAAACCAAATTGACAGTATCCAAGATGAAAAGGGAGACCTCACCTCTAATTAAGAAGATATTAAGACAATCATTAAAAGCTATTTTGCACAATTATATGGCAACAAACATGGCAATCTAGGCGATATGAATGAATACTTACAAAAAATGTAAATTGCCTAGACTAACAGAGGAAGAAATAGATTACCTAAACAACCCCATATCAGAAAAAGAAATTGAAAAAGTCATCAAAAAACTCCCTAAGAATAAATCTTCAGGTCCAGATGGATTCACAAATGAATTCTATCAAACATTCAAAGAACAAATAATCTCAATATTGTATGAACAGTTTGACAGAATAAGCAAAGAAGTTCTACCAAATTCATTTTACTACACAAATATGGTACTGATCCCAAAGCCAGGCAGGTCAAGAACAGAGAAATAAAACTATAGGCCAATCTCCTTAATGAATAAAGATACAAAAATCTTAAATAGGATACTAGTAAAAAGACTCCAGCAAGTTATCACAAAGGTTATTCACTATGACCAGGTAGGATTCATACCAGGAATGCAAGGACGGTTCAATATTAGGAAAAACATCCACATAATTGGCCATATTAACAAGGAAACCGACAAAAATCACATGATTATCTCAATAGATGCAGAAAAAGCCTTTGACAAATAGAGGACCCATTCCTATTGAAAACACTAGAAAGTATAGGAATAGAATGGCCTTTCCTAAAAATAATAAAGAGTATATATCTAAAACCATCAGCAAACATCATCTGCAATGGGGATAAACTAGAAGCCTTCCCAATGAGATCAGGAGTGAAACAAGGATGCCCATTATCACCTCTATTATTTAACATTGTATTAGAAACACTAGCTTTAGTGATTAGAGAAGAAAAAGAAATTAAAGGTATTAAAATAGTCAATGAGAAGACCAAGCTATCATTCTTTGCAGATGATATGATAGTCTACTTAAAGAGTCCTAGAGAATCAACCAAAAAGCTAGTCAAAATAATCCACAACTTTATCAAAGTTGCAGGATACAAAATAAACCCGCATAAGTCATCAGCATTTCTATATATCTCCAACCCATCTCAACAGCAAGAATTAGAAAGAGAAATACCATTTAAAATCACCCTAGATAATATAAAATAATTAGGAATCTATCTGCTAAGAGAAACACAGGAACTATATGAACACAACTACAAAACACTCTCCACACAATTAAAACTAGATTTAACAATTGGAAAAAATTAACTGCTCATGGGTAGAACAAGCTAACATAATAAAAATGACAAACCTATCCAAATTAATTTACTCATTTAGTGCATACCCATTGAACTTCCAAAAAAAATTTTAATGAACTAGAAAAAACCATAACAAAGTTCATTTTGAAGAACAAAAGATCAAGGATATCCAGGGAAATCATGGAAAAAAAATGTGAAGGAGAACTTGCAGTCCCAGATCTCAAACTATACTATAAAGCAGTGATAATCAAAAGTTTGGTACTGGCTAAGAGACAGAAAGGAGAATCAGTGGAATAGACTTGGGGTAAATGACCTCAGCAAGACAGTCTATGACAAGCCGAAATATCCCAGTTTTGGGGACCAAAACCCACTATTTGATAAAAACTGCTGGGAAAGTTGGAAGACAGTATGGGACAGATTAGGTTTGGAACAATATCTCACATCCTACACCAAGATAAACTCAGAATGGGTGAATGACCTGAATATACAGAAGGAAACTATAAGCAAATTAGGTGAAAACAGAATAGTATATTTGTCAGATCTTTGGGAAAGGAAAGACTTTAAAACCAAGCAAGAACTAAAAAAAAAAATCACAAAATGTAAAATCAATAATTTTGATTACATCAAATTAAAAAGTTTTTGTACAAACAAAACTAATGCATCCAAAATTAGAAGGGAACCAACAAATTGGGAAACAATCCTCATTACAAAAACCTCTGACAAAGCTCTAATTACTCAAATTTATAAAGAGCTAAATCAATTATACAAAAAATCAAGCCATTCTCCAATTGATAAATGGGCAAGTGACATGAATAGGCAATTTTCCGTTAAAGAAATCAAAACTATTAATAAGCACATGAAAAAGTGTTCTAAATCTCTTAGAATCAGAGAGATGCAAATCAAAACATCTCTGAGGTATCACCTCACTCCTAGCAGATTGGCTAATATGACAGCAAAGGAAAGTAATGAATGCTGGAGTGGATGTGGCAAAGTTGGGACATTAATGCACTGCTGGTGGAGTTGTGAATTGATCCAACCATTCTGGAGGGCAATTTGGAACTATGCCAAAAGGGCACTAAAAGACTGTCTGCTTTTTGACCCAGCCATAGCACTGCTGGGTTTGTACCCCAAAGAGATAATAAGGAAAAAGACATTTACAAGAATATTCACAGCTGTGCTCTTTGTGGTTTCAAAAAAATTGGAAAATGAGGGGATGCCCTTCAATTGGGGAATGGCTGAACAAATTGTGGTATATGTTGGTGATGGAATACTATGGTGCTCAAAGGAATAATAAAATGGAGGAATTCCATGGGAACTGGAACAACAGCCAAGAATTGATGCAGAGTGAGAGGAGCAGAACCAGGAAAACATTATACACAAAGACTGATAGAATGTGGTACAATCGAATGTAATGGACTTCTCCATTAGTGGCAGTGCAGTTATCCTGAACAACTTGGAGGAATCTACGAGAAAATCCACTCTCCACATTCAGAGGAAAAACTGTGGGAGTAGAAGCACAGAAGAAAAACAACTGCTTGAATACATGGGTTCAGGGGATGGATTTGGGGATGTAGACTCTAAATGAACATCCTAGTGGGGGAAGCTGGGTGGCTCAGTGGATAGAGTCAGGCCTAGAGATGGGAGGTCTTAGGTTCAAATCCGGCCTCAGACATTTCTCAGCTATGTTGCCCTGGGAAAGTCACTTAACCCCCATAGCCTAGCCCTTACCACTCTTCTGCTTTGGAGCCAATACACAGTATTGACTCCAAAATGGAAAGTAAGGGTTTTAATAAATAAATAAATAAATGAATGAATGAATAGATAAATACATAAATAAATACATAAATAAATAAATAAATAAATAAATAAATAAATAAATGAATGAATGAATGAATAAATAAATGGACATCTGAGTTCAAACATCAACAACATGGAATTAGGTTCTGATCAAGGACACAAGTAATACCCAATGAAATTGCACATCAACTGGGGGAAAGGTGGGTGGAGAGGAGGGAGGGAAATAATGTGATTATTGTAACCAAGGAATAATGTTCTAAATTGACTAAATAATTTAATTCAAATGGGGGTGGGGGGAAGAATATAACTGCCTTAAAAAAAATTAAACCTTCAGCAAATGCAAAGGCTATTTTGATGTTTGATGTTCTTTCTTAGTTTCTTTCTCTTTAGTCCTTTTTTTCTGTTCTTTTCTTTTCCTTCCTTCCTCCCTTTTCCTTCTTTCCTTTCTCTTTCTTTCTCTTCTTTCCTTCCCTCTTCTTTCTTTCTTTCTCTTCCTTCCTTCCTTCTTTCCTTCCTTCCTTCCTTTTTCTCTTTCTCTTTCTTTCTTTCTGAACATGATATTCTCCCTCACCCTAAAAAAATCTTCACTGGTTTCCTATTGCCCCAAATATAAATACAAATTCCTCAAGTGAGCATTTAAAGTCTTTTCAGATCTGACTCCAGAATAATTTTCCAGGCTAATTGTTTCCCTTTATGAATTCTGCATTCCTGGAAAATTGTCCTACTTCAAAGCATCTCATGCACAGCTTACATGTTCAATTTCTATTATTTCACATTGGCTATTTCCCATACCTGAAATATGATCTATCTCCACCTCTTCTTCTTAAATCTATATCTTTTTCCAAGTCCATCTCATATGCCACCTCTGACCCAAAAATTATATTTTTCACATATATTTTGAAGGCATTTACTATAAATTCATACATGTCATTTTCCCTAATAGAAGATAAGTTTTGTGAAGGCAAGGAGTGATTCCTTCTTATCTTTGAATTTCTAGCACCTAAAACAATGCTTAACATATTCTATACTGATATTTATTAAATATTTATTGATTAAATGATTGATGGGTAGACAAAAAGAGATGGATCACATAATCCTTCAAAATTAATTTTAGCGCACGGATTCTAATTTGAGTGTTCCAGGAACTTCACAGAAACAAAATAATGCCTCATAAATTATCATGATTTTATCTAAATTTCAATTTAGAAATTCTCTCTAAATCTTAATCTATTCCATTGTTACTATTTACAGTGTTGGGGTTTACTAAGTTATTGTCACCTCACTCATTTATTTACTAGGCAGAATGTAGTCACTTTCCAACAATATTTAAAAATTACTTAAGAAATTCTTACAAACAGGAAATTGTAAAAAGAAGCAGAGTAATTCTTTACTCTGTTTCTTTTTACAATCAAAGAAAAATCAATATCAAAGAAATATAAGACCTCCCCCACAAAAATAGATAGATTGCTTATAGACAAAAGCAAGCAACAAATGACAGCAGCTTTTGTACTTCATTGATATCCTTATACTGAGATTAAGAAATTTATCTAGGGTCAGATAACCAATATTGTTGGTCATCAGAGAAAGAGCTGAATGAATCAATCTTTCTACCTCTGTGACTGAGTCTATATTTATCATGCATGTCATGTTTGCTCACCTTTTGTGGCACACTGTTTCTCACGTTCATTCTGCCACTATTTTAATAGTATATAATGCATATAATAAGAGAATATTCAGGTAAAAATGGCACTGACTCAATTAACAATGACTATTATCAAAGTCATTTTTACTGACAAAATGACAAAAACAGTAATTTGGAGGAGGGAGAAAGATCAATATATCTTAAAATATACTCATATATATATGACAATTTTTTCAAAAACTTGATCAAGAAGAATATCTTCTTGGTAGTTGTTTCAAATAGTATTAAAAAAAAGAAAAAATTGGTGTAGGGATCAATTTATAAAAAAAAATAGGGTTAATGGACTCCATGTAGATCCTGGGATGTGTGTTGGAAGGTCATTTATGTAAATAAAGTTGTATTAGGAGATAGAAGGAATATAAACACTGTCAAAACTACAATGATTATTTAATTCAAATAGAAGCTGGGACTAAGGCTGTGGGTGTCCATTACAGTGAATGACATTGCTAAAGGAAAAAATCAAATTGTCTCAAAGGTTTTGAGCAGGTATCAGAGCAAATGTTTGCTTAATGGATGTAAGACAGAGAATGAAATAAATGAAAGTAAAGTATATCATACATTTTAATGGCAAGAGAAATATCATAGATGAGAGAAAAAATTTGTGTAACCATGCATAATAGATTTATTCATTTCTGCGATCCTTTTTCTTTTTATAAATGAATACAAAAGATAAGGCATGCCTCCAAGAAACAAATTCAAGATTGAAAGACATACTTGTGAGGTTGGGGAAATGTGTGTATGTTATAAAAAGAAATAAATGTACAAATGTATATGTAGATGTGTGTATACATATATACATTCATATGTTTACTCATACATATGGAGAAATAATACATATATCAGAAACTCTGGAGTTTTAAGTGATGATTATAATTTAGGAATCTCTAAGTAGATGGATTGATAAACTAGATAAATTATACATAATTTATAGATATCTAAAAAGAGTGTAATTCCTACTAATTCCTACTATATATATCCTACTCATATATATATATGAGTATATATTCACCCATATGTATATATGTGTCTTATTTAAATATGCATATATGTATGTCCTAGATGACTCCAGAAACTCTGGAGTTTTTAATCATTATTTCAGAAAAGATGATTATGACTTAAGAACCTCTATAAGAGAGCTGAGTAGCAAGTATATCAAGTTGAGGAAACCATTTATATTGCTTTAGTGTTTGTAAAGTACTTTGGTCACAAGATTTCATTTGATTGTCATAACAAAACTGTGAGATACTATAGGAAATATACTTCTATCCTGCCTATTTAATGGATGAGGCCACCAGGGAGACCAAATAAAAAGCCATCTAACCTAGAAACATGATTAAATCCATATTTCCCCAAGAAAGAATATGCACCTGTATTTCATAATAACATATCTTGCAAAGTTAACTTAATCAATGGGGGAAAGAAAAATTGCAATAAAAAAGTATTTGAGTTGTTTTTTTTTTTCAAAAGAATCAAATACAATTAGAAACTTGGAAATATTAGCTTATCCTCTTCATCCTTTCTTAAGACCTATATTTACCTTCCTTGTGACAAATTTGTATACTATATGTCCAACTAACTTATGGTTTATTTCATCTTAGAAACTATTTTCCTTTAGTCTGCCTATACCTAGAGCCTAGAACAAGGCCTTATATATGTTATTCGGTTATTTTAAATCATGTCCAATTCTTCATGACTCCATTTGAGGCTTTCTTGGCAAAGATATTATCATTGTTTGTCATTTCCTTCTCCAGCTCATTTTACAGATGAAAAAAAAATGAAGTAAAAGGCATTAAACAATTTGTCCAGGATCACACAGTTAGCAAGTGACTAAGACTTTATTTGAAGTTAGGTTTTCCCAAGTCCACACCTGGCACTCTATCCACTATACCACCTAAATGCTCCCAATAAATATCTTTAAAATTACCTTGATAGAAACTTTGTTGTTGTTCAATTGTTTTTCAATCATGTCCTACTCTTTGCGACTTCATATGGAATTTTCTTGGCAAAGATATTGGAGTGCTTTGCTATTTCCTTTTCCTACTAATTCTACATTTAGGGAAACTGAGGCTAACAGGCTTAAGTGACTTGCCCAGGATCACACAGCCAATATCTGAGGCCATATTTGAACTTATGTTTTCTTGATTACAGGTCCCATTGTATCCACTGCCCACTCACCTTACATAAAGTAAATATTTAATACAGGTGAAGCATAGGTTTATACCGATACAGAACCATAGGTCATCAAATCCAAAAGCTTAATTTTGTAAAGAAAGAAACTGATACCTGGCAAGGTCAAGTTATTTTCCTAAGATCAAACTATAATGAGAATCTCAAAGTGCTTAAGTGATTTGTCTATAATTATAGAACTGGCAACACTAAGTTTAATCACACTAAATCATATTTATGCCTACAGAAATAGAATAAATCCTGAAGAGTTATTCCATGTTCATGACAGGAACATATCAAAGTAAAAATTATCTTATTACAAAGATTATTCTGCCATTATTATTTAGTAGAGAAATAAGTGTTGTAAGAAATAGAACTTTTGTCTTCCATAGCAGAAATAATATTTATAAGTAGAAAAACCTGAATCCATGGTGACGTCTCATTATAGAAAGAAAAAAATAGGTAATTGGGAATGCAAATTTACAGAGGGAAGGACAATCTGAAAGAAGAGAATCATATACATTTTTAAATAGTGAAAATTATAATCATCCACAAGACAGGAAGAATGCAGATAATATAAGAATTATAGAACTCAGAAGAACACAAGACAAAAAATTGAAATTCAGGGGGCAGCTGGGTAACTCAGTGGATTGAGAGCTAGCCCTAGAGATGGGACATCCTAGGTTCAAATCTGGCCTCAGACACTTCCCAGCTGTGTGACCCTGGCCAAGTCACTTGACCCCCATTGCCTAGCCCTTACCACTCTTCTGCTTTGGAGCCAATACACAGTATTGACTCCAAGACAGAAGGTAAGGGTTTAAAAAAAATTGAAATTCATAACTCAAAAATAAATGGATGAATAAATATATAGAAAGAAGATGATTAATTAGTTAATTCATAAAAACTGCTTTTATCTTCTTAACATAAAAAACAAAGTCCAAAAGCATAGAATCTGTACAGTACCTCAAAAAAAGGAAAAAAATATATGCTGCTTTCTTCAAGATAAATAATGGTTTAATTTAACAATACCAATGAAAAAATAACTAACAACAAATTCTGCAAAATCAAGGAAAAATATCTTCATGTAAAAATGAAAGGAAATTTAGGAAGATTATTTTTGCCCTTTCTAGTATCCATTCAGCAGAAGATGGAATAATGTATTCTTTTTTTAAAAGTTTCTCAAGCACATGGAATAACAATTTTTAACATATATTTTCCAAATTTATAAGATGCAAATTGTCTTCCTCCATCCTTTATCTCACTCCATTACATGAGAGGGTAATCAATTTGATATGAGTTATGCATGTATGATAATGCAAAACTTATTTCAATATTGGATATGTTATGAGATTTCTATCGTCACTTATAACTATATTGGGTATCTAATCTATTCCATTGTTCCACCATTCTATTTCTTAATCAGTACTGTAACAGTTAAAATTTAGGGGAGATGAGGAGCCTGAGGCAGGTAGAAATTAGTTTCTCTCTGCAAGGAGTATTATATTTTTTAGAGGTTTATTAAAGGTTAAAGATTAAAAAATATACAAGTAAGAAACATGTGCCTAGGCCAGAGGCCTAGACAAAATAACCTCACATCACGCAAGAGCCCGCCTGCTCCAAAACGGAAGTCCAAAAAGAGCCCAGAGAGCCTCAAAAGCCTTTGAATCAACTTAAATATCTTCTCGATCTCGGCCCAGGTGAGATTATAAGGCATTCTGGGGAAGTGGAGCAAAGGCTCATGGGGATTGTAGTCCTGTATTCAAGTCTATTTTTTACAGTACCAGATTGTTTTGATGATTGCTGCTTTATGATCCAGTCTGAGATCTCAGATGGCTAGATTCCTTCATATAATTTTTTCATTAATTCCTTTGATATACTTGACCTTTTGTTCTTCCAGTAGAATTTCATTAGTATTTTTTCTAGTTTTATAAAATAATTTTTTGTAGTTTGGTTGCTGTGGCATTAAATAAATAAGTAGCTTAATATAGAATATGTAAATATCTATAAACAGAATAAATAAATAGAATTGTTATTTTTATATTAGTTTGACCTACTCATGAACAATTAACACTTTTCCAATTGTTTAAGCCTGTCTTTATTTGGATGAAAGAGGTTTTGTAATTATGCTCATATAATTCCTAGGTTTGTCTTGGCAAGTAGACTCTCAAATATTTTATATTGTTTAGTTATTTTAAATAGAATTTCTCTTTCTACATTTTGCTGCTGAACTTTATCGGTAATATATAGAAATACTGGTGACTTATGTGGATTTAATTTTTATCCTGCAACTTTACTAGTTTATTATTTCAAATATTTTTAATTGGTTCTCTAGGATTCTTTGAAGTATACCATCATTATCATTTGCAAAAAGTGATAGTTTACTTTCCTCGTTGCCTACTTTAATCCCCTCTACATCTTTTTCTCTGCTTATTGCTATTGCTACCATCTCTAGTGTTGGTTGTCTCTCGAACCTAGGATGACGATTGTCTTTGTGTGTTTTTGTGCACAAAGACACCTATGCATGAAGATTTAAGTGGAAAAGTCAATGCACAGAGACAGTCCCACTCTCTCAGCATTGGAAGCCTCGGTCCAGTGGCACGAAAAGTCGTTACACCTGGAGACTTCCTCAGCTGTATTGGATGGCCTTGTTGTCTTTTGTGCTCCATCACACCCTAAGCACTCCACAGTGCCTTGCTGCATCGCCATCTCCGCCGTTGAACCTTCTTGTTGGTTTCTTCTGCCTGTTCCGCCGAAGCAGTCTTCACATGCTGGGTGAGCAAAGCCCTAGTTCACCAGGGGTCGACGTTGACCCAATGGCTACCCTCACAAGGTTTAGCCGGCCTGTCGAAGCCGTTGCCCGGGGTGTGGCCGCTGCCGCATGCTAGCAGTTACTAGGAGCCACAAGTGAGAGCTGGTGTCAGGTGAGGGTCAGTGGCTGGAGAGCTGCCCTAGAAGGGCATGACAAGCCCTCCATACCAGAGATATTACCCCTCCCTGAGCACCCCATACACCCCATCTCTAGTACAATGTTGAATAATAATGGTAATAATGGATACCCTTGCTTCACCCCTACGCATATTGGGAAGGCTTCTAGTTTATCTCCATTACAGACAAAATTGCTTATGGTTTAAAGAGATACTACTTATTTCAAAGAAAATTCAATTCCTCTCTATGTTCACTAGTGTTTTCAATAGGAATGTGTTGTATTTTGTCAAAAACTTTTTCTGCATCTATTACGATAATCATGTGATTTCTGTTGGGTTTGCTTTTAATATGGTCAATTATGCTGATAATTATCCTAAAACTGAACTAACTCTGCATTTCTGATATTAATCTTATCTTGTCAAAGTAAATGATCTTTATAATATATTGTTATAAACTCCTTGCTAGTATTTTATTAATTGGTATTTTATTAGTATTTTTAAAAATAGTTTATATAGTATTAGAATTCATTATTTCTTAAATGTTTGGTAGAATTCATTCATCTGGCACTGGAGATTTTTTCTTGGGAAGTTCATTGATGACTTATTCAATTTATTTTTCTGAGATGGATTTGTTTAAACATTCTACTTTTTCTTCTATATTCTGGGCAATTTATATTTTTATAAATAGTCATGGGGGGGCAGCTAGGTTGTTCATTGAAATGAAAAACAGGCTTAGAAATGAGAGGTCCTGAGTTTAGGTCTGGCCTCAGATGCTTCCTAGCTATGGAATCCTAGACAAATCACTTAAACCTCATTACTTAGGCTTTACTACTCTTTTGTTTTGGAACCAATACACAGTATTGATTCTAAGATAGAAGATAAGGGTTTTTTAAAAAATATATTTATCCATTTCATTTATCCATATCCATTTCTACACAAACCTATCCTAAGCTATGGGAGTGTAGGAAGGGAATAAGAAAAAGGTCAGAATAATTAACTTATTTCTATTCTCTGTGTATGTTCCTTCTAACTCCTCTAATATTGATAAAATTCTTATGTTATAATTATCATATTCCCATATAGAAATATAAACTGTTTGATCTCATTAAATCCCTTTCCCTTCCCTATTTACCTTTTTTATGTTTTTCTCAAGTCCTATTTTGCTGAGTATGTGGTTCTGGATTGTAAATCTAATCCCTTTGACTTCTAGATATTGTATTCTAATCCCCCAGTCCTTTAATATAGAAGTTGCTATGTCTTGTGTTCTCCTGACTGTGGCCCCATGATATCTGAATTTCTTCTTTCTGGTAGGTTCCCATATTTTTTTCCTTGGCCTGGGAGTTCTGGAATTTGTTGATTATATTCCTGTGAGTTTTCATTTGGGGACATCTTTCACATGGTGATTGCTTGATTCTTTCAATTTTTATTGGATCTTCTTTTCATTGATATCAGGACAGTTTTCATTGAAAATTTCTTGTAATATGACTTCTGGGGTATGATTATCATCATTTTAAGTAGTCTAATAATTCTAAAATTATCTCTCCTAGATTTATTTTCTACTTCAATCATTTTTTCAAATGAGATATTTCATCTTTTCCTTAGTTTTTTTTTCTTTTGATTTTATTTTATTATTTCTTGATATGTCAGAAATTTATTGACTTCCACTGACCAGTTCTAATTTTTAAGGAATAATTTTCTTTAGTGAGCTTTTGAAACTCCTTTTTCTTTTGGCCAATTCTTCTTTTTAAGAAATTATTTTCTCCATTCAGTTTTTATACCTCATTTTCATTTTGTCATTTCTTATTTTTAAAGATTTTTTTCCCCTCTCCAGTAGGTTTTTACATCTCCTCTACCTTTTGATAAATTCAGCTTTAGGAATATTATTTCTTTATTGCATAATTTTTTTTCTTTTCCCTATTTTTTCCTTTACCTCTCATTTAATTTTTGAAATGTTTGTTGGACTCTTCCAGAGCATGAGAACATATCCCAATTTTTAATTGAAGTTTTGCATATAACTGCTTTGTTCTCATTGCCCCCTTCTGAATTTGTATTTTGCTCTTCCTTGTGGTTATAATAATTTTTTATGGTTAGGTTTTTCTGATATTTACTCATTTTCTCAGATTTTTTCTGGACTTTTATTTTTATCTTAAAGGTGGTCTCTGTTTTCAGGATAGAGAAGGCACTCTCTTAAATTTCAGTGTTCTCTAATTGTTACCTTCAGAGCTAGTTCTGGGTGTTTGCAAATTTCAGTTTTTCCAAAGTGGTATGAGAACATTGGAAACCATCTCTCACTGCTGATTCAATTTCTCTCAGAGCCTGACTTTCATGGCCAGGAACACTATCAGAACTTATGGCCCCATCCCTGACTTTTATAGGCCAGATGCAATGAGAGGCATCACCGGAGGTTTGAACTTGGGTCCAAAATTCACCCTGAGTTTGCACCAACCAGGCCCACTATTGCCTGCATTGAGTTGGGGCCTCAGTATTTACTCAAAGTTTGTGTTGGGGTTTGGAACTTCAAGGTATGGGTCTGAGAATTCTCCGTTGTTGGCTTAGATAGGATCTCAATGACATGGTCATGGATGGAGCCTTGGTTCAGAACTTCAAGTAATGGGAAGAGGGTGCTTCATGCTGGTCTGCTTTTTGTTGTGGCCTTGCTCTGGGAAGCACCCCTTAAGCCCCTGTGAAAGAAATCTTCAGATGAAAATAGAATATCTAAATAAACTTATTTTAGGAAAAAGAAATTTAAAAGGTCATGAATGATCTTCCTAAGAAAAGCATCAATACCAGATCGATTTGCAAGTGAATTTTAGCAAACATTTAAAGATTACCTAATTCTAATATTAAATAAATTATTTATTAAAATTGGTAAAGAGTCTTTCCAAAAAACTTTTATGAAATGAATATGGGGTTGATACTTAAACCAGGAAGAACAAAAACAGAGAAAGAAAATTATTGGCCATATTTAATAATGAAGATACATGAGAAAATTCTAAATAAAATATTAGCTGGGGAAACTAGAACAGTATATCAAAAGATTATGTGTGAAGTAAATTTATTTAGGTGATGTTGATCCTGAGTACAATGTTATGTCCTGGTGCTATGTCCCATTGCAGTCAGTGTCAGTGTGGGCATCCCTAGCATCAAATGTGCCAGAGCTAGCTTAACATAACCATGGAAGTGCAGATGGTGTGATTTTCTAAAGCCAAGGAAAGGAAGGTGGAGTCAATGGGACTTTTTAAGGAAGGGCAAGAAGCCCAATAGGGCTCTCTTGGCTTTCTTATCTTTGACAAGGCTGACTTTTTTCTCTCTGTGTCATTTTATTATCTGATAAGGCAATCACTAGCAAGCATCAGCAATCACACGCATCCATTAAAATAAAATATCAAATCTAGTCGGCTAAAATCTCACCTTCTTTCTCTCTTTTGTTCTTCTCTCTCATAATTGGGGGTGGGGAGGACTCACACTCCTTAGATGGAGAAATGAGGGTTAAAGGCAATGAGGATAGGGTTGATGAAAATATCTTCCCTCCCTACTCACTCCCAGAGTCCCTGAATTCCTGGGGGAGACAAAATGGAGATCTCCCCTCAGAGAAGGTTTGCCCCTTAGTGGCTGTGCCAGCCCTCAAGGGTGGTGGGGAAGTCTTCTCTACAAGGAGATGTATGAGGGACCTCAATCCGGATATGTCCTGGTTTGGAGCACTCACAAGCCTCCCCCACCTGTCTTCATGAAAACTGGCAACAAGATGGAGTCTGCCAATGGCCTTACTCTCTAGATGTAAATAAATGAGATTGAATTAGCTATCTGACTGCTTATTTGATTTAATTGTTGACTGGAGCAAAGAGTAAAGGTTAGAGGGGTTCTGGGGCACCCTAAATCTCTTTCTAAATAAAAGTAATTACTGAAGTACAAGGTTTTCTTGTAGTCAGGAGAGAAGTAGGAAAAGGGGAGAGTACTGCTCCCTGATTTGAATACAGTATCTCAATCGTTCATGGAATGAAAGTCTTTGAAGAAATTAGGTTTCTTGACAGGAACCAGCAATGTTTTAAACAGGAATCCTCAATATTAGGATTTCTGTCAGTGACAGAAATCTCCACAGGTATCTTAAAAAGGCCCAGAGAAATAGTTCCTTCTTCCACTCCCCTCTGTGTATCAACACCCAAGATCTCCTCAGGAGAATTTCCCAGAAGTCCTTGTTTAGTTTCCAACTGTCATTATTGTCTCATGCAACTGTCAAGCTCTCAACATCCATTTCCCCCAGTGGTTCTTTTGTTCTACTCCCCATCATTACTCTCTTTTCTAATAAATGCTTATAACTCTGGTGATTGAACCTCCAGAACAATTTTTATCTGTAACAATTTATACATTAATACTAAACAGGATTTGTACCAGGTATACAGAGATGATTTAATACTGTGAAAACTATTAACAAAAATCATTGTATCAATATAAAAGTGACAAAAATTCATATGATTATATTATAGATGCAAAAAAAATCTCTTGACAAAATACAACATTCATTTCTATTAAAAACACTTGAAAGCAAAAGTATAAATGAATTTTCCTCAGAATATTATGAATTATATATTTAAAACCATCAGGAAACATCTGTAATGAGAATAAATTATGTCTTCCTTATAAGAGCTGGAATTAAACAAGGATGTACATTATTACCAATATTTTCAATATTGTATTAAAAATTCTAACAATAGCAATCAAAGAAGAAAATGAACCTGAAGGAATTCAAATGGAAAAAGAGGTAATAAAAATATCTCTTTTTACAGAAGATCTATGTAGAAAATCTTAGAGATTAAACTAATAAATTAACTTAAATTATCAATAATTTTAGCAAAGTAGCAAGATACAAAATAAACACACAAAAATCATTAGCACTTCTAGTCATCATCAAAAAAAATGTTTGCAAGAAGAGTTAGTAAGAAATAAATCTTTAAAATAATCTTAAATAAAATAAAATACCTTGAAATATATCTCACAAAACAAACCCAGAAATCCCATGAACATAATTACAAAACACGTTTTATCCAAATAAAAAAATATTTGAATGATTGCAGAAAAATTATTTGTGCAATGTAATTAAAATTACAATCTTACCTAAATTACTGTAGTTATTCAAAGTCATCCCAACTAAATTACCAAATAATTATTTTATTGAACTACAAAAAATAATAAAACTCACTTGGAAAAACAAAAGGTCAATTATATCAAGGGAATTAATGAATAAAATATGCAAAGTGGGGGGCCGCAGTTTTTAACTATATTATAAACCAGTAGTTATCCAAAATATCTGTTACTGGCTAAGAAATAGAAAAGTTGATCACTGGAACAGAGTAGTCATACAACAGACATTTGTAAAAGATTATAGTAATCTTCTGTTTGACAAAAATAAAAATCCAAGTGTTGGGGGTAAGAATTGACTATGTCATAAAAAATTTAGGAAAACTGGAAAGCAATTTGGCAGAAACTGATATAGACCAATATCTTACATATTTACCAAGAAAAGATCAAAATGGATGCATGACCTATTAGAAGAACAGGGAACATATTACCTATCAGATTTATGGATAGATGAATTTATGAATAAACAAGAGGTAGAAAGAATTTTGATATGTAAAATTATTAAATTTTGACACATTAAATTTAAAAGTTTTTTTACAAATAAAACTTAACTAATGTAGCCAAGATTAGAAGGAAAACAGCAAGTTGGGGAGAAACTTATAGATAATTTCTCAGATGGAGGTCTCATATTTTATAGAAAACTTTGTCAAATGTATAAGAATACAAGTCATTCTCCAATTGAGAAATGGTCAAAAGATACAAACAAATAGCTTTTGGATGAAAAAATCAAAGTTAGGTATAAATATAGAAAAATCTAGATTATTTTTGATTAGACAAATACAAATCAAAACAACTGTGAGATATCATTTCAACACCTATCAAATTGGTCAAAATCATAAAAGGATAAAATGCCAAATGTTGGAGAAGATGTGGAAAGATGGGGATATTAATATACTATTGATGAAACTGTGAACTAATCCAACCATTTTAGAGAGTGATCTAGAATTATGCTCAAAGAGTTATAAAATTGTCTCTACTACTTGACACTGAAATACCACAATTAGGTTTATTTCCTAAGGTGATCAGGGAAAAGCAAAAGAATTTAAGTTTTAAATATTTTTAGCAACTCTCTTTGTGATTGCTATTGGTGGTGCTATCTACCAACTGTGAAATGGCTAAACAAGTTGTTGCTTATGGTTGTGGTGGAATATTACTGCTCCAGAAGAAATGATCAACAGGCTAATTTTGAAAAACATCGAATGAGCTACTTGAAATTATGAAAAGTAAAATGAGCAGAACCAAGAGAACACTTTATACAGCAACAGAAATATTGTTTCAAAAATGACTTCTGTATATCCACCTCCAGATAAACTGATAAATATAAAAAGATATACCTTTATATGTGTGTCTATATACATAAGGTTTGCAGAACACCTTACACCATATTACACAATTCTAAATGGATACAATTAAGAACTGAGCTAAAAGCTTATCCTTGCACTAGCTATCAAAAAAGTATGCCAAATATATCTGTGTAAAACAAGATTTCAGAGGTATACTTATATGTAAAATAATATCTAATGACATTAGAAATGCCATTTTAAGGTTTAAAAAATTTTTTGTATCAGAGACTCCTATGACAGATTAGTTATATTTCTACTCAGAATAATGGTTTTTATAAACATAAAATAAAATAAAATTCAAAGGGAAACCAAATATATTGACATAAGGTTATAAAAATATTTTAAACAAACAAGTTTACAAACCCCAGATTAAGAAACCCTAATTTAATTGCAAGATGATTTTTCAAATAATGGTAATCATTTATAACCAACATATGTGACACTGAGGTTAGAATTTACAAGATTAGCATGACAAACACTATGGTTGCACACATTTCTCTTCTTGATGACTTCCCATTTTTCACATGTGACGAGATCTTCTACCTCCCATAACTTTATAATCTTTCCCTTTTTCATCTTAGATTACCAATTCTCCTTCAGAGCTCATCATAAATGCCACCTACAGGAGACTTTTTCTGCCAGTCAAGATACATTTATTAAGGACCTATAATGTACGCAGCATGGTAGTTGCAGGGGTCATAAAAATAATAAATAAAATGATCCCTACTTATAATGCCTGATATATAGTAGGCATTTGAAAACTCCCTACCTGACCTAATAGCCGGAGTTTACATTGTCTCCCTCTATATAATGCAAGTTCCTAGAGAAAATAGATTATTTATTTCAGTTCTGTTTCTATTTATCTTGCACCTACTCTAGTGCCTCACACAAACCAGACACTTAATAAATGTTTATTCACAGCCCCCCTCCCAGCTAGCTTACCTAATACCAAGGATTCCTTGTAAAGATTAAAAAGGCAATGGTAAATAATATAAGTTAACTCTAGATTTTATAGAATAAGAAATGAGAGGTCAAAGATCAAATTGGCAAAAAATGTGAAAAATGGAAGAAAAAGTATGAAGAGGGCAAATTAGGAAATCTTAAAAATCTTCACTTAATTGTTCTTGAGACTTTGTGAGACTTTTTTATTTTGGACCTTTTTGCTCCCAAGATAAAAAGAACACAAACACTTTGTATCAAATTATTTTTGCTCATCACTTTCTCTATTTCCTTCCCTCCTCAGTCTTCTATTTCCCTTTCTCTAATCAGCTTCTTCTGTTCTCTTTCCTTTCTCCTTTTGCTCTCTTTTAATATTTTAGCATATATTTTTGTGTATATGTGTACAAACACATGTATATTTTTTCTGCACATATATCATTCTTGGAATAACAAGTTTCATAGCTCTCCCCTTTTGCCCCCAATAAAATAGAAAGTCCCTTCATTTATCCTATATCTAACTCTTTCAACTTCAAAGGGGCCTCCTTCAAAATTTCAGGAATTAATGAATAATCCTATATTTGCTCTATCCATACCCTTCATTTTTTCACTATACCTCTAAGCCATCATCATAATGAATTGGGGTCCTTTAAAAAAATTCAATTTTCTGTTGTAAGGGGGAAACAGGCTTATTTTTAAAAGGATTGGACTTGATTCTTTAAGAGTGTGGTTGTCAGGAATTTAATTAATTCCAAAGATATTTTATTTACTATATATTTACAAAATGTAGAAAGAGTGAAGTAAGAAATCAGAGAGAGGATAAGGTAAGATATCTAGCCTAAACATTAAGTAATTTACTCCCAATCCCTGGGTAAGGAGAGTTAGTTCTTAACTGAAGGGACCTCAGCCTTTGTGGCTGAGGCCCTGGGGATGCAGGGAATCTCTCAAGAGGATAAGTCTCTCCTGAGGTTAGTCTTTTCTGAATATTCAGCAGTTAAGAGTCAACTTTTCACTCACCACATGTCAGTTTAAAGGAACAGGGTCTCAGGTCTAGTCAGCAGATTCTTCTGCCCCTCTTCACCAGCCTCAACTCAAAAGCATGAAGAATTGAACTCCTTTCAGGAAATTGTCACTCCCTTTTAAAGACATTTTTTCTTATGTCACTTTCTATGCCTTCCCCTAAGTCTGTCTACCCATCATAGTTGACACTCTGCTCTAGGACTGCGCAGAAGGCAGTCAGTCAATTCTGATTTGTCACCCATGATGGCACATGTGGGTGACAAACCTCACCCACTCAAGTGTGAATGGGGTGTTTGCACCTTTGGTGATTAAACATAAAATGGGCAGATCTTCATACTCAATTTTTAAGTAGGGTGTTTACACTTTGGGGGATTAAAAATCTAAAAATAGGCCTGGGTTATAATTTAAGTCTTCACAATCAGGGGAGAGTTCATTTCATTTTCACAATCAGGAGAGAGTTAAGTTTAATCTTCACACTGTATTCATTTTAAAGCAATAAAATATACTTCCTTAAATATGTATAGAAATATAGAAATATATATGTGAAAGGTATGATAGAAAGTGAATTAATATTAATAGTAAATATTTGTACTAAATGACATAACATTTAAATGCTTAAAGGAAAATTTCAGTGCATTAGGGGAAAAAATAAATTAAAATTGAAATCATGAAGTAGCTCAAATTAGCCTTCTCTGGTCTAGGTAAATCTAAGCCAAAAAAAGGAATAAAAAATGAATAAATGACTTTAACAGAATTTTAGAAAAGTTAGTTATGACACTAGCAACATAGAAGGAAAGGAATATAGTTATCAGCTACCAGCTACCATTTACTTGGCATATGTACAAAATTTTTCCATGTATCAGGTCATAAATACTTCATGAAGAGATGAAGAAAATCACAAATATTAAGTCTATATTTTAAAGATAACAATGCAATAAAAGTTAAATTTAATAAAAGGCTGCTTAAGAAATTGATGAGAATTAATTGTATGTTAAATAAATTAATCCCAAAATATTGTTGGACCAAAGAATGACTTATAAAAACAATTAACAATTTCATTAAAGATAATGACTAAAAATGTGACAGCATACCAAAATTTGAGGGATGCAAACAAAATAGTCTTAAAAAAAATTCAATATCTCAAAACATTTTTATCAGTGGAAACAAAAAAGATCAGATTAATTGAACAGACAACTAAAAAATATCCCTAGAAAACCAAGAAATTCCAAACACCAATTAACACTAGAATGCTCACTTTCATCAGTTGATGCAAAATATTATAATTTTACTTTAAATTAAAATTATCTCCTATTTTCCTTGCCTTGAGGTGAAAAAAAAAACCCAATAAAAGAAAAATGTACTTTGTTGACATAATTTTGAAGTATTCTTAAATTCTGGTCCTTCTAATATTAAACACTAGAATAGAAATACTGAAAATCTAAGAAGAGATTAAACATTAAAAATAAAAGAACCATTTGAATTAAAATTAAAAATGGAATCAGGTTCCAAAAAAATAAAATATATAAGTCATTAGAGAACAGGGGAGGGCAATCTTCATTTATTAAGGGATTACTATTATGTGCCAGATAGTAGGCTAAGAGCTTTACAGATTTTATATCTTTTGGTCCTCATAAAAATACTAGAATGTGGATGCTATTGATATCATAATTATATGTGAGAAAATTCAGACAGGGTAAATTACTTGTCCAGGAGCTATTAAGTGTCTGAGTTCAAATTTGAATTTGGGTCTTCTTTAACCAAGACTCAAAAATCTATTAATTACATACCTGGCTTTTAATTTAGTTGTTTGGTTTTTTTTTTTTTAAGAACAAAATGAAATTTCCTATTTCTAGATAAAAAAGGTGAATTTCTAACCAACAAAGAAGATACAATTAATAATGATTTCATTGATTTATATTCCAATTAAACTGACAAATTAAACAAATGAATGTATGTTTACCAAAATGCTTGGATTGAAAAAAAGGAATTAGAGACTTTAAATAACCCAATTTCAGAAAAAATAAAATGTATAATTTATAAATAAACTATCAAAGGAGAAAGGAAAAAATTGTAGATTCTCTAGAAAATTCTATCAAATATTAAAAATTAATTTTCAATATTAAATGAAAAAAGAAAGGAAGAGGTCCTATAAAATCCCTTTAATAACATAAATATAGTCAATATTTAAACCAGTCAAAATAGAGAGAAAAAACATAGACCTGTATCTTTAATGAATATTGAGACAAAAAAATATTAAATAAAATGAGAAGGTTATGGCTACATGTCACAAAAATTATAAACTATAAATAGGTTGGCTTTATTCCAGGAAGGCAGGATGAGTTCAATATTAAGAAAACAATAAAAAATAATTGACTATAATAATTAGAATAATAATCATTTCATCATATAAATTGATGCAGGATAAGCTTTTGAGAGAATACAATATTTATTACATTAGAAAGCATAGGAAAAGATGGAGATTTCCTTAAAATGACAAGTTATATTTATCTAAAACCAAGAGATAGAATCATCAGTAACTGGGACAAGTGAGAGTCCTTTCCAATAAGATCAGGAGTAAAGCAGTGATGTCCATTATCATAATGACTACTCAAAATAGTGCTAGAAACATTACTCAAAATAATAACAAGAAAAAAAATTGAAGGAATATGCATAGTCAAAGAAAAAATACTATGATTTTTTTTTTCAGATAATATGCTGGTTTATGTAGGGAAACAAAGTTAAACTAAAAGACTAGTTAAACCAATCAAAAATTTCAGTGAAGTTGAAAAATATAAAATAATCCCACATAGGTCATCAATATTTCTCTAAGTTATGAACAAAAACCAGTAGGAAGAAATAGGAGGAAAAACTGTATTTAAAATAAGTACAGAAAGTATAAAATGCTTGGGAGTCTGCCTGCTAATATATACAAAGGAACTATATGAATATAATTACAAAACATTCTTTACACAAATCTAAATAATTGGAAAGTTTTAATTACTCATAGATAGACTAAAATGAGGAGATGCTCCTGGACTGGGGAATGACTGAGCAAATTTTGGTATCTGTTGGTGATGGAATACTATTGTGATAAAAAGAATAATGAACTGGAGGAATTCCATGTGAACTGGAAAGACCTCTAGGAATTGATGCAGAGTGAAAGGAGCAGAACCTGGAGAACATTATGCACAGAGACAGATGCACTGTGACACAATATAAAAGACTTCTCTACTAACAGCAATGTAATGATCCAGTGTAATGTCTGGTTCTGGTTCTGATTCCATGGAGGACACACATATGGTAATGCAATCCACAAAAAGTACATTTATTAACCAAACTATAGCTTGGGGCTCAGCACCAAAAGTGCTGGCCCTGAGTCTAGGGTTTGCAGACTTTTTATATACTTTTAGGGTAATAGAAGTCCAGAGGAATTCCTGGGGTGGGGGAAGTGAACAGGAACTCCTGGGGCTGGGGTCCTTATCAGTTCCTGGCATCTGTAAGGAGGGGGAAGGACAAGAATTCCTGGAGTCAGAGTCTTTATGGCTCCTTTTAACATATGGTCTGGCCCGTCAGGTCAGTGAACCCTGAGATGATATATCCTTGTGAAACCTGAAATAAAATATCCTTGTGAAACATAAATAAGGATATGTCATTCTTAGTTCTTAGGATATGGGGCCCATTAGGGATTAATTTGAAGGGCAAATTCCCATGATATTAATCTGTTTCTTCACCAGGACAATTCTGAGGGACTTATGAGAAAGAACACTATCCACATTCAGAGGAAGAACTGTGGGAGTAGAAACACAGAAGAAAAACAACTGCTTGATTACATGGTTCTATGGGGATATGATTGGGGATGTAGACTCTAAACGATCACCCTAGTGCAAATATTAATAATATAGTATAGGTCTTGATCAGTGACACTTGTAAAACCCAGTAGAATTGCGTGTTGGCTCAGGAAGGGACATGGGAAGAGGGAAGGGAAAGAACATAAATCATGTAACCATGAAAAAATATTCTAAATTAATTAATTCAATAAATAAACTTCAATTCTTTTAAAAAATGAGGCCATGGTATCTGTTGTTCCTATGATACTTTCCATGGATAAATCATATGTACTGAGATAAATCCATAGGGAATAACTATTATGAAACTTTTAAGTCCTAAAGGTCTCAGCTACAGAGAATACCAGATTGAGGACTTATGAATCTGTGCCATAAATAGAGCAATATATATATATATATATATATATATATATATATATAGCTGGCAACATTGTCTAAGGTCTCCATAGTATTATGAAGTATATGTATGGAAAACATCAAAGCATCCTAGTAGTCAGAGGTTATAGGACTCTTCCAGGGACTGAAAAACTTAGGAACATCATTGTAAAGGATGTAGAACTTGAGCACAATAGCAAGAATGCAAAAAAGTCTTTATAATGAGATAAAGAATATGAACCCAAATACAGAACCAAGTAATATGGTGCCTGACACATAGTAAGGACTTAATAAAAAAAAAACTTACTAATTTCCTATTAACAACAACAACAACAAAAGCAGAGTATATTGAGAAACAGGGAAAAGGCAAAGAAAGAAGAAGGATATTGGGGAAACACTAAAAAAAGAGAGAAGGAATTTGTGGGAAAGTAGTAGTCTCTCGGTAACCGAGGGTGATGATTGTCTTTGTGCGCTTTCATCTATGATAGATGAGTGTGCACAAAGACACTTGTGCATGAAGGAGATTTAAGTAGAAAAGTCATTGGAAGCCTGGGTCCAGTGGCACTAAAGGTCGTTACACCTGGAGACTTCCTCAGCTGCATTGGATGACCGTGTTGTCTTTTGTGGGAAAGTGAGAATTCATAAAAATCAGGAAAATATGTAATTATCTAAGAGAAATATGAATAAAGCAATAGACAGGTAAGTGAAGGGAATTTCACATATCTAATGCTGTTTCATAAATAAATCATTTCTTTTTTAATAGTTCATCTCCTCCCTTACCTAGAAAGACTTCCCACATAACAGTATTAAAGAGGTAAAATAGCAATTCATCAAAACCAACAAAAATATCCATTACCACTGGCAGACTATATTAAGGCCCTTTATCTGCTATTTCATTTTCTGAAATTTTCAGTTATCCTGTCAGTCCACTCAGGGTTGAAGCCTGCCCCTGAGATCTCTTTTGCTTTCACTTACATTTTTCACTTTCACTTTTAAAAGATTTTTTAAATTTTGTTTTGGTTTTTGGTGGGGACAAATGAAGGTTCACAGAATACTAAGCCAAGAGGTAAAAACAGGGAGAGATTATATATGTGTGTGTTTATGTGTATGTATGTATGTGTATGTAATTAGAACCTGCTCCCCTGTACTTCAATTCCAATTCCCAGCCTCCCAGTTCCTTCTCACATTATGTGCTGACATAGGGAGGATATAACTTTTGTGTAGCCTTACCTCCCCCCCCCCCTTCTCTCTCTCTCTCTCTCTCTCTCTCTCTCTCTCTCTCTCTCTCTCTCTCTCTCTCTCTCTCTCTCTCTTTCTCTCTCTCTTCCTGTGATTGCATTTCGTGGAGGTAGTGTGAAGTGAGAGTCAGTAGAGTTTTACTCACGTAGTTTACTTGTTGCTAGATAATTAGGTTTTTATACTTCTATTTCCTTTTTATTCCGTCTACTTCAAATGAATATTAATAAACTTCATAAAATTATTACTTGGAGTTTGGGACATTAATTTAAATCTTACAATGTTATATATGTGTATATGTGCATATGTGGGTATGTGGGCATATATATATATATATATATATATATACACACAAGTGTGTTTGCATGAATGTATGTAGTCAGTGGATGTTCACTTATATTCATGGTTTCCACCATCCACAGTAGGTCTTGGAGTATATCCCTTGTCAACATGGAAATCTAGAGATCCCCAGTTTATTTAGTTTGAGTGTAGAGACCCCAGGTTTTGACCTTGTCACAGGAGAGGTTTCCCCCTGAGGGAAGGTCCCTCTTCACCAGACAGTGAACTTCCTGGTAGTCTGGGTGGGAACAGCTAATCCCATCCAATATTAAGCATCCCTTTTGTCCCAATGGTTTCTCCCCAGAGGCTAAGGTCCATGACCAAGGTGACCCAGCCCTAGGCTAAGTCTTTCCCTTTTGTGTCCATTGTAGGGCCCCAGCCCCTCACTATTATTCCTGTCTGGAACTTCTCATTTTCCTTTCTCACCATTGTAAAGTCAATCAACTGTCCCTCTAATCCTAAACCCTACAGGTCATCTAGAGTGGTATATAGGTTCCCCAAGTTCTTTTGTTCCTTGGAGCCCATCCTGAGTCCGTGGCACTCCCAGGGGCTGGTGACCAGGGCGTCTTGACTCTGTGCAGTCATGGGAAGCAGCTCTGTTGTCGTAACCCCTTTTCCCTTGATTAAAGAGTGATTTTGACTATTTAATAGTTCTGCGTTTTTTCTAGTTGACACCCTAGAGAGGCCCTACTATATATAAAATTCCAAATCTATAGCTCTCCAAATCAGAGCTTGGTGAACTTTTATAACAAAAGGAAAGAGGTGAGTTTTCTTATTTTTGTTTTGTTATTATTATTACATTACATAAATTTAGTTCCATTTTTCTATCTCCAGTTATATTGTAATTATACTGTCAACTTGAAATCTGGAGACTCCAAGTTTGCACCTGTCCCATTAGAATTCACCCTGAGGGAGGTCTCAGACTGAATAATAGATCTTAAAGTTATTGATAATCCCATTTTCGGTGAGGCTAGCAGACCTAATCAAATGTTAAGTATCCTTTTTTTCTTAGAAGATTCCTCCCCCCAAAAAAAATAAATAAAAAATTAATTAATTAAATAAAAGTTTCCCCCATTGTATCAGAGATTCATTCCTAAGAAGACCAAGGCCTGTGCAGGGATCATCCTTTTAGTTTCTATTGTAAGTAGGCCAATCCCTGAGATCCCAGCCTCTGGCTATGGTTTCTTTCCCAACCCTGTTTGCATCCTGTCAGTAGAGGCTGCTCTCATTTCTTTGTAACAATGGTAATGTCAATCAACCATAACTTCCCAGGCCCTTAGTTCCCCAAAGGGTATATAAGTTCCCTAAATTTTATTGTTCTTTGAAGAACTCATTTAGCCTAGTATCTTCTCCCAGGGATATATTCCCAGAGTTCCCAGGGTGTAGACAATGCGAAATATTTGGTGCTGGGCTCTGTGTAACAGCTGATTATTGGACCTATCCCTCTCCTGATTAAAGACTTGGTTTTACTGACTATTTTAGTAGTTCTGTGTTTTTTCCAAGTTAACAATACCATCAATTGTTTTGCCAGTTCTGCTTGTTTTTTCAGGATCAGTTCATATATTTCCATGCTTTTCTTAATTCCTAATATTAATCATTTCCTAGGGCATAGTAATGTTCCATTATGTTATCAACTGGGTTTGGGGGGGACCCCAAACTGGCCCCTGTCCTTTGGAAAATAATCCTTAAGAAGAGTCCCAGACTGACTTTGTTTTAGTCTGAATAATAGACCTTAAAGTACTTAATGATCCCAGTTTAGGTAGGACTACTAGGCATAATTAAATGTTAACTACCCTTTTTGTCTTGGAAGTTTCTCCCACTGTATCAGAGTCCTCTCCCATATAGCCCAGCCCTTGGCTGAACCCTTTCCTTTTGTATCCATTGTAAAGCATCAGCCTCTCCCTGGTGTTCCAGCCCAGAATCCTCTTTTTCTTGTAGCCATTGAAAAGCCAATCAATCATACTTCCCTGTCTTGAGTTCCCCCAAAGGTATATAAGATCCCTATGTGCTATCATTCTTTGGAGAATCATCTAGCACCTGAGCCCCCAGGGTTCAAGTCTGTGTGGTATTTATCTCTTGGTCCCCAGATATCAAGGATCTGTCTCTTTCCTAATTAAAGATTTGGTTTTGCTGACTACTTTAGTCATTCTGTGTTTTTCCAGGTTGAAAACATTCATAGAACATACATGTTTCACTTTCCACTTATTAATGTGGACCTACCTTGTTTTCCTTCATTTGTTATTTTAAAAAGAGTGCTATCATGAATATGTTGATATGCAGATGGCCTTTCTTTATCTTTGACTTCTTTTAGGTATCTACATAGTAGTGGGAAAATTCAGCAATTAAACCTTTTTGTCACTCTTTAAATCAAGATTTAACTTGTTTTTGAGAATGGTTGAATCAAATTACATCTTAAACAATAGTATATTAATGCACCTGTCTTCTCATAGCTCTTCCAAAATTAACTTTCTATTTTTAAAATATTTTTACCAAGTTGCTGGTTTTAAGGCAAAACTTTAAAGTTGCTACAGATCAAGAAACAGCACTTTAGGAATGTGAATGATTTGCCCAAGGCCAAGTTGAAATCATTCACTTATGTGAAAGCAAGGTGTGAGGAGAGTAGAAGATAAAAGGAAAACATCAAGACTACAAAAAGGGTGGGGAAAACCAGAAGCTTTCTATAGGACACTAAATTTAAAAAATACTTCTTGAAGTTCTTTGGAATGTTGAAGTGGGAGCCACCTCCACCCTGTCTTGTTTCCACTTAGCATTTTTCTCAGCAATGGTTTCACAGTGGTATCTTTGTTACATTTCTCTCAGGTACAAAATTACTCCTTATAAATTTAAGACAGAGATATATACATACAAAGGAATAGAAAGAGGAAAATAAAGAACTTGAGTGTCTAGAAAATATCTAGTACAAAGACAAAGTGGGAAAGGTTTGAAGAATGCAGAGCTAAGAAAGTGTAATTTTTAAAAAGGAAAAAAGTCTATAAGAGTGCTAGAGAAATAGGGGAAAAGAAGAAGAAAACATAAAAATAAATTGAAAATGCTCATGGATTTTTAAAAATTCATTCTTAGAGGATTTCTTAGAATGTAACTGGAAAAAACACAAATAACAGATTTTGAAAATAATTTCAGAATATATAGATTTTATTATTTTAAATTTTTATTTATTATTTATTTATACATTATTATTACTTTAAATATATATAATTATATAAAATATATTATTTTAAAGGAATAACAAAGCCTAACCACTAGGGGAAAAATATCCACTCCAATAGAATACTATCAAAAGAGAGGGAAGAGAACAATCTGAGATATTCTCAACTTTTGGGGAAGGCTTCAGAGCAATTAATTCTTTTCCCTCCTTAAGAGTAGGCATTGGATACAAAATTAAATAGTATGAATGAGCCACCACGATATTATTTACTCTGACCAAGATCAGATATTCTGAATCAACCTAGTATCCATAGAAACACATATATCTGAATATCACTGATGTAAAATGAAACTATAGTAAAATTATTACTTGTCCCAAGCAAGTTACACATAATTTTTTAAAAATGGAAAGAAATTGATGACAGATTCAACAGACACATTTCAAATTGACAGTGGGAGGCCAATCTCTGAAATCACTGAAATATATTAAATAAACATTAATAAAGATAGGTTTAAAACTAGTCATGGTTCCTCCTTTTTCTATGCTATCCAAATCGCTTAAATTGATTTTTCTAATCCTGTCAATGAAAGCATCAATTTTAGAGTCACCCATGTTAAAAAATATCCATTTCTTTTTAATTCAAAGAATCACAAAATGGACTGAAAAGACTTTAAAAATAATCTAGTCCAAGTCCTTCATTATATAGTGTAGGAAACTGAAACAAAATAGGTTGAGTTATTTGCTCAAGGTCAAACTAGGAAGATCAGATCTATCAGCAAATCCAGTACTCTTAATTCTATTCTTTGTACAGAACCTTTTCCTATTAGCCTCCCATTATCAACTATCATTTGGTTTCATTTTATTTCAGCAATGTTCATATATTTGTGCTTCTATGGAAACCACATTGATTCAGAACATCTGATCTTGGATGGGAAAATTGGATTGAGCAGGTTTGCTCACAACTATCTGTCAGATATGTATTAGATTTCAAGCAATGTTTCAATGCTTTCTTGTTTGTTTGTTTTTAATTCTCTAGTTTTAAGAATGGATACTGACATGGGCACTATACCTCTAGAAACCCAGGCGAACTATTATCAGGGAAACTCCCTCGCTCCCTTGCATCCTCCTGACTCTGAACCTAGAAACACCCAATGATACCCCCCCAGGGTCCTGAGATGTTTATCCTCTTTGATTGTCCTCTAGATTTAAGATGGACAAAGAGATGAATCTTTATGCCTCCAGGCAGACCCCAGTCAGATTACCACTTCACCCACCAAATGCACTCTAGGTCACGTCCACACCATGAAATAGCATCTCTTGTAAAAAGTATAAAATACCCAGAACTGATGTTTTCTGCAAGGACAGCTTTTCCATCCATGCTGTCCTCGTGGGGAACAGCCTTTCCATTCATGCTGTCCTCCCAGGAACTGCTCCCCATCTTGCTGTTCTACCTTGCTGTCCTCCTGGCCATTCTCAACATTACTTTCTAAATTAATAAATTTTTCTTTTTGTTTTTAAGCTAAATTTTGGAGTCTTGCATTCTTGCAAAAGGTATCCTTCCCAAACCCCAGGGGTACACATCTGAACCCCATGAGATTTTGGCACCCAATGTTTTTGGGTCTCCTGAAAGCTACTCCTGTACCCCAGATCATCCACAAGGACACAGCTTCTCAGGTAGGAAGGAGCCTTTCTTTGACTCCTGAAACCACCATCTTTTGGGTAATATCTTTGTGGGACCTCTTTCATGCTCTCTCTCACATCAGGCCCAGATCAGTCTGGCTGCTGGATTTTGTCTGTCAGTTTCCCTTTCTGATACTGGAAGATGTTCTGGTGTGTGGGAAGTCTCGCCTCAGTGTTAAACTGAGTGCTCTTGGTTGGCCAACCTCTGTGGATGCACAGTTGTTGACCCTCCAGTGTGGAATTGGCCATTCCGCATCTAAATGGGACAGAGACAGAGAGTACCCTGAGATTCCCCTTTGGGGTACATATTTAAAAATTGGAAATTAATTGGCACCAAATAGCTTAAAGAAAAAGCAACTAATTTCTTTTTGTAATGTTGAACGGCCATGTTACATCCTTGGTAAGCAAGAGGAATGGCCTATCCATGGCACCCTAAAATTGTAATACCATCCTCTACTTACAATTGAGATTTTTTTTTTCAGCCGGAGGTCAAGCCAGATAGGGACTAAATAAACCAATTAAGACAAAGGGAGAAGCATGCTTATAGGCCTATCCTGTTGGGAAGAGATCAAGTCTAAGCAGCCTGAGAGAAAATTCAGTTGGATTTTTTGTTTGTTTGTTTGTTTTCTCTCATGTTAAATAGCTGAACAACATCAAGGAGAAAAAAAATTATAAGGAAATCGGCTTTTTGTTACCCTAAATTCTAACACCAGGTGGCAATTGGACATGTTTTATGGACAGGAGCTCCTTACCTTTTAGATTTATTCCCTCACTAGGCTGCCAGTTCCTCAAACTCTACTCTTTACTTGGATTTTAAGGCAAGGGCCCACCGAGAAATCCAGGCGGAGATGGGGAAAAGGAAACCGGAAAGCTTTCAGTTCACTGATCGGATCTGCCTTCTCCTCTTCTGCAGAGAGGGAGAGGATTGATTCTGAACAGAGAGACAACTGGTGAGATACCCCTATTTGGGGGATTTTTAAATGTCACACTTTTAAAACTAAGGTTTTTTTCAACATGTAGAACAATCTATTAATTATCTTCTGTTTTGAGGTAAACAGGGAGAGATAAGAAGACCTGATAAATCTCCTTTCCCTGTCTGCTAGCCAAAAGAAAGTAATGCTTAAATCTATTAGAGGTATTTATTGGTATTTTATTTCAAAATTGTGATCATGTATATATGTGGGTTTAGAAAATAACATCTAATTTTAATTTTGTCAGTGAAATTTCAGCTTGTATGAAAAAGCCACAGATCAGTTTTGTAAAATGGGTTTTAGCAGTATAGCCTCAAGAAGAGGGCATTCCATCCTTATCTACCTTTCTACCATAAGAGGTTTAAAGGGAGAAAAATGGGTTTAAGTGTTTAAGCTTACCAAAAATGGGTTTTTATTTAAAATTTTCAAATGGTTTTCATCTCAATGGTTTTCATCCCAGTGTATTTTTGAAAATAGATAATTAGCCTGCTTTTCAAAAGGCTTGCTTTAAGGTTTATGCTCCTTAAAAGGTTTCAAATCTCTAAATTTAAAATAGATCCTGTAATAGTAAATGCTTTATGAATTTTTTTAAGTGAAATTGAATGAGCCTTTCAGCCCTCCTAGGCACGTGCTTTCTTACTTGTATTTTCTTAAATTCTTAATCTTTAATAAAACTCATAAAGTATAATACTTCTACCAGAGAAAACTAAATTTTAACTATTACAGTTATGACTTACCACTTCGGGAAAACAAAATACCCTCAATTCTCTGATTTTTAAGTTCAGCCTTTAATAGCTAGTGCCTAGTTTGTTTGTTTTTTTAAGCCACATTTCTCCAAGATGTTTTTTTTAGAAAACCATCTTGATCAGCTCCAGCCTGCAGCCATCCGCTTCGGACTTTCTTGAGCCTTTCCTGCCTGTCTGGCTGCGCTCCATTCTCACCTGGTACCCGCTCTTCTCCAGCCTGCCTGCTTCACAGCCTGCCTGCTTCTGCCTCCCAGCATCTGGACCTGTTTTGACCCAGATCTCGATCACCTGGTGATTCCCCCTCCCCCCCCAGACAACTCTAGCCTCGGAGCAGACTGCTCATTGCCCCAGGCCCAGGACTCATTTCTACCAGCTGGCAAAGACAGGGAGGTAATTTTCCCTTAGGCTATGATTAGCCTTTACGTGGACTGGGGGCAGGGGATCACAAGAGGGGAGAAAGAAAGGGAAAGAAGAAAGAGACTTTTCCAAACAAGAATTTAAAGCATGGTTACTTTAAAAGGATATCTTTTAACTATATTGATGATTTCATTTACTTTACATGAGATTCAGGAAAAAAATTCAGCTGTCTGCAACTCTTTAGCTAACTTTGGGGAGGTAGCTGGGTATCTCAGTGGACTGAGAGCCAAGCCTAGAGACGGGAGGTCCCGGGTTGGAATCTGGCCTCAGACACTTGCTGGTGCTGTGGCCCTGAGTGGGTCACTTAAACCCCATTGCCTAGCCCATACCAATCTTATGCCTTCTAACAATAGGCATCTAAATGGATAAAAACCCAAGGAACTTTAAAGAGACTGGAGGTTATATTTTTGAGGCATTTCAGACTCCGTGTTTTATAAAAAATCTCTGTTTTCTATTGCATTTTTCTGATTGCTTTGTTTAAGATTTAACTTTGTGATTTTAAGTTCATATATTACTGCATTCAATATTATTCTGTTATACTGTTCATTTTAATGTACTGAGTTTTAACTACTGTTATATTCTATTGCTTTTCCCCTATAACCATACTGAATGAACAAACATTGAATAAGCCCATATTAAAAAAAAAACAGCTTTTACTTCATCAGAAAATTGCAACCTTTGGAAAATTTAATGTGCTAAATATCTCATATTGATTTTAAGGGTTTTTTGACATGATTTTTAGAATTTTTCTTAACAATCTCTGTTCACTTTTGCCTGCCCCTAACATGAGGTGTAAGGCCTATTCTAGCAGCTGAAGTGAAATACAATTTAACCCCCAACTCCTGCATTTCTAAAAATGTGAATGGAAGTTGGGCAGTTAATTCCAGGGCATTTGTACCCCCAGAAGTCTCCACAAAAGGAACACCCCTCATTTATAACTCTTCAGCTCACTACTTAACTTCCACCAGAATGATATCTAGATTTCTTGATGTTCTGAACCCAAAATGAGTTTTACTTTGTTTAAAAATTATGTTTACCAAGGTTGAAAGATTTGATACATTTGTAAAAATTGTGACAAATATCTATCATTTCATAGGCTTTTAAAATGCCATACAGCAACTCGTGTAAATATGATAGTGTATTTGTTTGCTATTGTAATTAACTGGGCTATTGAGAATTTGGGGGATATTGATAACTACACATTTGTACTACTGTTCTTTAAAAATGAAAAAGGTCACCTTGTAAAATTCATTCACAGTGGATCATGGCCAGATTTCAAGAGGAAATGGATCTCATTTTTGGTGAGAAAGCTTTGTATTCTATATTTTATTAGATTTTCATCCAGAAATTTTTTTTTATTTGGATTTTTCCGATATCCTTTTAATTTTTCTTAGCAATTGATTCATATACCTCATACCTCAGCCATGAATTCCTAAGTGGTCCTGTATTTTTTCAATCACCCTCAAGATGGTAAAATGTCAAAAATATTATTTTTTAAATTGCAAAGTTTAAATGTCCTACAAGCCTGTAGGACAATTGTAACAATAAAGTGTTCACCTGTTGGTAGCCAGGACTACAGAAAATTGCCATACTATAAAAAGGGAAAACAGACTAGATTTTATATTAAAAGGGAAGTCTGATTCCTGGTCTGATTTTACCTTCACTCTCAAGGAGAAGGAAGCCAAAATAGCAGCCAAACTGAGGTACTGGACAGAAATTTGGTATGGGGAAATCCTGCATGTGACATTGTCAAACAGCCACTTCTTTGAACCTCAAAACAAGTCCTCTGTCTTGGTTCAGATTCTAATCAATCCCACTGGGATTGGTTAATCTCCTGGACCTTGTGCTTCTTGGCACTGTTCAGTGGCCCTTTTGTGATCCTTTCTTCTGATCAGTCACAATTACTAGTATCAGTCCTGTGACATTTAACAATTAATGGTAGGTTTCTATAATCTAAAGCTTTTGAGAATGTATTGATATTAGGGCTAGTGGATATTTTAAACTTATCCTTCAATATAAAAAAACACATTAATACTGATTACATGTACTTCAAGTACAAAAAATAAGAGAAGAAAAAAAATTCAAATATCCTATTGTAAATAAAAGGAAAAACAATAAATTTCAGAAAAACAAAAAATTCATAGTTCACATACCATAACAATATGGTACCCCAAACTGTGTCCAACTTGTCTATGGATTTTTATGATGGTATTATCTCCAGTCCAATAATAGAAGGAGTAATTTTTTTAATTGTAATACAGAATACAGTTGATCAGTATTGATAAAAGCTGCCTATTTTGCATGTGAGCAATGAATCCAAGAGTCCTTTTCTCCAATTTTGATAGCTGTTGGAGTGGTTAACATGATTTGGGATGGATCTTCCAAGGCAGGTTGAATTCCTCCACAGTACTGAAAGTTCTTTATGTACACCTTGCCTTTTGGATATAGGTCATGGAGCAAGAAGTCTATAGGTCCGGCTTGTACAGCAACTTCAGATTCATGGAGTTCTCGCAGTTTGATCTGTAAGTCCTGTATATATGAAGCAAGAGAATTGTCCCCTCTTAGTAATGATGAGTATACAGGAGAAAAAGGTTTAGCCTGTATAGGGTGATGTCCAAAAAGCATCTCAAATGGCAAAATGTGTATATTTCCCCTGTACTTGGTTTGAAGATAAAAGAGGGCTAGAATGAAAATTTCAGGCCATTTTAAATGAGTTTCAGAGCACAATTTTCCAATCACAGCCTTAAGATCTCTATTCATTCTCTCAACTTGGCCTGAACCCTGGTGATGATATGTTACATGGAATTTGGGCATGATCCCCAGACAAGAATAAATTTGAAACAAAGCCAAATCAATAAAATGAGTTCCTCTCCAAATCAATTCATGCTGACAGGCCAAAGTGAGGAATAATCTCTTTTAAGAGCACCTTCACAACAAAAGCTGCTGTTACTCAGCTCCTAGGAAATGATTCCAGCCATCTAGTTAGCTTATCCACTATGACTGAGCTTGGCTACAGTATCTGCCCAGTGGTTCACTCTAGAAACAGGGTCAGTTCCACCTGTATCAGCAGAGAAATAAACAACAGCCAAAGCTCTGGTTAGCTGAAGAACAGAAAGAACTTCATTAATGAATTCTGCATTTGTGACCAGCTGATGTTCAAAATCTCCTTTGGGTTAATAGCATACCCACTGCATGACATTCCAAATGTATATCTAGAGTCTGTGTAAATTGTTTTATTCTTATCTATGGTAATTATACAGGCATATTTTAGATCTATCATTTCTGCACCTTGAGCACTTATATTTGAAGGCAGTGAAGCTGACCACACAGTGGCAAATTCTGTGACTACAGCAGCTCCAGTAGCTTATGCTATTCATCATGAAAGAAGAACCATCAATGAATAAGACTAAGTATGAGTTGTCTAAATGAGTGTCCAGGAGATTATCTTGAGGCTTTTAAGCCATGGACACTAAGGATTCACAACTGTTTAATGGTTCTCCTGAAAAATCATAAATCTGGAAGCAAGGTTGCAGAATTAAGTACTGCACAGTGTTTTAGGGTAATATTTTCATTACCTAACAAGGTTACCTCATGCCTTGCAAGTCTTTGATCAGAACATTCCTGTGTTCTATGCCTTAAAGACAATGTCCCAACTTCATGTGGGCACATTATGGTTAATGGGCACCCCAATAATAAATCAGTAGATTTAGTTACTAACAAAGCTGTGGCAGATATTTCTCTAAGACCTGATGGGATTCCTGAAGATACTTGGCCCAGCAGGGTCGACTAATAAGCAACTGGACATTGAATAGCTCATAAGGTTTGAGTTAAAACAACTGAAGTGACCCCTCTCCATTCATGTATATATAAAGTAAATGGCTTTTTGTAACCTAGAATGCCTAGTGTAGCATTTAAATTAATGTCCAATAATTCAAGTATTATATTTTATAAAGTTTATTATCTAACAAAATAGAACCATGTAACTAAATTTTTCTACCTGCTCAAAAATCCCACTCCACCAAATCCAAGACAGGAAGACAAGAGAGTTAGAGATGGAACTCCACAGAATGTATATTCTGTCTATGTCAGCACATAATAACAGGAAGAGAGGGGGGTGCTGGAAATCATAGTTTTTTTTAAGGTAACAGATTCTAATTACACAACCTCCCTGGGATCCTTTGGAAAATTAGTCTCTCCATTGAATCATGTAAACATAATAATGCAATAATTTGGGGATAAAAGTAAAAGAGAACAAAACCAATGATTGCTATGTGCATTGACAAAAAGCCAATTAGGGGGAATCCCCTTTGGAATAAAAGTGTACCTACAAAATAAATGTGTTACAACCCCGCCACAGTTCAATTCCACTATAACCCAAAGTTCATTCTGGATCTTTTGGTGTAATGTGAAATTTCTGCAGGCACCTCTGTGGCGCCTTCTCCACGCAGTTCACTTCCTGGATTCTGGGAGGTAGCAAGTTTCTTAACTTTTATAAAACTAGAATTTTGTGACAATTATACAATCCCCCCTGAAGAGGGTGTTGACAAACACACAGATCAACTCAGGATATATTAATTTTCACTAATAAAATAGCTTTATAAAAAAACAGTAATATAGCAGCTAATTCAAGAAAAAATTTTTGGTATAAAACATCATCAAGAATCTAGATCATTCTGGTGGAGGAGTAGAGTTAGATGAAGAGTTACAAATATAATAAACCATCCAGAAACCACTAGGATTCCTGGTAATGCTCCCTTCTTGAGAGCCATCCAGAGGTGCCATGCCACCTACGAAAACCTTCCCACCTCCTGGATGAGACTGTAATAGCCATATATGGCATGTCTTCATATGTCTCATCCACTACATTTTTTAAATGCAGAGGTATGGATTATAATAGTTCTATAGCACTTCACTGCAGCTACTAAATGGACCCTTACCTCTTGTTAAAAACAACTCAAAGGTACTTTTACAGTGGTATTTTCTGTAGTCCAATTATATGGGGGGTACAAATAAAAACAATGTAACAACACATATGGCTAATTGTCAAAACACAGTAATTTAAAGTGACAGTGTAATAGAACTAACTAATAAAATCAAATCTTAAAACAAGCAATCAGCAAATACAATATATGTGACAGGATACAGGCACTGAATTTAAGAGTCCTTTTTTCCAATTCCAATACATTGACTTCCATAAAACAATGGAGTCTGAAAAGGTTTAAAAATCCACCTCCAGACTCTTTAAGGTTCCTTCCCCTCCCCAGGATCATCATCCATTTAGGTTCTCTTTGTCACACCTCTGGGATCTCCCATAGTGAGGGAGAATTCTGAGCTGAACATAGTGTGGAGGAATCCAATTTGGATATATTCTAGATCCTGAGCAGTCCAGAATGACAAGGAGGTGTAGGGAGATGAATCTCTCCTTGAAATTGCAAGGACCAGTGCACCCAGGAATAGTAGGAAGAAAAGACATCCTAAAACTGGGAGCTGTTTGAGATAGGCAATGCACTACTCTTTCATAGAGTGAGCCATGCTTGCAATTCTACTTCCTGTTTGGAAGAGTAACCTTCCTTTCCCCTCCCCATTGGGATAGAATGCCAGGGAGCAGATTCCTTCCCCTGCCATATGGACAGGGAGGAAAGGGTGTGTACGGAGATGAATTTCTCCCCTGAATCTCAGGATTATTCAAGCTAATTGCAAGGACCCGTGTAGCTAGGAATAGTAGGGGGAAAAAGACATCCTAAAACTGGGAACTGTTTGAGATAGGGAATGCACCTCTCTTTCATAGAGTGGACTATGCCTGCAATTCTACTTCCTGCTTGGAAAAGTAACCTTCCTTCCCCTCCTCCCTAGGGGTAAAAGAGACAGGGAGCAGCTTGTTTCCCTTTTACATAGACAGGGAGTTAAAAGGGCCCTAAGGGAAACACACCTTGGCTTTCAAAGCAAGCAGCAAGCACTCAGCTGTTGGCAATATAAGGGAAAGAGGGATTTCTACTTTCCCAGCATCCAGAGACTAGCTGCAAGGAATCCCAGTTTGTCCGGAGCAATCAACAGCAGCAGCAAGTGGAGGAGGAGGAGGAGTGGCAGCAACAATGGCTCCACAAGGATCACACAGACAGTTAGGGTGGGAGGCAGGATCAGCAACAGCAGGGAAAACTCCAAAGACAGGCCACCACAGGAGAAATGTGGTTTCTTTTCAAACTAATCTACTTAGAGAAAATTAAGAGTTCTAAAACCCACTTCTGGTGTTGCCATAAATGTAGGATTTAAATTAATGTCCAATACTTCAAGTATTATATTTTATAAAGTTTATTATCTGACAAAATAGAACTATGGGACTAAGCGTTTCTACCTGCTCAAAAAGCCCATTCCACCAAAGCAATGACAGGAAGACAAGAGAGTGAGAGACGGAACTCCACAGAATTTATATCCTGTATATATCAGCACATAAGGACAGGGCGAGGGGTGTGCTGGAAATCATAGTGTTGTTTTTTAATTCTAATTATTCTAATTAGATTCTAATTCTAATTCTAATCTATAAAACTATAAAGATTCTAATTATACACTAGAGGAAGGGCAGACGGGATAGCCTCTTTTAATTTTGAAAGAGCTGACAGGTGTTCCACCTCTAATCTAAGAGGTTTAGGGACTTAATTTTTTGTCAGAGCTATAAAGGGTTTAGTGATTTCTCCATAACAAGAGATCCACTGTTTACAAAATTATGTTGCTCCTAAAATTGACCTCAACTGTTTCTTAGGGGAGGGTGCACTCAATTTCTGAATATCTTCAATATGCTTAGGGGAAATGGAGAGGGATTGTGGAGACACCAATGAACTTTTGCCTTTGAGACCTTGTGGACTCTCTTATATAGCTCTAAAAGAAAATGTTTGCTATCTTCTTGGCATACTGTGGCATTTGGTGAAGCCAAGAGCAAATCATCTACAAATTGTACCAAATAGCTCACCTGAAAATTAATATTTTCTAAATTCTTTTTTAAAATTTGTGAGAAAAACATGGAACTATACAGAATCCCTTGTGGTAGCCAGGACCAGGTCTTTAGAGACCTTTCCAGGTGAAGGCAAATATATTCCTGGAATTTTTTCATGAATAGGGTCTGAGAAGAATGCTGAGCACAGATCTACCACAGTAAAATATTTGGTGGTGTTGGGAACAGAAGAGATAATTGTGACTGTACTGGGAACCACAAGATGTCTTTTTGTGACATGATTATTTACAGCCCTTAAATCCTATACAAATCGATGTATAGATTTTCCATTTGCATCTAATTTTGGCTTTTTTCAGGTAGAAAAGGTGTATTATATTCAGATTTGCATGGAATTATTATTCCTTGCTTAATTAATGAACCCATCACTGGAGAAATTCCCTCAATTGCCTCTTTTGATAGGGAAAGAGGTAGACAACCTTTTGTTTTAATTTGAAAAGGAACAGCTGATTTGAGTAGGCCTAAATTGGAAGAAGATTTGGCCCAGAGAGACTCAGGTATATCCACTGGGATTTCAAAAGTGTGAGGTTCCTTTAGCTCCTGACTATCTAAAAGAAATACAGGAATCAAATTTAAGGATTCCTCAGATAATTCTAGCACCATAGAGCCATATGGAGAGCACGTTATTTTTGCTTTAAGTTTGGATAAAAGATCTCTCCCTAACAATTTTATATGGGAGCCAGGCATTAAAAGGAAAGAATGTTCTATTGGTAGGGGACCCATAGACACCATGCAAGGAGAAAGCTTTGGAACCTTTAGAGGTGCTCCTGATATACCTACTACATTTAAAGGTCAATAGAATTGCATTCAAAATCAAGTTTACTCACCAATACTGACCTGGAAGCTCCTGTGTCTAAGAGGCAATCATAATGCATGTTCCCAACAATCAGGGTTACATGAGGTTCATTATTATGGGTGACTTGAGAGAATGGCCTGGGATAACTGGCATTTTTTAATGCCATCAGGGCCTGGGAAATCAAAGGTTTCACTCTTTGATTCCAGAGCCCTTATCCCCCCTCACACCTTCATAAGGATCCTTGGCTATTTCTCTGGGGTTCCCCATGCTGAGGGGGATTTCTACCCTGAGTATAGTGTGGATGAGCCCCATTTGGGGTAGGACAAGCCCCATTTTGGATATTTTGGTGTGAGTTATCACATTGGAATTGCTATTTCAATAATTGTTATTATTTCTATTTGCCTGATTCCACTTACTACAGTTCATCATTAAATGAACCCTTTTTCCAAAGAAGAAACACATTAATTGTTGATTTGTAGATTCCTGAAAAAAGGCTATGGCCACTCCTTGATTTGCTTTGTCTTTTTCAATTTTTTTCCATTAGTACTTTTATTTCCTTCCTTAATGCCTCCATGAAGTCATTGTTCTTTTCGTCTTTCCTTTCATGGCCATTAAAGACATAAACTGATATTCTTCTTAATTCTTGGAGATTCATAGTAGCCCAGTTTGGGCAGCTAGTCTTAAAATAGTCTTTGACCACTTTACAAGAGGTTTTTTTTTGTTTTTTAAAAAACTCTCATCTTATTTGTCTAACACCTTTTTCTCTGGAAAAATCCAGGTCTATAGATCTACCTCCCAGCTTAATAAGTCTATCCATAAACTGGAAGGGATTTTCCTCATTTTTTGTTTAAGATTTTAGAGTTTTGTCTATATACCAGGCCTATCAGAACAATCTCTCATTGCTTTTAATAATGCCTTTCTAGTCTGGCATAGTTTTAAGTAGTTTTTCCTCTTTATTTGATTTCTACCTTGGGTCCTCCCATGGCCAATAAATTGATTTCCTTCCCTGGCCCTGATTAACAAGAGAAACAAGTTTATTTTTTTATCCTTCCATTAAAAAGGCTTGGAGGAAATTTTCCACGTCAATCAAAGTGAGATCATAAGTGTGATATTTTCTAGCTTTTCTATAACCACAATGGTCTCATCTTCAAAGAAAGGAGTATTTTCCTTGAATCTCTCAATATCCTATGGTGTGAAAGATGTATGGTGCCTGAGTCACTAAATCTCCACTTTTATTGTAAGTGGGTACTTCCCGTAAGGAGAATTGGCCTTTGATGAGACAGATTTTAGGGGAAAGTTAATGGATTAGAGTGAAAACACAGAAGTTTGATGGAATGTAGGTAACCAGGAAGTATAGGGGAAAGATCTCAGAATCCTGGGGTAGGATTCTGAACTGGGTACTAGTCATCAGAGAGAGTTTTAAAATCTGAAGAAGTAAATAGCTCCTAAACCCAGCTCTCTCCTAATATTGATCTTTATCCTGAATCCTATGAGAAACCTACTAGTTCCAGATATATATATCTTTGATCTGAGACCCTGAAGAAATATCAAGTGATGTCTCAAGAGAAAATCACCCAGTGATAGTTAACTGAATTGCTGCATTATCTTGGTGGGCTCTGCCAACACCTGGGTGACTAGGTCACACCTTGCTCCAGTTCCTGACTAAACAATGATTTTTGGCTTTCACTAAAGACTATAATTTGTGTGGACTTAGCTTAGGTAGCCAGATAGGACTGGGAATAGAGACAGAGAGGTAGGAAGAGTATCTTCAACTCTGTTGAGGGCTGAAGCAACCCTCTGTAGGGTCAGTGGTATGGGAAAGATAGATATTATTAGTGATAGGGAATCCCTAGCCCACATATCTCACCTTACTCAAATCAATACTTTATAATAAACCTGTTTTTGTTTTAAATGTAAGTCAGATTGCTTGTTCAATATTTTAAAGATAGAGGGAGTAGCCAGCCATCTTTCTCTCTGTGCCAAGGTAAAGCCATCACTAAACTGAAATTCTACTAACTCCATTCAACAACTTAATTACCATTTTAAAATCCCATCTAACACCTTTAACAGAATTATTTTTATTTCTGTTGCTTGGCTAGTTTTTTGGGGGGATGTAGTGGAGTAGGTAAGGGGAGGAGGAGAAATAGGTGAGCTGAGAGGGAGGGGTTCAGGGTTAGGGGGATAGAGTGAAAGGATTGGGGATGGGGGTGAGAGGGTGGGATTGTGGGCAGGGAGGAGGAGCAGTCTATTACTAGGATGATCCATTACCCCAGCATCCTCTACAGTCTCATTTTTATAGTGCTCCTTCTCCACATCATGCCCTTTCCCTCTGTGCTAGTCTACCACATCTCAGGAACCAATCAAAGTCTCTCTGACCTAGACCCATAGTCCCAGGTCACTAATGGGATGACTTTGATGAGCAGAAATTTCCCAATCTTCTGAGGAAGGGGTTCCCTTTACACAATTGAAAAGCAATTCCACTGAGTTGTACAAATGTTGTCACTTGATACCTATTTCCATATTATTTACTATTGCTATAGAATGATTTTTTAAGACCTAAAACCCAAATTACATACCCATATATATATGTGATTGATAAGTGATATCATATGTTTTCCTTTTGCATTTCTATTCCCATAGTGCTTTCTCTCAATGTAGATAGCATTCCTTTACATAAATCCTTCAGGAGTACCCTGGCTTATTGCATTGCCACTAGAAGCAAAGTCCATTACATGGGATTTTTCTAGATTTACTTTCTGTATACAATGTTCTTTGGGTTCTCCTGATTTCACTCTGCATCAATTCACTGAGGATCTCCCAGTTTATATGGAAAGCTTCCAGATCATCAATCCTTAAAGCACAATAGCATTCCATCACCATCATATACCATAATTTGTTCAGTCATTCCCCAATCAAGGGACTCCCCCTCATTTTCCAATTTTTTTCTAACAAAAAGCATGGCTATGAATATAAAAATAGTATTATTTTGGAACAAAAAAATATATACCTTGCACCAAAAAAAAAAAACCAAAATATTGCAATAAATAATGGGGAAACAGAAACACTCTTAATAAAATCACATATTCAAACATTACTCATGGTGACTCATAATATATTTGGAAAACTCTACTATCTCAATGAAAAAAATTAATGAAGATAATAAGATAGTATAGAAGACTTAAACAACACAAGATCAGCCTACAAAATTTACCTTCATTTTATTTGCTAATACAAAAAATAAACAAAACTTGATAAAAGAAAAATAAATACTATATATTAAATTAACAGAATAACCTAAAAATATTTAGGGCTTATTTTATTGAAAGACTCAGAGGACCTGTGTGAGTAGAGCTTTAAAATATGATGACTAAAATAAAGGAGAACCATACATGGTCAAAATAATACTGATAAAATTATCATAATCTCTAAATTAATTACCATATTTAATATAACACTTGTCAAAATATTAAAGAGGTTCTTTATGCAATTAGCCAAAATGGAAGACAATAGAATAAAGGATTTATTTAAAATTTATTCAACAAATAAATTATTAGTGATAAGATGACTGTATTTGACTACATTAATGTACAACTGTATTGAAATTAGAATATAAATAGCATTAGAGACTGGGAAAATATTTACAGCAAGTGTATTATTTTGAAAACATGACATTCAAAATATATAAGGAATTTTTGAAAAACTATAGTGATAAGTCTGTTTTTAACAAACTCTCAAAGGAAATGAACAATTTTCAAGAAAAGAAGAAAGTAGTATTAAAAATCATTTTAAGAAATAGTTAAGCTTATTAATATTCAAATACAAAAGTTAAAAAGAACTTTCAGGTATAACCTCAAACACATTAAATATGTTAAATGTTTTAAAACAATAAAATTTAATACATCAGAATTACAAAGGAATGAGTATTAAAAATCTATAAAATATCTTTTAAAGAAAACTTGGCAGATTCAAATTCTGGAGGTATTTTGGAACTATGCCTAAATTGGTATTAAAAAGAAAAGTAAAGGACCTGGTTGTACAAAAATAGTTATAACAGACCTTTTCATGATGCAAAAATTAGACATTAAGGAGACAGCCATCAACTGGGGAATGTGTGAACAAACTGTGGTTTGGTGATGGGTTACTATTGTGCTATGTAAAATGATTAGCAGGATGATTTCAGCAAAAGCTGGGAAGACCTGCATCAACCAATGCAAAGCAAAACAAGCAGAACTAGGAGAACATTGTACATAGTAGCAGCAATATTGCATGATAATCAGTGAGAGACTTAGCTACTCTCAGCAATTGAATAATGCAGGACAGTTCTGAAGGATTTATGACAAAGAATGCTATCCACCTCCAGAGAAAGAACAGTTGGAATCAGAATGCAAAATCAAAGCAAAGCAAAGTATTTTTCACATTTTTATGTTGGGAATTTTGGTTTTAATGCTTATTGTCTTACAATGACCAATATGGTAGTATATTTTGGTTTGTTTGTTTGTTTATAAACCCTTACCTCTGTGTTGAAATCAATACTGTATATTGGTTCCAAGGCAGATGAGTGGTAAGGGCTAGGCAATGCGGGGTAAGTGACTTGCCCTGGGTCACACAGCTAGGAAGTATCTGAGGCCAGACTTGAACCTAGGACCTCCCATCTCCAGGCCTGGCTCACTATCCACTGAGCTACCCAGCGGCCCACTGGAAGTATGTTTTGCATGATAATACATGTATAACCAAGATCAAATCATTTCCTTTTTCCAAGGGGGGGCAAGGAAAGGAAGGCAAGAAGTCAATTTGGATCTTATAATTTCAGGAAACTCATGTTGAAAATTGTTATTACATGTGATTGGGAAAATAAAATATCTTTTTAAAAAAGAGAACCTGTCAGTATAAAAGGTTTTTTTTAAAAGAATATTTCACTTAATGATTATTTTGTTAAGAATATAATGGGAATGTAACATTAAAATAATTATCTGTCCAAATATTTTCTTAAGATAATTTTATGAAATATGTAATATATATTATATTAAAATTAAAATAAGAATAATGAATATGAAATAATTTGTAAACATTTTATGAAATACTTTCAAGCAAAAACTTTTCAATACAACAAGAGCATAGTTTATGGTAAAACAATAAATATTTATCAAGTTCCTATTATGGAGGACATATTGTACTAGTTACTAGGAAAAAAGAAAACAATTAAATAGTTCCTACCACTGAGAAACTTATATTCTTTGTCAGAGGAGGCAATTTATTCTCTAAATAGATTTATATGCAAAATGGATATAAGATCATTGGAAGGCAGAGGAAAGATCACTTGAGATAAACTTTGAAGAAAATTGGGCATTTTAACGAATACTGGTGAGGAAGTTTTATATTTTAGGCATAAGGAATAACCAATACAGAGGCAATGAAAGAGTAAATTAAGTTATGTGTAAGAGTTACAAGTAAAAAAGCCAGTTTGATTGTATCACAGTGTGTGGGAAAAGGAGTAATATGTAATAAAGCTGAAAAAATAAGTTTGAACCTGGTAATAAAGAGGAAAAACAGAGACATTTCTATTTGATCCTAGAAATAATTAGAAGCTACAGGACTTTATGAAGTAGGAAAGAGATCTTGTCACACTTGTACTTAAGAAAAATCACTATGGCAGCTGTGTGGAAGACAGATTGGAATTGGGAGAAAGTGAAGGTAATTATCTTGCTATTGCAATAGTCCAAACAAGATGTGTTGAGAGCTTGACTTAGGTTAGTGGTTGAATTAGTGGGAAATTCAAAAGATACTGTTGAGATAGAGATGACAGGATTTATCAACTTATTAAATATGTGGGGTGAATGAGAATGAAGAATCAAGAATGACACATTGTACAAGGTAGGTTGGGGTGGGGAAGAAGTCAGGAATGATAAGTTCTCTTTTAAATTTGTTGAATATTTTAGATATGTTGAATTTTTAAAATCTCTGAGAATAGGGCAATTGGGTGCTTCAGTGGACTGAGTGCCAAGCCAAGAGAGATGGGATGTCCTGGGTTCGAATATGATCTCAGGTACTTACAAACTCTATGAACCTGAGCAAGTCACTTAATCCCCATTGCCAATCCTTAACATTCTGCCTTGGAATCAATACAAAGTATTGATTCTAAGATGGAAGCAAAGGATATAAAAAATCTTTGAGTTTGAGGCAGTGTCAAGTTTGCAAAATAGAAGTAGCAGCATAAACAAACTCTCCAAATATCTCTGTCCAAATAACTTTAAAAGAATTCAAATAAAATTCTGGAGTGGCAGAGCCAACAAAAGGTCTGGATGGTGTTTTTTTTCCTAGTGTAAGACATCTTAGGAGATCAGCAAGAAAGGTCTGTGAAATCAGGGAGGAGACCAGCCTAGAATACAGTTGGGTCAGTACCAGCTGTGGATCTTAGAAGTTTAGTCAGTGACAGCAGTAGCTTGGGGAATTCTCAGCCCAGATATGGAAAAGGCATATACAACTTGTCAGAAAAAGATTACAGGGAAGTCAAAGCTGTTACTGGACACAGGACCCTGTTGCATAGCTCATATGAAAATCTGGATCATAGAACAAGGGTGGAAAGAAGTGCTTGTGGTCACTTACAAGGGAGGAGGGATCATTCCTTGGTAAAAACCAGAGCACAGAGCAGGAAAGCAATGATCACATCTCTCCCTGGATGACACCACCTTATAAGCATTGTTATGGTGAAAAATCACCTTTAAAGATTGCTATAATATTAATTTATGGTCGCCAAGGAATTTACTTATGAAATTCCTAAAATGAAACACTCAAGTCAGAATGGAGTTATGGTGGTTTAATCACAACGGGAGTAAGAAAAAGGAGAGGGAGAGAAGGAGAAAGGAGAAAAGGGAAAAAGGTTAACTCAGTCTTCTGGCAGAGCCAGAGGGAGTTTAGGCCCAAAGGGCCAAGGTAGAGAAGAGAATCAGTCCTCGACTCATGTGACCAATCTAAAGGAAAGCTGTCTACCGGCTTCCTCTCTGCTCGAGCTCCTAGCACCAACTATCGCCTTGCTCTGTCCACAGGACATGAGCAAATTCCCGAGGCTGTTCCCTACCTCACTTCCTGTGTCTCACAAGTGCCGATGGTGGGTCAAGCTTGGCTTAGGACAGACCAGGTGGGCAGTCAGTTATTTCTGATTTGTCATTGACTAGCACATGCCCATGTAGTGTGGGTGTGCACAATCCTGGGTGCTAGACCAAGCAAGATGGAGATTTTAAAATTCACAGCATGGAAAATATCCAGATGCCCAGAACTAGCTTTGAAAATAGCAACACAAGAAAGTTTGAAAGTTGGAACAGTGTCTTCCCATCATGAGGTAGTCAGAATATAATTTTGACATAAAGTTTGAGATGAAGAAATAGGCTGGGAAGATGACAAAACTACAACAACAACAAGAAGAACCAAAAAAAAAAAAAACCCTTGACAATAAAAAGCTACTCTAGTAGTAGGAAAGGAAAAGACACAAACACCAAAGACAATAAAGTAAAAACAGCCATAAGCAAAGTACAAAATAAAATAATAATTGAACTCAAGTCCAATAAAAATTTCTAGAAAAGTTGATGGAAGGGGGGGTGGGGAATGGGAAAAGAAATGAGAGTGACACACAAAAAAAATTGTGAAAAGAGAAGTAACAGCTTGATAAAAGAGGCCCAAAAATATTGAAGAAAATAACACTAAAAAACTGAAGGTGTGGAGGGGACAGTTAGATGGCTTGGTGAATTGAAAGTCAAGCCTGGATATGGGAGATCCTGGGTTCAAATACAGTCTCAGATATTTTCTAGCTATGTGACCCTGGGCAAGTCACTTAATCCCCATTGCCTAGCCCTTCATGCTTTTCTACCTTAGAACAAATACATAGTAATGATTCTAATACCAAAGGTAAGGATAAAAAAAAAAGAATCCAACTAATAAAAAAGGAGCACAAAAATTCATTTTAAAAAAGCAAAATGGGCCAAATGGAAAAGGAGGCAAAAATTTTTTTGCCAATGAAAAGAACTTTCTAAAAAGCAGAACTAGCTAAATGGAAAAAATAGGTACAAAAGCACATTTAAAATAATGATTCTTTCTAAATTAGCAATGGGCAAATAGAAGCTAATGCCTCTAGAAACAATAAAGCAAAATCAAAAGTACACAAAAAGAGGAAGAAAATATGAAATATCAAATTAGAAAAATATTTAACCTAGAAAATCTATCAAAGAAAGATGTTTTAAGAATTATGGGATGACCTGAAAGCTACAATTAAAAAGAGTCTATACATCTATTTCAGGAAATTATGAAGTGAAACTGTTTCAGATGTTAGATCCACAGGGTAAAATAGAAATTGAAAGAAATCATTGATTGCTTCCTGAAAGAGATCCCCAAATTTTAAATTCCCAGGAATATTATACCTAAATTTCAAAACATACAGGCCAAGGAGAAAATATTGCAAGCAATCAGAAAGAAACAATGCAACTATCACAGAGGCAGTCAGGATCAGGCAAAATTTAGCAGCTTCCACCTTAAAGTAGCAGAGAGCTTGGAATATGACTTTCCCTAATTGATAAATGGTCAAAGGACATGAACAGTCATCTTTCAGAAGAAATAAAAGATATCTATATTTCATATGAGAAAATATGCCCTAAATAACTATTTAGTAGAGAAATACACATGAAAACTGCTCTGAGGTATCACCTCACAAGTATCATAAATGAAAAACATTAAAGGATATACAGGAAAATACACACACTAGTGAACTATTAGTGCAGTTGTGAACTAGTCCAACTATTCCAGGGAAGAATTTGGAACCATACCCTTTCACCCAGAAATACCACTATTAAGTTTCTATTGCAAAGATTTTTTTAAAGAATGAAAAGGAGCTGTATGTAACAAACTTTTTAATTAGACTGACCAGTACGTTGTCTATTTTATTTGTTTTTTTTCAAAGTACCAGCTTCTAGACTTATTTATTAAATCAATAGTTCTTTGACTTTCAATTTTATTAATTTCTCCTTTGATTTTTAGGATCTCTAATTTAGTCTTCATCTGAGGATTTTTAATTTGTTTGCTTTCTAGTTTTTTAATTTGCATGCCTAATTCATTGACCTCTGCCCTCCCTAATTTGTTAATATATTAACTCAAGGATATAAATTTCCCCCTGAGTACTGCTTTGGCTGCATCCCATAGTTTTTGAAAGGATGTCTCATCAATGTCATTTTCTTCAATGAAATTATTAATTGCTTCTTTGATTTGTTCTTTAATTGGTTTTGGAGAATCGTATTGTTTAATTTCTAATTAATTTTTTATTTAGTTCTCCATGTACCCTTACTAATTATTATTTTCATTACATTGTGATCTGAGAAGGTTGCATTTATTATTTCTTCCCTTTTGCACTTGTTTGCAATGTTTTTATGCCCTAATAAATGGTCAGTTTTTGTGAATGTACCATGTGCTGCTGAAAAGGTGTATTCCTTTTTGTCCCTATTTATTTTTCTCCACATGGCTACTAACTCTAATTTTTCTAAGATTTAATTCACTTCTCTTACCATTTTCTTATTTATTTTTTGGTTTGATTTATCTAGTTCTGATAGAGGAAGGCTGAGGTCTCCCACTAGTATAGTTTTTCTATCTATTTCATCCTTGAGCTCCACTAGTTTCTCCTTTACAAATTTGGATGCTATGCCATTTGGTGCATACATGTTGAGTACAGATATTTCCTCATTGTCATATATTTCCTATACTGCCTTTTATCAGGATGTAATTACCTTCCCTATCTCATTTAACTAGATTTATTTTTACTTTGGCTTTGTCAGATATCATGATTGTGATTCCTGTCTTTTTTTTTATCAATTGATTCCCAATAGATTTGGCTCTATCCTCTTATTTTCACCCTATGAGTATCTACCTTCCTCATGTGTGTTTCTTGTAAACAGCATATGTATTCATGAATGCATATACTATATACCTATTTATGTCTTGTCCTTTCATCCTATACAGTTTGGTACTGTCCCCTCCAAGTGTAATACTTCTAGCTGCCCAGGTGATAGCAACAGTTTTTAAGAGTTACCAATGATTTCTTTTCTTATAGGGATACATAAGTTTAACTTATTGAGTCTCTTAAAAAGAAAAATGGTATTTTTTGTTTGCTTTGTTTTGTTTTCTTTTTTTCTCTTTTGTAAATTACCTTTTGATGATTCTCTTGAGTTCCGTGCTTGGGCATTGAATTTTCTGTTCAGGTCTGGTCTTTTCTTTACAAATTCTTGGAATTCTTCTATTTTGTTGAATTACCATACTTTCCCCTGTTACAATATAGTCAGTTTTGCTGGGTAGTTGATTCTTGTTTGTAGACCTAGTTCCCTTGCTTTCTGGAATATCATATTCCATGCCTTTTTGTCCTTCAATGTGGATGCAGCCAGATCCTGCATTATCCTCACTGTGGTTCCATGGTATCTGAATGACTTCTTCTTGGCAGCTTGTAATAATATTTTTTCTTTGGTCTGATGGCTCTTGAATTTGGCTATAACATTCCTGGGTGTTGTCAGTTGGGGATTAAGTACAGGAGGTGATCTGTGGATTCTTTCAATCTCCACTTTTCTCTCTTGTTCTAGAATATCGGGGTCATTTTCTTAAATAATTTCCTGTAGTATTATGTCCAGGCTTTTTCTTTTGTCATGGTCTTCTGGTAGACTAATGATTCTTAAATTGTCTCTCCTCAAATGATTTTCTAAATCCTCTGTTTTGTTAATGAGGTGTTTCATATTTTCCTCAATTTTTTCATTCTTTTGGTTATGTTTTATAGTGTCCTGCTGCCTTATGAGGTCACTTAATTCTAGTTGTTGTATTCTGATTCTTAAAGACTGGATTTCATCCCTGGCTTTTTGGTCATCCTTCTCCTTCTAGTATGAATTTCTTTGGAGGTCATCTTTCATCCTCTTTACTTCATCTTTCATCTTCTTTGCCTCATCTTTCATCTCCTTTGCCTCATTTTCCAGTAGTTGATTTTGGCTTCCAAAAACAAAAACTATTTTCTCGTTTTAGTTCAAGTGCCTCTGTTTCCAGATGACTTATCTTAATTTTTAAGTTTTTTCCCAATTATCTTCAGTCTCTCTTAATTGGGTTTTGAATTGCATTTTGAGTTCTTACAAAGCCTGAATCCAATTTGCTGGGATATCTGATTTTTCCTTTGCTGATCCCTCCCTTCTGTTCCATTTGCTGAATAGAAGCTGTCTATTGTAAATTCTTTCTTCTATTTCTGTTGTTTGCTCATATTTATCCCTTCTTTGCTCCCTGTATTTGTCTGTGCTCTTGCTCTTCTCATTTTTTTTGTTTTGGGGGCTCCTATCAGTCTCTCCTCTTGGAGATTTTACAGATGATCTCTCAGTGCAGTATGTGGTGGAGGGTTGTTGAAGTTTGAGCCCCCATGTTTTCTGGAGGCTTTTGATTGGATTAAAGTTCAGCAGTTAGTGAGGGAGGGGTGTTGGAGCCTGGGCCTCCCTGAGTTCTGAAGACTTTTGATGGGATTAAGTTCAGGTGGGTTGGGCTGGGTGTGCTCTGAGGCCAAAGCCTCCTGGAAGGCTGGAGCACTATGGAGGATCTCCACAGCTCTGATCAGGCTGCCATCTCTATGCTCCCTCTCCAGCTCCTTCCCCTTCATCTATGTTCAATGCTCTGAGCCTGGCACAGCCCTGCCTACAAGGTACACCCTCGAGACCAGTGCCTTTGTCCAGCCAGAGGTTCCCGCTGCCACTGGAGGCTCAGCACTCTAGGTGATGTGTGGGGAGGTGGTTCTGGGACCTTTCTTCTGCCTTCCCCTTAAACTTGAGTGTTCTCAGATTCCACCTTGGGGGTGGGGGGGCGTATCTTTTTAATTTAGTCCAGCAGGAGGGTTCTTTGGCTCTGTCTTGTGGTTAGGTTTGATTTTCAGTCCCCTAAGAGCATTCAGTTTGTGATCAGTAAGGAAGGGTATTCAGAGATCTGAACTTCTGCTCCTTCTAGGCCACCATTTTGTCTGCGCCTCAAAGCAACTATCTGTACCAAACTTTTAAAAGAAATTCTTTTAGTAGTGGCAAAGAATTGGAAATTGGGAGGGGGGGATGAACATTAACTGGGAAATGTATGAACAAGTGGTGGTCATAATTATGATCATATGGCTACTGTGCTATAACAAATAATGAGGGGGAATGTTTTTTAAAATGGGGGAATCTATATGAACTGATGCAGAGTGATATGAACAGAACCAAGAAATCACTGTTCACAGTAACTGCAAATATTATAATGATGATCAACAATGAGGAAATAAAGCTATCACTCTTTGCACATGATATTATGGTGTAAATACACCTAAAAAGTCCTACAGAATCAAGCCATAAACTAATCAAAATAATTAACAACTTTAACAAAATTACAAGATATGAAATAAACCCACAAAAATCAATAGCATCTCTCTATACTAACAATAAAGCCCAACAGCAAGAGATAGAAAGAGAAATCCCATTTAAAAAACTGTAATAATATAAAAAACCTGTGAAACTATCTTCTATGACAAACCTAGAAACTATATGATTACAATTTCAAAATACTTTTCATAAAGTAAAGTCAGATCTAAATAACAGGGAAAAATATTAATTGCCAATAACTATGTCAAGTCAATATAATAAAAATGACAACTCTTCCAAAATTAATTTACTTAACAAGTTCCATAACAATCAAAATACCCACAAATTAACCCATAGCAGTAGAAAAGATAATAACAAAATTAATCAGAAATAACAAAAGGCCTAGAATTGCAAGGGAATAAGTGGGGGGAAATATGAAGAAAGGTAGCTTAACTGCACTGAATCTCAAAATATGTTATAAAGTAGCAGACATCAAAACAATCTGGTAAAGGCTATGAAATAGAGTGGAACATTAATGGAATATACTAGGCACTCAATATACAATAATAAATGACATGGTAACCTAGTGTTTAACAAATTCAAACATACAAGTTTTTGAAATAACTCAGTATTTGACAAAAACTGCTGGGAAAACTGGAAAGCAGTGTGGCATTATTTAGGTACAGATCAACACTTCACACCATATACCCAAATAAAGTAAAAATGTACATATGATTAAGAAATAAATGGTGACACCATAAAAAAATAGGGGAACATGAAATAGTTTCCTTATCAGACCTATGGCTAAGGGGAGAATTTAGATCAAAACAAGACATTAAAGATATTATGAGATAAAATAGATAACTTTGACTATATTAAATTAAATTAGCACAAACAAAACTAATGTAACCAAGATTTAAAGGCAAACAACAAACTAGGAGAAAATCTTTATAGCAAGTCTCACTGATAAAGGTTTCATTTATCAGTTATATAGAGAACTGAATCAGTTATAAAAATACAAAACATTTCCCAGTTGACAAATGGTCAAAATATATGAAGAGGAAATTCTCAGATTAAGAAATTATACACTATCTTCAGACAGAAGATCTTCAGTGTAAATCTTGAAATTTCTCAGACTTGTGAATGTTAAAAATTTCCACATTGAGGAATCCTCCATTGGAACAAATTCCCTACTGGAAACATTCCCATTTTGATGTGAGAACTCACCAGGATCAGAAATGGGAGGACCTCTACTCCACCCATATTTAAGACTGCTTTAGGGGAGAAAACTCCTTGCTAAACAATGAAAGTACTTGGACCCATGCTTATGATGAGGCAAGGAGTTCTTTGAGCCATGCCTGTTTTTAGAATTGATACAATGGAATGCTAGGTACCTATAAAGATTGGGCAGGTTTTCTCTTAATGAGATTAGTCGACTCAACTGTGTTTTCACTGGTTCAGACTTACTGAGGAGATTAGTCGACACAGCAGCATTTTTTCTGGTTCAGACTTACTGAGGAGATTAGTCGACTTAGCAGGAATTCAGATGGGCAGTCCTTTGGAAAACATCTACAGTGATTTGTAGAGGTAAGGACTTAGGGGAGGTGACATAGGAGAAAAACCCCTATATAAGAAAAAGCAGAATCTCTTTAAAACCTTTTTCCCCTGCATATACCTCTAAAAAATATAATACTCCTTGCAAAGAGAAACTAATTTCTACCTGCCTCAGTCTCCCCATATTCTTAAATTTTAACTGTTACATCAGTCAGACTCCAAATCACTATTAATTAGAGAAATGCAAAATAAAACAACTATAAGGTACCATCTCACATCCTTCTAACTAGCTAATATGACAGAAAAGAAAAATGATTAATACTGAAGGGGATGTAGAAAAACTGGGATCCTGATAAACTGCTGATAGAACACTGATACATTCTGGAAAGCAATCTGGAACCATGTCCAAAGAGCCATGAAACTGCATGTCCTTTGACCCAGAAATACCACTACTAGGTCTGTATCCCAAAGAGAGTAAAGGGAAAGATCCTATCCATGCAAAAATATTTTAGTAGGTTTGTTTTTGTTTTTGTTTTTGTTTTTTTGTGGTGGTAAAGAACTGGAAACTGAAGGGATGTCCGTCAATTGGAGAATGGCTAAAGAAGTTATGGTATAAGCTTGTAATGGATTACTATTATAACATAAGAAATCATGAGCAGGATGGTTTTGAAAGGCATATGAAGTGATGCAAAGTGAGCAGAACAAGGAGAACATTGTGCACAGTAACAATAATAATGTATGATAATCAACTATGAATGACAACCATTATCAACAAGGCAAGGATCCAGGACAACTTCAAGAGATTTGTAACAACAACAAAAAAAGAATTTCCACTGCCATAGAAGGAACAGATTGAATCTAAATGCAAATTGAAACATATAATTCTTTACTTTATTTCCTCCATGAGTTTTTCTATAGTGTAATGTGTCTTGTTTCACAATATGATGAATAAAGAAATATATATTATGTAAGTACATATATAGAGAGAAATATACATAATATATATATATAAGCTATATTATATTAAATGTTTTTTTAGGGAGAGTGGACAGTATAAGAGAGAGAAATCTGGAAACTTTGGGAAGAAGCCTGAAAGAGCTGCAAGAATCCTGCAAGCAGCAAAGGGGGGATGGGCAGAAAAGAACTTGGAACCTTGGGTGAGAAAAAAAAAGTTGATCCAGACAGTTGAAACTGACTCCTAACTAGGAGTACCTGAGCAGAGAGGTTTGACTCTGACTAAAATCTGAAAGTCAGTGATCTTTCTCTCTCTGAATCCCAGATCCTTCCAAACCCCAGCCAGTGGACAAGGACTTTGAAAGACAAGCAGTCAAGAAAGAAGAAATTTCTACAACTCCCTTTGAACTTTGAACTTGAGGGCACTTGCTGTGTCAGCCAAGAAACCAGGGTTTCTCTACTCTGAACCTCTTAAGGGTTCAAGTTATCAGACTTGAGCTGTCTAACTTTGAGGGGAAGAGCATTAATTAGATAGGGATCCCCTCTCCTTCTTTTCCTCCTGAATCTTAATACTTACCCTTCATCAGCCCTGATCCTTTCCTGTTTCCTTTGAATAAACTCAATTATTGACCCAGAACTGACTCCAGCTTTATTAGAAGACAGCCTGAATTGAGGGGGGAGAGAAGTGAACCCTCTCTCTCCAGAAGAAAGAGGTTTAACACCTGAAACCTCTTTTAACAAAGACCCCATAAAGCCTGTAGTAGGAGTTGAAGGCATCCATAGTAAGGAGGTCTAGTCAGAGAGGGCTGAAGGGGAAAAAGACAAATCCATCCTCCTCTCCTGTGGCTAAACAACACCTCCTCTCACTCTGTCCTTGCCTAGAAGAAAGAAGACTCCATTCCCTTTTCACCTTTTCTTCCTTTATCATAAATCTTTCCCCCTTTTCCCCCTTTATTACAACAGGAAGGAGGGATAGGAGGAACATGATTTGCAGAAATTTAATATTAAGAATTAATTATGGGTTTTTAAACCATTCCCACTCATCATTTGTCATAGCACAGTAGCCATAAAACCATAAGAAATAATATTAATATTAAGAATTAAGAATAATATTTTAAAATTGTATTGAAATGTAATGTGGAAAAAATTAAAATGTACTTGGATTTTTAAAAAGATGTGTTCTAATCAATTCAATGATCAAAGACAATTTAGAATGATTTGATGAAAAATGCTATCCACCTTCAGAAAAAACTGATGAACTAGGAGTACAGATTCAAGTCTATCTCTTTATTTTTCTTGCTTTTTGTAACATGGAAAATGTAAAAATATGCTTTGCATGATTTTTCATATATGATTAAACTCATATTGTTTCATTCTCAGATGGTTGTTAGGTGGGACAAATTATGAACTGAAATTTTTATTTAAGTGCTAAAAATATTTAATGAGTTGAAAATAGATCATGAGATATCCTATTTGAAATGTCCAAATAGAAACTTGTGATGTAGAGCTCAGGAGAGAGACTGGGTTTAAATAAATATATTTGAGAACCATCTTCCTAGAGACGTGAATTGAACCCATGTAAGTAAATCAGATATTAAAAGGTTAATTATATAGAGAGAAAATAAGAGGACCTACAACAGAGCCTTAGGGTATATCTAGAGTTAGTAGGTGTAATATAGATAACAAGCTAGCAAAGAAGACTAATTTGTGGTCATACTGGTAGGAAAAGGGCCAAAAAAGTGTCATGAAAACCCAAAGAAGAAAGAATTCCAAGGAAAATGGGATGGTCACTGTTTAATGAAGAAAAGTCAAGAAATGTAATCAGATCTGACAATAAGGAATTGTTGGTAACTTTAGAGTAAGCAGTTTCAATTGAGTTATGAGAATAGGAGCCAGTCTGAAAGGGACCAAGAAGTGAGTGAAATGTTCAAGGTATGTGATACAAGATTGTAGACCTGGTTTTTTTTGTTGTGTTTCTAGAGAAACTTGACATAAGTGCAAACTGCTATAAGTGGATTAGCTATTACCAACCTGAAGAAATATTTGGAAAATATTATGTGAATAGGTAGAAAAATGAAAAACAATGGCCTACCTGGAAACACAAGTTCACACAATGTTTCAGTTATCTTGGATGCTGTGACCTGCTTACTATACCTTTCTTAATCTTCTAAATTTTTATCTCTCTCTCTCAAAATTTTACTATCTCACATTTATGTCAACTGTCTATTCTTTTCCTTCTCAAGCCAGAAGTAAGACTACAAATTGTTGAACAAGAATAACCATTATCATGCTGAACAAGAACAAAGTATAGCTCTATTCTTTGTTTAGCTGGAACAAAAACATGGTTGAGATTAGTCTCTTTGCATGTCAGTGATCTTGTTCTTCCCTTGCACAAGAAACATATTGCCATGACAAGGACAGCAAAATGCAGAATAATCAACCAGTTCTTCAACAAAGGAAGGGAATTTGTGGCAATAAGTATGGGCATCTTTTTCTTTGTGTTTGGCTATAAAAAGGAAATATATTGAATTATAGTTTGAAAGTATAGTATAGTTTAATGATAGCCTTTTAAAAAATACAAATACCATATTTTTAAGTTTGGGACACACTTGGGCATGTTTGTGGACAGAAAAAAGTTAGTAGATCTCTATGTAAAAAACTGTCTAGAAAATTTTTCCCAATTTTCTGCTTTTCTTCTAATCTTGCATACATTAGCTTTGTTAGTACAAAAAAAAAAATAATTTTAATTCCCATATCTGAGTTTGATACAAATGGGACAGAAAAAAAGTTAAGAACTTATACAAGGATTGTTTTATTGTTGAAGGCCCAAATGAGATTAGATAACATAAATGAAGAGAATAACATTAATTTGGACATTTGCATCATACTGTCCAGGTCCATTGAGTATCACATGAGTACAATTATGGAGGCAAGTAGTAGTTATCTAGTGTTGAGACTAGGAAGGGAGAAAAAGAAGTCAGGATAGATAGGCTGGGAAAATAGTGAAGATAGAGAAAGTAGAGGCCAAAGTCTTAAAATGAAGAGATTTAGGAGGAGAAAGGTATAGGAAGAAAAATTATAGGGAATGACTAGATCAAGTTACTGTTCCTGTGTATAATTGAAAGAATAAATAATGTTTGAGAAGAGAGATACCATTTTTTAAATTTTTCCAGCATTTCATTTTTCCCAATTACATGGAAGACAAATTTTAACATTAGCTTTATAAAATTTTTGAACTCCAATTTTTCTTTCTTCATCTTCCCTTTCCCTATCCCAGAGAGAGTAAGCAATTTGGTATAGTTATAAATGTGATATCATGTAAAACATAAGTAATGTGTTTTGAGTAGACTGAAGAACTAGGAAGCTAGGGTATTGGAGGGAACATCAGTTTGTATATTTAAGCTACCCAGTATAAAAAATGGCAAGCATTAGGTAAAAGAAAAGTCTGCAAAAGACCATGTTGGTTGTGATGAAATACCCTCAATCTTCTTAACTTTCCTAAACTTTTCATTTACTGTTGTGACTATCCCTAAGTCAGCTTTTAATAGCTCATTTTGAATCTACAGAAATCAGCTGAAGAGGCAAATTTGCTATTTTAACTTCTCCCTTGCCCTATGGAATAATCAACCCAATTAGCCGATCCTCATTGGAAATACTAACTGACTAGAGTGTTCTTAACTAGCTATGAGAAAAACCTGGAAAAAGGAGCCCTGCTAGTTTAAAAAATGGAGACTTGAATCCAGGACTTCAATCCCCAGAAGTCCTCGCTCCACTTCCCCAGAATGCTTTGTAATCTCACTGAATTCTCACCTGGGCCAAGAGCAAATTATGATTTAAAGGGTCTTCGCCACAGGTGGGCTCTCTTCTCTTCCTGTCTCTGCTGGTAAGCAGACACATCTCATGATGTGAGTGAAATTGAATTGGGCCTTTTGGCCCACCTGGCACGTGCCTTTCTTATTTGTATTTTTCTTAAATTCTCAACCTTTAATAAACCTCTAAAAATATAATACTCCTTGCAGAGAGAAACTAATTTCTTGCTGCCCCAGTTTCCCAAAATTTTAATCTTAACAGTTGATGACCTAATGGGACAAAAGACTCAATTTTTTTTTAAAGATAGCCTAGATAATGATTTCTAAGCCACATTTCTCCAAACCATTTTAGGCTTTTGACTCATCTTGACCCTGCTCTGGCTCCCGGCCCTGCTGAATGTCTGCGTTCCTGTCCTGGAATTGCCCACGCCAGTGTTCTCTCTTGCTCACCTGGCCCACCTGATTCAACCTAGATTGCAATCACCTGGTGACCTGCCTGACCAACAAACTCTATCCTTGGAGCAGATCCGCTCATCACTCAAGACTCATTTCTACCAGCTGGTAACAAACGGGGGTATTGGATCCACATGGGCGGATCAGAGGTAGGAGGGGAGAGAGACAAGAGGGAAAGAAGAAAGGTTTTTTCAAGCAGAAACTTAAAAGCATGGCTATTTTACAAGGATATCTTTTAATTGCATTGATCCTTTTATTGACTTCACCTGCTTGTCAGGGAAAATATTCAGCTCTGTACAACCTTTTAGCTAACTTTGGGGAGGTAGCTGGGTATCTCAGTGGACTGAGAGCCAGGCCCAGAGTCAGGAGATCTCTGGTTGAAATCTTGCCTGACACACTTCATGGCAGTGGGGCCCTGAGCAAATCCCTTAACCCTCATTGCCTAGCCCTTATAATTTACCTTCGGACAATAGGCATCTAAATGGATAATTAAAAACAAAAAACAAAAAAACAAAAAAACCCAAAGAGACTGGAGGTTATGATTTTTAAGGCATTTCAGACTCCAATGGTTTATAAAATCTCTGTATTTTATTGCATTTTCCTGATTCTTTTGTTTAAGATATAACTTTATGATTTTAAGTTCAATATTATTCTGTTATACTGTTCATTTAATGTACTGAGTTTTAAAATTCTGTTGCTTTTCCCTATAACCATATTGAGATCATTGTAATTAAGCCCATATATGAAAAAAAAAAAAACCAGCCTTTCTATTTTGCCTTTGTAAATTGTCACATAGAGGATAGATGGACTTCATCAGAACTGGTTACAATTGTATTAACAACCTTTGGAAAATTTAATGTGCTAAATATCTCAACTGATTTTAAGGGTTTTTAAATATAATATTTGGAATTTTATTAACAATCTCTGGTCATTTTTGCCTGCCCCTACCATGAGGTGTAAGGCTCACTTTAGTAGCTGAAGTGAAATACATTTTATAACCCCCAACCTTCCTGCATTTCTAAATATGTGAATGGAAGTTGGGGCAGTTAATCTCAGGGCATGTGTACCCTAAAAAGCCTCCCAAAAATGAGCACCTCTCATTTATACTCTTCAGCTCACTACTTCCACCAGAAAGATATTTCTTGATTATGTTCTTAACCCAAAATGAGTTTTACTTTGTTTGAAAATATATTTACTACCAAGGTTGAAAGATTGCTATGTCTGTAAAAAACTTGTGACATATCCATCAATTCATAGGTTTTAAAAATGCCATACAGCAACTTATGTGAAATATGATAGTGCATTTGTTTGCTATTGTAATTAATTGGGCTATTGAGAATTTTGGGGATATTGATACCACATATTTGTAATACTGTTCTTTAAAAATGAAAATTGTTACCTTGTTAAATTCATTTGCTTTCACTCACAGTGGATCATGGCCAGATATGAAGAGGAAATGGATCTCATTTTTGGTGAGAAAGCTTTGTATTCTGTATTTTCTTACCTGACACAGAGTGTCAATGATTATAAGCTATATTTTTGAATTTTTAAAAGTTTTATTATTATATTTTCTTATATTTTCTTGCATGTGCAGTATACTATTTCAGTATTTTTATTTTTTCTCTCCTTTTTATATTTGAAGCACATGTCACCAGTATTAAGATTTCTTCAACTTTTTGATTTTTCAGTACTACAAGTTTAAGAAACATTTGCTATGCATGCCCCCAAAAACTTGTGACTATAAAAATGATGCCACTAACTATTTAAAAAATTATGGGACTTTGCATAATGATTCTGTCTGATTCCAGGACAAGATATATACACAAGAGCCATTGCACAGAGCCAAAGAAAAGCCAATCCAGGATGGATTGATGCACTTCTAGACCAATATAAAGGTCTTGAACCTAGTGTGAAGACTCGAGGTTACTGTGTTTGACATTTTGTTATGACATAGGCTTTCCTTGTGTCCACACTCACTCTGAAAATATTCACAGACGGGTATCCCCAAAACCTTGGCTCATATAATCTGGTCCCCTTTTCTGCCTTTCATAGTGTGGTAACTTTCTGTAGTCCTGGCTACTGACTGGGTAAATGTATCATTGCTTCAATCATTTTGATTGGGCCCTGATTCAAGGACCTGGTATAAATTTATTTTTCTCTTTACTTGGAATTTTACACATAAGACTTTTGTAGTCTATATTTTCATCCAGAAATTTTTCTTTTTTCTTTTGATTTTTCTGATATCTTTTTAATTTCTCTTGCCAATTGGTTCATATACCTCATACCTCAGCCATGCATCCCTAAGTGATCCTGTATTTTTCAATCACCTACAACACAGGGAAATATAAAAAATATTATTATTAAAATTACAAAGTTTAAATTCCTTTTGAGAAGAATTTTAGTTAAAGAAAGATGATACCTCTATGAATCCAGAAACTGAACTGTTGGAGAAGACACCATGAAGAAGCCTCCAGACCATAAGCTGCACAAGAGTGAACTTTGGGTGTGGTTGATTGAACATTTATTTGTATGTATACTTTCATGCCAAAGGGGACTGTCCCCTAACTGGCCTTTTGTCAATGTGTCCAGCAATTATTAGTTTTGTTCTTTTTTTTCCTCTTATCCTCACATTATTATAATCTTTAAGTTGATTATGTTTTCATGATCCTTTGGGGGAAAAAATTAATTTTTTCCAAAAATGATCACATGGTGAAATGTAAAAAATGGAGACTTGAATCCAGGACTTCAATCCCCAGAAGTCCTTGCTCCACTTCCCCAGAATGCTTTATAATCTCACTGAATTCTCACCTGGGCCAAGAGCAAATTATGATTTAAAGGGTCTTAGCCATGGGCAGGCTCTCTTCTCTTCCTGTCTCTGCTGGTAAGCAGACACATCTCATGATGTGAGTGAAATTGAATTGGGCCTTTTGGCCCACCTGGCACATGCCTTTCTTACTTGTATTTTTCTTAAATTCTCAACCTTTAATAAACCTCTAAAAATATAATACTCCTTGCAGAGAGAAACTAATTTCTTGCTGCCCCAGTTTCCCAAAATTTTAATCTTAACAGTAGAGAGAGTGATTGTATTAAAGCCTTATCCCACTCTGTCTTTTTACCCAGAAGAGTTAATTGGATTAAAACTTTAAAAAGGATCACACCCAAACACCTAAAAAATATGGCTAGAGCCAGTATACAGTCAAATTAACAACTGGCTTCTCAGTAAAATAACCAAAATTGGACAAACATTGTTCTTTGTCTATTTCATAATCCTAGAGAACATATGGCAATGGTTAAACACTGTTCCTGAGTGTGATTATAATGGTTGGAAGTACAAGATTATATCTATTTTTCTTTGGAGAAACACTAAAAATACCATAAATATGCTAGAAAATCAAATAAGTAGATCAGTGGAAGACTTACAGAAAGAAATTGAAATGTTAAAAAAGAAAACTGAAAAATCAGGGAGAGACCAGAACCCCTTTACTGGAATCCACAACTAAATCAATAGCATTCCTTTACTGTGGGAAAATATGACATGTAATGATGATCTGTAAGAACTGGCTATGGGAAAAAAGAAATAATAACAACTTTAGAAATATAATAACTATAGAAATTACTATAACAATGATCATAGAAATCACAACTTTAGAACTGATAGAAATAACTATAATAACTATAGGAAGCAAAATTTTAGAAATCAAAATTATAGAATTAGAAATTGGAAAAATGATAACTCAAACCAACTAACTCTACAACAGTATAACTTAAGTGTAGCTCATCCAAAAAATACTCAGGGAGCTACTGCCCCTCCGTGTGGTGCAGAAGGTGGTGCTATTGTTTTTAGATTCTATTGTTTTTGTTGATATTGACCCTTTTCAGTTTTGTCTCCCCTTCAAAAAGTAGCAAAAAAAGAAGAAATGTGTTTTAATAAAATACCTCTGTGAAAACTTTCTATTGATAATGAATAATTGACTATATTGATTATATTTAACTATTGATTATAAGACTTCCATATTGATGGATCTGTACTATTTATGGCACTTCATTTGTGCCATACAGTATTTTATTTTACTTTCCTTTTTCTTTCTCTCATTTTTTTTTGCATTTGAAGCACATGTAATTGTATTGAAAAGATTTTCTTTTAACTATTTTTGATTTTTGCAATAAACTAAGATATCCATTTGCTTAGCATAAAAATATATACCCAAAAAGCTTTACACCTTGGAAACCTGCCATTTATTGATAAATGTTATGGTACTGTGATTTATGGTTGTGTCTGATTCTAGGAAATGGGATAAAATAAAGGAGCATAGACTTTATCTACATAGTGCCATAGAAGCACATATTTAACCTGAAAAGTGCCAAAAGAACACACAGGTCAAAAGGAAACCAATCTATGAAGGATTGATGAACTACTATACCATTATGAAAGGACTTGAACCTACTATGAGACTTGAGATTGTGGCGCTTGTTAAGATGTAGGATTCCTTGAACCACACTCCTTGTAAAATACTTTCTATGAAAGTACCTAACAATTGACTAGTCTGGCACCCCTATCCCTGAGAAATGTTGAAATGATCAGACCAGGGAATGACACTTCCCTTATTATACAAAAATCTAGCTAAAGCACTCTCCCTCTCTCTCTCTCTCTCTCCCTCATTTTCTTTTCTTTCTATCTTTCTTAATAACTTCCCTCTATTATAAAATAAATTCCATTATGACTTGAGTAATTCATTTTGGGGATTTAGTAATTAAATACCTAGTGACCAATTAAGTATATTCAGTCCAACCATAAATTTAACAGCAGTAGCAACCACCAGAATCTAAATTGGTTATTCTATCTTCCACAGGAAGTTTTTCCTAACCATTCTTCATTCTAATGCCTTGTCTCTATTAGTTCTTATTTATCCTGTTCATATTTATTTAGTAATTATTTTTAAAATAGCTAGCATTTATATAATGCTTTCATATGTGCTAGGCACTATGCTAAGCACTATACAATTATTATTTCATTTCAATCTCACAATAAATTAATTACTATTATTATCTCCACTTTACACATGAGGTTACTGAGGCACAGTCTAAGTGATTTGCGCAGTCCTACAGCTGGTATCTGAGGCTGCATTTGAACTCAGGGCTTTCTGACTCCAGGCTCATCACTATCCTCTGTATCACTTTCCTGTCTATTGTCTCCCCATTAACTTGTGAGCTACTTGAGGTCATGCACTAAATTTTTTAATCCCTAACAATTAGCACTATGCTGAGTTTTTTAAAATGCTTATTGACTGAATGACTCACTAAAAAGGTGCTAAATTTGCAAAGAGTGAATATCTCCAAGAAGAAAGGGCTGCTGATTGATGGCTGCATAAGGACCATCCCAAAACAGCAATGGATACAAGAAATATTTTGACTCTCAGTCTAGAACTAGTGTGTTGGGGTATTATGCAGCAAATACAATCTTTTGAGGATGGATGAAGGAGAATGAATATGCAATCAATCCAGATAGTAACTTAAAGTGACTAAAGTACTATACTTTGTGCACTGAAAAGAATTCATTTTAATATAAATAACTACTAAGCAAGTTTAGTTGTTTATATTGATATTCAGTGTAAAGGTGTAATAAAACATTTCACTGAAAATGTACATTTAAAATTGATACTCATGTATATTTAAAATTCTATCCAAGATAACAGATCCAGAGATCTCTTTCATTAAATCTTCCCAGTCATTAGGCTCTCTGACAAGCTTTCTATCCTAAACTGCTATAGCATTTATCTTCTTTGTTTCTGTCTCTCCTTTTAGATCTCAATCACATAATCTTTTGCATTTTTTTTGTCTTCCCAGATCAATTATAAACTTCTTGAAAGCAGAGGCTGGGCTAATATATCCTCCTGGTTAAGCAATATATATTCTCCCATCCAAATCCAACATCACTTTCTCCAGACCATCATAATACTTGAAGGAAAGTTCAATCAGCTATAGAGAGTCAATCCAGGAGTCATCAGAATCTGAGTTCAAATCCACTCTCTAATACTTTCTAGCTATATTACCCTGTACAAGTCACTTAACCTCAACTACCTAAGCCTTATTGCTCTTGTGCCTCAGAACTACCACTTAATATCAATTCTATAGCAGAAGGGAAGGGTCTAAAAACACACACACAAGATTTGAGGAAAAGATTAAATGTAGTTCCTTAGCAGCAAGAGTTTGGAGACAATTATTTTAGCTTTAGGGGAAATACTGATGAACTGAGGATTTCAAAAAAGGTAGGACATTTAAAAGAACAGAAAAAGTCAAGGACCCTGGTAACTGACAAAATACTGGTTACACTTCCTAGCCATTCATCAGTCAGTCACAAATTTAGAACCCTTGATTTTGTTTTTTGTTTGTTTTTTTTTAATTTTTGTATCAATGTTTTCCCAGTTTACCTCTAAAACTCTCCCAAGCTTTACCAGCCACTAGATTGACACTTGTCACTCTATTCAATACATATGGATCTATTCTAATGGAAATTTGAAATTTCCATCAACCATCATTAATACAAATGACAATTTCAGGCTCAATTTTACAATAAATTGGATGTGATAATTTACACTATTTATGCCCCAAGGGAAGCTGTGATTTACACTGGGCAAGTTGACCAGAGTGAACAAAATTTGTGATCTTCATTTGATCTGTTTCAGAGAGCTACATAACTCCCTCAATCTCATTAAGTCTTTTTGAGAAGTAATTGGAAAAAAGAAGTAAATGAATATTTTAGATTCTGCTGCTTTATAAGTACTCTTGAACTCCTTTCATGAAAACTTTCATCCAGTAATTCATATTTTATTAGTTCTTTCTCAATACACAATGAAATTAACAACACTGACTAAAAAAAAACACTTTCTATAATTATTAATGAAATAGCTGAAAAGTTTAGCAGAAAATTCTGTTTCTTTGCTCTGTTAACTGATCTATTTTTCACATTAATCAATATTTGTCCAAGGCAATATATTACACAAGGTAAATATAATAAATGTAATATGACAGTCAAAAGTTATTCATCTTTTAATAATTTTCTATTATATAGTCATTTAACATAGAGGTGCAGGATATTGGAGAATAGTCAACTAATGATTTTTGAAAGACTGATTGGTTTCTACAAAATTTTCCTATCTCTAAAAACAATAATTATTGATTTTATCCTTCTATTACATAGTTATACAACTTCAATGTATAGTAATTAACATGGGAACAGTTTCATTTACAATCATTTTAGACATTATTCTTTATAATAACTCTTTTTTGGTCCTATTTCTAGCCCAGTCCCTACAGCTATCAATGTGGGGAAAAATTAATGTAGAGAAGGCAACTACCCTAGTCACCATCAGAAACAATTGCTAATCAATTGCCTCCAAATGGCAGAGAAGCACAAGAGCCCTAGAATTAGCAGCAACCCCAAATGAGTGGTCCTATTTGCATCGCAAGTCTCAGGGTCAACCCAGGAAACAACTCCTATGACGAGGGGGACCAGTCATCCCCACCAGCTGCCATGCACAAGACAGACAAACTAACCTAGCTCAAGAAGCAGTGTACCCTGGGGAAAAGACAGGAAGTAGTAAATGCTATCTTTTCCCCTAACATTCCTATCAAAGGAAGCAATTAGGTGGCTCCATTAAAAGAATAGGCCTGAAGATCAGGAGTCCTGGGTTCACATCTAGCTTCAGATGCTTCTCAGCTGGACAAATCACTTAATCCCAATTGTCTAGCCATTACAACTCTGCTGCCTTACAACCAATAATTACTATCAGTTCTGAGATAGAAGGTAAGGGTTTAAAAAACAAAATATTTCTATGGAGACAGCCCAGGTCCCTAAACCTGAGAGCTCTGGAAATAATAATGCTTCCATCACAATGCCTATGACCATCATTCTGGTAAACAAACCTTAAGGATATAAAGGCTAGCAATTTCTTGTTCTTGTAGGTATTGCAGTCACAGCTACTGAAGAATCAGAAAAGAAAGATATAGTTCCTAACACTTTCAAATGGTTCAGTGACACAATTTTGTCAATAGAAATAATATTAATGAAGACATTAATATCTGCTTTGCTTCTTTACCCCAAGGACTATAAGACTCTTCCATTTGACTTGCAGCTGAATCTTCTAAATATGATATCTCCCCTATTAGAATACATTATTTCTTGAGAGTAGAGACTCGCTTAACTTTTCTATTTGTATCACCAGTTATGTGCACAATGCTTTAAGGCACATAGTAAGTGTTTAAGAAACAACTTTTTGTTCATTCATATACATTTCATGTAAAATAACTTCTATAAATTTTCTCTCTCTCTACCTCACACACACACACACAAATGCACACACATACTGCATAAGTCATGTAATTCAAACTCTAATAATATAAATAAGACATAATTTCTCTTTAGAGAGGAATTACAATTTGCCTAAGGTCATATTGGTAGTAACAGAATCAGGATTTGAACCCAGATCCTCTGATTATAAATTCAGCAAATTTTTCCAATATACAAATTCAAATTTGTCATAAGCTATTCAAATAGATTAAGAAATGAATTGTTTTGATTCTAAAATCCTTTGCAAGGAGAATGGAACAAAGGAAACAGACAGGTGACAACTGATGATCTAACCCAAACCATGAAAGAGAATCATGAAAATCAGGTTCAGAAAAAGCAAATTTGGCATAAGAATCATGAACACAAATGTAAGCATAAACATAAATCTGAATTACTTCCAATTTTTAAACATTTACTAGTAATCTTTTCACAGTATTCAAACATGAACCTTTGAGATAATGCAAAGTAAGATGGCCACTGAATAGATTCAGAGAAGGAATAGGTAAATTAGTCAAAGAGAGACAATTGACTTCTAGTAATCTGGCTTGAACCGTGACAGAATATCTTGAAGATCAGGTTAAACTATAGCAATTGTGGCTTAAGAAATATATGTATGTATATATGCATATACAAAAATATATGTATGTATATATGTATATATAAAATGAATGTAAATATGAATTGCTTCTAATTTTGAACCAGTTAATGATAAGGTTTTTACAGTGTTCATGCATAACCCTTTGGAATAACCAAAAGTAAACTGGCCAAACTAATTATTTTCCACTCTCCATTTACTGAAACCAATAATGAGAATTGAGACATTGTAAGGCTATTTATCATACTCTAGTGTATTGTAAACCAATTTTGAAGTTAAAAAAGTAGGGTTCTATACTTAGCTCTGACAGATATTGGTTCTGTGACAATTCAATTAACCTTTCAGACTCAGTTTTTTCATCTATAAAATGGGGATGATAATAATAACACTTACCACCCAGGATGATGCACACTAAATTTATAAAGTACTGTATAAATGGAGATTTTGAACCTTTGACTTCATTCCCCAGAATTCCTTATTATTTCCCAAAATTCCGTATAATCTCTCCTGTGTCTCCAGGTTGTCGAGATCACATTATTTGGTATTTAAGTGGATGCATGCTCCTCCCATGCTCTCTTTGACCTACAACCAGGCTGAATTCAAGCAGTTCTTTTGCTTTAGTTATTATTCATAAAGCTTTATAAAATATAATATTTAGTTATTGTATATTAATTTTAATCTTTACATTTTTGGAGACCATGAAGAGATAGAATTATCAAATATTTAAAGATAAAATAGATATATTTTTTCAACTCTGTGCTCTCTGCCCACCTGCCTGTTTTTGCGGCTTTGTGGCCACTGTGCTCCACCTGCTCCTGATTCAGCCTGAGGTGTACCCACCCAGTCTCCAGTCCTCCAACAGCCCTCAACCAGACCTGCCTGCCACTCCTAGCCATGTGTTTTGTTTTGTTTTTCTTTCACAGAGGGTGACATATAAAAATCTTTCTGCCCCAATCCCTTTCCACACTCCATATGTGTGTTTCTAGCCTGCCATAGCCATTTTTCAGCATGGAGAAAAGAACCCCAAGCCTTCTAATTTTCAAGCAGATTTTCTTTAAGCTGATCCTAGACTGCTAGTTTAGAAGGGTATTACTAAGGATTTTCACAGTTAGTTCCAAATCATTGGATTTTAAGTCAGTTTTGGAAAATAAGCCTGTTTTTCCCCTTCTTTCTCTTGACCCAAAACACTGTGAACCTTAAAAATTCTCAGACCCTACTTCATAGGGTTAGGATTGTAAACCTTAAAAATTCCCCATTGGGACCATTCTCCATTTGGGCAGTGAAAGTAACTTAGATTAGGAATGTAAGACCTCTACTCCACCCATACTTAAGCCTGCTTTTGGGGAAGAAACTCCTTGCTGAACAATGAAAAGTACTTAAACCCATACTTATAGTAAGACAAAAAGTTCTTTAAGTCATGCCTATTTTAGGACTAATACAAAAGGGTGCTAAGTACCTATAAATGTCAGGCAACTTGTGAACTTACAAGGAGCAAAGAGGTGAGAACTTACTCAGAGATTCTGATTTTTTGAGATTCAGGATTGAGCTGGTGGAGTCAGCTGAGATGGAGCTGGCCTAGTGTCACTAGAATCCTTGCTTGAACAGATCTTGTGGTGAGTGATTAAGGACTGACTGATCTTTCTTTTAGGGCTTAGGCCTGAGTTGGCCAGGACTGGCCAGGGCCGGCTTATCCCTTTTTCATTATTCCCTCTTTTTCTCTCTTTCTTTAATTCCTCATTTGAATTAATTAAAATCTCTATAAAACCCAGTTAATGGGTATATTTCTTAATTGGGAATATTTCCCTGGTGACCACCTTATATTTTGATTTAGAACAAGACACTGTCTTGAAAACATATCTTTGCGGTCACAATTTACTCATCCACTCTTTTATCTACTACAATTTATATCTTCCACTATTTTAATCTCTACAGTTTATGAAAACCAACTATTTTAACTATTACAACACCAAGGAGCAATACTTTTTCCATCATAAGCAAATACACTATTTTTTTCCCTCAAAGTTTTGCCCCTAGGGAAGAGGTGAAAAAGCAACATATTTCCAAGCCTCCTAAGTTAATTCCTTTCCATTCTGTCTTTTTTTGGGGAAAAAATGCTATTCCAAAACTTTCTTCAAAGTCTCAAAGAACAGTTTGAATTGCTTGAGGTAACAAGCACATATTAGGTGTGATGAATCTCTTACTAGCAGCTTGTATTTTCATTGGCTATCTCCCATTCTGCTTACTTTCCCTCAAGACTATGCAGTGAACTATACTACTTAAACTACAAACCAAACTGAAATATTTTGACTAAGTTCTAAGATTGTGCCCAGTGCTTCTATCAGAAACTTCAGAGCTCTGATAAAAGAGATGCAAATGGATGATAAATACTGGGGGAGGGGAAGGAAATCTTAAAAGAGATATGGAAGTTTATTGCTAACCACTTTGAGTTTATTATCCTCTTATAATATAGAATAAGTCTATTGGGATTGGTAAAAAAGGATTTTGACTGAATTACCTGCCTATACCTTCTCATTTGTTTATAATTTTGTATTTACTGATTGATTTAAGGTTTACATTTTTTAAGTTTATCTGTATTAATCTAGTCAATACCTTTCTGTAATACTGAATCATTTTAAGCTACTATGTTTTGCCTATATTGATCTTTAATTTGTACATTTACCTCTGCTTGAAGAACAAAATATCACTATATAAGCCCCATGAACATCTTGCCCAAAACCCTTGTCACTAGATCCATCGAAGAACACATGTTGCCTTTGTTAATTGTCACATAGATGATGATGGATGGATTTCAACAAAATTGGTTAAATTGTATGCAACCTTTGGAGAATTTAATGAGCTAATAATTTAAATGGTAATTCTAAGGGATCTTCAGAAATAATTTTAGTAACTAATATAATATATAATATATATAATATATAATATAATATATAATATATAATATAATATAAAATATATATAATATATAATATAATATATAATAAAGAATGTTGCATTAAAGGTAGAGAAACAAAGAAATGTTACTACCAAGGTGTTCCTATGAATCAGGAAAGCCAAAAAGAGTTCCTGCAAAACTCTTCAGTTTAATTTGCTTCCACCAGAACAATCTAGATTTATTTGTAATGTTCTAGACCCAAATAAGTTTTACTTTGTTTAAAAATATATTTGCCAAGGTTGAAAGATTTGCTACAACTGTAAAAATTGAGACAAATATCCTTCAGTTCATAGGTTTTTTATGTCATACAACAACTTCTGTGAAATATGATAGTGGGTTTCTTTGCTATTATAATTAACTGGGCTATTGTGAGTTTTGGGGACTTTGGTACTTCTCTGAATGTGCATTTTTATCTACAGTGTTACTGTCTTTTCTGAAAAGCATTTGTATTCACACATGGCTGGCATAGTGTATCACTGATTTTAAGCTATTTTTGATTTTTAAAATGTTTTTATTATTGTTTTTCCTTGCATGTGCAATGTAGTATCTGAGTTTTATTTTTTCTCTCCTTTTTGTATTTTAAACACATGTCAACAGTATTGAGAAGATTTTTCTTTATTTTTTTAATTTTGCAGTTATATAAATTTAAAATTCATTTGTTCTAATATTTATGCATATTCCAAAAGCTTTTGACTATAAAAATGATGCCATTGATCATTTAAAAGAATTAGGGGACTTTGCTTCATGATTCTGTCTGATTCCAGAAGAAGGAAATATACAAAAGAGCCACTGTACAGTGCTAAAGAAGCACAGAGCACCTGCATAGTGCCTATGGAGCACAAGGTCAAAGAGACCAGATCCCAGTGGGATTGATGTAATTTTGAGCCAACAAGAGGACCTGAACTTGTTTGGGGTATGAGGTTGTGGCTGTTTAATATGTATTAAATGCAGGACTTCCTTGAGCCACATTCTATCAGCACCATCTAGGTTCCCATTTGCTGCTGAAATTTAGTCCCTTTTCTGCCTTTCATGGTGTGGTAAACTCCTATAGTCCTGAGTACTGATTGGGTAAATCCACAATTGCTTAAATGATTTGAATTGGGCCCTGATTCAAGGACCTGTTATAGATTTGTTTTTTCTTTACTTAGTTTTTTTAGATATAAGACTTTTACATTTTGTATTTCCTCCACAAGTTATTTTTCTCTTTTATTTGGATTTTTTATATTTTTTATTTTCTTTTGCAAATTGATTTATATGCCTCATAACTCAATCACACATCCCTGAGTGATCCCTGTGTTTTTTTTTTATTGATCCAAGGTGGGGGTTGAGGGGCAAGTTATTGTTGTGAGCTTTGATTTAAATTTTAGCAATTTTAGGATAAGAAACTTGCTACCTCCCAGAATCCAGAATGCTCCATGAAGATAGATGCCTGCAGAGGCCACATGCTGCACCAGAAGATCCAGAGTGAACTTTGGGGTGTGAATTGAACTATGAGGGGTTGAAATGCCTTTGTTTTGAATGTATACTCTTATGCCAAAGGGGACTGCCCCCAAATTGGCTTTTTGTCAACCTAGTAATCATTGGTTTTGTTCTTTTTTCCCTTTTATCCACAAATTATTACAATTTTTAAGTTGATTATGTTTCCATGATCCTTTTGGGGAAACTGGTTTCCCAACAGGATCACAGGGGGATATGTATAAATGGAAATTTTGAACCTTTTTGAACCTGACTTAATTCCCCAGAAGTCCTTAGTACTAATAAATATTAGGTGTGACCATGAGAAAGTCACTGAAACTCTCATAAGACCTAGCAACTCTATAATTCCAATTGGCAGATGAGTTGTTGACCTGTATTAGTTAAGTGAGTTTTCACAGCAGGAGTTCCCTACATGAATGAAATCAGAGGTTTAAGCACCTCCCCCTTGTCCAAAAAAAGAAGATAGAATGTTAGGAAATGGGCTATCAGGATTTTGTTCTGACATTTTTTGTTTACATTACCCAAAATTGCTCCCTCAATTTTCTCTATCTGCAAGTTAATCATTCCTCCTTGCCCACTATATACACAGGAACATGCTAATAATTAGATGTCTGTGAAGATTTTCAGACTGTTAAAGAAAAGCATCATATAAATACAAAGTGGAATTGTCATCAGCATTGAATATCAAACTGCCTAAATTTTGCAGAATCCTTTTATTTATTTCCAAGTAATACTTGGAAACGAAAGGTTTGAGAGGGAAGCTTAATTGGATATAGGAACTTTGTCTCTCATCACTGATATTTTAAATGAAACATTTTCTTTACTGCAACATTTATTATCTTGGTTCATGATATTCTTTACCATCTAAAGCAAAATTTCAAGATATTATAATGAGCTTGCTTTTCTTTTTTTGGTGTACAAATACTACATTTTGAAGCTCAACTATTCATTGTTGGTTTATATTCAGTCTGAGAGACCTCATATCCTTCACAAAATAAATAAGAAGGCAATCTTTTTCAACTTAGTATAGGTAGGATAGGTTAAGAATCTTAAATCCTTTAGGAACCTCCAGATACCATTGCTGACTCAGATTATAACAAAAATAGCAGAGAGAGGGGAGAATTGGTAAAGTCATAGCCTCTTCTCATAATCTGACATTCTTCTAGGCTTGGGTAGGTTGTGATATCTTACTCAATGAAGGTTTTAAGGCAGAAGATGGATGACAACTTGTTATGTATGTTAAGAAGGGGATTCCTTTTTTCTCTAACTCCCTGCCAATAGTCTTCTCACACTGAAAATGCCTCAACATGAGATGGTATCTTTTGACTGGTGAATTCCTAACCTGGATTACCATTTCTTGAAACATCCTGGCCATGCTAACTTTGCTCCCAGTTCTATTCTCCATTGCCTTGACTCCACTTTCTGAGTATTTTCTTTCACCCCCATTTCAAGCTCCTCTTTATATTCTATATGTGTTGTCTTTCACAAATAAAGGATACATCCCTTGGGGTTAGGAACTATCTTTTTTTACTTTTAATTGTACCGTCAGTGATTAGTAAAGTTCCTGGGTGTGTATATATATATATATATATATATATATATATATATATATATATATATATATAATGTGTGTGTATGTATATATATATATATATGGAAAAAGAGAGGGGGGGGAAGGAAGGAAGGAAGGAGGGAGGGAGGGAGGGAGGAATTACTGGGGGAGGTAACAAGATGGCTAATATTGTTTACAATTCTTAAAATTTTATTACTCTGTGAATTGTCTCTAGGGCACATAGGTGGCACACTGGATAGAGTGCCAAGTCTGAAGTGAGAAAGATTCATCTTAAGGAATTTGAGTCTGGCCTCAGATATTTACTAGTTACCTGACCCTGGGCAAGTTATCCAGTCAACCTCAGTGCTTCATTTGTAAAATGAGCAGGAGAAGAAAATATCATTACCAAGAAAATCTCAAATAGAATAACAAAGAGTCAGACATGACTGAAATAACTGAAGAATAAGAAGAATAAGAAACATCCTTCTCAGGCATACAATAAACATTTATTAATCACCTACTATGTATCAGGCTCTGTGCCACGTGTTGGGATAGAAAGAAAGGTAAAAGATAACTCCTGATATCAAGGAATTCACAGTCTAATGGAGAAGATAAAATGTAAGCAATCATGTATGAACAAGCTATTTATAAAGTAAATAGGAAATAATCAAGAGAAGCAAAGCACTAAAATGAAAGGAGATTGGGGGTGGGACAGAGTGTAAGAATTGGGGAAAGACCCTGAATGAGAATCTTGACTGGGGGGCAAGGAAAAGGAGCTGAGGATGCTGGAAGAAGAGGAGCTGAGAGAGTTATAACAGCTAAAAGAGTGGTTGCCTTAAACTGTGACCGCAAAAATATGGTTTCAAGACCATGTCTTGTGTTAAATCAAAAATTAGGTGGTCGCCATGGGAAAAATTCCCAAATATGAAATACCCAAGTCATCTGGGTTTTATGGAGATTTTAATTAATACAAATTAAGGAATTAATGAAAGGGAGAGAGAAAGAGGAAATAAAGAGAATAGGACTAGGCCAGCCTAGGCTTAAGCCTTAAGAGAGAGACTAAGTCAGTCTTTTATCAACTCACGACAAGATCCTTCCAAGCAAAACTCTAGTGTTCAGAGAGAGACCCTCCAGTATAACTCAGGAAGCTGAACTAAGTTCAGCCACCGAGAGAGAGACAAGCCTCCAATTCAGTTCCATAGCTAAATTAAGTTCAGAGGCCTTTCTGACCACCTTTTAAAGAGAATTTTCTCCTATGTCACCTCCCCTAAGTTTTCACATCTACCAATCACAGTAGACATTTTCCAAAGGACTGACCATTCTGAATTCACACCTGAGTAGACTAAAACTTCACACCTCTTTTGTTAAGCTTGCCCCTTGCAAGTTTGCAAGTTGCCTGACCTTTTCGTGATTAATTTGACCTTCATAGGTACTTAGCACCCTTTTGTATTAGATCTAAAAACAGACCTAGCTTAAGGGCTTTTGCTTCACTATAAGTATGAGTTAAGTACTTTTTCATTGTTCAGTAAGGAGTTTACAACTTTATCTTCCCCTAAAGTATGTCTAAGTATGGGTGGAGTAATGTTAGAGTTCCCAACTTCCTGACCAAAGTCCCTTCACTGTTTTAAAATAGGGAATGGTCCTAACCAAATGTTCTAAGGTAGAGTCTGATTTAACTTAGATTCATAATCCCCCCAATGATCATTGGGAGACTAGTCTCCCCATTGATCATTTAACATAATCATCTTGTGGTCCTAAACACACTTCTAACTACATTTAAATACAATATTCAATTTTCTAAGAGGAAATTAGAGTAGTGAGGGAGGAATAGAAAAGAAAGAAAGCAAAACCAATGTTTTGCTAGGTGCATTGACAGAAAGTCAAATTAGGGGCAGTCCCTTTCAGCATAAATGTGTACATTTACAATAAATGTTCAATCAAATTTCAGTTCAATCAACCATACCCAAAGTTCATTCTTGATCTTCTTGATGTAGTGTGGGTTTTCTGGCATCTTTCTGCAACAGTTCATTCTCTGGATTTAGGAGTTAGCAAGCTTCTTCCTTGAAGATCTTTTCTCGAACAAAAATCAAAATCTTGGATTTTATATTAAAATACAATCTCAAACAAAAAATCAAAAATCTTGGATTTAAAATTAAAATACAATCCCCCCTGAAGTAGGTCTTAAAAAAAATCCAGTTAAATTCAGGATGCATTGTTGAGTCATGGGGATGTATTAGTCAATTATCAAAAGAAGAGAAAAAAATTCAAAATAGGGCCATATATAGGTCAAATTTAAAGTATTTTATATCCCACAAGTCTGTAGGACAGAATGCAGTAATATTTCACTTACCTGTTTGTAGCCAAGACTACAGGAAGTTGCCATAATATAAAAGGAAAAGAATTAGAATTCTATTTTGATAGGGAAGCATCATTCCCTCATCTGAATGTTGACATTCTCAGGGATATAGGGAGTCAGCATGATAGTCAAAGTTTGTACTTGTATGAGTACTTCACAAAGAGTGTATATAAAAGGAAGTCCTACGACTTAACATATGCCAAGCGTCACAACCTTGAGTCTCACACTAATTTCAACTCCTTTCATATTGGCGTAGAAGTTCATCAATCCCACATGAATTGGTTTCATTTTGACCTGTGTGCTCTTTTTGGCACTTTTCAGGTTAAGTCTGTGCTCCTTGTTTTTATCCCATTTCCTGGAGTCAGATAAACACATTAATTACAGTTTTATAATATTTTATCAACAAATGGCAGGTTCCCATAGTTTAAAGCTTTTGGGGATGCATTGACATTATAGCAAGAACATATATGTATTAAACTTCTATTACTGCAAAAAATATTATATTAATTATGTGTACCTTTAGAACAAGAAATGAGAGGAAAAAGGGAAAAAATCAAATATTCTAATCAAAATAAAAGGAAAGCAATAATAAAATAAGGAAAAAATCAGTAATTCAATGTGTTCTTGAAAAATAGCATCCATTTGTCTATGGATTATTATCTCCAATGCATATGATAGGGTACAGTCAATCAGTCTCAACAGAAGATGCTTTCTTCACATGTGAGCAATGAATCCAAGAGTCCTTTTCTCCAATCTTTATAGATGTTGGAGTAGTTCACAATATTTGGAATGGTCCTTCCCACGAAGGCTGTTGCTCCAGTACGCTTGATATTCCTAATATACACTTTGTCTCCTGGTTTCAGTTCATGAAGAGAAAAGTCTAGTGGTCTGGCTTGTACTGCAGCTCTGGATTCATGAAGTTCACATAGTTTGTGCTGTATTTCCTGTATATAGGAAGCAATAGTAGTATCTCCCCCAATAGTGATGAATATGCAGGGGAAAAAGGTTTAGCCTGTATAGGCGGATGTCCAAAAAGCATCTCAAATGGTGAGATGTGTAAGTCTCCTCTAGGCCTGCTTCTAAGATAAAATAGGACCAGAGGGAGAATTTCATACCATTTTAAATGTGTCTCAGTGCATAATTTTCCAATCATCGTTTTAAGTTCTTTGTTCATTCTTTCCTACTATTCGGAGGGGAGACAAAAACTGAAAAAGGTTAATTAACATCAACAAAATCAATAGAGTCTAAGAAGAACCACCTTCATTATATTTGAGACATTCCTTGGGCACCCCCCTGAAGGGTGCCCCCCTGAGGGGCATTAGCACCTCGAGTATTTTTTGGATGAGCACCATTTCTTATATATTGTTGTTGGGTATTATCATTTTCTTCATTTGGAGCATTGTCATTATTTTCCCAATTCCTATTTCTAAAATTCTGGTTTCTAAAGTTCTTATTTCTATAGTCATTATAGTTATTTCCATAATCATTATTATAATTTCTAAAATTTTTAAATTCTGGTTTCTATGACCATTATCATCATTCCTATAATTTCTAAAGTTATTATTAAACTGCGTATTCCTTCCAATAATCTTGAGAAAAGTTCTACATTCTATCATTTTGTGGCTCTTCTTCTCCCAGAAATGGCAGGTTACTGATTTATTCCTGAATTCCCACAAAGGGGCTATGGTGTCTCCCTTATTTTTCAATTGTCCTTTTAACATTTCAATTTCTTTTTTTAAGTCTTCCACTAACGTATTGTGTTGCTCAGGTCTTTTTACATGACCTTTATAAACATAGGTTGCTACTCTCCCCAATTCTTAGAGGTCCATAGAGTCCCAATTAGGACAGCTAGTTTTAAAATATTCCTTTACCACTGAACAACAATTCTCAATGAATTGCCTATGTATTTGCCTAATGTCCCTTTCTCTGAATAAATCAAGGTCCATATATGTATTTCCTACATCAATAAGTCTGTCCATAAACTGGGAGGGTGTTTCATCAATTTCTTGTCTGGTTCTTTCAATTTTTGACCATTTTTCAGGTCTATCCGAGTGTGCTCTCATGGCTGTCAATAATGCTTCTCTAGCCTGGTTTAGTTTTGTGTGATCTAGTTCAACATTGGGGTTCCAGTGTGGATCTTCAGTTGGCCAGTAATGTCCTCTTCTACCTCATTTTTGATTAGCCAGAGAGACAATATTGTTTTTTCTCTTTTTGTTAGAAATGTTTCTAACAAATTCTCAAAATCCATCCAAGTGGGGTCAAAAGTTCTGAATATGTTCTCTAATTTTTTTATAATTAATATTGATTCTTCCTCAAATGATGGAAGATCTTCCTTAAATTTATTTAAATCATCAGGACTAAAAGGCATATGATGTCTTACAGATACCAAGTTTCCATTTGTATTAAAAGTGGGTACTTCCCTTAAAGGAAATAACCTATCTGAATTATTTGGTACTCCTATTTATGTTTCTAGGCTTCTTGCTCCATTCTCAATGGGGTAGGTATGAGAAAGAGAAGGGTTGGGCACATTGAGGGAGAGGATTTGTTATTGTCCCATAATGCCAAAAAGATCAGAGATAGGAAAGATATGGGAATTGAATTGGGCAGGGTGGGATGGAGGAGCAAAGGAAGAAGTGTGAAAGGATACAGAGGTGTTAGGGTTGGAGGAATGAGGAGGGTGTGAGGCATTAGAATGGTCAGTATTGGTGGGGTGTGAACTCATGGTGGAGGTGGTAGGGTCAGAAGCATGGGTGGGGTGAGAACTTAGAGTGGAGGGTGTGGGATTGGAAGCATGGGCAGGGAGAGGAGTGGGTTGGTTAGAAGTAGGGTTTCCTGAGGCTGAGGGGACAGGGGGAGGGGTGGGTTGGTTAGGAGGGTTAGTGTCCCAAGCAGGGTCAGACAGAGATTCTAACAATGTTCTTAACTCTCTTTTAATGCTTCTCATAAAAGTTACGATCTCCCCATGACGTTTCTCTATAAGCTCCTCTATAAGCTGCCTCTGAGCATTTAGTTCTGCATTTTGTTGAATATGAGAGGGAGCAATTGGTTGGTTTGACTGAGAAATGAGTTGTTCAAGGAGATCCAATATTACAGCTACAACAATCAAAAACTCAAGGGAAATTAGTATGTCGATTAGATTTTGCCATAAATTCCATGGGATCAGCCCTTTCAGAGAGACAATGTATTCTGTATTTACAAGTTTGGTCATGGAGCTGATGAGCCAGCTGTTAAGTAAGGATAAATCAAACCAAAAAATAAATAAGAAAGAGGTAAGGGAAGTGAATTAAAGCTTAGAAATATTAGAGTTAGTAGACATGTGGAGAAAAATAAATAGGGACAAAAAGGAATATACCTTCTTTTCATCAGCACATGGTACATTCACAAAAATTGACCATGTATTAGGACATAAAAACATTGCAAATGAGTGCAAAAGGGCAGAAATAATAAATGCAATGTTCTCAGATCATAATGCAATGAAAATAATAATTAGTAAGGGAACATGGAGAGGTAAATAAAAAATTAATTGGAAATTAAACAATACAATTCTCCAAAACTGGTTAGTTAAAGAACAAATCATAGCAGCAATTAATAAATTCATTGAAGAAAATTACAATGACGAGACATCCTTTCAAAACCTATGGGATGCAGCCAAAGCAGTACTCAGGGGCAAATTTATATCCTTGAGTTCATATATTAACAAATTAAGAAGGGCAGAGATCAATGATTTGGGCATGTAAATTAAAAAACTAGAAAGCGAACAAATTAAAAATCCTCAGATGAAGACTAAATTAGAGATCCTAAAAATCAAAGGAGAAATTAATAAAATTGAAAGTCAAAGAACTATTGATTTAATAAATAAGTCTAGAAGCTGGTACTTTGAAAAAACAAATAAAATAAACAAAGTACTAGTCAGTCTAATTAAAAAAAGGAAAGAAAGAAAAAACAAATTGACAGTATCCAAGATGAAAAGGGAGACCTCACCTCTAAGGAAGAGGAAATTAAGGCAATCATTAAAAATTATTATGCCCAATTATATGGCAACAAATATGGCAATCTAGGTGATATGGATGAATACTTACAAGAATATAAATTGCCTAGAATAACAGAGGAAGAAATAAATTACCTAAACAACTCAATAGCAGAAAAAGAAATTGAACAAGCCATCAAAAAACTCCCTAGGAAAAAATCCCCAGGTCAAAATGGATTCACAAATGAATTCTATCAAACATTCAAAGAACAACTAATCCCAATATTATAAAAACTATTTGACAGAATAATCCAAAAAGGAGTTCTACCAAAATCATTTTACGATACAAACATGGTACTGATCCCAAAGCCAGGCAGGTCAAAAACAGAGAAACAAAACTATAGACCAATCTCCCTAATGAATATAGATGCAAAAATCTTAAATAGGATACTAGCAAAAAGACTCCAGCAAGTCATCACAAGGGTTATTCACTATGACCAAGTAGGATTTATACCAGGAATGCAAGGATGGTTCAACATTAGGAAAACCATTCACATAATTGACCATATGAACAAGCAAACTGACAAAAATCACATGATTATCTCAATAGATGCAGAAAAAGCCTTTAATAAAATACAACACCCATTCCTATTGAAAACACTGGAAAGTATAGGAATAGAATGGCCTTTCCTAAAAATAATAAACAGTATATATCTAAAACCATCACCAAACATCATTGCCAATGGGGATAAACCAGAAGCCTTCCCAATAAGATCAAGAGTGAAACAAGGATGCCCATTATCATCCCTATTATTTAACATTGTACTAGAAACACTAGCTTTAGTGATTAGAGAAGGAAAAGAAATTGAATGTATTAAAATTGGCAATGAGGAGACCAAGCTATCTCTCTTTGCAGATGATATGATGGTCTACTTAAAGAATCCTAGAGAATCAACCAAAAAGCTAGTTAAAATAATCAACAACTTTAGCAAAGTTGCAGGATACAAAATAAACCCGCATAAGTCATCAGCATTTCTATATATCTCCAATCCATCTCAGCAGCAAGAATTAGAAAGAGAAATTCCGTTTAAAATCATCCTAGACAATATAAAATACTTAGGAATCTATCTGCTGAGACAAACACAGGAACTATATGAACACAACTACAAAACACTCTCCACACAGTTAAAACTAGATCTAAACAATTGGAAAAAAATTAACTGCTCATGGGTAGAACAAGCTAACATAATAAAAACGACAAACCTATCCATATTAATTTACTCATTTAGTGCCATACCCGTTGAAATACCAAAAAACTTTTTTACTAAATTAGAAAAAAACATAACTAAGTTCATTTTGAAGAACAAAGGATCAAGGATATCCAGGGAAATCATGAAAAAAAAAAACACAAAAGAAGGAGGACTTGCAGTCCCAGATCTCAAACTATACTATTAAGCAGTGGTTATTGTAAAAAAATAGACTCGAATACAGGACTACAATCCCCATGAGCCTTTGCTCCACTTCCCCAGAATGCCTTGTAATCTCACCTGGGCCGAGATTGAGAAGGTATTTAAGCTGATTCAAAGGCTTTTGAGGGGTTCTTGGCTCTTTTGGACTTCCGTTTTGGATCAGGCGCGTCTCTTGTGTGATGTGAGGTTATTTTGTCTAGGCCTCTGGCCTAGGCACATGTTTCTTACTTATATATTCTTTAATCTTTAACCTTTAATAAACCTCTAAAAATTATAATATTTCTTGCAGAGAGAAACGAATTTCTACCTGCCTCAGTCTCCCCATCTCCCCTAAATTTTAACTGTTACATTATCAAAACAATTTGGTACTGTTTAAGAGACAGAAAGGAGGATCAGTGGAATAGACTTGGTGTAAGTGACCTCAGCAAGACAGTCTATGACAAACCCAAAGCCCCCATCTTTTGGGACAAAAACCCACTATTTGATAAAAACTGCTGGGAAAATTGGAAGACAGTATGGGAGAGATTAGGTTTGGATCAACATCTCACACCCTACACCAAGATAAACACAGAATGTGTGAATGACCTGAATATAAAGAAGGAAACTATAAGCAAATTATGGGAACACAGAATAGTATACTTGTCAGATCTTTGGGAAAGCAAAGACTTTAAAACCAAGCAAGAGATTGAAAGAAATCACAAAATGTGAAATCAATAATTTTGATTACATCAAATTAAAAAGGTTCTGTACAAACAAAACTAATGCATCCAAAATTAGAAAGGAACCAACAAATTGGGAAACAATCTTCATTACAAAAACATCTGACAAAGGTCTAATTACTCAAATTTATAAAGAGCTAAACCAGCTGTACAAAAAATCAAGCCATTCTCCAATTGAAAAATGGTCAAGGGACATGAATAGGCAATTTTCAGTTAAAGAAATCAACACTATTAATAAGCACATGAAAAAGTGCTCTAAATCTCTTATAATTAGAGAAATGCAAATCAAAACAACTTTGAGGTATCATCCCACACCTAGCAGATTGGCTAACATGACAGTAAAAGAAAGTAATGAATTTTAGAGGGAATGTGGCAAAGTTGGGATATTAATGCATTGCTGGTGGAGTTGTGAATTGATCCAACCATTCTGGAGGGCAATTTGGAACTATGCCCAAGGGGCAATAAAAGATTGTCTGCTCTTTGATCCAGCCATAGCACTGCTGGGTTTGTACCCCAAAGCCATAATAAGGAAAAAGACATGTAGAAAAATATCCATAGCTGCACTCTTTGTGGTGGCAAAAAAATTGGAAAATGAGGGGATGCCCTTCAATTGGGGAATGGCTGAATAAATAATGGTATCTGTTGTTGATGGAATACTATTGTGCTCAAAGGAATAATAAAGTGAAGGAATTCCATGGGGACAGGAACAACCTCCAGGAATTGATGCAGAGTGAGAAGAGCAGAACCAGGAAAACATTGCACACAGAAACTGATATACTGTGGTACGATCGAATGTAATGGACTTCTCCATTAGTGGCAATGCAATGACCCTGAACAACTCAGAGGAACCTATGAGAAAAACCATTATCCACATCCAGAGGAAACACTGTGGGAGTAAAAACACCAAAGAAAAACAACTGCTTGAATACATGAATCGTAGGGATATGGTTGGGGATGTAGACTCTAAATGAACATTCTAGTGCAAACAACAACATGGAAATGGGTTCAGATCAAGGACACATGTAATACCCAATGAAATTGCGTGTTGGAAGAGTGGGTGGAGGGGAAGGAGGGAAATAATGTGATTATTGTAACCAAGTAATAATGTTCTAAATTGACTAAATAAACTTATTCAAATGGGGGGAAAATACTGCTAAAAAAAGAAAAAAGAAAAGGGGAGAGAGAGACAGAGAGAGAGAGCTCTGGCTTCCTCTGAGCCAGGTAGGAATTCAAAGGCCCAGCCAGGGGAAAGGAGTCTCAACACAATGGGTCTTTCTGGAGGCTCCAGAAAAGCCAAGGAAAGGAAGTCAGCCTTTAGACTCACCATGTTTCAGTTCAATAAACAGATTCTTTATCAGCCTCAACTCCAGTAGAACTGCTTCTTACAGGAGGTTCCACTCCAAGTGGCAGTCTCTACTCCAAGGGTCTCTCTTCACTCCAAAAGTTTCTCTTCACTACAAGAGTCTCTCTTTACTCCAAAAGTTTCTCTTCACTACAAGAGTCTCTCTCCACTCCAAGTGTGTGTCTTCACTACAAGTGTCTCTTCACTCCAGGTGTGTCTATCTTCACTCCATGTGTGTCTCTGTGTGTCTCTGTTTCCCCTTTTAAAAAAGAGACCTTTTTGTCTTGTGTCACTTCCCCTAAATTTTTAAGTCTACCAATCACAGCCAGTGCTCCACTCCAGGACTTCCCACTCTTTCACACATGGGTCACAGACCTCCCACTCAATGTATGAAATGGGTGCTCATACTTTTTTGTGGTTAAAATCAAAAATAGGTAGATCACAATACTCAACTTTAAGTGCTATGCTTATATTTTGGGGGAATAAAATATAAAATAGACAGGAGATTACAATTTAATCTTCATAATCAAGGAAGAGCTAAGTACTTTCATTGTTACAATCAAAGGAGAGCTAAATCCAATCTTCACCGAATCATGAGCTTTCAAAATTTCCAGTCCATAGGTCAAAAAACCCTGGGAGAAAGAGCAAACAGAAAAAGAAACTCTTAAACCTAGAAAATTTCTATGACCACAAATAACAAAATACAGAATGAACAGGGGATGGTAAGAATCAAACAATTACATACAAAACTTCATATAAAAATGGAAATTGGTCTCAAGCACTGGAAGAATTCAAAAAGGAATTCCAATGGAGATTGGGAAAGCTTTCTTATAGAAGATGGTGTTTAAGTAGGACTTAAAGAAAGTCAAGAGACAGAGAAGGGAAAACATTCTAGGGATAATACAAGCCAATGAAAATTCCCAGAGTCTAAAGATGGAGTGTGTTATTCAAAAGAATAGCAAGGAAATCATTGTCACTAGATGGTATTGTACATGGTGGAGAAGAGTGTAAAGTGTAAGAACACTAGAAAGGGGACAGATTATGAGGGGCTTTGAACACTAAATGGATGATTCTGTGTTTCATCCCATTGGTTTTTCTAAGTATGTTATAATCCCATTTATGCTTTAGGAAGATCTCTTCGACAGCTAAGTGATGGATGGACTAGAGAAAGGAGACATTTATGACAAAGAAATCAACTATCAAACTACTACAATAGTCCAATAAAACTATAATTAGGGCCTGCACTAAGGTAATGACAGGATCAAAGGAGAAAAGGAGGTATATACAAGATGGTTTGATATTGTTCAGCCATTTCTGACTCTTCATTCCCTCATGAACCCTATAATGACGAAGTCCATGGGATTTTCTTGACAATGACACTGGAGGGGTTGCTCTTTCCCTTTCCATTAGATTAAGGCAAAGAGTTTAAGCGATTTTCCTAGGACCACAAAACTAGATCATTTTTTACCTCAGTCACTTCCCAGCTATGTGACCCTGGGCAAGTCACTTGACCCACATTGCTTAGCCCTTACCACTCTTCTGCCTTGTAATCAATACACAGTATTGATTCTAAGATGGAAGGGAAGGGTTTAAAAAAATTATGTAATATCCCCAAACCTAAAGAAAAGAGAGGATTAAAAGAAGAATTAAAGTGATCTATAGTATCAAATGTTGCAAAGAGTTCAAGAAGGATGGGTCTTGACAAAAGACTGTTGCATTTGGTAATTAATTGATTATTAGTAACTTTGGAAAGAACGGTTTGGGTTGAAGCATGAGGTCAGAAGTCACATTGTAAAAAGTAAGAAGAGAGTCACCTATTATAGATAACCTCCTCAAGGAGTTTAGCCATGGAAAGGAGATACATCAGAGAATACCTTCTAAGGATGGATGGACTAAATGAGAAGTTCTGAGGATGAGAGTAGCAAATGCATATGTATAGAAAATAGATAAACAGCCAATAGACAGGAAAAGATGGAAGATAAGAAAGCAAGTGGGGATCATAGAGGGGGCAATCTGCTGGGAAAATATTGGATCCCTTACATATGTAGAGGGGTTTGTCTTGACAAGGAGAAGGGTTGTCATTTCATATGTAACAGGACTGGAGGACATAGTAGGAGAAGGGATTTAGTTGATATAAGCTAAGGAGGGAAGAGGAAAGAGCTCTCAGAAAATTACCTCAATTTTTTCAGCAAAAGATGAGCTAGCTGAGAGGGTAGTGTGATATTGAAATCACTTTAAAAGACTGATATATATTAATATAAGGTCGCCAAAGAATTCACTTATGAAATTCCTAAATGAAACACTCAAGTCAGAATGAAGCTTTATAGTAGTTTAATTACAACAGGAGTAAGAAAGAAGGAGAGGAAGAAAAGGAAAGAAGGGGAAAAGGAAAGAAGTTAACTCAACCTTCTGGCAGAGCCAGAGGGAGTTTAGGCCTTGGAAGGCCAAGGCAAGGAAGGGAATCAGTCCTTTCACTCACGTGACTGATCCGAAGGAAAGCTGCCTGTGGGCCTCCTCCCTGCTCAAGCTCCTAGAACGAACTGGCACCTAGCCCTCTCCACAGGAAGTGCATGAACTCTTGAGGTTGTTCTCTACCTCACTTCCTGTGCTTCACATGTGCCAATGGTGGCTCAAGCTTGGCTTAGGACAGCCCAGGTGGGCAGTTAGTTATTTCTGATTTGTTGTTGACTAGCACATGCCCGTGTATTGTGGGTGTGCACAATTTTGGATACTAGACCAAGCAAGATGGAGGAGATTTAAAAATCACAGTAGGAAGTAAGAGAGTAATGGAAGAGTTAAGGAGAGATTAAAAGTCTTGGAAGAGCTTTTTTAGTGAATGGAATAGTATGTTAATTAGGAAAGTATAAAAAGATTGCCTTTTGTAATAAAATTTTGTGGTGGATTAAGGCAGTATAGTTTCATTATTTTATCTTGTTTCATTCAGAAACAAAATGCCTAGAAACAAGAAGGAAGTGACACAAGGCTAAGAAATGGCAGGAAATATTGATTTTGACAGGAAATAAGTGGTCAAGTAACTCAAAAGAAAAGGATAGTGTCGAGTTGAATTCATCCACATAGAGTTTGAGATGGGGAAAAGAGAAGAGTGTAGATAGTGTCAGGGTGTTGGCCTGGGGAAAAGCAATGGAATGTGTATGAAAAATAGGGGTTACAAGGCAGAGAGGTAGAATGACATGGAAGCAGAGCTTGTTAACAAGATCAAGGGTATGACCACCATTGTATCTGGGTAAGGGGTTGTGAAGTAATAAGCCATGTGTTATGAATGAACTAAGGAACTGTGAGGAAGTGTGTATGTATGAGGAAGTTCCCTAGTATGAGGTTAGCAGTTTGAATAGAGAGAAAAAAATGAACCAGGCACTGAGCTCATTGTGGGAAAGGGGAATATTTGAGAAGTCATTAGATAACATCTGTGTATAGCGCATCTTTTCTTTTTTCAAATTCTTTTTGCTAAGCCTAAAAAGAACTAGAACTAGAAACTAAAACTATTCATGAAATCTCAGCTATATCTTGATTGGTTGAGGTCAACATTCCTTAACAGAAATGCTGCTAGAGAAATGGTAGAGAAACTCTGGATCCCTCAACCTGAGATACAGATAAAACCTTGTTTGACTTGCTAGAAATAAGGTAAACCTGGCTTGTTTGGAAAATACCTTCTCCAAACATCATGTTCAAGACCAATGAGAGGATCATTAACATGAATATCCTGGTCAGCCTCATAAATCAGTAAGTTTACACTGGTAGTTTAAGAACTCCAGATTGCCAAACAGCAAATATTAGAATAGTTCTTAACATTAACATTTAACTAGAATCAATACAGAGAAAGAAAAATAAGAACAATTAGAATTCTGATTCAAGAAAATAATACTTTTTTCACTGCTATTATTCCTCTCTTAATATCCTTTTCTTTTTTAGGATAAGTACTCTGGCTGAATCAAATGGTGGACCAGTCACCATAGCCTTCCTTTCTCTTCCTCTCCTAGACTCTTCAAAGAATTCAAATTAATTCAAGGATAGCTGGCATACTGAGTTAAAACTAAGGTCACTTCTGAAATGAAGCATTTCCTCTGAAGTATGCTTCCAATTCACAACCCAGTTCAATGTACTCTGTGGGTCCATATCATAAAACAATAGTTCATAAATTACCATCAAGTATATTCAATTTACAGATATCATTATTAACTCTAATCATAGGCATTTACTATAATGGCATTATAAAATAATAGTAATAAAACATTTTCTTCCCCCCAAAAAATCCAAAGTATATTTTCCCATGTAGTATCAGTGAATACACATAGAGTACATTAGTACAGAGATAAACACTAGACTAGACAATAACTAGAATGTGATCCAGGTAATTTTGTGCCTCTGACTTAACGAAGCCCTCACTCCACACACACACATTTTCTACCATCCCCTCATCCTTTCTCAGCCTTTTGTTCTCATGCTGCTCCCCCTAAGCAGTGTTCCTACGGTCCCTTTTTTTTCTTTTTCTAGCACAATTCCCAAAAGGCAAGGCTATCTCTCTCAACTCAACACTCTACTGTTCTTGTACTTTGACTGACTGAGTTTGATTTCTGATGAGTTGTCTTCTACTTAGTAGCTCCACTAGGTGAAATCATGGTCAATGGAAGGAGGAAAGAAGAGAAAACTTACCTCTCCTTCCAAAAGAAAAGGAATGATTCCATCTCAAATGGCTGGTTCACAGAATTTATACATCTCCCAGTTAGTTTCTTACTGTGATATGGAAATCACTTTAAAAGACTGATATATATTAATTTAAGGTCGCCAAGGAATTCAGCTATGTAATTCCTAAATGAAAACTCAAGTCAGCAGTCAACCTTTTATGGAGTTTTTAATTACCAACAGTAGGAAGAAAGGTATTAGAGAGAGAGAGAGAGAGAGAGAGAGAGAGAGAGAGAGAGAGAGAGAGAGAGAGAGAGAGAAAGGGGGAGAGAAGGGAATAGGGCTTAAATACCCACTCTGCTTAGGCTGGGCCAAAGGCCCAAGGCCTTGGATAGCCGAGGCAAAGAAAAGAGATCAGTCCCTATCACTCACGTGACCAAAATGGAGAAACAGTCTGAGGGCCTCCACTCCAAGCACCAGGCTCCAACCAACACACTCTCCTCCTCCCAGGAAGTTCCAGCACTCCTCAGCTCTCCTCTACCTCACTTCCTGTGTCTCACCTGTGCCAATGGTGGCTCTCGCTTAACCCAGGACCGCCCAGAGGTCTGTCCCCTTTGCACATGTCTGTTGAAGGCCATATTCTCAAATAATTAAATCTTGATCTTTGCTGCAGCCCTTTCTAAATCTTGTTGGCTTGAGTAGGGTGGAGATTGTAGTTTCCAAGACCTGATTCTGTCATTCCAAGTATCTCTATTGTTATTGATCAGGAAATAGCCAAATCCCATCCTCTAAAGAATGATTTGAACAGGGTTGAGTAGTTTTGAAATTCACATTACTCAACTTCCCTTAAAAGTATGACTTACTTTTATAAGTGTAATCAAGGGCATGGTCAATTCTTTGACCAACAAATGGCTGATCATTTAGTAATTCCAACAAGCTTGACTAAATCTCTTTAATGCATAATAAAGAGCTAACCAAGTATAGACACATCTGTGCACTTCTGTAAAATTTAAACAACTTATTGCCTTTATTACCTTCTATAATTTCGTCATTTGGACTAGTTGTACGGAGAGATAAATTAACATATAAATATCCTAATCAATTCTCTCACTAGACAAGTAAAAAATATTGTTTTGCTCCTGAAGTCTGACTCTTCTCCATAACACACTATCACCATAAAAAGACATTTTTTTTCTCTGCAGAATACTAGGTACTAAACCAGAAAGTTACATAGGGACAGTCCTTGTTTTTTCAGAGCTTTTTATCTAAGGTAGACAATACCATTACAGAAAGGTGTCAAGAGGATGCAGGGAAATAAATATGTGAAAGAAATACTTGAAAAGGTAATTTTATATCATATGCATTTTATATTATATTTACATCACTTATATTTTATATATACTGTAATGTAATGGAAGTAATCAAGTGGACATGGTAATAGATTGAGAGGAAATAGAACTGTGATCCAATTTAAAACACATTATGGTATCATAGGACTGGAAACAAAGTAAGTGCTAATTATTGGGTAATGGCTAAAAATGTGGTATATAAATATCATAAAATACTTTTCACTCTAAGAAATGATGAACAAAACCAATGCAACCAAAATTAAGAGGGAAGATACAGACTGGGAAAAAAATTTATAACAAATTTAAAACTATCAATAATCACATTAAAAAGTGTTCTAAAGCCTTCTTGATTAGAGAAATGCAAATCAAAACAACTCTGAGGCACCACCTCACACAAGGTAGATTGGCCACACCTCACACCAAGTAGATGGACCAATATGACAGTAAAGGAAAATAATAAATGTTGGAGGGCATATGAAAAAATTAGGACACTAATACACTGCTGGTGGAGTTGTAAATTAATCCAACCATTCAGAAAGGCAATTTGAAATTATGGGGTGCTCAGGGAGGAGGAGTATCTCTGGTATGGAGGGCCTGTCATGCCCTCTTAGAGCAGCTCTCCAACCTCTGACACCCAGCTCTCACTTGTGGCTCCTGATAGCTGCTAGCATGCGGCAATGGCCACACCCCGGGCAATGGCTTCGACAGGCTGGCTAAACCTTGTGAGGGTAGCCATTGGGTCGTAGACCCCTGGTGAACCAGGGCCTTGCTCACCCAGCATGTGAAGACTGCTTCGGCCAAACAGACAGAAAAAACCAATAAGAAGGTTCAATGGCTGAGATGGCGACGCAGCAAGGCACTGTGGAGTGCTTAGGGCGTGTTGGAGCACAAAAGATAACACGGCCATCCAATGCAGCTGAAGAAGTCTCCAGGTGTAACAACTTTTCGTGCCACTGGACCCAGGCTTCCAACGCTGAGAGAGTGGAACTGTCTCTGTGCATCGACTTTTCCACTTAAATCTCCTTCACGCACAAGTGTTTTTGTGTACACTCATCTACATCACAGATGAAAGCGCACAAAGACAATCGTCATCCTCGGTTACCGAGAGACTACTACACACAGCTACAAGGTTGGTAAACCATAGAGATAATAATGAGAAATGTTTGTATAAAAATATTCTTAGCCATGCTCTTTGTGGTGGCACAAATTAGAAAATGAGAGGGTGTTTCTTGATTGGGGAATGGCTGAACAAATCGTGGTATTTGATGGTGATGGAATACTACTGTGCCATAAGGAACAATAAACTGTTTGATTTCCATGCAAGCTGGAAAGACCTCCACAAACTGAGGCAGAGTGAAATGAGCAGAAGCAGGAGAACATTGTACACAGTAACTAAAACATTTGCTACTAATAGCAATGCAATGATCCAGGACAATCCCAAGGGATTTATGAGAAAGAATGCTATTGTGAATAAGGGAATGGCCTAAAGCAAGAGAAATATGAAGTTTGAAGGGATGCCTCAGAAAAGGAGCAAATGGAACCTTCAGGACCTGCGGGGGATGGAAGAGTTCCATGAAGATTCAAAAAGCTTTTGGAGCCAGACTTTTTCTTCTTATCTGGGACTATGTGGGGAGCTGGGTGGAAGAAAGTACTCATCTCCAAATCCTTTCTGCTGGTACTGAATGAAGATCTCAATGCCCAACTGAAGCCAACATCTGGAATAGAGACTATTTTTTCCCTGAGGGGAAATTCAGAGTATATTCCCTGGAGAGATTTCTTTGGTCAAACCCTCAAAAGATGTAGTAGGAAAGAAATAGTTGAGACCTTCCTTTTTTCCCTCTGTCCTTTCTTTCTTTTCCCTTCCTTTCTTTTCCTCATTCCTTCTATAATTTTATATCAAAATAAATTAGATACTTTGTGTCACAACAGAAATTGATTGAGAGTCTATGTAATAGGAGAGGAATTTCAATTCATCAAAAGAAGGAAGCTGTGGGGAGTTGACTTACCCTCTGGTCTGACTGACTGACTCCATTGATAACAGCTTAACTCAGGAAGAAAGAGGAAGTGACACACAGAACTCAGGCCCCAAACAGCTAAACAACTGGTCCTTTCCTTTTTTTAGTCCCCCTCACTATTACACAATGATTGCAATGCATTCAGAGAAGCATTTAAAGACTGTTATGAACTGATGTAGAGTTAAGTAAATCAAACCAGGAAGATAATATATATGATGAAAAAAATATGAATGAAAAGAGATCAGAACTGAATTGTTTAATTATAACAACCAGGTTTGTCTTCAGAGAAAAGACAGCAAATATCTCTCTCTTCTCTCTTTGCAGAGGAGGAGGACTATGGGCATGGACTTTGCATATACCCATCAGAGTTGATAGGTGAGTTGTCTAATTTTATTAAATTGCTTTTTTTTCTTTTAAAAATGCCTATTACAAGGAGTGGCTTGCTACATAGGGAAAAATAAAGGGATATATTCAGAAATAAAAATGATAAAATACAACTATCAATAAGCCTTTTTTAAAGACTTCTTTGTGGAGACATGGGCTCTAATTCCTTTGCTTTTGTGTCATTTTTAGGTTATTTGATATCTCATGTCTGAAATCCCTTCCTCATCTCTGACTCTTAACTTCTCTGGATTCTTCCAATTCCCAGTTAAAATCCCATCTTCTATAAGAAGCTTTCCCTGATCCTGCTTAATGTTAGTGTCTTCTCTCCACTAATAATCTCCAGACTATTCTGTATACATCATGTTTAGACATAACTGTTTGCATGTTATCTCCCCCATTAGACTGAAATCCTTGGCAGCAGGGATTATCTTTTGCTTTTCTTGGCAACTCCAGTACTTACCAGTGTCTGGCACATAGTAGGTACTGAATATGCTTATTAACAGACTAAATCTGTTTCTACATATGTAAAAGGTGGTTATATTACATAATCTCTTACCTCACTTTCAGTTGTAACATACTATGATTTTATTATTCAAGTTAGAGAAATTTCATAGTTATTGTGGAGGAAAGGAGCAGATAGCAGGGGGGGAAGGAGGAAAAACAATTAAATGAAATATGTTCTATAAGAATCTTTGTATATCCTGAAGAACTATATTAATATGAGCCATCCTGTGAGTCATTATCTACTCTGATCAATCTGGCAAAGTCCATGTTCTAAGGAAGGTTTAAAAAGCTTGTAGAAATGATGAGAAATAGACATTTTCCCCCAGCTAGTTTCATCATTAAGCATATTCATTAAGGCCAACTACTTACAGAACCGCACCTGGCCCTGGAAAGATCGATTGAGCAGACACAGTCTCTGCCCTATGGGCTTAGAATCAATGAAAGGTAACAAAGACACAGGCAGAACACAGAGAAGCTGAAAAGCTAGGAAATCAAACACTGAATAGACAAGATTCATTTGCTACATGATATGTGGGTAGGTGAGAACTAACCTAAGTAAATGCTTACATCAGCTCTATTATAGCATAAGGATTGCCTTTCATTCACTCTTTCCTTCAACAAATATTTATTGAGCCTACTATATGTACTAGGTTAGATACCAATCTAAATAATAACTGATTTTTTCTAAACCTTAAACATTTTTTTAAAAAATCCATAAAAATGTATATTTGTATATTTTTTCTTTCTCTTTTCTCTTTGGGGGCAGGGGAAGGTAGCTGGGAATTTTGCACAGAAAGGTGAATCAAATTATATCAATTGGTTGCTACAAAAGTTATTTTTAAGAACATTTCTTAATCTGTTGATTGTTTTTCTAGTGAAAATTGAATTTTATCTTGATACTTGCCCATCATGTTTATAGGTGACCTTCAACTATCAAACAGATAACTGATTTTTATAAAGACAAATTCTCATCCATTTCTTGAAGGAAAGCATAGTTTACTTTTGAATTAAAAGAAGAAACAGTAGCAGAGAGATACTCTGGATTGAGACAAACTTTCAGGCTCTAAAGGAAGAATTGGGGGCTGCTAGGTGGCTCAGTGGATTGAGAGCCTGGCCTAGAGATGGGAGGTCCCGGTTTCAAATTTGACCTCAGATACTTCCTGGCTGTGTGACCCTGGGTAAGTCACTTAACCCCTATTGCCTAGCCCTTACCACTCTCTTGCCTTAAAACCAATATACAATATTGATTCTAAGATGGAAGATAAGGGCTTTAAATACAGGAAGGAAGGAAGGAAGGAAGGAAGGAAGGAAGGAAGGAAGGAAGGAAGGAAGGAAGGAAGGAAGGAAGGAAGGAAGGAAGGAAGGAAGGAAGGAAGGAAGGAAGGAAGGAAGGAAGGAAGGAAGGAAGGAAGGAAGGAAGGAAGGAAGGAAGGAAGGAAGGAAGGAAGCAAAAGAATTAAGAATAGGAAAACAAAAATTCTTTTGACATAATTATACTTGGCACACCCCAGACTTATACAGTCTTCTAAAACAGAGATTCTCAAAGTATAGTCAGAGGGAAAAAACTAGTTAGCATAGCACAGTGGATAGAGTAACAGGCCTGGAGTCAAGAGGACCTGAGTTCAGATGTAACCTCAAAAACTTCCTAGCTGTGTGACCATGGGGAAATTACTTGACCCTGTTTGCCTAGCCCTCCTTCTGTCTTAGACTTGTTACTAAGTCAAAAAGTAAGGGTTTACCAAAAAAACTATAGTCAGAAGATCCCTGGCGGGTCCTCTTTGCCCTTTCAGAGGATCTGTGAGGGAAAAAATTATTGTCATAATAGTACTAAGACTTTATTTGCCTTTTAAAATTCTACTTTCTTTTTAACTACATAATTTTGAAGCTGGCTTTTTCTTCACAGACAGGGTATCTCACAAGTCTTAGTGGAGCTTTAAGCATAAATCATTTAAAACTGCACTGACTTTTGGGTAACCCTAAACTTACCAAATCAATCTATTACAAAAGTTTGAATGCAGAACATGGTATAAAAATACAAATGTCTTCTATTAAGTCAGATATTGAAGAGATTTGTAATATATATGTATGTATACATATACATGCAATCTATAACTGAATTTTATATATACGTATATGCTAAAATGCCATTCCTCTCACTTTTTTGAAGAAAATGCTTATTATTATACTAAAAATGTTATGTTTATTAATGTGTAATAGGTTTGTTATTATTGCTTTTTAATGAATAAGTAAATATTTTTTAAATCATCAGCTTAATTTTCTAATGTCCTAAAAATTATGTCAATATATATAGCTCACATAAACACAAGCTCTTTAGAGACTGTAATTTTTAAGAATAGAAAGGTGGTCTGGGACAAAAGAAATGATCTCTGAAAGATACTACAAGTATCAGATTCTTCTTCTGAAAGAAACACAATTTTCATTCTGTGAGTTCAAATTATTTTGACTCTTGAAATATTTCACTGAAGGAGAGGCAAATAAGTAGTAAAATGTCCATTTGACAGTTCTGGCTGACGAAAAATAGTTTAGTATCATTGCTTAATTTTTATTTTGGCACAGAAAAATGCAGAAGGGCTATGCTTTGTTAGCACATAACTTCACTGCCATCATTAGGGCACCTTGACAGAGAGAGATGAGAGCAATAACCTACCTTTAAAAGCACCAGTTTTACCAATTACCTTTAATCTTTTGTTTTTGTATTTCTGTTTGTAGTCATAATTTTTCCTTCCAGTCCAACTTGGGCACATTGGCTTTAGTTCACTTGGCAATTAGTCCTTCAGTGGAGCCAAATTAAAAATAAAGCCTTTGTTCAGAACTGTAATTGAGAGGGTTTGAAATGGTGAAATCATTCCCTTAGCATCGGGAATCAAATGAAGGCTTTTAGGCATTTCTTTCTCTTGCTTTCTAATCCTTCATAATCTCTTCCCCTTTCCCTATCTTCTAATCCTTCAATTATGGACTGTCTTTCTGTCTGACTTTACACATCTTTTCCTTTATATTTTTTACCTAATTATTTTCCCAAATGATAAGGTACGACCTCTCCAATGGTCTATTAGACTATAATGCAGTCTATCTTGGCTGAGGTATGAGATGAAAAATATCCTCCTATTTCAGATGTATTCATTTTTCACACAGGATTGACATAGAAAATGATGACTAAGTACAAAGTTTAAGTTCTCAGTTAGCTGGCATATTTGGTGTCATAGTAGTAATTACCATCAGCCTCTCCCTCCCCATGCCCTTTAGACAGAAAACACCTTCACCTCACATATAAGAGATTGTAGTCCTACTGTCTCCCCACTATCCCCCCCCCAATCCTTTGTTTGGCAGATAGGAAGAATGAGAGCAGGAATGAAAGACATCTGTATATACAATGATCCCTTCCCCATTACCTGCAGGGGGACTAAGGGATTGCTGTGTCATACCAAAATACCAAGTCAATCAGCTCTCACTTGAAGGAGACAGTAGTGGCTTGGCTTAGCTCCCTGAGGCATGCTCTAACCAGAGCACATACAAGGGCCAGGGAGTTTTGTGGTTACTCTAATTACACTAGTGTAGCACACTCAATTTAACAAAGATTTATAAAACCTCTACTATGTACAATGCATTGTACTAGATGCTGAGGATACAAAAGCTGAAAAAAAATTGCAATAGTCCCTGCCTTAAGTGAGCTGCAGACATGAGACATGTCCATAGATTAGCACAATTTTAGCAGGAAGAAAGTATTGACTAAGAAAAGTCTTATTTAGAAGCTAAATTTTGTTAGAAAGAATCTGGGGATTCAAAGTAGCAAAGATTTACATGATCAAAATTGTTTCCCTGATCTTGCTAGTAGAGAAAGCAGAAAACATGATAAAAAAAAAAAACGTGATTTAATTTTGTTTTTACTAAAAACAAATCTCATTAATTGTGTCTGTATGTAACTCTTCTGAAGATGACATTACTATCAATATTGCAACCTATGCCTGTCAATTAAAATGAAAAAAGTTTGAGGACAATGGTTTTTTATCACCATGTCTATGTGAAATTTACTTTTCTTAGAATCTCTACCCCAATCTAAAATTCTAACTATAATTTGAAACTTCCAGGGGCAGCTGGGTTGCTCAGTGGATTGAGAGACAGGCATAGAGATGGGAGGTCATAGGTTCAAATCTGGCCTCAGACACTTCCTAGCTGTGAGACCCTGGGCAAGTCACTTGACCCCCATTGTCCAGCCCTTACTACTCTTCTGCCTTGGAACCAATACACAGTATTGATTCCAAGACAGAAAATAAGGGTTTAAAAGAAAAAAAAAAACAACCAAAAAACAATTTGAAACTTCCTTTAAAGACGGGAAATCAGTCTGAATTCTATGCTATTAAAAAAAAAAAGTTCTGTTTCATGTAGATATTTTTTCCCAACCTGGTATAAGGGTTAAAATAGAAAGAATATAGTAAAATGAATATAATAAAGGAGAGAAATATAGGAAAGAGGTAGAGAAAGAAATTGCCTAATACCTAACTAGCTACTCTAAAACTACCAATAATTACTACCTAAAACTGCCTATGTCTACCTATAACTGCCTATAACTATCACTAATAACAACCATCCCACAAAATGCCAACCCAATCCAACCCAATCAGTGTTTAATCCAACCCTAATTAGGACTGTCAACAAAGACCAATCACCTCCCAAAAAATTTCTATAAAGAAAAAAACCTAACAGCCCAAACCAAAAGCCAGAAACCCCGAAGCCAAAAAGCCCTCTAAAGGCTGAAGCCAAAAAACCCTATCAGTAACCTCAGGTTCACTTTTTATATTCCAGCAACTAAAAGCCAAACCAACTCAACACACTCCCAGCAGCCAACTTCACTGCAACTGGTAGCACCTAATGTCAGCAACTGACAGACCAACCAACTGATGCTGGCCCCTTTTATACCCTTTTTCTACCTCACTTCCTGTCTCTATGTTTCCTCCTTCCTGTATCTATAGTTTATATATCCTGTCACTGTGGGCTGGTTAATCCCTACACATCTCTATAGTAAGAGGACCTCCATGTCCCCCATTAACTTAAAAAAGGGACAAAAAATTTTATTAGAATCTCTTGTCCAATCTAAAATTGCAACGACAATTTGAAACTTCCTTTGAAGACTGAAAATAAGTCTGAATTCTATACTATTTTAAAAAAGATCTATTTAATGAAGCTATTTGTCCCAACCTGGTGTGTCCACTGTGACAAGGAAATCACTTTAAAAGACTGATATATATTAATTTAAGGTCGCCAAGGAATTCAGCTATGTAATTCCTAAATGAAAACTCAAGTCAGCAGTCAACCTTTTATGGAGTTTAATTACAAACAGGAGGAAGAAAGGTATTGAGAGAGAGAGAGAGAGAGAGAGAGAGAGAGAGAGAGAGAGAGAGAGAGAGAGAGAGAGGGGGAGAGAGAAGGGAATAGGGCTTAAATACCCCCTCTGTTTAGGCTGGACCAAAAGGCCCAAGCCCTTAGATAGCTGAGGCAAAGAAAAGAGATCAGTCCCTATCACTCACGTGACCAAAATGGAGAAACAGTCTCAGGGGCCTCCACCTCCAGCCTCCTTCAGAGCAAGCTTCTCAGAGCACAACCTCTCAGAGAAAAACCTCTCCAACCACCCCCCTCAGTCCTCAGACCCTTTAAGGGTCTTTAAGGAAACCATCTCAGTTCCCTCCCCTCAGTTCTCACATCTACCGATCACTGTCCATGTCTTCCCTGTGCCAATGGTGGCTCTAGCTTAACCCAGGACCGCCCAGAGGTCTGCCCCTTTGCACATGTCTGTTGAAGGTCATATTCTCAAATAATTAAATCTTGATCTATGCTGCAGCCCTTCCTAAATCCTGTTAGGACTGAGTAGGGTGGAGATTATAATTTCCAAGACCTGGTTCTGTCATGCCAAGTATCTCTATTGTATTAATTCTAAAATCAATCATGACTCAAAGAACTTCCTGTTCTATGCTTAAGCATAGGTCAAAGCCCTTTCCATTATTTAGCAAAAGGTTTCTGTCCTAAAGTAGTCTTAGGTAGGGAGGAGAAGGATCCTCCCATGCCAAGGGGGTTCACATTCCAATAGAGATCTTACTATCAGTAGGAAATTTTTTCCAAGTATGAAATTTTCCAATGGTGAAATTTCCAACATTCATAAGTCTAAGAAATTTTAAGGTTTACACCACTCTTTGTGGCTTCCTAGGCATTGGCATGGTACAATGGAGAGAGTGCTGGTTTGAGAGCCAGAAGACCTAAATTCAATTTTTTTCTGTTTCTTTTACTATGTATGAGAACTTGGGTAAGTATAGATTTTCTCTCTAAGCAAGTGAATGCTAGAGCAATGACTGATATGTATGGAGGAAAAAGCGAAATCCCTTCCCTCCCATTCTAAGGGTATCTTCTAAAAACACTACTAACTTGAAACTCCCTCTAGGACTTAGCTATGCAAAGTACTGACATGATTTTTGTTCTTCAGATCAAGTACCTCCATTTAATATCATCATGAAAAAGGGATTTATTCATAAAACAAGAATTAAGCATAGCTATATTTTTACAGATAGTTTAACACTTTCTTGGAATATTATCTGTCCTGAGTTTAAATATGGCTTCAGGTATGTCCTAGCTCTATGACCTTAAGCAAGTCACTTAACCCACTTGCCCTGCCCTTACCAAGTTTCTGCCTTAAAGCTAATATTTAATATTAATTCTCAGACAGAAGGTGTGTTAATTTTTTAAAAACTGATTATTTGTTATTAAATTTGGTTACTATTTCAACTAAATTGATGGAAGCTATCCTATTATTCCTCTCCCATAGAAATTTAAAGCCTCCATGATCTAACTCCAATTTATCTTTTAATGTTGATTACACATTTTTTCCTCTTTATATGAATTAAATGTATGAAAGGACAAATACATAGCAAATGTGTTTAGATAGATAGATAGAGAGATTGATGATATAGATATATAGAAACTCATATCTCCCTCTAATGATATCAGGGCCATAGATATCACCTGGAAAAATCATCATGTTGACCATCCTGGGTCTATTAACCATTAGCACATCATGATATACAATCTACACTTGGTAGGTAGTTATTCTCTGTCACATAGGTAGTCTTGATTAGATATGTATTCAACATAGGATAGGTAGGTATGGAATATTCTTCTGTCTGGGAGCTAGTAACCGTTAGACTTGCATGGCCATTGCTTCACCATGTTCTGATGCTCTCAAGGTAAATTTTCTGGGCATAAGGGGCTTGTGGAGCTCTTCCAGATTCTGAAAAAAGATGGAAGTTGTTGCCTCCTCCCTATAAGAGAGAGAACAGGTCTTCTCTTTCTCTTTTAGCCTATAGCACTAGGTCATTTTCTATGGCTCTTTTTAAAAATAATTTTCCAGATTACATGTTGGTACAATTTTTAGTAAGAATTTTCTGAGGAGGCAGAGTCAAGATGGCAACTTAGAAGCAGCAAAAGTTCAGACCTCTGAAAACCCTTCCTTACTGATCACAAACTGAATGCTCCTAGGAGACTGAAATTCAAACTTAATAATAGGACAGAGCCCAGGAACACTCCTTCTGGACTCATTTCAAAAGGCACGCCCCCCCCCCAAAAGCCAGAATCTGAGAACACTCAGGTCTAAGGGGAAGACACAAGGAAGATCCCAGAACCCCTCCCCCCCAACACAGAGTGCTGAGCCCCCATCTGCAGCGAGAACCTCTGGGCGGGCAAAGGTGCTGGTCTGGAGGGTATACCTTGTGAGCAGAGCTGTGCCAGGCCCAGAGCATCCAACACAGGTGGCAGGGAAGCAGCCAGAGAGAGATCGAAAAGCTGGCAGCCCCAGTGGCTGGGTCCTTCCATTTGGCTCTAGTCTCACTGGAGGTTTTTGCCTTGGGGCACATCCAGACCAACTCAGTTAAACCTAATCCCATCAGGAGTCCTCAGAGCTCAGGGAGGCCAGGACCCATCCCCATCCTAGAGTGCATGGCCTCCCACAAGGACAGGAACCTCTGGGCAGGCAAAGGCACTGGTCTAGAGGGTATACCTTGAGGACAGGGCTGTTCCAGGCTCAGAGCATGGAAGGCAGGTGGCAGGGAAGCAGCTCGAGAGAACTGGAGAGAGCCTGGGCAGCTGAGACCTTTCATTTGGCTCCAGCCTTCTAGGAGTTTTTGGTCTCAGAGCACATACAGCCCAACCCAGTTAAACTTAATCTGATCAAAAACCTCCAGAGGACAGGGAAGCCAACATTCCTCCCCCAGAGACTGTACTGAGAGATCTGACAAAGCTCCAAGAGGGGAGACTGACAGAAAGCCCCCCCAAAAAAAAATATGAGAGGAGCAAGAGCACAGAAAAATACAGGGAGCAAAGAGGTAAATACGAGCAAACAACGGAAAAAGAAGAAAGAAATTACAATAGGTAGCTTCTGTACAGGTAACGAGCAAAGAGCGAACGAAACAGAGGGGGAGGAATCAGCAAAGGAAAAATCAGAAATCACAGTGAATTGGATATAGGCTTTGTAAGAACTCAAAACGCAATTCAAAACACAATTAAGAGAGGCTGAAAACAATTGGGAAAAGAACTTAAAAACTAAGATAAGTCATCTGAAACAGAAAATAATTTCTTGAAAGCCAAAATAAATCAGCTGAAAAATGAGGCAAATGAGATGAAAAATGAGACAAAGAAGATGAAAAATGAAGTAAAGAGGATGAAAGATAACCTCCAAAGAAAATCATAACAGAAGGAGAAGGATGACCAAAAAGCCAGGGATGAAATCCAGTCTTTAAGAACCAGAATACAACAGCTAGAACTAAGTGACCTCACAAGGCAGCAGGACATTATAAAACATAACCAAAAGAATGAAAAAATTGAGGAAAATATGAAACACCTCATTAACAAAACAGAGGATTTAGAAAATCATTTGAGGAGAGACAATTTACGAATCATTAGTCTACTGGAAGACTGTAAATCTTGAAATCTCTCAGACTTGTGAATGTTAAAAATTTCCCCATCAGGGAATTCTTAATTGGAACAAATTCCCTACTTAGAAACATTTCCCATTTTGATGTGAGAACTCGCCAGGATCAGAAATGGGAGAAAACTCATTGCTAAACAATGAAAGTACTTGGATCCATGCTTATGGTGGGGCAAGGAGTTCTTTGAGCCAGGCCTGTTTTTAGAATTGATACAATGAGATGCTAGATACCTAAAAGGGTCGGGCAAGTTTTTTCTTAATGAGATTAGTTGACTCAGCTGTGTTTTCACTGCTTCAGACTTACTGATGAAATTAGTCGACACAGCAGCATTTTTTTTCTGACTTACTAAAGACATTAATCTACTCAGCTATGAATTCAAAATGGGCTGTCTTTTGGAAAACATCTACAGTGATTGGTAGATGTAGGGACTTAGGGGAGGTGACATGGGAGAAAAACCCCTATATAAGAAAAAGCAGAATCTCTTGTTAGATATATCCTTTTGGAGGAGGAGATATAATCCTTTGGGAGAAATCCTTTTGGAGGATCTCTGATGAGGATCTCTGATGAGGATCGCTTGGGAAGAATCTCTTGAGAGAGGCTCTGGAGAAAGGCCCTTTGGAACAGTCTCTGGCTGGAAGGCTCTCTGGTGAAGTCAGCTGAGATGGAGCTGGCCTGATGTTATTAGAATCCTTGTTTAGTCAGACCTTGTGGTGAGTATTAAAAAACTGACTGATATCTCTCTTAAGATCTAGGCCATATTGGCTTGAGGCCCTTCATATTTATTCCTTTTTTACTCTCTCTCTCTTTCTTTGATTACTCATTGTATTGTTAATTAAAATCTCTATAAAACCCAGTTGACTTAGGTATTTGAATAATTGGGAATATTTCCCTGGTGACCACCTTATATTTGATTTAAAAACCAAGACACTGTAGTGAAACATATTTTCTGCAGTCAAATTTACTCACCCTCTCTTATATCTATCACAATTTATATCTTCCACCATTTTAACTCACTACAGTTTAAGACCTCAACCATTTTAAATCTCACAAGACCATGAAAAAAGAAAAAGCCTGGACATAATACTACAGGAAATTATTCAAGAAAATGACCCCGATATTCTAGAACAAGAGAGAAAAGTTCAGATTGAAAGAATCCACAGATCACCTCCTGTACTTAATCCCCAACTGACAACACCCAGGAATGTTATAACCAAAATAAAGAACTATCAGACCAAAGAAAAGATATTACAAGCTGCCAAGAAGTCATTCAGATACCAGGGAACCACAGGGAGGATAATGCAAGATCCGGCTGCATTCCACACTGAAGGACAGAAAGGCATGGAATATGATATTCCAGAAAGCAAGGGAACTAGGTCTACAACCAAAAATCAACTACCCAGCAAAACTGACTATATTCTTACAGGGGAAAGTATGGTCTTTCAACAAAATAGAAGAATTCCAAGAATTCATAAAGAAAAGACAAGACCTGGACAGAAAATTTGATGGCCAAGCATAGAACTCAAGAGAATCATCAAAAGGTAATTTAAAAAGAGGGGGAAAAGAAAAACAAAACAAAACAACAACAAAAAAAATGTTTTAAGAGACTGAATAAGTTAAAATGATATGTATCCCTATAAGAAAAGAGGTCATTGGTAACTCTTAAAAACTTACCTAGGCAGCTAAAAGAAGTACACTTAGAGGGAACAGTGACAAACTGTATAGGATGAAAGGACAATACATAAATAGGTATATATATATATATGCATGCATAAATATATACACATGTGTATGCATATATATATACATATATATATAACTAGAGCTAAAAACAGGTTAGTATTAAAAGAAATAGGAAAAGAAACAAATAGGGGTAAATTTATAAGTCACAAAGAAACTCATGGCCATGGGGTGGGGGGGGAAACATCAATACACTGGAAGGGTAAAGAGGTTGGAGACAGGAAATACTCAACTCATGTGCTTTGAAATTGACCCAAAGAGGGAAGAACAATCTAATCCATTGGAACAGAGAATAGATTTGTGCCCTAAAGGGGAGTAGAAGGGTAAAAAATGGACTGTTGGGAAGGGAAGCAGTACAAGGGAGGGAGAGGGTGAGGGGAAAATTTTACAAACACTACAGGGAAAATAAGGGGGGGGGAATAAAAAAGGAGGTGGGTACAAAGGGAAGTAAAATAAGGGTGGGAACTAGGGGGAATGATTATAAACAAGCATTGGTGTAGAAGGAAATAGTGAAATAAGAAAAGGCAGGACCAGGAGTAGAAATCAAAATGCTGGAAAATACACAGCTAGTAATCATAACTGAATGTGAATGGAATGAACTCACCCATAAAACACAAGCAAATAGCAGTGTAAAAAATAGACTCGAATACAGTACTACAATCCCCTACAAGGCTTTGCTCCACTTCCCCAAAATGCTTTGTAATCTCACGGGAATTCTGAGGTGGGCCGAGATCAAGGAAGGATTTAAGCTGGTGGCAAAGGTTTTTGGGTTCTCTTTTGGACTTCCGTTTTGGAGCAGACACGTCTCTTGCGTAATGTGAGGTTATTTTGTCTAGGCCTCTGGCCTAGGCACATGTTTCTTAGTTGTATATTCTTTAATCTTTAACCTTTAATAAACCTCTAAAAAATATAATACTCCTTGCAGAGAGAAACTAATTTCTACCTGCCTCAGTCTCCCCATATTCCTAAGTTTTTAATCTTTACAGTTTGGTGACCTAATGGGGAAAAAAAGTCTCAATCTTCTGATTTCTTTCTGATCTTTAGTTCAGCTTTTAATTTGAGCCACATCTCTCTGGCCAAGTTTTTGTTTTTTACCCTTGCAAAGCTGCTGCTCATTCAGTTCCGGTCATTAGATAGCTCAGCCACTTTTGCCTGCAGGCATTCAGCCCCCGATCCAGACCTGTTGCATTTTCCACCCACCTGGCCCCTGGCTGCTAAATTCTGCCTGCCTGCTTCTCCTGCTTCTGCTCCTGGCCTCTCACCTGGTGCCCGAGCTCCCAGCCCTGTTTGTCTGCACTCAGGCTCTGGTCCCTGCCCTGCCCACCCCGGCGGTCTGTCTCTCACCCATCTGGCCTCTGACCCAGACAGCTCATCACCCATATCCTTGGAGAAGATAGCTCAGGACTCATTTCGACCAGCTGGTAACAGTATTGGCCATGTGGGTGGAGGGGAGAGAGGAAAGGGAAAGGAGAATGGGCAATTTTCCCTTAGGCTAAGCCTCCAAGTGGACAGGGTATTGACTCCACATGGGCGGCCTGGGTTCTATGTGGACTGGGGCAGGAGGAGGTATCAGAGCAGGGGAGAGAGAAAAGGGAGAGGAGAAGAAACAGATTTGACTTTTAAGCAATGGGCTGTTTAAAAGGATACCTTTTGACTATTCTGGTAATTTCATTGATTTCATCTGCGTGCCAGAAGAAAGATTCAGCCCAAAGATCCAACTTTGAATTTGCAAATGGGTGGCTCAGGGAACTGAGAGCATGGTCCTGGGTTAAAATCTGGCCTCAGATACTTCCCAGCTATGGGGCCCTGGACGGGTCCCTTGAAACCCATTGCCTAGCCCTTACCACTCTGCCTTCTAACAATAGACATTTAAATGGATAAACACACCTAATGAACTTTAAAGACTAAAGGCTATATTCTAAGGCATTTCAGACTCCAATGGTTTATAAAAATCTCTGTATTCTATTGCATTTTTTGTTATGGTTTAACTTTGTGATTTTAAGTTCATATATTACTGGATTCAATATTATTCTGCTTGAACTGAAGGTTGATTGAATTTATTTTGAATATACTGAGTTTTGAAATTCTGTTGTTTTTCCCTATAACTGTGTTGAACAAATATTATAGTGAATAAGCCCATATATGAAAAAACAGCTTTTTTTCTATTTTGCCCAGGATAGATGGACTTCAGAACTCGTTATAATTGTGTTAACAACCTTGGAAAAATTTAATGTGCTAAATACCTCAAATGATTTGATTTTAAGGGTTTTTTAAATATGATTTTTGGAATTTTTTTTAACATTCTGGTTATTTTTGCCTGCCCCTACCATGAGGTAAGGCCAATAGTAGCTGAAGTGAAATACATTTTATAAACCCCAACCTTCCCGCATTTCTAAATATGTGAATGGAAGTTGGCCAGTTAATCTCAGGGCATTTGTATCCCTAAAAGCCTCCAAAAAAGGAGCACCCATTTATTTATGCTCTTCAGCTCACTATTTAACTTCCACCAGAATGATATATAGATTTCTTGAGTATGTTCTTAACCCAAGATGAGTTTTACTTTGTTTAAAAATATGTTTATTACCAAGGTTGAAAGATTGCTATATTTGTAAAAATTGTGACAAATGTCCATCAATTCATAGGCTTTTAAATATCATACAACTTATGTGAAATATGAAAGTGTGTTTGTTTGCTATTGTAATTAATTGGGCTATTGAGAATTTGGGGGATATTGATACCACACATTTGTACTACTGTTCTTTAAAAATGAAAAAATTGTTAACCTTGTTCAATTCATTTGCCTTCTACTCACAGTGATCGTGGCCAGATATTAAGAGGAAATGGATCTCATTTTTGGTGAGAAAGCCTTGCATTTTATATTTTCTTAGCTGACACAGAGTGTCAATGATTATAAGCTATATTTTTGAATTTTTAAAGCTCTTTTATTATTATATTTTTCTTGCATGTGCAATATTCTTTTTCAGTTTTTTTATTATTTTTTCTCTCCTTTTTATATTTGAAGCACATGTCACCAGCAAACCTTTTGATTTTCAGAACTACAAGTTTGAGATACATTTGCTAATGCATAACCCTAAAAAGCTTGTGACTATAAAAATGATGCCACTAATTATTTAAATAAATTATTCTGTCTGATTCCAGGACAAGATATGCACAAAAGAGCCACTGCATAGTGCCAATAGAGCATAAGGTCAAAGAGACCAACCAACCCTGGTGAAATTGATGTCACTTTGAGCCTAGACAAAGACTTGAACGTGTTTGGGGTTCGAGGTTGCTGATGTTTAACATGTGTTAAAAGCAGGTCTTCCTTGTTCCACATTCTACCAAGTACCTCAAACTTGACTCCCGGAACCTTGGCTTTTATACTCTGGTCCCCTTTTCTGCCTTCCATAGTGTGGTACCTTTCTGTAGTCCTGGTTATTGACTGGATAAATGCTTCATTGCTTAGATCATTTTAATTGGGCCCTGATTCAAGGACCTGTTATAGATTTATTTTTCTTGGAATTTTTACACATAAGACTTTGATATTCTATATTTTCATCCAGAAATTTTTCTTTTCTTTTTGATTTTTCTGATGTCTTTTTAATATCTCTTGCCAATTAATTCATATACCTCATACCTCAGCCATGCATCCCTAAGTGATCCTTTTTTTTATCACCCTCTTAATGGGGGGGAATGTAAAAAAATATCATTATTTAAATTGCAAAGTTTAAATTCCTTTTGAGAAGAATTTTAGGTAAAGAAGATGCTACCTCTCTGAATCCAGAACTGAACTGTTGGAGAAGCCACCATGAAGAAGCCTCTAGACTATAAGTTGAACAAAATTGAACTTTGGTTGTGGTTGATTGAACATTTATTTGTATCTCTACTTTCATGCCAAGGGGAGTGCCCCCTAACTGGCTTTTTGACAATGCATTCAACAATTATTGGGTTTGTTTTTTTTCCTCTTATCATCAAATTATTGTAATCTTTAAATTGATTATGTTTTCATGATCCTTTGGAAAAAATTTTTTTTGCAAACGATCAAATGAGGGAATGTAAAAAATAGACTCGAATACAGGACTACAATCCCCACAAGCCTTTGCTCCACTTCCCCAAAATGCTTTGTAATCTCACGGGAATTCTGAGGTGGGCCGAGATCAAGGAAGGATTTAAGCTGGTGGCAAAGGTTTTTGGGTTCTCTTTTGGACTTCCGTTTTGGAGCAGACACGTCTCTTGCGTAATGTGAGGTTATTTTGTCTAGGCCTCTGGCCTAGGCACATGTTTCTTAGTTGTATATTCTTTAATCTTTAACCTTTAATAAACCTCTAAAAAATATAATACTCCTTGCAGAGAGAAACTAATTTCTACCTCCCTCAGTCTCCCCATATTCCCTAAATTTTAATCTTTACAGCAGAGTGGATTAGAATTCAAAACCCTACCATATGCTGTCTACAAGAAACACACATGAGGAAGGTAGATACTCATAGGGTGAAAGTAAGAGGATAGAGCCAAATCTATTGGGAATCAACTGATAAAAAGAAGACAGGAATCGCAATCATGATACCTGACAAAGCCAAAGTAAAAATAAATCTAGTTAAAAGAGATAGGGAAGGTAATTACATCCTGATAAAAGGCAGTATAGAAAATGAGGAAATATCTGTACTCAACATGTATGCACCAAATGGCCTAGCTTCCAAATTTCTAAAGGAGAAACTAGAGAAGCTCAAGGATGAAATAGATAGAAAAACTAGACTAGTGGGAGACCTGAACCTTCCTCTATGAGAACTAGATAAATGAAACCAAAAAATAAATAAGAAAGAGGTAACAGAAGTGAATGACATCTTGGAAAAATTAGAGTTAGTAGACATGTGGAAAAAAATAAATAGGGACAAAAAGGAATACACCTTTTCAGCAGCACATGGTACATTCACAAAAATTGACCATTTATTAGGGCATAAAAACATTGCAAACAAGTGCAAAAGAGCAGAAAAAATAAATGCAACTTTCTCAGATCACAATGCAATGAAAATAATAATTAGTAAGGGAACATGGAGAGGAAAATCAAAAATTAATTGGAAATTAAACAATATGATTCTCCAAAACTGGTTAAAGAACAAATCATAGAAACAATTAATAAATTCATTTAAGAAAATGACAATGATGAGACATCCTTTCAAAACCTATGGGATGCAGCCAAAGCAGTACAAAGGGGCAAATTTATATCCTTGAGTTCATATATTAACAAATTAAGAAGAGCAGAGATCAATGAATTGGGCATGCAAATTAAAAAACTAGAAAGCGAACAAATTAAAAATCCTCAGATGAAGACTAAATTAGAGATCCTAAAAATCAAAGGAGAAATTAATAAAATTGAAAGTCAAAGAATTATTGATTTAATAAATAAGACTAGAAGCTGGTACTTTGAAAAAACAAATAAAATAAATAAAGTACTAGTCAGTCTAATTAAAAAAAGGAAAGAAAAAAACCAAATTGACAGAATCCAAGATGAAAAGGGAGACCTCACCTCTAAGGAAGAGGAAATTAAGGCAATCATTAAAAATTATTATGCTCAATTCAAATATGGCAATCTAGGTGATATGGATGAATACTTACAAAAATATAAATTGCCTAGAATAACAGAGGAAGAAATAAATTACTTAAACAATCCCCATATCAGAAAAAGAAATTGAACAAGCCATCAAAGAACTCCCTAAGAAAAAAATCCTTAGGACCAGATGGATTCACAAACAAATTCTATCAAACATTCAAAGAACAACTAATCCCAATATTATAGAAACTATTTGACAGAATAAGCCAAGAAGGAGTTCTTCCAAATTCATTGAACAACACAAACATGGTACAGATCCCAAAGCCAGGCAGGTCAAAAACAGAGAAAGAAAACTATAGGCCAATCTCCCTAATGAATATAGATGCAAAAATCTTAAATAGGATACTAGCAAAAAGACTCCAGCAAGTCATCACAAGGGTTATCCACTATGAACAGGCACACTTCATACCAGGAATACAAGGATGGTTCAACATTAGAAAAACCATCCACATAATTGGCGATATGAACAAGCAAACTGACAAAAATCACATGGTTATCTCAATATATGCAGAAAAAGTCTTTGATAAGATACAACATCCATTCCTATTGAAAATACTAGAAAGTATTGGAATAGAAAGGCCTTTCCTAAAACTAATAAAGAGTATATATCTAAAACCATCAGCAAACATCATCTGCAATGGGGATAAACTAGAAGCCTTCCCAATAAGATCAGGAGTAAAATAAGGCTGCCCATTATCTCCTCTATTATTTAATATTGTACTAGAAACACTAGCAGTAGCAGTTAGAGAAGAAAAAGAAATTGAATTAAAATGGGCAATAAGGAGACCAAGCTATCACTTTTTGAGGATGATATGATGGTTTACTTAAAGAATCCTAGAGAATCAACCAAAAAGCTAGTCAAAATAATCAACAACATTAGCAAAGTTTCAGGATACAAAATAAACCCACATAAGTCATCAGCATTTCTATATATCTCCAATCCATCTCAGCAGCAAGAATTAGAAAGAGAAATACCATTTAAAATCACCCTAAACAATATAAAGTACTTAGGAATCTATCTGCTGAGACAAACACAGGAACTATATGAACAGAACTACAAAACACTCTCCACACAGTTAAAACTAGATCTAAGCAATTGGAAAAAAACATTGACTGTTCATGGGTGGGATGAGCTAACATAAAGAAAATTACAATCCTATCCAAATTAATTTACCCATTTAGTGCCATACCCATTGAACTACCAAAAAACTTCTTTTCTGAATTAGAAAAACCATAACTAAGTTCATTTTGAAGAACAAAAAATCAAGGATATCCAGGGAAATCATGAAAAAAATGCAAAGGAAGGAAGACTTGCAGTCCCAGATCTCAAACTATACTATTAAGCAGTGGTTATCAAAACAATTTGGTACTGGCAGTTATCAAAACAATTTGGTACTGGCTAAGAAACAGAAAGGAAGATCAGTGGAATAGACTGGGGGAAAGCGACCTCAGCAAGACAGTATACGATAAACCCAAAGATCCCAGCTTTTGGGACAAAAATCCACTATTCGATAAAAACTGCTGGGAAAATTGAAAGACAGTGTGGGAGAGACTAGGAATAGATCAACACCTCACACCCTACACCAAGATAAATTCAAAATGGGTGAGTGAATTAAACATAAAGAAGGAAACCATAAGTAAATTGGCTAAACACAGAATAGTATACATGTCAGACCTTTGGGAGGGGAAAGGCTTTAAAACCAAGCAAGATATAGAAAGAATCACAAAATGTAAAATAAATAATTTTGACTACATCAAACTAAAAAGCTTTTGTACAAACAAAACCAATATAACTAAAATCAGAAGGGAAACAACAAATTGGGAAAAAATCTTCATAGAAACCTCTGACAAAGGTTTAATTACTCATATTTATAATGAGCTAAATCAATTGTACAAAAAATCAAGCCATTCTCCAATTGATAAATGGGCAAGGGAAATGGATAGGCAGTTCTCAGATAAAGAAATCAAAACTATTAACAAGCACATGAAGAAGTGTTCTACATCTCTTATAATCAGAGAGATGCAAATCAAAACAACTCTGAGGTATCACCTCACACCTAGCAGATTGGCTAACATTACAGCAAAGGAAAGTAATGAATGCTGGAGGGGATGTGGCAAAGTAGGGACATTAATTCATTGCTGGTGGAGTTGTGAATTGATCCAACCATTCTGGAGGGCAATTTGGAACTATGCCCAAAGGGCGACAAAAGAATATCTACCCTTTGACCCAGCCATAGCACTGCTGGGTCTGTACCCCAAAGAGATAAAGGACACAAAGACTTGTACAAAAATATTCATAGCTGCGCTCTTTGTGGTGGCCAAAAACTGGAAAACGAGGGGATGCCCATCAATTGGGGAATGGCTGAACAAACTGTGGTATATGTTGGTGATGGAGTACTATTGTGCTAAAAGGAATAATAAAGTGGAGAAGTTCCATGGAGACTGGAACAACCTCCAGGAAGTGATGCAGAGCGAGAGGAGTAGAACCAGGAGAACATTGTACACAGAGACTAATACACTGTGGTATAATCGAACGTAATGGACTTCTCCGTTAGTGGTGGTGTAATGTCCCTGAACAACTTGCAGGGATCCAGGAGAAAAAAACACCATTCATAAGCAAAGGATAAACTATGGGAGTGGAAACACCGAGAAAAAGCAACTGCCTGAATACAGAGGTTGAGGGGACATGACAGAGGATAGACTCTAAATGAACACTCTAATGCAAATACTATCAACAAAGCAATGGGTTCAAATCAAGAAAACATCTAATGCCCAGTGGACTTACGCGTCGGCTATGGGGGGTGGGGGGGAGGAAAAGAAAATGATCTATGTCTTTAACGAATAATGCTTGGAAATGATCAAATAAAATATATTTTTAAAAAAAAACAATTTGGTACTGGCTAAGACACAGAAAGGAGGATCAGTGGAATAGACTTGGTGTAAGTGACCTCAGCAAGACAGTCTATGAGAAACCCAAAGACCCCAGCTTTTGGGACAAAAACCCACTATTTGATAAAAACTGCTGGGAAAATTGGAAGACAGTGTGGGTGAGATTAGGTTCGAATCAACACCTCACATCCTACACCAAGATAAACTCAGAATGGGTGAATGACTTGAACATAAAGAAGGAAACTATAAGTAAATTAGGTGAACACAGAAGAGTATACATGTCAGACCTTTGGAAAGGGAAAGATTTTAAAACCAAGCAAGACTTAGAAAGAGTCACAAAATGTAAAATAAATAATTTTGACTACATCAAATTAAAAATTTTTTGTACAAACAAAACCAATATAACTAAAATCAGAAGGGAAGCAACAAATTGGGAAAAAATCTTCATAACAAAAACCTCTGAGAAAGGTTTAATTACTCAAATTTACAAAGAGCTAAATCAATTGTACAAAAAAATCAAGCCATTCTCCAATTGATAAATGGGCTAGGGACATGAATAGGCAGTTTTCAGATAAAGAAATCAAAACTATTAATATGTACATGAAGAAGTGTTCTAAATCTCTTATAATCAGAGAGATGCAAATCAAAACAACTCTCAGGTACCACCTCACACCAGCAGATTGGCTAACATGACACCAAAGGAGAGTAATGAATGCTGGAGGGGATGTGGCAAAGTAGGGATATTAATTCATTGCTGGTAGAGTTGTGAATTGATCCAACCGTTCTGGAGGGCAATTTAGAACTATGCCCAAAGGGCGATAAATTACTGTCTGCCCTTTTATCCAGGGTAACACTGCTGGGTTTGTACCCCAAAGAGATCATAAGGAAAAAGACTTGAACAAAACTATTCATAGCTGCTCTCCTTGTGGTTGCCAAAAATTGGAAAATGAGGGGATGCCTTTTAATTGGAGAATGGCTGAACAAATTGTGGTATATGTTGGTGATGGAATACTATTGTGCTAAAAGGAATAATAAAGTGGAGGAATTCCATGGAGACTGGAACAACCTCCAGGAAGTGATGCAGAGCAAAAGGAGCAGAACCTGGAAAACATTGTACACAGAGACTGACACACTGTGGTACAATCGAACGTAATGGACTTCTCCATTAGTGTCAATGCAATGTCCCTGAACAATCTACAGGGATCTAGGAGAAAAAACACTATCCACAAGCAGAGGACAAACTGTGGGAGTAAAAATACTGAGGAAAGGCAACTGCTTGACTACAGGGGTGGAGGGGATATGATTGAGGAGAGACTCTAAACGAACACCCTAATGCAAATACCAACAACATGGAAATGGGTTCAGATCAAGGACACATGTGATACCCAGTGGAATCATGCATTGGCTATGGGAGAGGTGGTGGGAGGGGGTGAGGAAAAGTAAATGATCTTTGTTTCCAATGAATAATGTTTGAAAATGACCAAATAAAATAATGATTAAAAGTAAAAAAATTAAAAATTAAAATAAAAAAAATTAAATTAAAAAAAGAATTTTCTGACATTTGGGTATCTATGTTCTCTTTCTCCCCTCTCCCTGCCTCTTCCCGAAGATGGTAATTTATATGATATAGGTTAAACATGTGCTATCACATAATAAATAATTCTATGTTCATCTTGTGAAAGAAAACACATATAGCTTATATTGGGAAAAACTCATGAAGGAAATGAAGTAGAAAATTATATTCTTCAATCTTCACTCAGACTGCATCAGTTCATTTTATGGTAGTGGATAGCTTTTTATTGTTGAGAGCCTTGGTGTTCTCTTGGATCATTTCATCACTGATAATAAAGTCATTAACAACTGATCAGTATACATTATTGTGGTTACTGTGAACAATCTTTCCATCATTTTATCACTGTTACTTTCTTAAGGAAGATCCAATCAATACAGCTAGTGTTGTAGGGTAGACCTTTGATGGCTTTTCTTCTCCTAAAGGAGTAAAGGAGGTTCTGTTTGTTTCTTTAAATCTATAATGAAATGGTAATTTGCTCTCTAGAAAAAAAGCTCTTCAACCTGGGTACCAAGAGCTTTGGATCACAAAACCACCCCAGCTTTCACCTTACCTTACATTATTATGTGTTTTCTTTTTTCTTTTTCTTTTTTTACCTCTACACTCCAGTCAACAAAGACAAAGCCTTTGTCAGAATACTCATTTTGACTCTTTTGACTTAGGATTAGAAAGTGCTTATGGCTATATACATACTTTCTAATTGTTAAAGGTAACCAGTAAGCATCAGTTTTGAGCAGAAGTTCTTAATTGTCTGTGTGTGTGTGTGTGTGAAGGATCCATTTGGCAGTTCAATGAAACCATTTGAATGTTTTAAATGCTTAAAATACATGAGACTACAAAGAAAACAGATTTTATTAAAATGTAGTCATCAAAATATTGAAAACAATATTCACAGACCTTGGGTAAAGCACTGTTGGTATGAAGGGCTTCCTTTCTATCAAAATTCCCAGGGAACTTGCAACTTTTCTACTCTAAGACTCTTAGTTTCCTATGCAAATGAATGAAAGAGAAAAAGCAAAAGAACTAAAACCAAGGATCAAGGTGATCTCCTCCCCCAACAAACCCGCCATTTAGAAGCATTCTTGTGTTTTATTTGTTAATATTTCTATGACTAGTAACAAGTCTGTTGTTGTTAATGAGTCATTTTTAAGTCCTGTCCAACTCTGTGACTCCTTTTGGAATCTTCTTGGCAAATATATTATTGTGATTTGCAGTTTCATTCTCCATCTCATTTTACATATGAGGAAACTGACAGTTGAGTGATTTGCCCAATGTCATATAGATAGTAAGTATCTGAGACCCTATTTGAACTCATGTCTTCCTGACTCCAGGCCCAGCACTGTCTCCACTCTGCCACCTATAACAATAGGTATAATTTCCAGCTCTATAGTACATACAGAATGATAGAGAAAAAACAGAATATTGTCTACTGGGCCTGAGTCTAGATGAGATAAGGTGAATAGTCACCACTCAAAGTCCAAAACCCCAATTTAATACTAAATGCAAATATGTCAGGTCTTACCTTTTTTTTCTTTATTTGACAAAAGGATTTAATATTCATTACTCAGCAAGGAGCAGTTGTGAAGCATTATATATAACTAAGGTATGAAACATACTTTTAGTCTATCCTGGATATTAAATCTATAATGAATTTTTGCTTTTGAATAATATTGTAACTGCTTAATAAAAAAAGAAATATAAATTAATCCCATGAGAAAGCTCACTCCATGAATTCTTAATTCATTTAAATTGGTCAGGAAATCAGAATAAATATTGGGGTTTTAATTATTTCTTTCAATTGTTTTTCCTCATATTTCAGGAGTTCTTTGCAAATACTTGATTTCTAAATTTGACATTGTATAAAAATGAAAAAAGGCCACTGGAAATATTGATCCTATATGCTAACACCATTTTTTTTACCCAATTACCCAAGACAATCATATTTCTTTCTTTCTTTCAAGAGCAAACATTTTATTCCTGTCTCGTTATGGAATGGGTTAATGAGAAGTAAATTTATCCTAGATGGCTCATTATAGTCAATTTAATTTCAATCACTTTTGATTTCAAGGCTTGAGGAAAATCTAAATGTATTTTTTCCTGCCTTAGTAAGTAGACTACAATGAACACAATTTCTGCTTTCTCTGATGATTCTAAATCTAAAGTATCTCAGAATTATCATTCAAAATATTAACACTGGTGATATTAGTATTCATACTAGTAGGAGAACAGTTAGCTTACCTGTAGAACAGTAATTCCAGAAGGAATAGAGTTGGTATCAGATTCTATCAGTACTTCATTCCAAGTTTTCTATTGGAATATGGCCTGATATAAAGCAAAAGCTGGTAAATTAGTTTCAATGAGATAATTCAAATAGAAAGCTCCAATCAATTGAATCAGATAATAAGTCTACATTAAGTACTTCAACTTTCCAGAGCAGAAAGATTTAGTAGAGGGTACTGGTCTAAATTTGTCCTAATCTTGGAAAATATCCTAGAAGTTACATTTGGAACATATAACTGGGCACTGAAATTTTAGCAAAGAAGGATTAGAAGAGACTTTCTAATCTAAGTTCATAATTATATGGATGAGGAAATATATCTATAGAGTGCTTTAAAAGGTGCTGTTATTTATAATCTATAACTTATGTACTCTGACTATGTTTTCACTTTGTTCCAAAACTTTGAAAAGTAGCATAGAGAAGAAAAGAATAGGTAAAAACAACAAGATAAATAACGAACCCACAAAATAAACCATTTTTAAATTTCCAATCAAAATTAAGAATACAAAGAAATTCTGTTTAAAATTATTAGAAAAATTTTGCAGAAAATGCATAAAATTTTGAGGTTTAAACTACCAAGATATATAGAGGAATTTTGTCTCAAATTTGTTGTTGCCCTAATACAACCACAAATATATTTCATAGAATTTAAGAACAATTCAAATAAGTGAAGAGATTATTTATGGTTTGCCTGGACCAATATACTAAGATTTATACTACCTAAACTAATTTACAGAGCAACTATGTAGCAAAAGTAGATAGAATGCTAAACTTTTGGTGAAAAAGTCCAGAGTTAAAATTCAGATACCTACTAGTTGTGTGATCCTGGGCAAGTCAATTAATCCTGTTTGCCTCATCTATAAAATGAGCTAAAGAAGGAAATGGCAAAATATTCCAGCATCTTTGACAAGAAAACCCCTCAAAAAAGGAGTCATGAAGAGTTGGACCTGACTGAAACTAGTAAACAACAACTACAAAAAATTACAAATCTAGGGCTATAGCAATCGAACTACCAAGGGCTGTTTATAAAACCAGACAAAATAGTAGCAATTAATTTGCATGAATAATCTCAAAGGAAATAAAGGGACAGGATGGAGGGGAAGCAGAATGACTGATACTCCCTAACATTACCAGACTTTGAACTATAATATAAAGCAGTACAAGCCGTTATGATTTACTCCTACCAAAACTTGAACTATATTATAAAGCAGTAGTAATCTTTAAAGACAACAACAACAACAACAACAACAACAACAACAACAACAACAACAACAACAATAATCTTACCTTATCCTGTCTTGGAATCAATGATAAATATTGGTTCCAAGGCAGAAGAACAGTAAGAGGTTGGTAACTGAGGTTAAGTGACTGATTCTCAATTCACTGAGCCACCTCACTGCTCCTCCATTTAAGGCCTGACATTGCTGAAACTTGACCTATATTATAAATCAGTAGAAGTCAAAACTATTTAATACTGTTTAAAAATGTAAAGTATATCAGTGCAATATAGTAGATTTTAAAAAAAGAAGAAACCATTTAACTCAAAAGTCCCATATTCAACATACCCAAGAATATAACTACTTGACAAGAACAGCTGAGAGGCAGTTTGGCAAAACCACATAAGTCAATAAGTTAAGCAAAGTAAATATAAAAGGTCACATCATTATTTTTAATTGGAGGAAAAGGAAGAATCAGACAGAGAAAACTTCTTACAGCTATGAGTAGTGGGAGAATTTTTTATTAGACAGGGAATAGAGATGTTTGTAAAAGCTAAAATACCTACTTGCATAAAATTGAAAAGCTTTTTGCACAAGCAAAATTGATATAGCTAAACAAAGAAAAGATCTAAATGAAAAAATTTACATGCTGTATTTTTATCTTTCTGATAAAAGTCTTCTGTCCAAAATACATATCCAAGGAAACAGACAAGTAGGAAATATTCCACAATAAATAAGTTGGTAAAAGACATAAACAGCTTTCAAAAGAAATGCAAAGGATCAATACCTATTTGAAAAGTTGCTCCAAATCACTAATTTTTAAGATAAACTCAAATTAAGACATCAGGAAGCAGACAGAGATTAAGTGATCTGCCCCAGGTTATACAACTAGAAAGCATTGAGGGTATATTTTAACTCAGGTCTTCCTCATTTCAGACCTTATATCCATTGTACCACCTAGCTCTTGCAAGCATTTACTACTAACTTCCAGGCACTATACTAAGTGCTTTACAAATATTTTCTCATTTGATCTGCGCAACACTGGGAGGTAGGTGCTATTAATATCTCTTTTTTATAGTTGAAGGAACTGAAGCAAAGGTTAAGTGACTTGCCCAAAGACACAGAGCTAGTAAATTTCAGAGATTAAATTTAAACTCAGGTATTCCTGACTCCAGGTTCAGTGCTCTATCAACTGAGCCATCTATCTGCCTCCCAAAACACTATTATTAGTCATATTCTCAAAATAAGTCCACATCAGAAAGGATCAATATATACAATAATATTTATAGCATCACTTGCTATGTTATAAACAAAAACTCAAGCTGGAACAATTTAGGTATTGATTGTGAAATAGCTGAAGAAATTGTGGTCTTTAAACATAATACAGTATGGAGTTTATTTTATAATGTAAGGAATAATAAAAATGAAGAATTCAGTGAAATATAGGAAGATTTGTTTGAACAAATATCAATACATCAAAGAACTCAGAACCAGGAAAACAATATTCAAAAAGTGTAATGATTATAATCATATAAATAAGAACAACACTAGAAGGCATCTGAGCTCAGAGCAAGTACAATGACCAATCTTGTTAGAAGATTATAGATGATGAAAAACACTTCCTGACCCCCAAAAGAGAGCTGAGCTACTAAGTGTATGGAATATGTATTCTGTCAGGTGGAGTAGCTTTAGACTGCTGGCCTAGTAGTCAAGATACCCTATATATATATATATATATATATATATATATATATAAACCTTGACCAAGTTCCTCCACTATTTATGACTTTAGTTACCTTGCCTTTCAAATAGGGATGAGAATAACATTTACTTCACATGGTTGTTTAAAAGTTCAAATAAGAAAATATATGTGTTATTACCCCATTATTAAAAAAGTCTGAATTGAGGACTAGCTATATTAAACATACCTTTTACAAAAAGTTGCCATTCAGTTATTTTTCAGTTGTGTTTGACTCTTGATGACTCTATTTGGGGTTTTCTTGGCAGAGATACTGAAGTAGTTTGTCATTTCCTTCTCCATCTCATTTTACAAATGAGGGAACTGAGGCAGACAAGATTAAATGACTTGCCCAAGGTCACACATATAGTATCTGAGACCAGATATATACTCAGGAAGATGAGTCTTCCTAATTCCAAAGCCCAACACTTCATTAACTGTGCCACTTAGCTACCCATATTGCAAAAAGACTGGGTTTCAAATAAAACATTGCATTAAATGGAGAAAAATAAGCCAGTAGATAGAAAGTACAAAAAGAACAATGAAAGAATGAATATTTTTATATCTGAATAATTGAAGAAGGGATTGTACTACTCAGTTAAAATCCAGCAACTTCCTTTCTGTAATTAAATTAATGCTGTTTGGATGTTTAACTTCATTTCTACTGGGCCTTCCAAGGGCCTTGCCCTAGCATTAGTGAATCGTTGTTGTTCACATCTAACTTTCACATTCCCTGCTCAACTTTAAAAAAGTTGTAAAAAAGGGTGTTTTTTTGTACTTTTTTTGCATTGTACTCACTGCCAATATTTTCCTCCTTCTCTAGAGAAGTTCTCCTAAAATGCCTTCTCCCTTGGAAAGGAATCTTTTTTAAGGCACTCCTCATACATTCACTTCTTTAGAAAAATACTTTCACAGAACATGCCCTCTAAATGGATAAGACAGGATCTATCTTCCCTTTCCCCATTTTCTTTCACACAGTGCTATATTCTTATACTTTTTGTCCTTCAGGGAGGGTGAGAGACTCCCCAATACACATTCCTTTCTCTTCCCAAGACCAAGGTGGGTGGGAATATTTCCATTATGCTCTCCCCCACCCCAATTCTCTTTATTCCTATCTTTATCTTCTCATACTCCTCCTAGCCAAATTTTCTTAATTTTGTCTGCTTCTTCCAAGGAGAGGGATTGGATCTGTAATTATGATGGTATGGTTGTTCATTGTTTTCAGACAGGACTCATGACATCACTGAGTGATGTCTTGACTTGAGTGTGAATTGGATCTAAGTGAGGCAAGCACTGAACAAAGTCATCAGCCTCACTTTCTCTTCCAGAGTCATTGAAGTCCAAGGACAAGATAAAAGTCAAGACAACAGGTGATAGTCTGGGATGCAGTGTATGATGTTGGTGTCTTCAATGTCTTACCGAGTTCTAAGTGCTCCAATAGCACCTGCTTCATCCATGTTCGTGATAATGGGAACAAATTGTTCTTACCAGCCCATTCTAAGGGTATAAGGAACTCCTAGGTAAGAAAACTCTTCTTACCACTATAGGTCCTCAATTTCTCTGTACTCTACACTCTTAAAGTATCATCTAAATGTTGGAGGAGATGTGGCAAAATTGGGACACTAATACACTGCTGGTGGAGTTGTGAATTGGTCCAACTATTTGGGAGGGTAATTTGGAACTATGCACAAAGGGCTTTAAAAGACTTCCTACCCTTTGACCTAGCCATATCACTGCTAGGTTTCTACCCCAAAGAGATGATAAGAAAAAGACTTGTACAAAAATATTTATAGCCACGCCCTTTCTGAAGGAAAAAAATTGGAAAATGGGGGGGGGTGTCCATTAATTAGGGAATGGCCGAATAAATTGTGGTATACAATGGTGATGGAATATAATTGTGCTGAAAGCTAAAATGAACTGGAAGAATTCCATGTGAACTGGAATGACCTCCATGAATTGATGCAGAGCAAAAGCAGCAGAACCAGGAGAACATTGTACACAGAGACTGGTACACTATGGCACAATTGAATGTAACTTACGTTTTTACTAGCAGCAATGCAATGACCCAGGACAATCCAGAGGAACTTATGAGAAAAAACGCTACTCATATCCAGAGAAAGAATGCTATTCATGTCCAGAGAAAGAACTATGGAAACAGAAATACAGAAAAAAATATATGATCGATCATGTAGCTTGATATGGATATGATTAGTGTTTTGATGTTAAAAGGTCACTCTACCAAAAATATGAATAACATGGAAATAAGTTTTGAACAATGATACATGTATAACCCAGTAGAACTGCTTGTCAACTTCAGGAGGGGGGAAGAAATATAGGAGAGGGGGTCATGAATTATGTAACCATGGAAAAATATTCTAAATTTTAAAAAGGGCTGGGAAATCATCTATCACATAGATTAAGTGACCTGAGGCATAGAGGCCAATATGTGAGAGAGGCCATATTTGAAGCTAAGTTTCTCTGACTTCAAGACCAGTTTTCTTCAATATTTCATGCTGACTATCCATCATACTGAAGGATCACCAATGTTTCTTTTCCTTGAAATATTTGCCTAGTCAAATTCTCCAGTCAAGTCTAGTTCCTTTTGAATAAATGACTCCAATTCCTCCCTCAATGTCAAAAGCTATCTTTCATCATTGATAATTAGGTTTGGCTTTACAGGATATATTATTTTTATTATAATCATTTTTAATTTTTGAATATAATATTCAAATTTCTTTAATTCCTCATAGACAAATTGAATTCTTGAACAAATCAATCCTACTTAATTCATGAATGTACTTGATATCACTAATAATCATCCAGCCTCTTCTCACAGATATCCAGTTAAACACACACATACATTCATATCCTTGCATATCAACCCATTCCATTTTACAGTACCTTTTTATGGTGAATTTCTCTCTTATTGAACTTAAGTCACCTCCCTCAAATATCCACCTGATCCCAGTTCAGACCTCCAAAGCAAAGAAGAATATGTCCAGTTCCTCTTTCACATGAAAATCCTTCAGATATTTGAAAAAAGGGCTCTTTTATTCCAGTTTAAGCATCTCATATCTTTTCTTCTTTGGAAAAAACATTCCCAGATCTTTTTTTATATAGCCTGCCAGTCATCCTCTTTATGGACAATCCACTTCATTCTATACAGCCTAATATTGCATTACCTCTTTTGGCCTCAAAGTAACTCTGATATCATTGTAGGTTACCAGAGTATTATAATGAGTGATTTAATATGAATTGATTTCTAGCCCATATAGTTTTGATGTGGCTAAACAACAGTTTAAGTAAAGTTAAGTAAAAATATCTCAACTCTGTTTTTTCATAAAGCTAAATGTGTGCATGTATTAATTATTCTTGGAAGATTTTGTTCCTAGTTGTTGCCACTTAAGTTCTATGGATCCCCAAATTGCAGCATTTTTTTAAAAAAATCTACTCTATCTAGACTAATAATTTTTATGTCAAATGGCCTAGGCATATTTTGGAGGTTCTCTTACACCCATGTATTTCCCACATACAGATAATTAGGAATTTTGGCATCTAATATCCTTTAGAGGTAGCCACCAAGCATCATTATAAGCACATAGCTTTACAAGGATACCAGTGGCACTCTAACTGTTACCCCATCATTCTTAATCCTCAACACTCACCAGTTCATCTTCTCTTGTAGCATAAATTTCCTTGATGATATATATATTGCTGATGTTTTTCCTACAATGTTTTTCTTTGTTTATATGTTGTAGGCTTCTCATATCTTATCATATACCTTTCTACTTTTCTTTGCATATCTGTATTATATATCACATACATTTTAATTTACTTGAGATTTATACTCCATTTTTTTTGCCATCATAGAGTTATAGCACCAGTTGGTATTAAGTGTTGTTTTCTCAAAATCTGGGCCTTCTTTCCTGTGACTCTTAGGATCATTAGAGGATCTTGGCACTTTCCCAAAAGTAGTCCAATCTGATATCTGCCTGTGGTTCGACTCTGGGTTCAATTTATTGTCCATATATCCCATGAAATTATGGAGAAGCTTAACATCTTGTCCATAAAAATACATGTCACAATCTGAGCAACACAGTTTTCATTCACTCTATATTTCATCTATGGATGGTTAAGCTAAACTCTTTTGAGAGCTTTCAGCCCTCATCCCTGGAAAGTCTAAAGTGTTCTAGGGCTTGATGTAATGAGTACTAAGTCATCATCTATGAACATGAGCACCTGGAAGATTTTACTATCCACAAAGAATCCCTATTCAATTGTATTTTGGATTTCCATCATTGTGAATAACATTTGACAAAATTATGCTTTCCTTGATTCTGATGGTCAGAATATTGTTACACAGGGTATATGGAAAATGACAATTTCTGAATGAATTATGGACTGACAGCCATAAGCATCTGGGATTTATATCCCAAAAATCATTAAACCATGCATATCCTTTGACACAGAAACACTACTACTAGATATATACCCCAATGATATCAAAGAAGAAAGGGAAAGACTCATACATACAACAATATTTGCAGCAGTTCTTTCTTGTAGAAAAGTATTAGGAGCAAAATGGGTATCTATCATTTGGGAGATGGATAGACAAATTATGGTGTATGGTTATAATGGGATATTGTTACTCCAGAAGAAATGATGAAAGGAAGAAATTGAGAGAAACCTTTGATGACTTGTACAAACAGATACAAAGTGACCAGAGCCAAGAGAATAATTTTTACAATGAATTCAACATTGTAAAGGAAAACAAATGTGAAAGACTTAGGAACTTTGAACAATACCATGACCAATCACAACTCCAGAAAAGTGATGAGTAATCATACTTCTCATCTCTTGACAGAGAGAAGATGGACCAGAGATTCCAATAAGACATACATTTTAAGACCTAACCAATGTATGAATTTTCTTTGCTTGACTTTATAAATTTTTACAAAAGAAAACATTGGGGATAGGGTGTTATGTAAAGTTTTGAGAGGAAAGAGTAATTATCTATGAAAAAAAGTGAAAGAAAAGAGCACCTATGGATTGTTAAAAAATCCAAATGATAATAGAAAAGAAAATTATATTCTAAATAACTATGAAAAACATAAAATGTCTTGGGATAAATTTACCAAATTTGGTATTTGTAAATATGAAATATTTATAAAATATTTATGTAGATTCAATTACTAAGTGCTCCTTAAAGAAATAACAAATGATTTGAAGAATATTTGGTGCTCATGCCTGGGTCATGTAGGTATGCAAATTTAACTAGCAATAGCAATCATTCTAAGTCTCATGGTGTCTGGCATTCAAAAGACCCTTATTTCTTACCCTGTGTGATTCTCTGGCATTTGGAAGACCCACTTCTTGCCCAGAGTGAGGTTGGAGTCCTACAAACAGAAGGGTTTTGGAAAGGGAGGTAATGAAGAGCATAAATTGGAGTACCAGGAGGAAATAGAGGGTTTTTTTCCTGGGAATTCAGAGTTAATAGATGAATCAGCCCAACTTTTGGAAGGGAAGGGAAAGTGGAAGGACACAAATGACTCATGCCTTCCTTTTCTCTGGCCTACTTTTTTTTTATTATTTAATAAATAATTATAACAAAATAGTAAAAAAAATCCATTTTGAAAGTAAGGGGGGAAAGGGGTTAATTTATGAAAAGGTTTGAATGGGTTGTATTTAAAATAGGGTCACCAGGAATTCAATTTATTCCAGAGATTTATTAATAATTTATTTGCAAAATATAGAAAGAATGAAGTAGGAAACCAGAGAGGATAGGATATCTAATCTAAGCACTAAGTAATTTACTCCCAGCCCCTGGCTCAACCTGGGAAGGGAGAGTTAATTTAGCTGGAAAGGCCTCAGCAAAGCTGAGGACCTGGGTAAGTCTCTCTCAAGAGGTAGGTCTCTCCTGAGGCTAGATTCATCAGAAAATATGCAGGAAAGGAGTCAGCTTTTTCACTCACCACATGTCAGTCCAAAAGAAGAGACTTACAGATAGTCTCACCAGGAACAGGGTCCAGTCAGTAGATTCTTCCTCAGCCCCCAACTACAAAGCATGAAGAACTGCCCATAGAACTCCATTCAGGAAGTTGTAACTCCCTTTTAAAGACACTTTCTTTTGTGTCACTTCCTGTGTCTTCCTCCACTTTTTATGTGGACAAATCATAGTTTCAAGCCTTGCTTAGGAGAGCCCAGGAAGCAGTTAGTCAATTCTGATTCATCAATCACTATTGCACAATTAATGATTAAGTGGAATATTTACATTTGGGTGATTAGATCTAAAAATGGGCAGATCTCCCCCCTCAACTTTTAAGTAGGGTGTTCACACTTTTGGTGATTAAACCTAAAAATGGGTAGGGGTTACAATTTAATCTTCACAATCAGGGGAGAGTTAAATTTAATCTTCACAGGAAAAATGAAAGATCTAAAATATCAAGAAAAATTGTGAAAAGAATTGGGGGAAAGCAGAAAATAGTATTTTCCAACCTAATCTGTTCTACAAAGAAGTCATCAAAACCACCACTGGTTTCAAAACTGGGAATTAGATCAATAAAGTAGTCAAGACAAAGGGAATATTTGGTTATATAGAAAAAAAAAACTATAAGAAATTCTAAATGTGTTAAACACAGAGAAGCATAGGACAAGATAGATGAATTGATGCAGTGAAGTAAGCAGAGCCAAGAAAACAATATATACAAGGTAAATAGAAAGAACAAAAAAAGTGAATACTGGAAAACTGTAAGAACAAGGATGATTCAAAAGAAGAGATCTAAGAAGATACTTCTGTGCTGCCATTTTATAGAAGTGGAAGACCCATACCTGAATATTGCACATTTTCAGAATTTTTTCAATGTAATAATTATGCTGATTTTTTCCTCGTTGATATATCTTTGCAAATTATTACTTGTTCTCTGGGAGAAGAAAAGAAAATGATAGTGGGATAAATTATTGTAATGTAAAGAAACAAAAGACATTAAAATATAGAGAATAAAGCATAATAAGCTCAGGAAGGGTCACAAATAAGTATGTCATTATTAGAACTACTATGTTAAATTTGCCATTAAAAAACTTTACAGAGTGATTCCTCTAAAATTAATCATGGTATCCTTTTCATAATATTTTAAATATAAGTTAATATTATAATATGGTTTTACTTCTGGCAGCTATCTCTTTGTGAGTGACAAATAAATCTCCTTTGGTCTTCCTGTGGCAATGAGTTTACAACAGTTAAATTTCTATATAAAATTATAATTGGTGTTGATGTCATTTTTGTTAGTCATTGATTATTACCATTGTTAATTATTCCAATGGTTTCTGATTTAATTGTATCTATTGTCTGTCAAATCTTTATCTCATTATTATTTTTTCATCCTGCTTTTCACTAGTTCTGATTTTACCTTGATATGCTGGTGCCAGTAAGTTAGTAAGAATTTATTAAGTTCCTGTTATAGGAACTGGGCTAAGTACTAGAGATCTGACAAAATGCAGAAAATAGTCCCTGCCTTCAAAGAAAACACATTCTGATTGGGGAAACAATGTAAATACTTTCATACTAAAATATTTGTATATATATATATGTATATATATATATATACATATATACACACATATACATGTGTGTGTCTGTTTAAAGAGAGACAAAAAGAGATAGAATAAGAGAAGGAGATAGAAGGGGAAGAGACTCAGACAGAGACATACAGAGAAAACAAAGTTGATGAAGGTAATTTGAAAGAGGAGAGAACAGCCTACTGAATAAAGTGGAATTTGAGCTTAGCTTTGAAGGAAGCTATGAACATTATGAGGTGGAGGTAAGTAAGCAGAGCAAAAGTACAGAGAACAGAGATGAAATATTGTGTTTAAGGAACTACAAGTAGGCCAGTATAGCTAGATCAAAGATTACATGAAGGGGAATAAAATATGAGAAGGCTAGAAATGTTGAAAGAGGCTAGTTTACAAAGAACGTTAAATATCAAACAGAGAACTCTGTATTTGATCATGGAGATATCAGGGAGCCACTAGAGCTCATCTGAAGAATGAGGCAAGGCTCACACTTTAGTAAAATCATCTTTGCTGCTGAGGTAGTCTGGAAAGGAGTGGCAAAAGATTTGAAGGGAGACCAGTTAGAAGGCTATTGAAGTAATTCAGGGAAGAAATGATAAGGATCTGAACTAAGGTGGTGGATGAATAGAGATGAGGGGATATATACAAAAATACTGTATAGGCAGAAAGGATAATATTTGGCAATATATAAGTGTGTGTGTGTGTGTGTGTGTGTGTGTGTGTGTGTGTGTGTGTGTGTGTGTGTATGAGTGAGTGGAAGTGAGAAATGGAGGAAAATCCTGGAAGACTAGGAAGATAGTGATGCCTTCTACAATAAAGGAGATTACAAAAAGAGGATAATTTGAGGGGAAAGGTTGTTGTTTTTGTTTTGAGCTTTTCTTTTCCTTTTCGGACTTGTGTTTGAGATGCCTATGGGACATCTAATTTGATATGCCAAGAGACATTTAAAAAATTTTAACTGTAGTTCAGCAGAGAGACTAGTGATGCATAAATATAGATCTGGGTATCATCTGTATAGAGTTGACAATGGAACACACAAGAGTTGATGATATCACCAAGAGAAATTGTATAGAACAAAAAGAGAAGGGAAAGAAGTGCAATAGATACCCAGAATGAGTGGATATGCCATGGTTAAAGGATCAAAAAAATCTTAAATAGGATACTAGCAAAAAGACTCCAGCAAGTGATCAGAAGGATCATCCATCATGATCAAGTAGGATTTATACCAGGGATGCAGGGCTGGTTCAATATTAGGAAAACCATCCACATAATTGACCATATCAACAAGCAAACCAACAAAAATCACATGATTATTTCAATAGATGCAGAAAAAGCCTTTGATAAAATACAACACCCATTCCTATTAAAAACACTAGAAAGCATAGGAATAGAAGGGTCGTTCCTAAAAATAATAAACAGTATATATCTAAAACCATCAACTAATATCATCTGCAATGGGGATAAACTAGATGCATTCCCAATAAGATCAGGAGTGAAACAAGGATGCCCATTATCACCTCCATTATTTAACATTATACTAGAAACACTAGCAGTAGCAATTAGAGAAGAAAAAGAACTTGAAGGCATTAAAATAGGCAAGGAGGAGACCAAGTTATCACTCTTTGCGGATGACATGATGGTCTACTTAAAGAATCCTAGAGATTCAACCAAAAAGCTAATTGAAATAATCAACAACTTTAGTTGTTGCAGGATACAAAATAAACCCACATAAGTCATCAGCATTTCTATATATTTCCAACACAGCTCAGCAGCAAGAACTAGAAAGAGAAATCCCATTCAAAATCACCTTAGACAAAATAAAATACTTAGGAATCTATCTCCCGAGACAAACACAAGATCTATATGAACACAACTACAAAACACTTTCCACACAACTAAAACTAGACTTGAACAATTGGAAGAACATTAACTGCTCATGGGTAGGACGAGCCAATATAATAAAAATGACCATCCTACCCAAACTCATCTATCTATTTAGTGCCATACCCATGGAACTTCCAAAAATTTATTTTACTGATTTAGAAAAAACCATAACAAAGTTCATTTGGAAGAACAAAAGATCAAGGATATCCAGGGAAATAATGAAAAAAAAAATACAAAGGAAGGTGGTCTTGCAGTCCCAGATCTCAGACTATATTATAAAGCAGCAGTCATCAAAACAACTTAGTACTGGCTAAGAGACAGAAAGGAGTATCAGTGGAATAGACTCGGGGTAAGTGACCTCAGCAAGACAGTATATGACAAACCCAAAGATCCCAGCTTTTGGGACAAAAATCCACTATTTCATAAAAATTTCTGGGAAAATTGGAGGACAGTGTGGGAAAGATTAGGTTTAGATCAACACCTCACACCCTACACCAAGATAAATTCAAAATGGGTGAATGACTTGAACATAAAGAAGGAAACTATAAGAAAATTAGGCAAACACAGAATAGTATACATGTCAGACCTTTGGGAAGGGAAAGATTTTAAAACCAAGCAAGACTTAGAAAGAGGCACAAAATGCAAAATAAATAATTTTGACTACATCAAATTAAAAAGTTTTTGTACAAACAAAACCAATGTAACCAAAATCAGAAGGAAAGCAACAAATTGGGAAACAATTCTCATAAAAACCTCAGACAAAGGTTTAATTACTCAAATTTGCAAAGAGCTAAATCAATCGTACAAAAAAAATCAAGCCATTCTCCAATTGATAAATGGGCAAGGGACATGAATTGGCAATTTTCAGATAAAGAAATCAAAACTATTAATAGGCACTTGAGAAAGTTTTCTCAATCTTTTATAATCAGAGAGATGCAAATTAAAACAACTCTGAGGTATCACCTCACACCTAGCAGATTGGCTAACATGACAGCAAAGGAAAGTAGTGAATGCTGGAGGGAATGTGGCAAAGTAGGGACACTAATCCACTGTTGGTGGGGTTGTGAACTGATCCAACCATTCTGGAGGGCAATATGGAACTATGCCCAAAGGGCAATAAAAGACTGTCTGCCCTATGATCCAGCCATAGCACTGCTGGGTTTGTACCCCAAAGAGATAATAAGGAAAAAGACTTGTACAAGAATATTCATAGCAGTGATCTTTGTGGTGGTCAAAAATTGGAAAATGAGGGGATGCCCTTCAATTGGGAAATGGCTGAACAAATTGTGGTATATGTTGGTGATGGAATACTATTGTGCTAAAAGGAATAATAAAATGGAGGAATTCCATGGAGACTGGAACAACCTCCAGGAAGTGATGCAGAGCGAAAGGAGCAGAACCAGGAAAACATTGTACACAGAGACTGACACACTGTGGTACAATCGAACGTAATGGACTTCTCCATTAGTGTCAGTACAATGTCCCTGAACAATCTGCAGGGATCTAGGAGAAAAAACACTATCCACAAGCAGAGGACAAACTGTGGGAGTAAAAACACCAAGGAAAACCAACTGCTAGACTACAGGGGTTAAGGGGATATGACTGAGGAGAGACTCTAAATGAACACTCTGGTGCAAATACCAACAACATGGAAATGGGTTCGAATCAAGAACACTTATGATACCCAGTGGAGTCGCGCGTTGGCTATGGAATAGGTTGGGGGTGGAGGGGGGGGAGAAAATAATCTTTGTCTCCAATCAATAATGCTCGAAAACGACCAAATAAAATAATGTTAAAAAGAAAAAAAGGAAGACTGATTAGATAGATAGGAAGAAAATCGTGGGAGAATAGACAATCCAGAAGATGATTGTGTCAAATACTAAAAAGAGGACAAGGCAGATTGGAACTCAGAAAAGTCTATAGATTTGGTAATTAATAGAGCTTTGGTAATTTTTGAGAGGTTGTTTCAGTTCTATAGTGAGATCTGAAGACAAATTGCAGTGAGGTTAGAAAAGAAAAAGAAGGGGTAGTTTAGATGGCTCGGGGAATAAAGAGCCAGGCCTAGAGACAGGAGATCATGGGTTCAAATTTAACATGAAGTACTTCCTAAGTGTGTGACCCTGGACAATTCACTTAACCTCAATTGTCCAGCCCTTAGTAGAATCAAATCTTAATATCATTTATAAGGCAGAACGTAAGAATTTTTAAAATAAAAGAATGAGAAAGGAAGTAGAGGCAAAGAGTTGAGCCATGATGAGTAAGATAAAGTATCTATAGGAAATATCAATATAAGATGTATTGAGATTTGTCAGATCTCAGTATACTTTTACTTAGTTTTCTTTTTCTTCTCTTTGTTTTAAGAATGGGGAAAACATGGACTTTTTCATAAGAAGAAAGGAAATAATCAGTATAATAGGCAAGATTGAAGTTAAGAGTTGAGGTAGGGACAAAAATTGATTTCCTGAAGTCAGGAGAGGATGGTATAATATAAAAGCCCATCCAGAAAGGTTTGCCTGACTGAAGAGAAGGGATGCCATGTTATCTGAATATGAATTGAAGGAAGAGATAATAAAGGAAGATATTTGAGAAATTACTTTTGAGGAAGAGGGTACTTTTTAGGAAGAGGGAGCCTTGACAATAATTTCTTTTTTTAAGAATTAAAGGCTTTTGACTGAAACAGTGGAAAGAAGAGCTAGTGTGGAAGGCTTGATTAAGAATAAGTGACATTTACTGACCTGTTCGACCTTTTCCTGCCTGATAGTCAATTTTTGTCATGATATTTAGTTATCATAATATCCAAGGAAACAATGTTTTTCTTAAAGAAAGTTTTCAGGATTTAAAGGTAGTAAGTCTTTGACTTATCTCATTCATTTTTCTTGAATAATACATTCCCATATATTCCTTACCATCACCACCTTTCCTCACCTTTAAAATAAAGTCACCAAGTATCAAAGAATTTGTTGATTTAATTAGGAGGTTCTTATCAAGTTCCTCATAAAGTTTCTCAACCTCTTTATTCTCAAAAACCAATATTAAAATGTAAGGTGCAACTTTAACTTTCAGTACTATAAAATGAGGTAACCAAATATGCAAAATACAGTTTCTCTAAACGTTTGGATATATGATAAAAGTAAACTCTGAAAACTCCTCTCTTTGCCATTATCAGAGTACCCGTAAGTGTTCTTTCCATTTAGCTACAGTTTCCCTCTTTCTGGTTTCATGTATCAAGACAGATGATTCTAATCCTCATCAGTATGGTTCACTTAATCTCTGCATAAAATATCATATTTAGAGTAACAGTAAGAAAAATAAGAAAAAGAAAAAAGGAACAAATGGTCTAAAGCAGAGATTTTCAACCTTGTGTACCTGAACCATTCAACAAACATTTATTAATTGCATACTAAGTAGATGGTGCTGTGATAGGTGTTGAGATTACAAAGGTGAGATAAACTATAGTCCCTTCCCTCAAAGAATTTACAACATAATAGGGAAATAACACAAATGATTAAAGATAGAATGTGATGAAGAAAAAATGATAAAAAATCCTATAAGAGTTTTGCGGGGATTACAGTCATTTATTCATATGAGAAAAATCAAATGGCACACTTAGAAAATTAACTTATATGTGATAAATTCAAACAAAGGTTTTCAGATAGATTACAGAAGATAAAGAATTAGAACAGGAAAGCAAATTGGGAAATTATTAGAGGTGATAAGTACCTGGATTATGGTCATTTTGGTACAAATGAGGACAAAACAATGTTAAAAAATGGAAGTTATATCACCAAAAGGACCATAATAGTGTGGAGAAAAAGAAGCTTTTAACTTAAGTACCTGAGAAAGGGTGTTATCAACAACATAAAGAAGTTAGGACTGGGATTCTTAATTTTTTTTGTGTTATAGACCTTTGTGGAAGTCTGATGAAGCTTTTGAACTCTTCTCAAAATAATGTCTATAAATAAATCAAATAAATTGCATAAGATTACAAAGAGAACCAACTGCATTAAAATCAAGATTTTTTTCCCATAGAAGTTAATGAACCACCAAAAATCTATCCACAGACTGCTTTCAGATACTATTGTGTGAGATAAAAAATGATGATTTACTCAAATAAACAAAATCTAGAATCAGAAGGTAGGAGTAAAAAGATGCAGTTGTTTATAACCCTTCATGAAAAAGAGCACTTCAATGATGGGCTAAAAATGCTGACTGACTAGGCAGCAAGCAGGTAATAGATATACAAGGCTCCTCTACCCTCCCCTATCAGACCCCACACCAGGCCTTGACCTAACACCTGTGCTTCCAACCCAATTCAGGTGGGGTAAAGGGAGCAATCAAGCTGTTCATTGCCCTTTCTGTACTTCATCAGTCTCCCTCCTAAGCTTGTCCCAAAATCCTCAATCAACAAAAGGCAACAAACTAGCCTTTGTAAGCTGAATGCTCATATCAAGAATAGCACACTCAATTCGCTCACACACCATGGACTCCAGGTTAAGAATCTCTGAGTTAGAGAGAAGTTTAGGCTTAATGAGAATATTGTTCAGTTTTGGTCATGCTGAGTTTGAGATTCTAGAGAGGCATCCAAGTAGACATAGAGTAGATACTTGAATATATGAACTTAGAATTTTCAGGAGTTTCTGAAAGCCAAGACATGGATGAAGGAGTCATTTGCATCAAAATAGTCATTTTAGAGGATATAGAGTAGATTAGATCTA